>NC_057416.1:37511390-38228319 GCF_019320065.1 Cervus canadensis | reverse complement strand
AGAACCTCTGCCCACTTTTTAATTGAACTGTTTTCAGTTGCACGAGTCCTTTATATATTTTGGATATGAGTCCCTGACCAGGTGTATGCATGAAATACTCTCTCCCATTTCCTAGGTTGCCTTCTCGTTTTATTGGCTTCCTCTGCTGTATGTACAGCACCGTGGTGTCTTTGAAACACATTTTTCCCTCCCGTTCTTTTTCATTGTTTTGTGCTTCGTTTGTCCTCGAAAGCTCTTTGACCTGACACTTTTATCTTCTTTTCCTAAAACAAAGCTGGGGGGATCACCCTGGGCCCTTCAGATTTGGCTGCCAATTCCCCAAGCCATTTAACTTGTACCTTCTCTCAACCAGCAAGAGAAGGTGACCAGAGCCTAGGGCCAGTCATCCTCCTGCGAAACCCCCAACTACTTTATTGTCCTTGGAGTTCATGAAAAGGTCTTTCTTCTCATTGAGGAGCTCTTCCCTCAGAAAACTGCCTCCACGCACAGTACGGAAGCAGCTTAGTGTCCTGGGTTCAGTCTAATGTTTGAAAACAGACGTGACCCATAGCTCCCTATGTTGAGAAGAGGCTTTAATTTAAAAGGGAAACAGGAGGCTGAGGACGTTTCACCTGTTTTCATCGTCATTGTGACAAGTGGCCACAAATATATGTGCCAGTTTAGTTTAAACTCGGCTTCTCCTCCCGCCCCCTTGTCAGTCAGCCAGAGCTCCATCTGCAAGCAGCAGACGCGGGGAGTTACGCGATGCTTGCTGGAGACCAGAGGAGGTTGTTGACTCCTCCCTTTGGTGTTTCCAGCATTACCATCATTTCATGTAACCTCTCTTGGTTTTAACCAGTGCCTTCCTTGCCTACAAAGTCATGCCGTGGGTGGTGTGGGGGACACTTGGAAGTCAATCCCTAACGGCACATATATAGATGTGATGAGGATCCATCATCATGTGGGCTAAGATGAGACCATACTTCATGTCCGTGCAATCGTAATTAACCTAGAGATATGCCAAAGTCCATTTTTTACAGGGCCATGTATAAACCACAGGGTGCGTGGGTGAGAATTGGAAAAGCAGGCAGGCAGATCTGGGGATGCACAGTTCTGAATGTGTGTTTCTGCCCCTCTTCATCCCTTCAGCCTGGCCTCCTCTGCAGGGAGCTTGCACAACTGTGCAAAGTAGACCTGGGGTTTTATTTCTCACCTGCATCCCTGGCTCTCCTCTTCCCCATCACATCCCTTTGGAAATCTAAAAACAGCTGAGTTCTCAAACGTACAATGCAGCCCTATTCAAAACAAACCGAAAGCAGCCTCTCCCCCCTGCGTCGGAAGACTGTCTGCCTTCAGAACGTCCTTTGGACCTCATACACCCACCCACCCTGGGCTGTGACTGATAAGACAGCTGCGAGGTTCACATCTGCCATCTTCCTGCAGTCCACTTTGGTTTCAAAGTTAAACAGTAGAAACTCTGTAATAAATAAGGTGAATTTGATAATCCCGTTTATGACATATCAGAGTCCTCATGCTTCTGAAATGAACCCAACGTTTGTTGAGTGTATTATCCCAACATTTTCCTCCAGGGCTGGTTGTGCTTTGCAGAGATGAGGTTTCAGAATGTGCTGTATAACTTCCCAGGATATCAGTTGGGACTGGATCATAATAGACTTAGATGCCAGCTGGCAGATAAGATTTGTGTGTTGGTTGATTCTAGAGAGAATTATGCTCACAACTTTCCTCATTCCCACCCAACACCCACATGGGATAAGTACACAACATAATACCACTTATAGGTTAGTAGTTTTGTCTAGACCAAGGATTGGCAAATTATAGTTCTGGGAAAATCTAATCTGTTGCCTGCTTTTGTGAACATGGTGTTGTTGGAATACAGCCATGCCCATTTGCGTATGTATTGTCCACAAAAGCAGTCATGCTTTCTTACTACAAGCCCAAAAGTTGCAAAGAGACCTTGTCTGATTCACAAAGCCAAAAATATTTGCTGCCTAGCCCTTTATTAAAAAATGTTTTGCAGACTCTGCTCTAGATCCATCACATGAAAGGCCACTCAATACATACTATTTTAAAATATCAATATAAATTCAGTTTCTGGTCCTGACCCCGATGTGTGCATTTGAGTAAATTCCCTTTCTGCACTACAGTTTTCTCAATTTTGTCAAAGTGGAGATAACCTTACTCCTCTGAAACAGTTGTAAGGATTAATTTAGTTAATAAATGTAGAGCACTCGGAGCCAGGCCTGGGAGAAAATAAACTCTCAGCAAATGTTCATCATATTCATCAAATCATTGATTTTATTGGTCCTGAGGATATGGCCCTATGACCAAGGACCAAGACAAGCTTCCGGAGTTGGTGATGGACAAGGAAGCCTGGCGTGCTGCAGTCCATGGGGTCACAAAGAGTCGGACACAACTGAGCAACTATACTGAACTGAACTGAAGACATGTTCAAGAAGCTAGACTCTGTTATTTTATTTCAATGTGAAACATGGAATGGGACAGGATCCTACAGTTGCCTTGTCAACAGAGTGAGAACTAAGCAGAGGGGAGGAATTTTGAGAAGCCTTCTTCTTGGTTAGCATACATTTGAGCCATTTCTACAAAAACATGACAAAGAAGAATTTCTGAATATATGTCATCACAGCACCTTGGTGATCAATTTCAAAAGCAGTGGAAGACAAACTGCCCTACATGTAGTATATTTTGCAATCTATTATAGAAACACGTATGGTCTAGTGGAAATGTATTAATGATGATCAGTAACCATAGGGAAACATAGATGTATTCATCCATAGCGTGAATGCAAACATCCAGGGGTAGAGTTTCTGCCTGGCTCATTTCCACGTAGTTCACATTTGAAATTTGAAATGTAAATATTGTCATTTAAACCAGAGGTTGGCAAACTTTTTCTGTGAAGAGCCAGGTAGAAAATAGTTTTGGCTTTGGGTATCATATGGTCTCTGTTGCAACTCTTCAGCACTTTTCTCCGTTGTAGCGGAAAAGTGGTCATGAACAACCCATAAATGAATGAGCATGGCTGTGTTCCAGTAAAAGTATTTATAAAAACAGGTGGTGGCCAAATTTGCTCCAGAGGCCATAATTTGCAGACCTGGGATTTAAACAATTGCAAAGTATATACAAACTATATTTTCTTTTATTTTTTTCCCTATTTCTCTTATTTTTGAATATACTGCCTATTTCCCCCATAAAATGCCAGGAACATGAGGTCTATCTGAAGGAAAAGAGGCATATCAAAGTCTCTAAATTTCAATTTGTTTTGTCAAGCTCAGTTCAGTTCAGTCACTCAGTCGTGTCCCACTCTGCAAGCCCATGGACTGCAGCACGCCAGGCTTCCCAGTCCATCATCAACTCCCAGAGCTCGCTCAAACTCAGGTCCATCAAGTCAGTGATGCCATCCAACCACCTCATTCTCTGCCGTCCCCTTCTCCTCCTGCCTTCAATCTTTCCCAGCATCAGGGTCTTTTCCAATAAGTCAGTTCTTCACACCAGGTGGCCAAAGTATTGGAGCTTCAGCTTCAGCATCAGTCCTTCCAATGAATATTCAGGACTGATTTCCTTTAGGATGGACTCGTTTGATCTCCTTGCAATTCAAGGGACTCTCAAGAGTCTTCTCCAACACCATGGTTCAAAAGCATCAATTCTTTGTCACTCAGCCTTCTCTATGTTTCAACTCTTACATCCATACATGACTGCTGGAAAAACCATAGCTTTGACTAAGATGAACCTTTGTCAGCAAAGTAATATCTCTTTCTAATACACTTTTTAATATGCTGTCTAGGTTGGTCATAGCTTTTCTTCCAAGGAGCAAATGTCTTTTAATTTCATGGCTGCAGTCACCATCTGAAGTGATTTTGTCCAGTATTTGTCAAGTTTTGTCAAGTATTTCTATTCAGTTGGGGTTGGGGGAATGAGTATTGCCATGTTCTTCAAAGTAAGTTGAAATGAGATTGTAAAACATTAATGGACAAAGAACCAAGAGAGCACCAAAATTCAAAAGTTTATCTGAACTCCATTTCTTTATTCTATTTGAGAAAGGGAAAATGAATAAACTACTTAAATAAGTAAGTCAAATACAGAAATTAATTCAATAATATAGACTATTTACGCTCCATTGAGCACCGATAATTCTGACAACTTGCTGTTTAATACTTCCTGTTATATAAATGAATGTGTATTTTCAATTTTCTTGCATTATCTTTGACATAAATTGTATGTATTTATGGTGTACAACTTGTGTTCTTATATATACATAAACTTGGTGAACTGAACTGAAACTTGGTGAAAAGATCACAACCAAGGCAAATGATTTATTCATCACCTACATAGTTACCCTTGTGTATGTGTGAGATTTAGTTTAAAATCTATCTGTTTTGAGAATCCCAAGCATACAGGCTAACGTGGTTAGCATTCATCACCATTGCCGTGCTATATCTGATATTTATAAAGTGTATTCTTTCTGCATCGCTGATCTTCTGTACCCTTTGACCAGTATCTCCATATTTTCCCCACCTCCCAGCCCCTGGCACTCACTATTCCACTCTCTGCTTTTATGTCCTCCGCTTTTTTGGATTGTACATGTTAGTGAACCACATGATATTTGTCTTTCGGTGTCTGCCTTACTCTACCTACCATAATGTCCTCCAGCTTCATCCATGCCGTTGCACCTGACAGGATTTTCTTCTTCTTTATGACTGAATAAT
This sequence comes from Cervus canadensis, assembly GCF_019320065.1. NCBI lineage: Eukaryota > Metazoa > Chordata > Mammalia > Artiodactyla > Cervidae > Cervus > Cervus canadensis. Next base: position 38,223,598 of record NC_057416.1, on the reverse strand, counting down.
ATTCCATTGTTTACATATACCACCACTTTAATCCCTTTGTCTGTTTGTGAACAGTTGGGTTGTTGCCATAACTTGCCTATTGTGAACAATGCTGCAGATATCTCTTCAAGAGGCTGATTTTATTTCAAAAGAAATGAGTATCATGCTGCCCTCGGGAACCGTATGTTACTAAATCTTTGTATCATCTGTCAAATTACTTGTTAGTCTGGAGCTATGTCTGTGAATGTGCCACTTATTTTATTTCCCACTTCTTATGAGTATGGAAGAAAAAATATGTGGAAAACTTCTGATTATTAACTTGAAGTCCATATTCATATGAACTGAATCACCAAAGCCATTTAACTAGGGAAACTCCAGGCAGAGCTCTGTAAAGTCTTAATTACCAGAGATTATTTACTGGGAAGCCCAGACTAGTGCACAGGAAGGAGTTAAAGGAGGCCCCCAAGCATCATAATAGCTCATCCTCTTGTTCTCGGCTCATAAGTGAACCCCACAGGCTTCCCCCAGAGTTCACATAATCTTACTTTAAATGCAATGCTTTGCTTTTCCTTGCACGCAGCAGCTTTTTATTTCTAACTTTCTATGGAAGCATGATACACATACAGAAAATTATCTACTCTCTAAGTAGACATTCAGTGAATTCCCAGAACCCAGGTGAGAGCCGGTGACCTGCACGCCGACCCTCCCCCGTCCCTGCCCCCGTCACTGCCCTGCAAGAGGGTCACGCTTCCTGACTCCCCCTGGAGGAGGTTTGCGGGGCTGTTCCCGCACCCTGCGTGCTTCGTCACGCAGTCTGGGCTCCTTGCGTCTGGCCGCCTCGCCTCAGTGTGTGGGGCCACCCGTACTGTCCCATGGAGCTGCTGCGGCTCTTTTCCTTTTCCTCCTGGTATTCCAAGGGCTCCCCTGGTTGCTCAGTTTGTCAGTATATGCCACATCTCATTGTTCTGCTCCACTGTTCTTACCTGGAGAATCCCCATGGACAGAGGAGCCTGGCGGGCTCCAGTCTGTGGGGTATCCCAGAGTCAAGCCCCACTAACCAATTAAGCATAGCACAGTGTCGATGGGCCTTTGGAAAGTCTCCGGTTTTGGACTCTTGCACATTGGTGGCTGTGAACTCCCTAATGTGTGTGTTTTGGGGACCTTACTTGCACATTTCCACTGGGTGTGCCCCACAAGTGAAAACACTGGGTCACAGGGTCTGAGGACACTCGGCTTCAATATTTTCTACCAAACAGTTTCCTGAAGCTCACAGCAGTTTTTAAACAGCAGATTAAAAGTCTGTCCTGCTAAAGACAGGCGTGCACATGGCAGCCGTTATGAGCGCTGGCATAGCATTTAAGAACACAGCGTTAGACCAGAGTCTCGTCAGCACGGGAGCAAAGCTGGACCAGGGCAGAGCAGCGCTGAAGAGTTTTAAATACTGAAACCTTGACTCACCAAGACTGTGAGACCATGGTCAGTCACTGCTGTTTAAAACGCAGAGGGAGGACACCTTGGATAACATCACCAGCACTTTTCAAGTCTCCTCCTCAATACTGATAAAGTTCTCTTTTAGAAAAAGTCCTTTTTCCACCCCCTCATTGCCCTATATGATTCATTCTTTGGTGGATACATTAATGACTTGTGTGCTGTTTCAAGACTGTTGGCTTATCAGACCATAGAAACACTAGCAAAAATTGTGGCTGTTGAACAAGTCGGAGGCACCAGTTCACCAAAACTATGCGTATGGGGGTGTTTCATGTATTTCTTTGACGTTGCAATGAAAAGTGAAAGTGTTAGTCACTCAGTCGTGTCCGACTCTTTGAGATCACATGGAGTGTAGCCCGCCACACTCCTCTGTCCATGGGATTCTCCAGGCAAGAATACTGGAGTGGGTAGCCGTTCCTTTCTCCAGAGGATCTTCTCCACCCAGGGATCAAACCCAGTCTCCTGCGTTGCAGGCAGATTGTTTACCATGTGAGGCACCAGGGAAGCCCGAAGTTGCAATGTTTCAGTTGTAATTTCACAGTCGGGATAGAAGACTTTGAGGTTACATGCCAAGTGTGAGTTCTCACAGGGTAGCAGAAGTTTAGAAGTCTGGAGCTCAGGCCTGAAGGCTTGGGCCATGACCTGGGGAGAAGCTCTCTGATGAGGCCTGAGCCTCGCTTATTTGCCTTCTTACTCTTTGTACCGGCAGAACTCTTGGTCAACTTCAGGGACAGAGCCCGGGCCAGGCAAAAGGAGGGCTGATGGAGAGGAGCAAATGGGCTATGTTGAAGCATCTCCTGCCAGGAGGGCCCTTGCTAACGCAAGCTCCTTGCTAACTCGAAAGAGGACAGGTGCTTATAACACGTACGTCAGTCACACACAGGGAGACTTTAACTGAGGTGATGGAATTCAGTGGCTGCTATTCATTTCCCATTTAAAATAATATGTAGCTAGATGTGAATTTAAATGCATTCAGGTGATACAAATCTTCGTGTAAGCCGGGTATGTTTCTGAACAGTGTGACTGCAGGAGACGCGCGTGGTGGGAGACTCCTGGGCACGTGGACAGGGTCACAGCGTGCGCCTGACAGCCCTGCAGAGGCCCCACGGGTCTGGCCAGAGTCACCAGCTCCGGAGGGGATGCGAGGGTCAGAGTCCCAGGTTCTCCCTCAGTCTCTGTGCCGAGAATCTGCACAGTGACTTTGAGAGGACCTCATTGTTCTTCTCATTTTCTGTATGCAAAGTGCAAGTCACTCAGTCGTGTCCCGCTCTTTGCAACCCCATGGACTATATGGTCCATGGGATTCTCCAGGCTAGAATCCTGGAGTGGGGAGCCTTTCCCTTCTCCAGGGGAACTTCCCAGCCCAGGGATCGAACCCAGGTCTCCCGCATTGCGGGCGGATTCTTGACCAGCTGAGCCACACAGAGGCTAAAAGGACCTGTCCCGGTGCCGGGCAGTGGGCTGCGTATGGTAGAGCTCCGACTCTCCCCGGTTCCCTTCCCTTACCGCTCTTCACTCAGGGAGGTTGGCGGGGCTTCCCCCTGGGTTGCACGTGAGCCACACACAAGTACCGAAGGAGTGAGTGGGGGGGGCCGAGAATGGTGGTCAGAACACACTTACAGTGAACACCCAGTGGCAAATCTGCAAAGGAAAACCTATCCAGTGGGGCTGATCGCTCTGACCTGAGCTTGTAGAGACCCAGACGCACACAGGGTCACCAGCGACCCAGCCTCTCGTACCTGAGTGTCTGTTTCATTTGGTTTAGGATGAAGTCCCAGCCACAGTGTATTCGAAAGGGTTCTGCAGCCAAGGTTGAAAACCACAGATTGAGATTAAATGCCTTTGTAGACTAAGCAATTAAATCTAAATCATGAATGTAATTTTTAAAGAAAGCATGAAAATGAAAGCATATATGTGAAAGGGATTGACAGCACTTTACGGCACTTTAATGGAGAGATAAATGGAGAAGAACATAATTTAGTAGCGTAATTGGACACCCAGTCCGCTGGGGCCAGGGAGGAGGTGTGGAGAGGGAGACAGGGCGTGCTGAAGGGTGCTAAGGAGAGCGGTTTCTTGGGCTGGGATTTGAAGCCAGCACTTCCCGGTCACTGGTTCATCGCATTACCTCTGACTTCCAGGCTCTAGAAAGGAAATTCTGAGTGAAAAGAGGCCAGTGGGAAATAAAGGTGGGGACGTAACAGGCTGCCTGGGTCCCAGAGTCAGCAGAACCAGGCCCTTCCCTGGACCTTGCTGCTCATGAAATCGTTCCACGATTTAAGGGAGTAATTCCCAACATACTTTTGTATGAGACTGTAGTATTTGTCAAACCAAACTGGAATTTGCAGTTTATAAAGAGGACAGAACCTTGGAATTTTTGTTTTCAATAAGCCAGGTTTTTAAAGGAATTCTCCCCAGAAGTGCATTTCACATTCAGAGACAGGGCCTCTCTCAGAGCTCAGAGCCCTAATGGACCACATGAGAATGTGTGCTTGAAGCAAGTGGGAGAGGAGCAGTCACACACACACACATACATATATACAACATGCATGCAGATACACACATACATATATACATACACACATGCACACATATACACATGTGCACATGTGTGGATATATACATACACATGCATATAAACGCATATATGCAACAAACATGCATATACACATATACATACTCACATACATATACATGTGCACATGCAAGTGTACACATACATACAACATGCATACACACATGTGTATATATATAAACACATGCATGCAGATATACATGCACACATGTATGGACATATACATACACATGCATATAAATGCATATGTGCAACAAACATACATATACACACCCACATACATACACACACATATACACATATACATACATATTCACATACAGTTGTGTAAAAGCCTATAACTGTGAAAGATTTGATAACGTGAATGTAGAGCCTAATTAATAAAGGTGGACACCCTTGTAACCGCCACCCATGAAAGAAGGCAGACTTTCTAAGCACCTGGAAGCCCTCCATCTGTCTCTTCCCAACACAGCCCTCTCCCCCTACCCACAGGAGGAGCCACCACCCTGACTTTTATAGTAATCAACTTTTGCTTTTCTTTATAGCTTTCTCATCCAAACTCTGGTGTTACCATTGTCTGTTTTATCTTTAATATCATTGAGATCTCTCTCCTCTATAATTTTGTCCCTTCATCTCACTGTTACTCCAGTGATACTTTTTGTTGGAGAAAGCAGGTCATCTCTCTCGGAGTTTGCCTCTGGATGTGTTCGGCTGGTGCACCCCACCATGTGCTTCCTGAGTTTGGCCTCTGCGTGTCCAGCAAACTGGGTGTGGGATCCGGAGGCGTAATCACATTCAGATGCGATTGTGTGGAGACAGACATCCTCTCAGGTGGAGATGCATTCTCCATCAAGAGACGTATCCTGTCTCATCTTCTCTCTTCTTGTCTTGGAAAGAGCTGCTGCTTCTCAGTGCCTATATATATTTTTTTCATATTTTTAAGTATGTATTGACGGCTGTTGTGGGCCCTCATCGCTGCCAGCGGGCTTTCCCGCGCCGTGCTGAGCGGGCGCTTCTCTCTGGTTGCGGTCTGTGGGCTTCGCATGGTGGCGGCTCCTCCTGTTGCGGAGCACGGCTTAGCTGCCCTGCAGCACGTGGGGCCGTCTCAGATCGGGGACGAAACCCACGTCTCCTGCATTGGCAGGCGGGTTTTTACCCACTGTGCTGCCAGGGAAGTCCCATTTGTGTTTCTGAGGAAAGTTAACTGGTCATTCCTAGAAGATTTTTATTAACACACAAACCAGCTTCTCCAGCTTTTGAAAAGGATGGTCTTAGCTGCAGCGTGGCGGGCCTCCCGGGAATAAAACAGGCACTGCCACTCTCATCTAGCTGGAAGGACTCCATCGTTTAGGGAGGGCAGTTCTCTCTGGTTTCATTTCAGAAATGCTGTGACAGTTGTGAGCCCTGCCTGCACTGCTCCAACACACAGACACACAGACACAGACACACACACACACACACACACACACAGTTCTCTCTGGTTTCACTTCAGAAATGCTGTGACAGTTGTGAGCCCTGCCTGCACTGCTGCAACACACACACACACACACACACACCACCTCTCATGTTGCTTTTTTGTTACCCCACAAGATCCTTGTAAATACCCAGTATGCTATTCTCCATTTCCCCCCAACTGTTCCTTTCACCTGTGTAGCTTAAACAGCTCCAAAATCATCATTCATTTTCAGAGAAAGAAATTCTCTCTATGAAAGCTGTAGCCGACACCAGATGCAGCTAGCTAGGTCCAGCCAGTGGAGTGGCCAGGCTGGAGGACCTCGGTCCACCTGTAGGAAAGGAGGATTCTGGGACGTTCTCCCACAGAGACATACAACTTCATCAACACTTAGATGTTTGATCACAAGAGATGCAGGAAGTCGTTCACAAAGGCGTGACGTTGCGGTTGGTTTGACTGCATCTGTGCAGAGACGGTCAAGTGCACGCTTGCGTCTTACCTGAAGGAAGGCTGGAGACACACTTCCACTCGCATTTGATAAAATACCCACCTGAGCTCAGAGAGGTGATGCAGGCTCAGAGAGCTGCTGGAGCAGAACTACCCCTCAGCTGGCCTCACCCCTCACCCAGTGGTCTTCCTGCCTCCCCAGCCCAGGCCTCCACTCATTCCAGGGGACGATGAGTCCCTGCCTTCACATGCACCTCGCTGCCCTTGTGGGAGGCCCTGGACTCTGCACTTGAACCCCCAGCTGATGCAGGCACTTGCATACTATCACGTCCCCTTTCAGCCAACCCATCATGTATTCTACTCATTCAACTCGGTGCTTTTTCAGCATCCACCATGTGTTAAGCACTGTTGTAGGAAACAAAACACCCTTGAGGTTCTTGAAGTCAAGTGGAAGAATAATTTATACATATATGCGCACACACACACACTTAAATGTAATGCTTACGTCTGATGTCTACTGTTAAGATCAACTTCTGACGATCCTCTCTCCTGAAAGGAGATGGATAAAACGATGGCCTCTACGTTACAAAATCAACGTGTGTTCATATGTCATGTTGTAGTAAAGACTGAGGGGATCTCAAGCCACCTTCTTGTCACATTCAGCTTCTATTATAAGAAGAAAGAAGAAAGGGTCCAGGCACAGAGTTGGAGAATGAAGCATTTAACAGCTCTGAGCTATTGGGCCTGAGCCATTTTGTCCTTGCAATTTGTCTTAACAAAGTAACACTAATGTGTTGCTTGGGATATAAAATCCACAGTTTGCTCTACGAGACCTAACGCACCTCTTGGTGCCCAGACAAAGCTCTACAAGGGCTTGCTGCTTGGTTGCTGCATTGCACTTGCCAATCAGCGGGATGTTGCCGTCCCCTCACACACACCCAAAACTCATCTTCTCAGAATCTTTAAATAAAGCATGTTTTTGTTCTTGAAAACAATATTATCTGGACAGTTGAGTTGGATTATGACCCACAACTTCAAGGATTCAGGAAGTCTTGTCAAAAGCTGTACTCCTGAGTGATTCTGAAATGCAGGCTCTGACCTGCTTATCCAAGGCTTTTAGATTCATACTAAGAGAGTCAAGTGTGAGCCTTGAAATGGAAAAAAAAATAATCTAGGATCAAAATAGAAGTAAATCTATATAATGCAGCACATAGACCTCATCTTAAAACTATTGTTACTATGCTTAGAGTAAGACTTTTGAAAAAATGTTGATTTGAATTCATTTTTTTTTTTCTATAAACAGTTTGGAATAGGGATATAGGATTTTCTTAAAGAAAGCATCTATGTCATCTTACATAACAAGAAATCCACCATTTAGCATGTTTTATAAAATCCTTAATGTGCAGTCATTGATTAAATATTGTAATTAAACTGCCTTCAGATTCCTGCACGGTAACTCTGGTTCGACCCGTCAGCCTGATAGCTGTAGTTCCCTAACTGCATGGTTCAGTAGGCGCCAACTAATAGACAGTTGTCTTCTGTTTAGAGAAACAGAACAATTTCTCTGTATAGAAGAATTCATTTTGCAATAGCTGAGCCACTGTGTTTCTAACCAATATGTAACCGTCACCAAAAGTCTTTTGATCACTATTGTGATTCTTTTTGAAGAAAGCACTGTATATGAGAAAGAAAACTCGTCTTGAAGTTACGAGGCCCAGGTTCAAAAGCTTACTCCACCATTTATTTCTTATGTGATATGGGACAATCGTCTCTTAAGTGGAGATGGTCATTCATGGTCTTGGCTGTCTAATGGGATCCCGGGTGCAGGTCAAGTGAGATGAATAAACAGCCCTTGCAAGAGAATGCAACAATGATCAATGTGAGACATTATTATTCTTGAGGTTTTGTTTTTCCACTTCATACAAGCAGAAATACACAAACTCTCAACAGCCTTGCAATTCTACTTTTTTTTTTGGTTGTGATTTATACTCCACTCCTCCCCGCCCCCCCAAATTTCTGAAGTGTCTGTGTGATACAAGACACAGATATAATAGAATCAAACAAACAGGGACATGTGAACAGCAACCAGGTAACAAAGGCAAGAAGAGTTAGAAGGAATTCCCTAAACGTCCTAGCAGTCAGGACAGAGGGGAGCCGCGTGACTTGCAGGGTGTTCGCAGTCTGGCTGAGGGACCGCTCTCTGTCCTTGCAGGACACTGTACCTTACTTCAAATAGGATTTGTAGACCATCGCTCGGCACTTGTACTTAGTCCTGTCCTACTGTTAGTGACCCCATGGTCTGTAGCCCACCAGGCTCCTCTGCTCATGGGATTTTTTTCAAGCAAGAATACTGGAGTGGGTTGTCATTCCCTTCTCCAGGGGATCTCTCAACCCAAAGATTGAACCCAAGTCTCCTGGTGTGGTATGAGGGTTCTTTACCACCAAGTCATCTGGGAAGCCCCTTCGTAGATCATTGCCAAATACTTGTTTAGGAATCCAGGATTTTTGTTATCAAAGTGCCACATGTGAAATATTGTTGCTGCACATAAGAGGCTTGTGCAAGCTTCCTGATGCGAGGGTCTGGCTGTGGGGAAAACTGGGTCTTCCTCTGGTGGCAGGGCCTTGCCCAGTAAATCTTTAATCCAATTTTCTGCTGATGGGCGGGGCTGTGCTCCCGCCCTGTAGGTGTTTGGCCTGAGGGTGCCCAGGTCTGGAGTCTGCAGTCTCTATGGCAGGGTTAATGGTGACTCCCCCAAGCTGACTCATCCAACAGGCCGCGCCTCCCAGGACTGCTGCTGCCAGCACCCCTGACCCCTCAGCAGGCCACTGTCAACCCATGCCTCCGTTGAAGTGAAGTGAAGTCGCTCAGTTGTGTCCAACTCCTTGCAACCCCATGGACTGTAGCCTACCAGGCTCCTCCATCCTTGGGATTTTCCAGGCAAGAGGACTGGAGTGGGTTGCCACGCTTACAGGCATGTCTGGCTCATTATGCTGCACGTAAAGCTGATGAATTCTTTGTGAATCAGTCTCACTCAAACCTATTTTAGAATATTGTTAAAAGCACCTTTCTAGTGCTTTGTCCACATGTTGAATGCATGGGAAATGTCCTTAGGGTTCAAGTCCTGTGTTTTCATAACATCATAACATGTGTTTGTATATCCAGGAATTACCCTACCTGTTCAGTTCAGTTGCTCAGTCGTGTCCGACTCTCTGCGACCCCGTGGACTGCAGCACGCCTGTCCTTCACTATCTCCTAGAATTTGCTCAAACTCATGTCCATCAAATCGGTGATGCCATCCAGCGGTCTCATCCTCTGTCGTCTCCTCCTCCTGCCTTCAATCTTTCCCAGCATCAGGGTCTTTTCCAATGAGTCAGTTCTTCACATCAGGTGGCCAAAGTATTGGAGCTTCAGCTTCAACATCAGTCCTTCCAATGAATATTCAGGACTGATTTCCTTTAGGATGGACTGGTTGGATCTCCTTGCAGTCCAAGGGACTCTCAAGAGTCTTCTCCAACACAACAGTTCGCAAGCATCAGTTCTTCGACTCTCTGCTTTCTTTATAGTCCAACTCTCACATCCATACATGATTACTGAAAAAAACATAGCTTTGACTAGACAGACCTTTGTTGGCAAAGTAACGTCTCTGCTTTTTAATATGCTGTCTAGGTTGGTCATGGCTTTTCTTCCAAGGAGCAAGTGTCTTTTAATGTCATGGCTGCAGTCACCATCTGCAGTGATTTTGGAGCCCAAGAAAATAAAGTCTGCCACTCTTTCCATTTTTTCTCCATGTATTTGCCATGGAGTGATGGGACCAGATGTGTTAATAGCTTTTTTAACTTTTTTCTTGGATCCTTTAGTGACATCTAGATATCAGAGGTGATAGAGAAAATGGGGAAATAGAATCTCACCCAATTCAGATATATCCTTGGGTTCACATTGAGGAGGAGCTTGCTGTCTAGGCCCATGAAGTGTTAGAGGCTGCATCCTTCAGCCTTGCTTTCTAGTCACATAGGTAGAAGTTTATTTCCAAGCTCTGCCTTTACTGGGTGGCCTTAGTAGGATCACTTTGTCTATCCGATCCCTAGTTTCTCCGTCTGCAAAATACAAGTCCACCAAACCCAGCTTGCAGAGTTGCTGTGCTGTTAGAGGCAGCACTCAACACGCAGCAGTTATTATAGTTCCACCTCTTATCTACCAGTTCCAAGCCCCCAGGTTTCCAGAATCTAAAAACATTTTCCATAATTCGACAGCAAAATCAAACTCAAACATAGCCTGACCAAACCGATGTGAGGCTAGAGTCTTCTGACTGTTCAGTGGAATTTTGGAGCAAAAGCAGTACTATTTATGCATTTGGCTATGGAGTGCAGCCCCAGACAACATTGGGGAGCTTGTATCACAAATGGCAGATGCTCTAAATTGCCTTTCTAAACTCTGAACAATTCTGAATTTTCAAACACATCCAGCCCCGATGCTTTTATTTAAGGGATTGATGGCTATTCTATCACTGGGGTTTTAAATTTCTGTGGTGTCTAGCTTGTCAGAACATGGACCGAAAAGGGAAATCTCTTTACTGCATCCCTAACTCACAGTCACCTCCCAGGGTCTGCACGATTTGCCCTGAGCTCTTTGGGTTTGGGGGAGGTTGATACTTTGGGTGCGGATGGGTTCCCATCTGATAGATCTGACCTCTATAAAGTCCTTCTCACACTGAAATCTGCCTGCCTGTCCACTCTCCTACTTGTCCCTGTTCCTTAGAGCTGAGAGGACAGAGGGTGAACCAGCTAGCCCTGCCAGGCGACTGTTTCTCATGGATTTCTTAAGTCGTCATTTATACAGGCAAACAAACCCATTTCCTATAGCCAGCCATTAGCTGACCCATTTCTACACCTCTTCCAATTATTCTTTATTTTGGCAGTTTTCCACTTAACACGTGTGATCTGGGATCAGAAGTATTATGGTCTTTTGTGTTAAAAACTGTTTCCAGCTATTGATAAACAACTCATCTTTTCTGGCCCCAAACAGTATCTTCACAGGGACTGAGGTCTTGTACAGTGAATGGTTCAGACCCAGTCAGATTCTGAGTCATCTATTTACCAGACCTTAGATGAGATACATAAACTCTCAGGCCCTCAGTCTCTTTATCTGTAAAGTGGAGGTGATACTGTGACCTTCCCTGTTGTAAAGATTAAAGGTGACACCTGAGAAATATCCAATAGCTTACCTAACACAAAATAGGCAGGTTAAAAATGGTAGTGGTTATTATTAGAAATTTAATAAATAATCCTCCTCCTCTTCTTTGTCATCATGTTTTATTGCTTTCTTAGGCTGACACTGGTGCTACCAAAATTCCACACAAGCTTAGGACCTTGGTGGGTTTATTGTTAGGTGCAGTCCCTGTGAAAGTGATGTCATTGTGAAGATTCAATTTGTATAATAAACAGTTTCTGCCCGTTACAAAGGGAAGTCACAGTGCTTCTCCTCTGTCCCTCATCACTTTTGAATCAAATGCAACTTCCAGGACAACCTGATTGACAAAAGTACATAAATCTGTATCTTTGAAGCATCTATTGAGAGAGCTACAGTAGAAATTCAGTTTTCTGGCCTAGCTAGAAACCAAGTGGATTCCAGGGTATCGCGCTTCTCATTTCAAGACTATGCGCACTGTGTGAATGTTTCCAAGTGTACAGAGTAGGGTCGTAAATTTTAGTTCTATCAGTGCCAAAAACTTGGTGCCAAAGAACATCTTAACATTACTATTAGTGTATGTTGTATCCTGTAATTAAACAGAATCGGCTTGTTGGCGAGTTCTTCTGAAGACAGAGCCCTCCTTTCATGGGAGAATAATCAGAATGAGCTATTGCTCTCATTAACTTCCTTGGCAATACATCACCAGTGTGACCTGTCATTCTAATGATGCGTGAGTGCAGTTCATCAACAGGGTGAATCTCACCAGTGCGCTCCTGCTCCGCAGGCAGGCCTACCCATGCAGAAAGCATCCCGGGCAGATGTAGGCTGACTGCAGTCCAGGGTCCAAAAAGTTCTATGGAATAGGATCTCCCTACCTTTTTTTTTTTTCTTTTACCCTTTGAAGTTGAGCTGCATTTAAGTTATCCAACCAATGCCCATCTGTCCCCAGGCTGTTCTGATTTTTCCTCTCTGACTCACTCAGAGCCCTTTACCTGTCTGCAGATATCTGGCTTTCATTCCTTTGAGTGTATAATTGAGCTACTTGGTTCTTTCCTGAAGAGGAACCCCTCAACAACATTTAGTTCCACAGCCGGCGTTGTCAAAACTTCTGAGTTTCTTTATGATTCATAGCCTACATAATTGTAAAGTGAATACTTTTTAAAGTATTTTTATTCACTTACTTATTGATTGATTGATTGATCTTAGGCTGTGCTGGGTCTTTGCTGCCTGGGCTTTTCTCTAGCTGTGGCCAGTGGGGGCTACTCCCTAGTTACGGTGGAGCGTTTCTCAGTGCTGTGGCCTCCACTGCTGCAGAGGGCTCTAGGGCCCGCAGGCTTCCGTCTCTCGGCCATGGGCTCAGCGCTTGGGGCTCCCAGGCGCTAGAGCACAGACTCAGTAGTTGTGGTACACGGGTTTAGTTGCTCAGCAGCACGTGGCATCTTCCCAGAGCAGAGATCAAATCCTTGTCTTCCCAAATTAGCAGATGGATTCTTTACCACTGAGCCACCACGGAAGCCCTGGATGCATTTTTTTTTAAGACTCATTCAATGATGACACTTCAATTAAAAAAAAAAAAGGTAAAACATCATGATACTAAAAATGAAGGTTTTGCAGCTAGGAGATAAATAAGCCAGGATGCCTGATACTCAGCACAGGAATTACAGACACAAAAAGTACTATAAACATTAAAGCTGCTCAGACACTACGTCTTAATTGTTTTCAGCACTAGAAGAAATGGTAATTATGTGATGAAAGAGAAGTGTCAACTATTGCTCTAAGGCAACCACGCTGCAATATAATCTATCAAATCAGTATATTTTTCACCTTAAACTTATATAATGCCAATCATACCTCCGTAAAGAAGGTAAAAGATTCTCTACCAAAAAAATAAATAAATAGACATCAAGGCTAACATTTGTTGCTATTTAGTCAATAAGCCGTATCTGACTCACTGATCCCACGGGTTGCACCACTCCAGGCTCCTCTGTTCTCCACTGTCTCTCAGAGTTTGCACACATCCATGTCCGTTGAGTCAGTGATACTATCTAACCATCTCATCCTCTTCCGCCCTCTTTTATTGCCTTCCAGTCTTTCCCAGCAATGAAGACAGAAAGGGCAACCCACTCCATTATTCTTGTCTGGAAAATCCCATGGACAGAGGAGCCTGGCAGGCTACAGTCCATTGGATTGCAAAGAGTCAGACAAGACTGAGTGACTTCACTTTTCACTTTCACTTTTCCCAGCAAATGGTCTTTTCCAATGAATTGGCTCTTCCCATCAGGTATCCAAAGTATTGGAGGTTCAACTTCATCATTAGTCCTTCCAATGAATATTCAGGATTGATTTCCTTTAGGATCGACAGGATTGACCTCCTTGAAGTCAAGGGACTCTCAAGAGTCTTCTCTAACACCACAATTTGAAAGCATCAGTTCTTTGGTGCTCAGCCTTTTTTATGGTACAACTTTCGCATCCAGACATGACTACTAGAAAGACGATAGCTTTGACTATATGGACCTTTGTTGGCAAAGTGATATCTCTGCTTCTTAATACACTGTCTAGGTTTGTCATAGCTTTCCTCCCAAAATGCAAGTATCTTTTAATTTCATGACTGCAGTCACCATATGCAGTGATTTTGGAGCCCAAGAAAATAAAACCTCCTGGTGCACTGGGAAGACCCAGAGGAATCGTGTGGAGAGGGAAGTGGGAGGAGGGGTCGGGATGGGGAATACGTGTAACTCTATGGCTGATTCATATCAATGTATGACAAAACCCACTGAAATGTTGTGAAGTGCTTAGCCTCCAACTAATAAAAAATAAATAAAAAGGGAAAAAAAAAGAAAATAAAACCTCCACTGCTTCCAACTTTTCCCCTTCTATTTGTCATGAAGTGATGGGACTGGATGCCATGACTTTGTTTTATGATTGTTGAATTTCAAGCCAGTTTTTTCACTCTGCTCTTTCACCATCATCAAGAGGTTCTTTAGTTCCTCTTCACTTTCTGCCATTAGAGTGGTGTTATCTGCATATGTGAGGCTGTTGATATTTCTCCCAACAGTCTTGATTCCAGTCTGTGGTTCATCCAGCCCAGCATTTCACATGATATACTCTGCATTTAAGTTAAATAAGCAGGGTGACAGTATACAGCCTTGTTGAACTCCTTTCCCAATTTTGAACCAGTCCATTGTTCCATGTCTAGTTCTAACTGTTGTGTCTTGACCCAAATAAAGGTTTCTCAGGAGACAGGTAAAGTGGTCTGGTACTCCTATCTCTTTAAGAATTTTCCACAGTTTGCTGTGATCCACACAGTCAAAGGCTTTTGGCCTAGTCAGTGAAGCAGAAGTAGATGTTTTTGTGAAAATCCCTTGCTTTCTCCATGATCCAGTGAATGTTGGCAATTTGATCTCTGGTTCCTCTGCCTTTTCTAAATCCTTCTTGAACATCTGGAAGTTCCCAGTTCACGTACTGTTGAAGCCTAGGGTTTTGAGGATAACCTCGCTGACGTGTAATGAGTGCAACTGTGTGTTAGTTTGAACATTCTTTGCACTGCCCTTCTTTGGGATTGGAATGAAAACTGACCTTTTTCAGTACAATTGCCACTACTGAGTTTTCAAATTTGCTGACCTGTTGAGTGCAGCACTTACACAGCATCATCTTTTAGGATTTGAAATAGCTCAGCTGGAATTTCATCACTTCCACCAGCTTTATTCATAGTAATGCTTTCTCAGGTCCACTTGACTTCACACTCCTGGATGTCTAGCTGTAGGTGAGTGACCGAACCACTGTGGTTAACCGAGTCAGGATTTTCTTAGATAGTTCTGTGTATTCTTGCCACCTCATCTTAATCTCTTCTGCTTCAGTTAGATTTATACTGTTTCTCTCCTTTATCATGCCCATCCTTGCATGAAATGTTCCCTTGATCTCTCTAATTTTCTTGAAGAGATCTCTAGTCTTTCCCTCTCTATTGCTTTTCTCTCCTTTTTTGCACTATTCATTTAAGACGACTTTCTTATCTCTCCTTGCTATTCTCTTGAACTCTGCATTCAACTGGGTATGTTTTTGCCTTTCTCTCTCTCTCACCTTTCATTTCTCTTCTTTCCTCAGCTATTTGTAAAGCCTCCTCAGACAACTGCTTTGCCTTATTGCATTTCTTTTTTTCTTTTGATGGTTTTGGTCACTGTCTCCTGTCCAGTGTTATGAACTTCTGTCCATAGTTCTTCCAGCACTCTGTCTACCAGATCTAATCCCTTTAATCTATCTGTCACCTTCACTCTGTAATCATAAGGGATTTGATTTAGATCATACCTGAATGGTCTAGTGGTTTTCCCTACTTGGTTCAATTTAAGCCTGAATTTTGCAATAAGGAGCTCATAATCTGAGCACAGTCAGCTCCCAGTCTTGTTTTTACTAACTCTATAGAGTGTTTCCATCTTTGGCTGCAAAGAACATAATCAGTTTGATTTCTGTATTGACCATCTGGTGATGTCCTTATGTGGAGTCATCTCTTGTGTTTTTGGAAAAGGGTGTTTGCTATGACCAGCTTGTTCTTTTGACAGAATTCTATTGGCCTTTTCCCTGCTTCATTTTTACTCCAAGGCCAAACTTGCTTGTTATTCCAAGTATCTCTTGACTTCCTACTTTAGCATTCCAGACCTCTATAATGAAAAGGACATCTTTTTTCGGTTAGTTATAGAAGGGTGTGTAGGTCTTCATAGAACTGGTCAACTTCAGCTTCTTCGGCATCAGTGGTTGGGGTGTAGACTTGGATTACTGTGATGTTGAATGTTTTGCCTTGGAAACACACCAAGATCACTCTATTGTTTTTGAGACTGCACCCAAGTACTGCATTTCTGACTCTCTTGTTGACTCTGAGGGCTACTCCATTCCTTTTAAGGGATTCTTTCTCACAGTAGTAGATATATTTATCATCTGAATTAAATTCACCCATTCTTGTTCATTTTAGTTCACTGATTCCTAAGATGTTGATATTCACTCTTGCCATCTCCTGCTTGACCCCTTCCAATTTACCTTGATCCATGGACCTAACATGCCAGGCTCCTATGCAGTATTGTTCTTTGCAGCATCAGACTTTGCTTTCACCACCAGACACATCCCCAGCTGAGTGCTGCTTCTGCTTGGCTTGGCCTCTTCGTTCTTTCTGGAGCTGTTAGTAATTGCCCTCTCCCTCCCCCAGTAGCATACTGGACACCGAGCGACCTGAGGGGCCCATCTTCTGGAGTCATATCTTTTTGCCTTTTCATACTGTTCGTGGGGTTCTCAAGGCAAGAATTCAGGGGCAAGCTGCCATATCCTCCTCTAGTAGACCACATTTTGTCAGTACTCTTCACTATGACCCATCCGTCTTGGGTGGCCCTGCAGAGCTTGGCTCCTAACTTTACTGAGTTACGCAAGCCCTTTCACCATGACAAGGCTGTGATCCATGAAGGGGAAGGCTAACATGCCCAGTGCAACTGAATTTTATATTTATCTCTGTGTGAGCTGGCAGTAAAGTAAAAAAAGATGATGGTTTGAAAGAATGAAGAACATTTTGTTTCAAAACTTTGTTATATAAAATTAAAATTTTTTTAAATTTGGATACATACCTAAAGAATGTTAAAGAACATAATCAACTTTGCCTTTAATGGCAGTATCACTGAAAATTCTTCATAGTTATTTCTTGTTCTCATCCTGTGATAAAGTCAAGGATGTATTATAATTAAAATATATCCATTTAAGGCATTTTCTGTGAAAGCTAATGTGGTACAGGTGTGTAATTTTCTTTGGGAATAGAGTTAGAAAACCTATGGGAATGGATGGAAGCATTTCTTTCTATTTTCCTCTAAAATCACTTCTCTCCTCTGAACATTTTTTAAAGAGTTGGGTAACAATTTATGATTTTTTTTAGTTTTATGAGGGATAAAATTTGCAATCAGTTTACCCTTTTTAAGTATACACTGTGATGTATTTTTGTATCTGTAAATAGTCAATGTGGCTACCACTACAATCAAGACATTGAAGAGTCTGGGGTTTGTTTTTGTTTTTTTTATTTTGTATTGGCTACAACACGTGGCATCCAGGATCTTAGTTCTGCGACCAGGGGTTGAACCCATGCTCTCTGCAGTGGAAGCAGAGTCTTAGCCACTGGACCACCAGGGAAGTCGCTGAATAGTTTTCCCATGCTAAAACCTCTCCCATGTTCTTGTGCAGTGGGTCCCCTCTCCCAACACCCCACATAGGCAACCACTGCTCTTTCTTCCACTATTAAGTTCCCTTTACTGGAATTCCATTTAAATCAAATATACATACTGTCTTTTGTCTTTGACTTCTTTTATTGCACCTCTATGCTGTTGTATGTATCATGATTTATTTTTTCATTTTTACTACTGAGTACTATTTCATTAGGATGTATTTTCATAAGAAAAAGATTTGAAGGATATTAAAAGCTGTTGCAAGAAAGAATATTCATATGAATTTAATAAGACACATAGAGGTGGCAATGTGTTGTCTTGACTGAACAGAGAGCCAAATGTGCTCAGCTCCAGCATATGCTTTAAGACTTCACAGCGGTGAGCTTGTGAGCCTGAAAGCTGAGTGGTAGCACAATGTTCCCCAGCTCTGTCTGCAGGGTCCAGCCCCGTGCCTGCTTTCCTAGGTGCTTAATAGATCACTGTTAGATAAGAAGATGAAGACATTAGTAGATGCCTATCCAACCCCACCACTCATGTGAAGAGTGCAGTCCCTCAAGTCCACAAACCATCAAACACAAAGGAGAAAGTTATATTCACTGTCATAGAAATGCTTGTAAAGTAAGTGGGTGCTCTGGACAGATTTCCATTTCCTCATGGACTCATTTTTGGTCCTATGACCCGTGCATTTTTAAAACATTTGTCATCCTGTGTATTTTATCCTGAACTCCCGGCTCTGAGATAATCAATGGGATGCATTTATTATGCCCTGTCCTTTTATTTGCCCTTAAAAGTATTTCTAAATATTTAGTAATTTTCTGACATGTGCACTCTCTTCAGTTCCAAGAGTTTTCCTAATCATACAGAAGTATAAACAAAGAATGATACACCTGAAAACAGAACACCGTAGAATGTTAACACTTAGAGATGATTTAGTCTAATGTCCTCATTAAAACTGACTCTCTAAAATGAGTTGCCCCAATTTACACAGCATTTGGTGGCAAGTGTTGTACATTTGAAGATAAATGTGTTAATAGCCTATTAATTCCAAATCAGCAAGCAATTAGTTTCCAGAATAGAACTGAAAGCAATAGGGGGATCTTTCCATTTGCTTCCTTGTTCAGATTCAAACTTTACTCAGGAGAATCGGTAGTTTGCAGCCTTTATTGTATTGAGTGATATTGGAGCATGTTAAGGGCAAAACTCTCTCACAAGGAGAAACTCCGTAGCTTAGATTAGAATTTATGTCAAAGCAAGTAAAGCAAAAGGCAAAATTCTATACTGGAGCAGACTGAACCTCAACCAGAGTTCTTAGCAGGAAGCAAAATCTATTAACTATGTGCCTTAAACTAAGCGTTTATTTGGTCTTTAAGATTTATTCTCCATGTCAAATCACTAAATATTCCAGAAATTTGGTTTTCAGGTACAATCTTCATCTGAAATTATAATAGATTAATTTTGGCTCTTGTCATGTACTTTATCTAGAAACTTTAACATTCAAGAGGATTTGGATTCAGCTGGTTAAAAAATGTTCAGATGCAGGCCTCTGAAATATCCTGAATTTCACAGATCTAATGACCCGTTAAGATACAACAGAATTGTGTTGGTTTTATAAATCCAGCAAAGTGTTACCTAAACCTGCACCTTAGATGTCCACTTGTAACTGGATGAAACTCTGACCTCCTCTGTTTATCCATATCCACTGATGTAAAAATAATTTATCAAGTGCTTGCTAAGCGCTAAAGTTACATAACACAAGGATGAATAAATACTCTGTATGGCAAGGAGAAGAATAGAGGATCTCAGTGTGGGGAGGGAATTAAGACTTCAAGAGAAGGGGGCTTGAATGTTGGATTTTATGTGGGGAGAAGCATGTTAGTAGGTTAGCAAGATGAAAATAATTCCTGAAACTGCAAAGGAACTGTGTGAAAAGGGCAATATGCAAAGTGTCTTCTCGGTAAGCTCATTTTGGAAGGACATAAATCCTTCCAAAAGGAGATATACATCCCTAGGCCAAAATGACTTGGTCATATTTCAGCACCAGATAGATGGAACTCAACATCATTTAAGATGCTATACTTTCTGGAATCCTTAAATTTCCAGTAACTAATATGCCATAACGGAAACATTGAAGTCTCTCAAAATGGGACATTGGTACTACGGAATGTCATGATTTGACATAAAAAAATAACGCCTATAACTTTATGCTATAGTGTTCAAATAAAAATAAGAAAGAATTTTGCGTGCAACAGGACAGTTCGACATAGGTGACATAGGCATAGATACATACACACTTGTGATGAGGACAACCACACCAGATTGTCATTTCTAATCCGTAGATGATCTTAATTTCTTCAGTAGTGTGATGATATTTTTTATTGGACTTGAAAAAAAAAAAAAAGAAAGAAAAGATTTGAACAACCTAGCACCTGACACAGATTTTTGTGGTGCAAATTTCTTTGGTCATCTTCTGAAAAAAGGTTCACTTATTACCCGTAAAACCAGGAAATATGTAATGAGAGTAATAATTAATTCCCTGGTGGTTTAAACGTTTGTAGGATAATTTAATCAGTTGAGACAACTATAGCCTTTTTGGGGAAATGACCCATAGGATCATCAATTTTACATGATGCACAAGGGGAGGATGTTCACTTTTCTAAAAGTTTTGCCATCAGATTTTTTTTTAATGTTGTATTTCTCCCCATTCACTTAGGCAATCAGTAGAGTTACAGATATCTTCAATTAAGTTTCATGTTTACTCTATAAAAATTAGGCACTTCTACTATATTATCAAAGTTTACTTTAGGTGAAGGAAGTATAAGAGCCTTTATTAAACAATGGAGCAAGACCACAATGACTTTTAAATAGCAGTAAAGTTGCTCTGGGTTCAGGATAATTTGGTTTTTCCCCAAAATAGTCCCATTACAATATTTCTCTTAGGGAAAAAAAAAAAAAAAAAACTATGGTCAATCTGTTTTGAAAGGGAAATAAAATCAGCTTTATGATGAATTTCCCAAGCATTTATGGAGCTCTCTACACAAATATTCTTGTTTTCCTGAGAGAAAACCTGAAAACCTGCCAATCCTTATGTTTCCATATTATCTAGACTACATATATTACAGGCAAACAGCGGCAACATCTGCTGAGGGAAGCGGATTTGATTTTTCATTCAGCTTGTCTCTGAGCAGGTTGGCTGCTGTCTGAATTGCTGGTGGTATTCAATCAAAAACTGCGTCTCCCTTCACTTCTCTGGCAGGTTACCCCGAGCTCCATGCCCCTGCCTGTCACTCTGCGGTGTGAGTCAAACACAAGGGGACAGGTTTGAAACTGATACGGATGTGACAGGGTCAGGAAGGCCGAACGTAGGAGTTCTGGAAGGACCCACAGTTATCCCTAATTGCCCTTCAGGAAGACTAAACTCCATGCTCTCTCTCACGAGTCAGACCTGTCACACGGTAAGAGACCTGTATGTGAAAGGTCTGTTAAACCTTCGGGGGATTATTACTGATTGATTTGATTTGGTGCTTTGCTTTCCTTGATGAGTCCAAATAGTCTACTTACTTTTTCAAGCTTTAACTTTTATTCCAGAAGCTGATGTTTGGACACTGTAAAGATATTGCCTAAAGAGAGTCGTAGAACTAAGAGAGCGTGTGTGTGACTTTAAAAAGATGGTCATTTGCTAGGTTCATGAGCTCACTGGTCAGGAATATATATGTGCTGAAACTATAAAAAAATTAAAGAGTTGAGAGAAATAAATACAAATCTGAATGTTTCACCTTAAATTTAAACAGAAGAAATGTTTTCAGAAGAGTAAGTTATGCAATAAAATAGCTCAGATCATCAGCTTGACAATTTCACTGAGCATGGAAGATATAACATTTATCCATTCAAAAGAGGAATTTATTTGGTATTAATTATAAAAGCACTGCAGAAATTTCGTACAGTTCATAAGGGAAAATCAAAGGTTCCTTTTTTTGTCAGTCCTACTCCCCACCCATGAAAGTTCACAATTAGGATCATATTACATATACGCTTTTATGACTGTTTCTCTCACTTCACATATGCCAATGCAGTTGACCTTTCAGCAGCCTGGGTTTGAGCGGCAAGGTCCACTTACAGGTGGATGTTTTTCAATCCTAAAGACTACAATACGGCAGAGCCTGCAGTTGGCTGAATCTGCACATGCAGAGGAGCTGCGAGTGTGAAGGCTGACTGTAAATTCTGTTTGAGGTCCAATTCTGCCCCCCCAGGCTGTTGTGTAGACATACCCTCAGGAAGTCATCTTTGAACCATGCACGGAAGATGAAGAAAGTGGCTCACTTGTGTTTCCTCCCATTCCCATCACAACCACGTTTTGTTTACCGTGTTGTTGGATTTGCATGGTAAATGTTTGCAGCATTTGCCTTTTCTCTGTAATCATAATTTCCATATGGTTTACCGTTAAACTTCTAACTTCACACGGCGTCTGTGCTGGCCGACCATCCCCTCAGTCTCTTCTTTCCTCTTCGTGAGTTGCACGTCCTGTTCACTCCTTTTTTGATGGATGGCATTCCATTACCAACGGGACTCCTCCTGTGGTTCTCTTCTGTTTAGAATGATTTCCTGTGTCTTTAAAAGTGACTGAAATCTAGGATAGGTACGTTAGTTGTGTTTTTCTTTTAAAAACCAGTAGACTGCTTCTGTGCCCCCTGGGAGCATGTGTTTGGACAAGCCTGAGGCTGCCTGGTTGTATGTCTTGTAGGTGACTTAATACTTTGTCTCAACACCCTCAGGTTTGCTTTTCTATCCTTGAGGTTCAAAAACCTCACCAGAATATGTCATGTTACTGATTATTCCATAATTGTTTGTATGAAGAACTGCTATGCCCGTGGATCTCGAACTTCCCTTCTTATGGGAAATTTTTCTTCTATTATTTCTTTGAGAGTTGTTTTTTTGGTTTTTTTGATTGCTCGTTTGTTCAGTTCATTCTCAATTTTAAGGATGCTCTGGTGTTCCATATCTAAGATAACTTTCATTAATTTTTTGTTTTCCTTTGCGTTTAGAGTTGACCCTTGGATAGCACAGGTTTGAACTGCATGGGTCCACTTACATGTGAATTTTTTTTTCAATAAATAAATGAAATATTTTTTGGAAACTTGTGACAATTTGAAAAGAACTTGTAGGCCAACTGCATAGCCTAGAATTAGCCAAAAAATTAAGAAAAAGTTAGGCATGTCATGAATACATAAGGTGTATTGGGTTGCCCAGTATCTTACAGAAAAACCCAAATGACCTTTTTGCCCAACCCACTATTTAGATTACTAATCTTTTTTTTTTTTAATCTGTTACCATAGAATATACACAAATCTATCACACAAAAAATTATCAAAACGTAAGCACATATGTGACGCCATTCACAGTCATGAAAAATGTAAACAAATGTAAAGATGCAATATTAAAGCAAACCACATAGAATTAACTGTGGTCCATCCTTGACCCCTGTAATAGCTTCAGAGCCGCCGCCTGCTGCTAGGGTGGTGAGCTCAGCACTGCCAGTGTCCATGCAACATTCATCCTTTCCACGTGAGAGGCTCATCTCTCCAGGAAAGTGCGTACCTCTGGAAGCAAAAGTGATCTCTCGTGGCCCTCCCATGTTTTTTCAGTGCAATATTGTAAGCCATAAATAACACCACGAGGCCCACCACGTGCCACAAGTGATGCTGGAAGTACTCCCAGGAAGCAGAGAAAAGTCATGACACAACAAGAAAATATTGAACTGTTCGATGTGTACTGTAGTTGAGGGTCGCAGCTACGGTTGCCACCATTTCAAAATAAATGAATCCAGCATAAGAACCACTGTAGAAAACAAAAAAAAAAGAAGAAGAAGAAGAGGAAATTTGTGAAGCCATCACCACAGATACACCAGCAGGCACAAAAACCTTCTTGTGAAATACTTTTTGATCTCATGTTGAAAGTGCAACTTGTATGTGGGTGCAGGATTGCTATAAGTAAGACATAACCTTAGATTCTACTATGATTTCAAGAAAAATCAGATCATATGGCAACCTAAAGCCAAAGGAAAGATCTAAAGCTGGAGAATTGAAACCCAGCACAGGATGGTTTAATAATTTCAGGAAGAGATTTGGCAGTAAAAGTATCAAGATAACAGGAGAAGCAGTTTCTGCCCACGAAGAGGAGGCAGTTCCCAATCTCCAGCAGGAAAATCACTAAGGTGAAGGATAACTGTCTGAACAGGTTTTTAATGGAAATCTAAGTGTGCTATTCTAGAGGGGAGAGGGGATGCCCGTACGATATTCACTAGTAAGAAAGGGAGCTGAGCACCAGGATTTAAGGCTGGAGGGATCAGCTTGATCTATTTTGTTGTGCAAAGGCAGTTGAGATTATGACTGGTACTGCCCTCACCTCTAATGACCCAAGACTTGAAGGGAAAAGATCAACCGCAACTGCCAGTCTTTGGGCTGCTCAACAAGAAGGCCTCAACAACAAGAACACTTTTCCAGGATTAGTTCCATTGAGGCCTTGTCCCTGAAGTCAGAAAGTACCTTACCCAAGAGGACTGCCTTTTAAAGTTCTTTTAACATTGGACAGTGTCTCTGGCCACCCAAAACACCGGGAGTTCAATGCTGAAGGCATCAAAGTTGTCCACTTGCCCCAAACACAGCACCTCTAATTCAGCCTCCAGGTCAGCAGATCAGAAGGACAGTTCAGGCTCATTCCACACTGTATTCTGTGGAAAGGCTTGTCAACTCTACGCAAGAGAACCCAATAAAGAGAATCTTGTGAAAGTCTGGGAGAGTTAGTTACATCATCAAAGATGCCATTGTTGTTCTAATAAAAGCTGTGAAAGCTATCAAGCCCAAAACAGTAAATTCCTGCTGGAGAAAACTGTGTCCAGATGCTGTGCATGACTCCACAGGATTTACGACAGAGCCCATCAAGGAAATCATGAAAGAGATTGTGGATACGGCAAAGATGGTGGGAGTGGAGGTTGGTGGAGAGGGAATGGCTAGAGTTTCAAGGTATGGATCTTGGAGAAATCCAAGAGCCGACAGACACCATAGCAGAGGAATTACCAGCAGATGACCTGACAGAGATGAGTGCTTCCTGCCCAGCGCCAGACGATAAGGAAGAAGCAGTACCAGAAAGCCAAATGACATCAGACAGTCTGACAGAAGGGCTCTGATTATTCAAGACTGCTTCTGGCTTTTTTTACGACGTGGACCCTTCTAAGATACAAGCCGTGAGACTAAAGCAAACAGTGGAAGAAGGATTGGTACCATGCAGAAACATTTTTAGAGAAATGAAAAAGCAAAAGAAGTCAGAGAGAAATGGCTCTGTCTGTCTGTAAAGTCCGCTGAGGGTGCCTGCTCTCCCCCTCTCTTCCTTCTTTGCTCTTTCTGTGTCTGCCGCTCCCGAGAGAGCAAGACCAGCTCTCCTCTTCCTCAGCCTACTCAACATGAGCACAACAAGGATGAAGAACTTGACGGTGATCAGCTAGCTGCATGGAATGAAGAGTCAGTAGTCATCATGCCTTACAGTTGATAAACTTACCTGTTGTGTAGGTGTGTAAGTATCTTCGTGTGAAATCTGTTAACTGTAGGACAAGAACTAGATGAGGCATCCATGTACCATCATCATCATCAACCTAAGTGTTCAAGGCATAGAATTTCGGGTGCAAGACTTTTGTTGAAGTGAATAGCCTGTCCTTGTGGCTCAGCTGGTAAAGAATCCACCCACAATGCGGGAGACCTGGGTTTGATCCCTAGGTCGGGAAAATCCCCTGGAGAAGGGAAAGGCAACCCACTCCAGTATTCTGGCCAGGAGAATTCCATGGACTGTATAGTCCATGGGGTACCAAAGAGTTGGACACAACTGAGTGACTTCCACTTTCACTTTCGCTTCACATAGGCTTATGGTGAGTGGTATTTAATATAAGATTAACAGCATGTTTGCTTTCTTACTGTTTTATATCTTTACTTTCAAAGAATTACATTACCATACAGTGTTACTGTACAGAGGCTTGCTTTGGTAACTGGAGAAATTGTGTACCAGCTTCTTATCACAGGGAACTGGATTTTTTCAATTTAACAATGTTTCCAATGCTGTATTATGACTACAATACTGTGTGCTGTAAAAATTTTATAATGGTTCATTCATAGTGTACAGACTAGGTTATCACGAAGCAAGCTTAACCATTGCCCAAAGCTACCATGAAGACTGTATGGCTGCTTCTTTGTTAATGCATGAATCAGTATACCATAAAGGATATGAATTTGTTTTTCACATTATCTTTTCATCTGTGATGTCTAGTGTTAGTAATACATGTAGCACCTATGGTGTTTTGTATCATATAAGACAATATTGATATAGATAATAACAGGCAGATGATTCATCTAGTAAACAGATGACTTAAATTTAAGGTATCAATAAATACAATACAGTTCTGTGAATGTATTTTCTCTTCCTTATGATTTTCTTAATACTTTCTTTCCTCCTGCTCACTTTATTAGAAGAATATAGTATATAATACATGTAACATACAAAATATGTGTTAATCAACTGTTTATGTTATTGGCAAGGCTTCCAGTCAACAGTATGCTATTGGTAGCTAGGTTTTGAGGGAGTCAAAAGGTACATGTAAACTTTTCACTATGCAGGGGGTCTGTGTTCTCACCCCTGCACTGTTCAAAGAGCACCTATTTGTTATTATTTTATGGTTGTCCTCCAGGTGACTGCCTCTATTTTTAGCAGTATCCATTCCACTTCAAGCTGTTTGTTTTTGTTTTTTTTTTAATTTTTCTATTGTGATAAAAGTCACATATTGTGACAACATACTATTTTAACCATATGTAAGAACTACATTCACATTGTTGTGCAACTCTCACCATCATCCATCTGCTGAATTTTTCACCCTCCTAAACTGAGACCCCGTCCCCATTAAACACTAATGCCCAACCCCCGGCATCTACCAGTGTACATTCTGATTCTGTGTATATTAATGGATACATGTGGACTCTAGAACAACAGTACAAATTAACCTGGTCGCAAAGCAGGAATAGAGATCTGGATGTAGAGAACAAGAAGGGAAAAGAGCAGAGGGTGGGGTAAATTAGGAGATTGGGATTGTCACATATGCACCACTGCGTATAAAATCCATAGCTGACGAGAGCCTGTTGCACGGCACGGTGAGGAGCGGAGAGAGAGCGTGCCGTCTGTTTGTAGGACACGTGCTGTGTTAACCCTAAAAGTGCTTTCCAGGGTACATTAGGTGCAGACAAATGCAGTTTGATTCTACTTATACAAGACGCCTAGAATGCTGCTAAGCTTCTTCTGATGTGGTTTCCTTTTGCTTATTAATGGTTTATTGCTGTCTTTAATTTCTTTCCAAAGCTTGGCCAGATTGCCTTTTTTCTCTTTAATTATCTCTTTTTTCATTTCTTGTATTGATCCTCTGCTATTCTCACCACCTGCCGAAGATTCCGTGGATTCTTACTTTTTTTTTTTTTTAAAGAGTATCGAGCACTATTCATAGGCTTCCTTGTTGCCAAAGCCCTGAAGTGTATTGTACATGCTTCTCATGTGCCTTCTTGGGCTTCGTGTGGGGGAGGCGGGGGAGTGTCACGGTGTCCACATACAGATGGCGCATGCTGGACACTTGTTGGGTACCGGTCATCCGTGTGTGAGTGTGTGCTAACCACTAGTGTGGGTAAAGCACATGTGTAGGGAGTGAGGGTAGCAAGAATACTCTCTCGTTAACGCCCCTTCTGCTCTAGAAGAACGTTTCTCTTCAACAAGAGCAAATCACTGAGGCCGATGTTAGGGTGACTCACAGTGATGTTTCGTCACCAAATTCCACTTTGTTTCTCTCCATTTTTCCCCCTGTCTTCTCTGTTCATCTCATCTCCAGTAAGTATCCGAGTATTACAGACAATCAGAAGTCTGCAAGAAGGTTTCTTGGACCCTGATGCCCTGTACACTAACCCAGTCCTCACTCTTCTAGGGAAGGAACTATTACCACTAAATCACCTTCAGAAAAATGTATGTCCTGCTAGAGAAGTTTGCAAGGATCTGCTAGTTTTATTTTTTAACTTAATCTGGGACAAATGTCACTGTGTTAGGCAAACTATCTTCATAGTCTGTGGTTTGTGGTCGTAATCATTTTCTAATTTAATTATGAGCTCTAATTTGTACCCTATTTTTTTTATTCCTTTTGTTCATTGCCATGAATTTCAGGAAGAAGGATACTCCTACCTTTACTTCATTTTTTCGATAGGAGTTTCATGTGACTTCTTAAAAGTGTACAAAATGCAAAGACTCCTAAATTGATATTGATAAATGTCATAAAGTTTTAAAGTCCTCTCTCAAATCTCAAACCTATAGAAAATTATGATTCTCCATAAATTACGATTATTTGCAATGACTGTCTATAAATTAATGTCTTTTACTGAAACGTGTCCACCGTAATACGTAAACAAGCTCCTACCCCAGTAGTCACCAGCTATATTGCATAATGCTAAAGAGATGTGTGAGCCTTTAGCTACTATTTTCCTATCAAAAATAAAGTGATGTATGTGTCAGTGAAATTAAGTTCTGTGTTTTAAATGGGTGCATTAAAAAAAAAAAATGGAGCAGATGTTCCCCGCCCCCCCACCCCCACCCCAGAGTCATTGTTCGAAAGCATTAAATTGAGCACTCAAGATTAATTCTCTGGCAGGTCAAGAGGAGAGCTGCATGTAGCCAATCCTACCTTAGCGCTCCTTCTTAATGGCTCCAGCACAGTGTGAAAAAGTAAACAGTTGTGACAAGAGATGTAATGGATGAGTTGGGTGTGACAGGTCACCCCAACTGAAGTTCATCCTCTCTCTAAGTATGGTCTGTAATGAAGTGGACTATAGTTTTTCAGATCATCAAAGACTTGCATTGTAAACTGTATTTCTGGAGTAGGGAAGGATCTTGAGTAAATATATTATGAATGATGGTGCCTAGTGACACCAAAGGAATAAAAACAAATAATGAATAAAGTGTGCTTATCCTGAAGCCTCGGAACCCCTGATAACACCCCTCCCCCTCTCTTCTACATTTCTGCTGCCATTTTCTCTTACCTTAAAATGCTTTAGTTTCCTAATAAGTATTTAAAGAAGAGTGATTTTATAGTTATCAAGATCAGTAAGCTTATAGCACTTTATTTTTCCCAAAACCCAACCCACCTCGTGCCTTTCCATACACTGAGAACACACAGATACATGGAAAGGAAGAGAAATGGTGTTCCAGTTCTCCTTCCCATTCCATGGAATTATAAATAAAAATGGGACACTTTCCCTTCTCCCACTAAGCCCCAAATCTCAGGGAGATAGGCTGATAGGAAGAAGTAAAAATAATGCCCTATTCACCAAAATAAATTGTTATTCAATCCTGGAGTAGACTATTTCAAAGAAAAATTAAATTCCTTAAGTTAAATTATTTTTGCCTTGTGATTAGCTTCTAGCAATAATTATCATTATAGATTTTCTTATCATTAATGTGATAAGAAAATAAATTTTAAATTTTTCTTAAATTTAAGTAGCTGCATTGTGTGTGTTAGTTGCTCAGTCATGTCCAACTGTTTGCAACCCATGGACTGTAGCCCACCAGGTCCTCTGTCCATGGAATTCTCCAGGGAAGAATACTGGAGTGGGTTGCCATTTCCTTCTCCAAAGTAGCCACGTGGCGCTACCATATTAGACCATACTGATCTAGCTATCTTCTATAAGATTCTTTGTTTTTTTTTTCCTGTTATATACCACAATAGGTAATCAATGAACTGAACAATACTATGCTATCTCTAAAACCCTTGTATCTAAACTCCTGAAATGAGAAAATCTTACATAAATACAGAAGGTGCTCTCAGTTCCTAGCAATAGCCACTCATATGAACAAATATGAATACCCAGTATTCGAGAAAATATTGGCATGTGCTGGTAACGTTTTAGGGATCATCCCAGGGAGACATTGGAAAGTGAGATATCAGTGCTTCCCACCTGCTTAACTGCAAGACGGTTCATCAGTACGTAGAAGAGCAAAACAGTGCCTCCTTTTGTCAGAAGATGGAAGACTGTTGAGGTTAACTTGTTTGACTTACATGCACATCGGTGCTTATAGTTTAGAATCCTTGGTGATTCTTTTGAAATACTGAGTCTCTTCCAGCTCATCTGAAGTCAAACCCAAAAGTCCTTGTAGATCTTTGATCTTACCTCCCATCAAGCAATACTTAGAAGGCAATCAGTGCCCTAGGCCTTTCGTGTTGTTCCTCTGAGAAGTCAAAGCTATAACAACAGCTATCAACATGTGAGAGTTCTGTATGCCCTATATTTTATCAACACTTGGTAAGGTAATGTCTCTTAAATATGTTAGCTATCCAGGGTGTAAGATTATCAGTTCTGATCTAAATTTGCATTTCCCAAGTGACTAGGGAAGCTGAGCATCTTTTCATGTATTTACTTATCATCCATATATCTTCTTTGAAGGATTATTTCAACTCTCTGTGCATTTTTAAATGGGTTGCTTGCTCTCTTATTGTTGAATTTTAAAAGTTCTTTGTGTATTCTGGTTATAAGGCCTTTGTTGGAGATATGATTTACAAATATTTCCTTCCAGTCTTTGACTGGTTCTTTTCTTTCTCTTAACGCTGTCTTTTCACAGAGAAAAAATTCTTAATTTTGATGAAGCCCAATTTATCCAATTTTTTTCCCTTTTGGTACCATACCCAAAGTCTCATTTCCCAACAAAGGTTCCATAGATTTTCTTCTATAGTTTCTAAATGTTATACAGCTTTCTTAAATCTATGAGTTATTATTTGAGATTTATTTTTCTTTTGCATATTGATGACAGTGTTCCCATGAACGATTTGTTGTTAAGATTGTCAATTCTTCAGTTAACCACCTTTGTTAAGAAAATAATGGGCTTTCCTGGTGGCTCAGATGGTAAAGAATCTGCTTGCAATCAGGATACCTGGGTTTGATCCCTGGATCAGGAAGATCCCCTGGAAACGGGAATGGCTACCCACTCCAGTATTCTTGCCTGGAGAATTCCATGAACAGAGGAGCCTGAAAGGCTATAGTCCATGGAGTCACAGAGACTGTTAATTCTTCATTTAACTACTTTGAAAATTAATTGACCGTATTATGTGGCTCTACTCTTGAACTCTATTCTTTTCCGCCAATCTATGTGCTTACCCTTTTACCAATACCACACTGTGTTTATTTCTATAGCTTTATCATAAATCTGAAAAGTTGATAGTATGGTTGCTCCAATTTTGTTCTTTTTCAGAAATCGTTTTGGCAGTTTTAGTGCCTTTGACATTTTCAAATAAGTATTAGAATCAGCTTCTTGGTGTGTACAAAATCATCCTCAGTGTGATTCCATCAAACCTATTTGGGAAGAATTGGCATCTTGACAATATCAGGTCTTCTCATTCATGAACATAGTATATCTGTTCATTTATTTAGGTTTTTCTTTGAATTTTTTGACCAATATCTCATAATTTTCAGCATAAACATTCTGCCAGTATTTTTTAGATTTATGTCTAAGTATTTATTGATGCTAACATATATGGCACTTAATAAAACTTTAATTCCTAAATATAGGAATACAATTGATTATTTTATGTGTATTGGCCTTGTATCCTGTGATCATACTAATATCACTTATTAGTTCTAGAAGGTGTGTGTGTGTGTGCATGTTTATAAAATCTGTGAGATTTTTCATGCAGACAGGCATCTCTTCTGGGAACAAAGACAGTTTTATTTCCTCCCTTCTAATCTGTATGCCCTTTATTTCTTTCACTTGCTTTATTGTATTGACTAGGAGGTCTTCCAGAACAATATTGAGTGAAAATAGTGAAATCACACATTCCTGTCCCAGTTCCAATTTTAGGAAGAAAGCATTAAGTCTTTCATTCTAAAATATAATATATTATAAGTAAATATATATAAATAAATATATATTTAAAAATATAATGTAAGTGTTTTAGGTACCCTTTATCAGGATAAGGGTGTTATTTTATTCCTGATTTGCTGAGAATGTTTTTGTGAATGAGTGCTGAATTTTGTCAAATGACTTTTCATTATCTATTAAGAAAATCACATTTCCTTCTTTAGCCTGTTAATACCATGATTAGATTGAGTTTGAATGTCGAACCAGCCTTGTTTCCCAGGATAAACCCCACTTTGTTGCGATGCATTATATTTATATATATTGCGATGCAGTATATCTTTTTATATTTTTGTATATCCAATTTGCTAATATTTTGTTGAGGATTTTGAGACCTGTTCATAAGGGATATCCGTCTGTAGTTTTCTTGTAATATCTTTGTCTGGTTTTGCTATCTAAGTAATTCTGGTTTTATAATATGAGTTGGAAAATGTTACTTCCTCTCCAACTTTCTGGAAGAGATTTTGTCAAGTTATTATTTCTTTCTTAAATATTTGTTAGAATTCACCAGGGAAACCATCTGGGTTTGGAATTTTGTTAGAAAGTTTTTTAATTATAAATTCAATTTTGTAATATCTATAGGCTATCTAGCCTATATATGTCTTCTTGAGTAAGTTTTGATATTTATCTTTAAAGGAATTGGTACATTTCTTCTCAGTTTTGAGTATGGGTCTATAGGATCAATGTGATATCCCCTCTCTCATTCTTAATTGGTAATTTATGTTTCTTCTGTTTTTGTTGCCTAGTCTGACTAGATACTTACCACTTTTATTAATCCTTACAAAGAATTTGCTTTTGTTTTTGCTAATTTCCTCTGTAGATTTTCATTTTAACTTTCACCCTACTCTGCTCTTACCTTTACTATCTCTTTCTGTGTGTAGTGGGGGAGAGAAAAATCCTTTTTCCTCCTACCTGCCTAGTTTCTCTGGCTGGGCCATGAAAACTGAACTGACCAAAGTCAGTTTAACAAGAGACAAACATAAACTCATTTTGAATTAAGTTTTGTATGGCACAGGGCCCTTCATAAGAAAAGTAATCCCTGAATAAATGGTTAAAGCGGAGTCTTTTTGTACTACGTTTGATGAAAAATGGAAGTGAAGTGAAGGTCACTCAGTCATGTTCAACTCTTTGTGACCCCATAGACTATACAGTCCATGGCATTCTCCAGGCCAGAATACTGGAACAGGTAGCCTTTTCCTTCTCCAGGGGATCTTCCCAACCCAGGAATCGAACCGGGGTCTCCCACACTGCAGGCAGACTCTTTCCCAGCTGAGCTATCAGGGAAAGTCATGGGAAACCACGACAGGAAAACAGGGCCGAGCTAAGCAGGTGAACTGGGGGAACTTACCAAGGCCCGTTCACCTGGGCTGTCCTCTGCATCCCTCCATCTCCAGAGATAAGGATGCTCCTTCCCTTCCGATGTGGAGAGGGCACCTCTCATAAGAGGGTGTTATGGTCTGCTTCAAGGGAGGAGGAAGGGGTCAGAGAGTCCTTCCAGCACTTTCTATGACCTTGTTCAGGGAAGAAAGAGAAGATCAGAGAGTCCTTCTTCCACGTGCCAATTCTCAAATTCCTTCAGGTTAAAATACTCAACATGGTAAGGTGCCGTATTTGGTTGTAGCATGCTCTTAACCTGCCCTTTGTACCCATTCCATGTCTGCTTGGCTTAGGGATGTGCCTGGGGCTTGCATCTGTTTATAATATAGAATTAAATCTCCTCCTCAGGCTTCTCTTCCCTGGGATTTGCCAACACTTCCTGGTTCCAGAAGGACCTCTTCTGGTTCCTCTGACCAGGAGGATGTGTTTCTCCCCGTAAAATCTTGCACACTTCTGAGTGACTCCATCTGCCCTTGGGGTGAACCCACAGGAGAAGGGAGGGAGGAAGAAGTTACAGGAATCCTGCCCACATGCTTTGGACCACAGGGACCTCTTTTTCTGGTTCCTCCTGGCCAGAGAGAAAGTTTTTCTTCTTGAAGTCTTGTGTGCCCAGGCCTCTGTGGCCACTGTGAAGTCCCCACAGCATCAGTACAGCTTCAGGGCTGGAACTGTCCACAGAGCAGGCCTGGCTGAGGGAAAAATAAACTCCACAAGTATTCTTCCTGTAACTTCTAGCTCAGATGAGCCCCTTTTTCAGGTCAGAAAGAGGGTGTCTGTCAGTATGTGACCCTCATACCTATTGCATAGTTTTGCAAATTTTAAGCCATCAGGCCCCCATCAGCAGATTCAGTGGTGCTGGTCATTCTTCAGGTTTCAGTTTTCTTCACTCTCTGCTTACCGAGTATACTTTTCAGGTCCTCAAGATAGTTACTCTGTTCTGTCTGGACTCTCTCATTATTCAAATGTAGAAACAGAGTCTCAGGCAGATTAACAGCAAATACTGCACAATGTCACCATCACATATTACAAGCAAAATTTTACTCAGAAGACCAGAGAAGGTTCTGGAAGTTGGGCTTAGCATGACAGTCGATTCAGAAGTTTAGAGACATGTGAAGTGATTTAATACATTGAGCTCCAAAAGCAGCATCTTTCTCCTCACCTAAAGAGCTGGGTATGTCGTCAGAACCCCAGCAAAGGTGAAGAGCGTTCATTCTTCAATGCAATTAAAGTTTAGCTGCCTTTTTCCTCTGTGTCTGTAATAGT
The DNA here is from genome assembly GCF_019320065.1 of Cervus canadensis. Classification (NCBI taxonomy): domain Eukaryota; kingdom Metazoa; phylum Chordata; class Mammalia; order Artiodactyla; family Cervidae; genus Cervus; species Cervus canadensis. The sequence continues at coordinate 38,189,681 of NC_057416.1, read as the reverse complement.
CATCGTGCTTTTTACTCAGATCACAGGCAAAATGCTCCGTAGATGTAATAAGCAAATCTGCTGCTTTGTGTGGTTAACCACTTTCCTGTTACTTATTATAGCTTTCAGGTAAGGTTACGAAAAATAGGGCACAGTGAAGAAACACACACACAAGTATACATGTAGGGTGGAAATGTTTTGTTACGGAAGCTCTTCTCTGACTGTTATTCAGTTTTTTATTTGTGCAAGAAGATGGAAATAGAAATTCCATTGTTTTCTCCACAATGTGAATGTGTGTTAAATTGCTTCAGTCGTGTCCGACTCTTTGTGACCCCATAGACTGCAGCCCCCAGGCTCCTCTGTCTATGAGATTCTCCAGGCAAGAACACTGGAGTGGGTTTCTGTGCCCTCCTCCAGGCAAGAACACTGGAGTGGGTTTCTGTGCCCTCCTCCTTCCTGACCCAGAGATTGAACCTGCATCTCTTATGTCTCCTGCATTGGCAGATAGGTTCTTTACCGCTAGCACCACCTGGGAAGCCCCCACAATGTGAATAAACAATGCCAAAAAGTGATCCGATACACAGATAAAAGAAACATTCATCACTTGTGTTTTCACAGTACGTTCAACTCTGAGGACGCGAATCAAGCATTTCTAGATAATTTGTAAGATCATCAGCCTCAAGTAGCCTGAGGAAAGAGTCCATCTGAATTCTTCAGGGGATCTTAGTTTTTTACTCTATCTTCTTTGGCCTTTCTACATATCTTCTTTGTGTTATCCTCAGAAATATTTCATTTCTAACTTTTATTCATGATGCAGTTAGTTATCTAATTGTATTGGCCTTATATATGTAGGCCTTATAGGATTGGCCTTATATATGTAAGTATATGCCCTTCTAGACTCATTTAGTCAGTTCAGTTCAGTTCAGTTGCTCAGTCATGTCCAACTCTTTGTGACCCCATGGACTGCAGCACGCCAGGCCTCCCTGTGCATCACCAACTCCCAGAGTTTATTCAAACTCATGTCCGTCAAGTCGGTGATGCCATCCAACCATCTCGTCCTCTGTCATCCCCTTCTCCTCCCACCTTCAACCTTTCCCAGCATTAGGGTCTTTTCGAATGAGTCAGTTCTTCACATCTGGTGGCCAAAGTATCAGAGTTTAAGCTTCAGCATCAGTCCTTCCAATGAATATTCAGGACTGATCTCCTTTAGGATGGACTGGTTGGATCTCCTTGCAGTCCAAGGGACTCTCAAGAGTCTTCTCCAACACCACAGTTCAAAAGCATCAGTTCTTCAGCGCTCAGCTTTCTTTATAGTCCAACTCTACATCCATACATGACTATTGGAAAAACCATAGCTTTGACTAGATGGACCTTTGTTGGCAAAGTCATGTCTCTGCTTTTTAATATGCTGTCTAGGTTGGCCATAACTTTTCTTCCAAGGAGCAAGTGTCCTTTAATTTCATGGCTGCAGTCACCATCTACAGTGATTTTGGAGCCCCCCCAAAAAATAAAGTCTGTCACTGTTTCCACTGTTTCCCCATCGATGTTCCGTGAAGCAATGGGACCAGATGCCATGATCTTAGTTTTCTGAATGTTGAGTTTTAAGCCAACTTTTACACTTTTCTCTTTCACTTTCGTCAAGAGGCTCTTTAATTCTTCTTCGCTTTCTGCCATAAGGGTGGTGTCATCTGCATATCTGAGGTTATTGATATTTCTCCCAGCAATCTTAATTCCAGCTTGTGCTTCATCCAGTCCAGCATTTCACATGATGTACTCTGCATATAAGTTAAATAAGCAGGGTGACAATATACAGCCTTGATGTACTCCTTTCCTGATTTGGAACCACTCTGTTGTTCCATGTCCACTTCTAACTGTTGCTTCTTGACTTGCATACAGGTTTTGCAGAAGGCAGGTCAGGTGGTCTGGTACTCCCATCTCTTGAAGAATTTTCCATGGTTTGTTGCGATCCATATGGTCAAGCCTTTGGCATAGTCACTAAAGCAGAAGTAGATGTTTTTCGGGAACTCTGTTGCTTTTTCAATGATCCAGCAGATGTTGGCAATTTGATCTCTGGTTCCTCTGCCTTTTCTAAATCCAGCTTGAACATCTGGAAGTTCACAGTTAACGTATTGCTGAAGCCTGGCTTGGAGAATTTTGAGCATTACTTTGCTAGCCTGTAAGATGAGTGCAATTGTGTGGTAGTTTGAGCATTCTTTGGCATTGCCTTTCTTTGGGATTGGAATGAAAACGGACTTTTTCCAGTCCTGTGGCCCCTGCTGAGTTTTCCAAATTTGCTGACATATTGAGTGCAACACTTTTTCACAGTAACATTTTTTAGGATTTTAAATAACTCAGCTGGAATTCCATCACCTCTACTAGCTTTGTTTATAGTGATGCTTCCTAAGGCCCACTTGACTTTGCATTCCAGGATGTCTGGCTCTAGGTGAGTGATCACACCATGGTGGTTATCTGGGTCATTAAGATCTTTTTTGTATAGTTCTGTGTATTCTTGCCACCTCTTCTTAATAGCTTCTGTTTCTGTTAGGTCCATACCTTTTCTGTCCTTTATTGAGCCCATCTTTGCATGAAATGTTCTCTTGGTATCTCTAATTTTCTTGAAGAGATCTCTAGTCTCATTCAACAAGTACTAATTGTGCCAAGGAACAATAGCATTCAGCAGTAAATAAAAACGATCAATGTGGTGGCTAGGTGAGCACCTTGCCTTATTTTACTCAACAGTGCTTAAGCTCAAGATAATTTCAAAGACAGTGCTATCCTTTTTATCGTTACCTCAAAGTAACAGATGGATAGTTGCTTGCTTTACATGTCTCTGGCCAAATATTTGTTTCACTGACTTTCTTCTTCTAAAAGCTACTGAACCCTTGAAGCAAAAAACATGAACATTATCTAAATGACTATATGTTCCTAATAAAAGAGAAAGGAAGGAAAGGGTGGGGTGTTAGAGCCAGTGAAGGAGGGAAGGAAGGAGGAAAGAAAGAAGAGGAAGAGGGAGGGAAGAACAAGAGAAAACCTTCCCTTCACTGTGCAGTTAACTCAGAAGATCTAGTGCCACAAACTCTTAACAACAAACGTGTCTAACAGGGAAAGTAAATGCTGACTCTTCCATCAACGTTCTTTTGCTGCCGTTTCCATGAAGTGGCATTTCATGTGGGATTTAGTATTCTGTAGAGGGTATAAGAAAGGCCAGAATTCATCTTCACATAATACATTAAATAAAAAGTGCTATTTAATTTAAATTTTTTTAATTTAAAAAAAGTGTTTTTAATTTACATATTGTTATTTATCTGGAAGATCTATCAATCCTTATAGTTAATATGCTTTTTAATGTTCTAATTTTCATTTAAAACCTCAGAGATAACCTTTATCTGATAATTGTCTGCTCTCTTATCCTTCTGTTTCTCCACCTAATGCTCCTCAAATCACAATCTGTGAGTCTTCTACTATTGAACAAATCAGACTCTTTCCACGTGTGATATTTTTCTGTACTTTTGATATCGCTTGAACGAGACGATCTTAGGCTATTATCATAATTGCTATCTTTCCATTTAATAAAATTCTCTTTTTATCTGAAAAGATTTCCTTTAACAGTTAAAAGCTTTTCTGAAATAATACTTCACAACACAAGGACTCTAAACTGAACAATCTTCAGCAATACTTTGGGCAATCCATTTAGAGAATTTGGTCACTAAAGAATTTAAGTGATCTCATAATAAGTTGATGTAATTTATTAGTCTCTGCGAGTAGCTTCCCAAAACAGTATTATAAAATGACTTTAAAGTAACCAGAGTATTATCTTAATAATTATTCTGTTTATTTCCTTTTTGTCAGTTATTTTCATCTTTCCACTTCAACATGTCAAATACAACATGGCATTTTCCTAAAGTACAGTCAAGGAAAGTGTTTAAACAGTTGTTTCACATAGCTTGGCAATCTTTGCTTAAAAATTATATTCCAAAAATACAGTCATGTATAATCTTTTGGTTAGTAACTCAGATAAACTCTTTTTTAAAATAACAGCTTTGGGAATTCCCTGACAGTGCAGTGATTAGAACTCTGTGCTGTCACTGTCAAGGGCGCAGATTCAATCCCTGGTCAGGGAGCTAAGATTCTGAGATCCTTCAAGCCACGTCGCACTGCCAAAAAAAAATAGATAAACAAAAATATAAAATAATAGCTTTTTTGAGATATAACTCACATAACATACATTTTAAAGTATACTATACAGTGGGTTTTATTGTCTCCACAGAGTTGCACAACCATCACCAATATCTAATTCCAGGATGTTTTCATCACCCCAAAAGAAACTTGGTACCCATTAGCAGTCACTCTATTCCACTTCTTCCAGTGCACCAGTCCTTCCTATGAATATTCAGGACTTATTTCCCTTAGGATTGACTGGTTTGATCTCCTTGCAGTCCAAGGGACTCTCAAGAGTCTTCTCTAACACCACAGTTCAAAAGTATCAATTCTTCAGCACTCAGCTTTCTTTATGGTCCAACTGTCATATCTATACTGACTACTGGCAAAACCACAGCTTTGACTAGATTGACCTTTGTTGGCAAAGTAATGTCTCTGCTTTTTAATACCCTGTCTAGGTTGGTCATAGCTTTTCTTCCAAGTATCAAGTGTCTTAATTTCATGGCTGCAGTCACCATCTTCAGTGATTCTGGAGCCCAGGAAAATAAACTCTGTCACTGTTTGCATTGTTTCTTCCTCTATTTGCCATGAAGTGATGGGACCAGATGCCATGATCTTAGTTTTTTGAATGTTGGGTTTTAAGCCAGCTTTTTCACTCTCCTCTCTCACCTTCATCAAGAGACTCTTTAGTTCTTCTTCACTTTCTGCCATAAGGGTGGTGTCATCTGCATATCTGAGGTTATTGATATTTCTCTGGCAATCTTGATTCCAGCTTGTGCTTCATCCAGCCTGGCATTTCTCATGATGTACTTTGCATATAAGTTTTATAAGCAGGGTGGCAATATACAGCCTTGATGTACTCCTTTCCCAATTTTGAACCAATCTGTTGTTTCATGTCGGGTTCTAACTGTTGCTTCCTGACCTGCATACAGATCTCTCAGGAGGCAGGAGAGGTGGTCTGGTATTCCCATCACTTTTAAGAATTTTCCATGGTTTGTTGTGACCCACACAGTCAAAGGCTTTAGTATAGTCAATAAAGCAGAAGTAGATGTATTTCTGGAATTCTCTTGTTTTTTCTATGATCCAACCTATGTTGGGAATATGATCTCTGGTTCCTCTACCTTTTCTAAATCCAGTTTGAATATCTGAATGTTCTTGGTTCAAGTACTGTTGAAGCCTAGCTTGGAGAATTTTGAGTATTACGTTGCTCACAAGTGAAATGAGTCCAATTGTGTGGTAGTTTGAACATTCTTTGGCATTCCCTTTCTTTGATATTGAAATGAAAACTGACCTTTTCCAGTACATGTGGCCACTGGATTTTTCCAAATTCGCTAGCATATTGAGTGCAGCACTTTCACAGCATCACCTTTTAGGATATGAAATAGCTCAACTGGATTTCTATCACCTCTGCTAGCTTTGTTCATAGTGATGCTTCTTAAGGCCCACTTGACTTCCCATTTCAAGATGTCTGGTTCTAAGTGGTTGTCTTACCATCATGGTTATCTGGGTCATGAAGATCTTTTTTGTATAGTTCTTCTGTGCATTCTTGCCACCTCTCCTTAATATCTTCTGCTTCTGTTAGGTCCATACCATTTCTGTCCTTTATTGTGCCCATCTTTGCATGACATGTTCCCTTGGTATCTCTAATTTTCTTGAAGAGATCTCTATCTTTCCCATTCTGTTGTTTTCCTCTATTTCTTTGCATTGATTGCTGAGGAAGCCTTTCTTATCTCTTCTTGCTATCCTTTGGAACTCTGCATTCAGATGGGTATATCTTTTCTTTATTCCTTTGCCTTTCACTTTTCTTCTTTTCTCAGCTATTTGTAAGGCCTCCTAAGACAACTGTTTATATGATCCAATAATCCTACTCCTGGGCATATATCCAGAGAAAGCCATAATTGAGAAAAACACATGCACTCCTATGTTTCTGGCAGCACTATTTATGATGGCCAGGACATGGACGACAACCTAATTGTTCCCTGACTGATGAATGGGTAGAGAAGCAATGGCACGTATATACAGTGGACTATTACTCAGCCATATAAAGAATGAAACAGTGCCATTTGCAGCAACATGGGTGGACCTCCAGGTTATGATACTAAATGAAGTAAATTAGATAAAGACAAATATCACGTGGCATCACTTATATGGAATCTAAAGAATGATACAAGTGTACTTATTTTCAAAATAGACTCACAGACATTGAAAATAAACTGATGGTTACCAAAGGGTGAAGTAGGAGGAGAGATAGATTAAGAGTTTAGGATTAGCAGATACTTACTATTATATATAAAATAAACTAAAAGAACATACTCTATGGCGCAATAAACTATAATCAGTATTTTGTAATGACCGATAATGGAAGAAAGTCCAAAAAGTATGTATGTGATTCACCGCGCTATACACCTGAAACTAGCGCAGCATTGTATACCAAATCTAATTTTTTTTTAAAGATACACAGTTATTGTGGAATGAAGAGAGTTCATCACTTTCTGCAGGCCTTTCTGCAGCCTGGATGATGGACTTCAGGAGTACGTCCTCTCTTCTTTGATTTCTCTGGTACCCTGTACGGAGAAGCAGTTCCGTGGAGGACAAGGTTAACAACACTGGACATAGGTAGCATCTGTGTCAGTGATCGCTTTTTTGGAAGTTTGGTGAATGTTAGTCAGTCACCCACAGCCCGATCACGTCTGAATGAACTGACGCCATCCAACTTCTGCCTTCGCAAAGCTGAGAAACTGATCGCGGGTCATCACGTTGGGATAACGCCACCCTAAGGACCAACGTTAGCAGCCAACTGGATTCGCCTTCTCTGACAGCTTTCCTGAAATGCATCGCCTGAAAGAGGGGCATTGAAAAAGCTCTTAAAATGCTCACTTTCAAGGAAAAACCTTGGTGGAGGAAGGGTATGTGAGGGAGGGGGAGAGGACCCTGGATGGCCAAGTGGCTTGGCCACTGAATGGCTGGGTGAAGGGAGGGAAATGCAAGACTGTGAGAGGGAAGGAGGTATAAGACAGTGTGATGGTGTTCGGAGAGATTCTCGTCCCTAACTGACTTTCTGACCTTGGGCAGTTTGCATGTTTCTATGACACTTGGCGCGCTCGTCTATAAATTTGATGTATTGGTTACGGCCTGAACTGGTTAATCTGAAACTTTCAAGGAAGATCCGGCACCATACTTGATACCTAGCACATTCTCACCAACATTCTCAACCTAGCACCCTTCTGCATTCACTCTTGATTGTACCAGGGGCTGCCATCCATATTGGTCAAGAGGTCAAGTTTGCTGACCTTTTTAAATTCCAGTACTTTGGCCACCTGATGCGAAGAGTTGACTCATTTGAAAATACCCTGATGCTGGGAAAGATTGAAGGCAGGAGGAGAAGGGGTTGACAGAGGATAAGATGGTTGGATGGCATCACCGACTCAATGGACATGGGTTTGGATGGACTCCAGGTGTTGGTGATGGACAGGGAGGCCTGGCGCCCTGCAGTTCATGGGGTCACAAAGACTCGGACACGACTGAGTGACTGAACGAAACTTGAGGCAACGCTCTCTGATTTCTGTCACCAGACGTGGCACCAAGTGAGTGCCTGGTGAGTTTTCTTAAACAGCCTCACCCCCACCTTTGCAGACACAGTGGATCAAGAAAAATATGAATTACTCTGGAGACTGGGACCTGGATTTTAACTTGTTATCAGAACGCATTGTGCACCCTGAGATCTAGAGCCATCTCTGTGGTAGCTAGCCACAATCAGAGATCATTCTTTGTGACTAAAACAACCTCTTTCCCTCACACCTTAAACATCATTTTGAATTCTTCATGGGGTCTGTTATTATCTGCTTTGTGTCACTTTTGTGAATTTCCTCCTCTGCCTTCCTCATCCCTCAGAAAGGGTGCAATTACAAATTCACAAAACAATTGAACTGCGAATTTGAAGCAGCATTTCACCCTTGGCAACCAGAATCCTTAATCATTATGCACCGTGTAAGTGAAAAACTAAAAGCTAATATTTTATCTTGATGAATAAGAGTCAGTGCTTGCCATTTAGGGCTCTCACAGAGCTGATAATATGGGTGGAAAAAATGTAATTATAAATTCTGATTGCAGATAAATTTTATATCATATTAGAGTGGTTCATGCAACACAATTCATTAGTTGAGCTGCTAAAGTCCAAAGACAACCAGAACCTGGTCTTTTAAATATATATCTATTGACAAAAATAAATTTTAAATGATTATTTTATACCTTTTGTGTGCTGGGCAAGAAAGGCCACTGTGCATTTGTTTGTAAATTAATTTATAACATTTGTTTCGTAAGATTTAAGGCTTCCTTGATAGCTTCCTTGATTTCTTGGTAAAGAATCCACCTGCAATGCAGGAGACCCTGGTTTGATTCCTGTGTCAGGAAGATCCACTGAACAAGGGATAGGCTACTCACTCCAGTATTCTTGGGCTTCCCTTGTGGCTTAGCTGGTGGAGAATCTGCCTGCAACACGGGAGACCTGGGTTCAATCCCTGGGTCAGGAAGATCCCCTGGAGAAGGGAAAGGCTACCCACTCCAGTTTTCTGGCCTAGAGAATTCTATGGACTGTATAGTCCATGGAGTCATAAAGAGTTGGACACAACTGAGTGACTTTAACTTTCACTTTCATAAGATTTACTGACTTTTCAGTGAGATTTCTTAAAGGTGAACTTTTCTATATGGTCCTTCCTGCCATCGAGGAAATGCCAGTCTACTTGGGAAATGTGAAGGAACATACATCCATGCACAGTCTACAAAATGTGCTGTTCTCTTTGCTCATCTGTCTTTTCTCATAGTGTTCCCTCAGCCAAGAAAATCAATTTTACTTTTTTGTTCCACTCTTATTGAAACAGTCTCCTTGAATGCAGGACCAACAATGAGGAAAACTTGTCTAATCATTAAGGAGGAATGAAAGGAATTAAGAAATTGATTAAAGAGGTGTACCCTGTCAAGGGGATCCACATTGTCTTAACATTTACACAGAAAAAAACAAAACACCGTACTGGGAGGTAGCTCATGATCAGACACAGAACCACAACTTCAGAATCTTTACATATTTGAACAAACATTAATTGAAATTTACGAACAACACCACAAAGGACAGTCTTTTCAAAAAGGACAGGAATGTTTCAGAAATAAAATTCTGAATACATCATCAGTGGAGCAGAAAAGAAAAAGGAAAACTCAGACAACTAATTTGGCTTCCCCTGGAGTCTTCTGATGGACCCAGATATTGGCACGGAAAATGTTAAAATGTGGAGGATGCTAAGAATATCCTGAGATGTAGCAGTGGCACGGCCTAAACCTGAGAGTCTTGGGTGGCAATTTACGGAGTTCTGTCTTAACTATGTCTCATTATACACCATGATCAAGAACTTGGAGGAGGACTTTGGCTTCATGCTTGAAATAATTGTCCAAGACATCATAAAACTGTTCCAAAAGCTCTTGACAGTCTGGAAAAATGGACCAAATCTTACCAAGGGAAACATAAATTGATCAAAGAAAAATTATACACTCAAGTTCAAAAAAAAACATCTGCCCCTAAGAGGAATAAGGGAATGAGCTTAGCAGCAGCTCTTGTGGTGGCTGACAGGAAGCTGAGCGTGACTCAGCCATGAAGTATGTCTGCTTGGGAACTTCATCTGAAGCTCCAGTGCAGATCAAAGATGGGGCTGGGAATCACACTTGGAATAGCCTGTTTTGTCTGGGGACCACATTTCAACTGAAAATTCACTAACTGGAATGTGTCCAGCCCAAGGAGTGGGATGACAATGAAGAAGTGGTTAAAACCATCCTCACAGGGAAACACATATGAAGAGAGCTTTTATCTCCAAGAAGAGGAGACACCACGGAAACGGACTTGAGATTCTGGAAGGGTTGATCTGTGGAAAAGTGATTATACTTGATCTATGTATCTAAGAGAGTAGAAACCAGGGCAGAAGGGCTGGAACCAAGGTGAGGCATGTTTAGCTGAATATTGAGACGACCTTGAGAACTTCTCAAGTTGCCCAGGTAGGAAATTAGCTTCATCAGGAGTTCTGCTCATTAGAGATGCTTAAGCTGAAGGCTCTGATGCCAGGGATGCAGTCACTACCTCCACTTCCTCCCAGGTGCTGCCTGCCCCCAGTGCATGGGGTCCTCCCAGACCCTCCCTTCCCTTCCCACTTCTCTTCATCCTTCCCTCTTCCTTCCATCTTTCCCAGGCCCCTCTTTCCTTCCTAAATCTCTTAGCTCCCTCCATCCCCCAGTCCCTTAACGCTAATTGTAATTACCGTAATTACCCTAATGCCGCCCCCACTAACACCCTATCCTCTCAGTTTGGAAGACTCAACCTGTTCCATCAAAGCACAAGTCAAGGGTCTGCTCTTGAAGCTCATTCGGTCCCTTCTTCATTTGTATTACTCTCCCATGCCATGTGGAGCCAATTGAGGTTTCAGGTTTACTCGTCACAGCAGCTGTTGTTATCTTAGCTCACTCACACACTTTCCAACAAATGCTTCATTTAGGATGACTTCTCCGTATAAAGAATACAGAGGATGTTAAATGGGTTCTGACTTTTTTTCCTTTCAAACAAAACCTGTGTTGCTGCGTGAATTAAAGGCATCTCCCTTCTCAGGAGACTCAGAGCTCTTGGCCTTTGTCAGTGTTTTCCAGTCAAGTCAGGAGACGGAGGCTCCTTTCCCGGCGAGTCAGGGGAAGCTTTTCTTTCTCAGGCTTTGTCTCCCACACGCCCCTGTGGGAGCCGGTCGGTATGGAGCCAGCTTCTCCGCTTGCCTTTCTCCCTCCTGGGTTTGTTTTTAGAACATCTTCCCCCTCTCTGCTTCCCCCATGGTGTGAGTTCGTGTGTGGCTGGTTTTCTTGGGCTCAAGGCCCAGCTGAGCGCCAGCTTTGCTTGCTGTTGGTGCTGACTGCGATCGGCCTCTGACACTCAGGGGTCAGAGTCCCCTGAGAGAGGGGACCCTAACTGCATTCTGTCCGGCCCGGGTGGAGGACAGCAGACGCAAGAACACCAGGGCTTTGCAAGCCTTGGTTCATGGAGAGTATTGGAAAGTTCACGGAAAGCTGCAGTATTATTTTATGTAGAATAAATAATACAAAGATAATATAGTCTTGTATTTTTAATTTTTTTAATTGAAGTGTAATCGATTTACAATGTGTTAATTACTGCTGTACAGCAAAGTGATTCAGATATTTATATATATATATATACACACACAAAAAAAAACATATACATGCCCTCTTTTTTCTGTTGTTTTCATTATCATTTATCATAGGATATTGAATACAGTTTCCTGTACTACACAGTAGGACCTTGCTGTTTCTCCATTCTTTATACAAAAGCTCGTGTCTGCTGACCCCAGTCTCCCACTCCATTCCTCCCCCAACCTCCTTCCCTCTGGCAGCTCCCAGTTTGTTCTCTATGTCTGCAATTCTGTTTCTGTCTCATAGATAGGTTCATTTATGGCATGTTTTAAATTCCACATATAAACGATGTCACATGATATTTGTCTTTCTTTTTCTGACTGACTGAGTATGACAATCTCTGGGTCATCTCATGTTGCTGAAAATGGCATTGTGTCGTTCTTTTTTACTGCTGAGTATTTTATATATGTACCACATCTTCTTTACCATCCCTCTGTTGATGGACACGTAAGTTGTCTCCATGTTTTGGCTATTGTGAATAGTGCTACAATGAACATAGAGGTGTGTCTCCTAGATAGGTGTTTTTGGAACCTGTGTGTTCTAAGCCAGTAAGGAATCCCAGTCTAAAGGAGATTTGTACCAGATATTGGCCTACTATTTATACCATTTACCATTTAAACCACACAGACCACAAAGTTTATTGTGTTTGGACTTGTTCACGCTCCTTTTCAGTGAGAAAGAAAAGTAACAGACTTCTGAAGGGTGGGACAGGGTCTCCCACAATCCCAAAGGAGACAGACCCACCAGGCTCTCAACCAGAAGCCCAGAGGCCACATCCAAGGGACAAGAGTAAACCAGAATGGAACCAAGTCTTTAAGAAGGCCACCTGTCCTCAACCCAGCTTCATCCTTGATTGGCTTGGTTCAGACTCTCACCTCGTCTGCCAACCAGCGGAAAGGGGAGCTTACATCTTCTGAGAGATGTCATCTACAGTCTTCCCCTTCCAGTCACACGGGAGCTGATGGGAGTCGCTGTGTAGATCCATCGTTCAGCCTGATCTTACCTGTCCAGGCCCACCACCATGGCTGGCTGACTTTGAGCAGTTCAGTTGACGTTGCTAATCCTTGTCTCCTTGATCTATTAAATCAGGATGCTGGTGGGACCTACTCGTTGACTGATGAGTAGTGAAAACCAAGTGAGAAGGAGACAGCAGAGCTTCAGAGTCCTAACTGTCACTTACTGAGTAATTTTAGGTCATGGTAACCTCTCTGTGTTTCTATTTCTTTATCTGTAAAATGGGATTAATAATAGTGTCTTCCTCATAGAGTTGTTATAGGAACTAAGTGAGTTAAAACTTATAAAGCACTTAGAGAAGTTTCTGGTAGGCAGTTGGTGTCATATATGTATTAGTTAAATAAGTCATTGTACTTGACTCATAATGAATGCTTAAGAAGTGCTGGCTGCTCTTGTCCTTATAATTTGATGATGTTGATGAACATGACCACCGCCACCACCACCATCATCCAGTCATTACTTTCCTAAAGCCTGCTCTATTTGACTCTAGGCCACCTTCCCTTCCTGAAACCCTCTATTCGTTGGTGCTCCTGGGACACCACGTGTGCTAGTTCTCCAGGCTGCTTCCTGCTCATTTCTCCTCCATTTTTTTCGTGAACCTCTTACATGCTCTGGTCCCCCAGGGTCTTGTCTACAGCCCACTGTTCTTCTCATTCTTCTCATGAGTCTTCTCATGAGTTCGTCTCATTCTTCTTATGAGTCATCTAATCATACTGTTCAAATTATCCCCCATATGTTGATGGCAAGTCCTCATTCCAGATGTCAAAACCATCTCGGTAGTCTGCACCTGCACGTAGGTTTCAAATGCTCCCATTTGGCTGTCCACTGTGTGTCTCAATCTAGTGGTCCTCAGTTCAGTTCAATTCAGTCGCTCATTTGTGTCCAACTCTTTGTGACCTCATGGACTGCAGCACACCAGGCTTCCCTGTCCATCACCAGCTCCCAGACCTTGCTCAAACTCATGTCCATCACATTGGTGATGCCATCCAACCATCTCATCCTCTGCTGTCCCCTTCTCCTCCCACCTTCCATCTTTCCCAGCATCAGGGTCTTTTCCAGTGAGTCAGCTCTTCACATCAGGTGGCCAGAGTATTGGAGTTTCAGCTTCAAATTCAGTCCTTCCAATGAACACCCAGGGCTGATCTCCTTTAGGATGGACTGGTTGGATCTCCTTGCAGTCCAAGGGACTCTCAAGAGTCTTCTCCAACATCACAGTTCAAAAGCATCAGTTCTTCAGTGCTCAGCTTTCTAGTGGTCCTCAGTCAGTTCAATCGCTCATTCGTGTCCGACTCTTTGTGACCCCATGAATCGCAGCACACCAGGCCTCCCTGTCCATCACAAACTCCCAGAATTTACTCAAACTCATGCCCATCGAGTCGGTGATGCCATCCAGCCATCTCATCCTCTGTCATCCCCTTCTGCTCCTGCCCTCAATCCCTCCCAGCATTGAGGTCTTTTCCAACGAGTCAACTCTTCACATGAGGTGGCCAAAGTAATGGAATTTCAGCTTCAGCATCAGTCCTTCCAATGAACACCCAGGGCTGATCTCCTTCAGGATGGACTGGTTGGATCTCCTTGCAGTCCTGGGGACTCTCAAGAGTCTTCTCCAACACCACAGTTCAAAAGCATCAATTTTTTGGTGCTCGGCTTTCTTCACAGTCCAACTCTCACATCCATACATGACCACTGGAAAAACCATAGCCTTGACCAGACGGACCTTTGTTGGCAAAGTAATGTCTCTGCTTTTTAATATGCTATCTAGGTTGGTCATAACTTTCCTTCCAAGGAGTAAGCATCTTTTAATTTCATGGCTGCAGTCACCATCTGCAGTGATTCTGGAGCCCAAAAGAATAAAGTCTGACACTGTTTCCACTGTCTCCCCATCTATTTCCCATGAGGTGATGGGACCAGATGCCATGATCTTAGTTTTCTAAATGTTAAGCTTTAAGCCAACTTTTCAAAAACAATCTCATCATCTTCCCTCTAAATCAACTCCTCTTCCTCCTCCTCTGCCACATAATGGCACCTTTCTCTCCCGTCACCCACGCTGAGAATGGAGAGGCAGCTCTGGATTCCGTCTTCATCCTCACACCTCAAATACAAACCATCAGCAGTGCCTGCCAAATCTGCGGGCCAATGTTTCCCAAATCTGTACTTTCTCTTCTGACTCCCACTGCCATACTTCTGACCCCATCACTTCTCACTTGGACCTCTGACCTGGTCTCCTTTCACTTGACCTGCCCTCTTCAAGTTCATCCTCCATTGTGCTATGCCTGCGATCTTTCCGAAACACAACATGACCCTCTTATTCCCTGGATTGGGCTTCCCTGGTGTTTCAGAGAGTAGAGAATATGCCTTCAGTGCAGGAAACGCTGGTTCAATTCCTGAGTCAAGAAGATTCCCCTGGAGAAGAGAATGGCTACTGACTCCAGTATTCTTGTCTGGAGAATTCCATGAGCAGAGGAGCCTGGCGGGCTACTGTCTATGGGATCGCAAAGAGTTGGACAGGAGTGAGCAACTAACACCACCCTTCCCTGAATTAAAGCCCCTGTGAGTCCCCCTCCCTCATAAAACTAAGGATGACTCCCTATTATGTAAGCTGTACTATCAGTCCAGGGTCATTTTCAAACATTCCACTCCTCGGGTTTTGTTCACTGGATCGATGAAACTAGTCTTCATCCAAGGCGCCCAGACTGCCCTCCCTGTAGGTAGTCACTGGTCACTGTCTAACATTCGGGGCAACCGTGACCCCTCTCAGAAGCCTCCTGTGTCCATCACCCCCTGTCTTTTCACGTGCAAGTTGGATTCTACTTCTGTATCAGTTTTCCAACAAAGGACCACAAATCCAGTGCTATCAAACAGTGCAAGTATAATCTCTTATGGCTCCTTAGGTCTGGAGTCTGACATGGGTCTCATGGATTAACTCAAAAGCTTCGACAGAGCGGCTCCGTTTCTGTAGGCTTCAGCTCGGATCTGTTTCCTTGCTTTTTTCAGGCGCTGCAGGGCAGCTGCACCCTTTGGCTCGTGGTCCCTTCCCCCAGCTTCAGCCCAGCAGTAGGTCTCTCCGACCTACTCTGCTGCTCCCCCTCTCCAAAGCTTAAGGACCTTCTGTTTACTTTGGACCCACTCAAAATAATCTCCCTATTTTAAGGTCAGCTCTTAAGCAACTTTACTTCCTCCTCGATATATATATATAAGGCTTATTTATAGGTTCTGAGGGTTAGAACATGGACTTCTTTGGACAGGCTGTCATTCTGCCTACCACAATGCCCATTTCCATGTTCCCACAGAACTCTGTGCTTACCTCTGTCATTCCATGCAGGAAATACCGTCATAGCGTTTTGGTTTTGGTTTTGTTTTTTGGGATGTCATTGACATGTAACATTGTATAAACTTAAGGTGTGCAGTGTGTTGATTTGATACATTTATATGTTGTTGTTGTATTTGTATATTTGTCATTCTTCCTGACTTAACTTTGACCTTCTTTAAGATCTATTCATTTTTGATCCCTATGTTAAGAATAAATAACAGACCCTCAGTAAACATTTTGGATGACTCAAACACCTAGTGATAATCTAGATTCCCTTTAAAGAATCAGCACAGAGGAGGTATTAACCTGTGCCCAGTAACTAGAGCTTTTCATGTTAATAATTCCATTTCTATGAAAATTGGTCAACCAGTATGTGATGTTAATAAAAATTGCATTACTCTTACTGCTGTTTTAGCATTTACTGTTTATTATATATTGAACATTGTTAGTGCTTTTCATCTGTTAATTCATTTAGTTTTTACAACAATCCTCTGATGCAGGTACAATTTCTATTGCCCATTTCATGAATGTGGAAACTGAGGCATGAGACCTTAACTTGCCTGTTATCAGCCAGCTTGGTATACAGTAACTCTGGGCTATTCACTTTATTCTGCCAACCCAAACAATCCCTTCTGTGGTCAGTCTACATGAATGGGAGGTCGCTATTGTTAATTTGAAATTTTGTTCATTTCTCATGAAACTCAATAGCCTTTAGCCTCGTGGGTTTAAGAAGTACACTGAATGAATTAGCTGGCTCCATCTGAGATTTTTCAGGCGGGCAACTTCTCAGACCTCTGCCCTGTGGGCCTCAAGTGTAAAAAGCAGCCGTGTATTGTCTTTCAGAGCCACCTTGGTCTTTGGGGAAAATCCTTGGGCCTAACCGTGAGTCCGTGCAGGATTGTTTTGTCTGTTTGATGAGAGTCGGTCCCAGGAGAAGGCCAGAGAGCCAAGGAGGACAGGTGGAAGAAGGCGCACATTAAATCTGCGGCTGTTCACAGCGTCCGCTCTTCACGCGGCCTCTGGGGGACACGCCGGTCACCTGCTCTCGTTAACAAATTCTGTGTCTTCTCAGCACTTCTGAAGGGGGAGCCCTGGAAGGCGTTTCGCTCTGACACGCTGGTTTCTCTTAGAGCCCTAGAAAGGAATAGACGCCGTCAGAGCGAGGTGCATCGGGAGCTTGTTCTGCACGGTGTGCTTTCCGGCGGCTCCCTCACTTACACCTGCCGTTCCGTTAGTGGCAGCATACGCCGGTAACGTGGATCTGTTAGTGTGCGTACAGTTGTATTAGAGGTTGACTCTATACTGTGGCAAACAACTTTGTCTAGAAAGCTAAGGATTTCTTTCACTGAACTCAAAGCTCTTGTTGAACAGTAACCCCGTGTGATCTGAGAAAGGGGAGGAGACAGCGTGAAGGACCTGAAGGAACAGCATCACCTCAGGCCGCCTTTGGGAACCCTCAGCGGGAAGGGAAGCTGTTTTGCCTCTACTCCACGGACGTGGTGGGTGAGAGCCTCCCTCCGGCTCCTCATGTGGAAGCGCGGCTGGGGCAGGACTTCTTTGCCAAAGCTGGGACGGCGCCCTGTGGATTCAGCCTCCATGTTGGTCTTCCGTGGCCGGCCTCCCCAAAACGTCTGTGAGAGCCAACTAAGTAACTTGTTCACGATGAACTCACCAAAATTACATATTGCTTTATTCTAGTGCAATCCAAGGGAAAGAAAGCTTTAAATGGAAAGCTGACATGTGTATTAATTCTTACACATTTTAAGCAAAACAGAAACCACATAATTATGGTGGAGACTGGCCTTCTCCCCTTCCCCCACCTCAAGACGGAGTGCTGGTTTGACCTGGATTCAGTGTTGGATTAAGCACCTGCGTTTGACTTGATTGACAGAGTACATCGTAGTGATACTGGGCAGCTCTGGTGTATTAGGCAGCGGGGGAAACAGCGGCAGCCCAGCCTTCTCGTGGTTCAGCGGCGAAATCCTCTCCTTAGAGGCCATACGGTGACTGTGCAGCCCAGTCTGGCCTCTAGCGATTCCCCTCCGCCACCTCCCACTGCGGCTCTTAGTTCTCTTTGGAGGTGATTTGCTTGTTATTTTTTACTTACTATTTTTTTCTTTTTTGAGAATCTGAGAATTTTCATTTCTCAAAGTTTTTATTGGAATGTAGCTGATTTACAATATCATGTTAGTTTCCGCTGTAGAGCAGTGTGACATATCCACTGTTTTTGAGATTCTTTTCCCATATAGGTCATTACAGAGTATTCAGTAGAGTTCCCTCTGCTATACAGTAGGGCCCTATTATTTATCTGTTTTATATAATCAGTTCAGTTTAGTTGCTCAGTCGTGTCTGACTCTTTGCGACCCCATGGACTACAGCACGCCAGGCTTCCCTGTCCATCACCAATTCCTGGAGCTTACTTAAACTCATGTCCGTTGAGTCAGTGATGCCATCCAACCATCTCATCCTCTGCCGTCCCCTTCTCCTCCCGCCTTCAGTCTTTCCCAGCGTCAGGGTCTTTTCAAATGAGTCAGCTGTTTGCATCAGGTGGCCAAAGTATTGGAGTTTCACCTTCAACATCAGTCCGGGCAAGAATTTTCCAGGCAAGAGTATTGGAGTGGGTTGCCATTTCCTTCTCCCGAGGTTCTTCCCTACCCAGGGATCAAACCCCGGTCTCCCGCATTGTGGGCAGACGCTTTACCCTCCGAGCCATCAGGGGAGCCCTTTGTATATAATAGTGTGTACACAACTGTTTCCTAACTCTCCTGCCTGCTGCTTTGATCTGTCTTCTTTTTACTACCTCTTCTTCAGTTTCCTCTTGTTTTTAGGAATAAAATGTCATGCTTGACAGTGGGGTTTGGAGGCTAGACTCCTACAGAACCCTTACCTTTTCCACACTTGACTGAGGTTATTTTATTCTGTAGAAAACATGACAAGCTCCTTTTGAAATGAGATTTTTAATGTTTGAGTATTATTCTGAAATACTGTGATTCACATTTGGGAGTTGTGTGGGTGGGAGTTCATTCTGTAGGAACTGAAAAGCTATAATTTGTGGTTACTCCAGCATCTGGTTAAATATACATTAAAAATCAGACTATTACATATAATAATGGCATAGAATTAAGTACTCTAATTTTCCAGTGTTTGTGGGTCAAGATGTTCAGAATTAACTATTGAAATCCAATACAGAAAATTGAACTTTTTGTATACATATGTTGAAATGTATACATATAATGCTGAAACATATATTTTTCTTAGTTTCAATAATTTCTCAGAGGTTTTTGTCAAATTCTAGAAAGGTTTAATTTTTCCTAAATTATCTGTGATTCTAATGTCAGATTTCTTGGAACATATAACTGGATGGTAAAAATTTTTAACAAAATTGTACAACAAAAAAGTCTACGCAGGTGAGCTCTCACACGTGAATCCTTCTCTTTTAATCTTTTATCATTTGTGGACTTATTTTCCCCTTCTCCATTAGAGAGGATTTGGTGACCATCATTGGTTTTTAGAAAAAGCAAGTGTGTCCAACATTGAAGGGTTCATCATTTGATGTAAAAGAGATGAATCTTAATGTTCAGTGGATGTATGCCTGTGCAGGCAAATGCCCTAGGAAGTGCTTTACAGCCTGGGGCATTCTTTTTTGTTCATAACTCTTCTGATTCACGATCCCCCAGGAAAGAGAAGAGTAATCCAGGTACTGTGTGCTCTTGAGAAGCAAATCTGTCATTTCTGTGTTGTTTTCCTAACTCAGATCTTAGATGTGGTATGTTCCCCAGCTGGGTCATTGCCGTTTGATAAATTCCAGTGTTACCACGGAGGATTCAAGGAACAGCAGAGTTAATGAATTTTAGCCACTCTTTCATTCTGTTCCATTCACCTTTCCGAAAGTCCTCATTGATATGCACAAATTCCAGGGAAGCTCTTGCCTCAGGGCCTTTGCACTGGTTGTTCCCTTTGTCTGAGATGCTCTTTACCAATTGTTCATTTTCTCACGTCCTTCCGGTCACTCTTAAACATCATCCCACCACGGAAGCCTTTCCTGACATCCCCGTCTAAAATGTTGGACCTTCTCACATCTTAGAACCCGTCTGTCCTCTTACTTGCTTTATTTTTCTTCCTGGCCCCCACCATCACTTGCTGTAGAAGTCTTTATGTAATTGCATGTTCTCTGCCCATCACACCCACCTTAGCACCCGTAAGAGGAAACCTTTGTCCGTCTGTACAGTCCCTGGAGTCTGGAACAGTACTGCACATGTGAGGAGGCCTCAGTAAAGATTTGTGGAGTAAATGGGTGAGGTGCAAATATTCTCCTCCAGTAGGACGGAAGGAGGCTGAACACCAAAAGTGATTGTGACTTATCTTATTCCCTCAAAGTAAGTTGTCAAGCCAAGACAGTATGGTGTTATAGGATATAATTTTTCAGGTATTTTCAAAATATATCTCATCTGTGGGCTATTAAATAATAGCACACCACAGTCATATTGCTGGATCACTTCAGAAGAACACAGAACAGTCACAGAGATGAGTCCATGAATCTGTTCTGAAATGAAGGACCATGAGCAGTAGCCCTTTCCTACGGCTCCTCTAACATGGATGTCCTGTGAGGTTCATCAGTGGATCGTTGACCAGCCACCGTCACTCAGAGTCAGTAACACAGGTTGGTGAGAACAGAGACTTTGGATCTGACTTCCTGGGTTCAAATCCCACTTCTACCACTTAATAATTGCATGGCCCATGGGCAAGCTAGTTAGCACCATTAAAGCCCCAGTTTGCCCAGCTGTTAAAATGAGCACTAACAAGACCTGCTTTGCAGAGTAGGTGTGAAGATTCACTGTCAATAAATGCACATTATTTAGCACAGTGCCTGGAACAAGGCTAGTATTCAACATTTTAGTTAAATAGCAGCAAGAAAGATAAGTTATTAAAATAAGAGTGATGATGATAACAATGTAGAGTCATTTAACCGTTACTTTTAAGGGTATTATGTCTTTGTTGTTACATCCTAAAGCATTTGTTAGCAAAATAGATAAGTTCTTATTGACATTAAGAAATTCATGTTTAAATGGGCAAAGAACTTGAATAAAAATTTCTGCAAAGAAAATATACAAATGGCAACAAATATATAAAAATGTGTTCAACATTGCAGATCATTAGGGAAATGGAGAACAAAGCCAAAGTGTGATACCCCTTCACACCCTTTAGAATGGCTATGATCCAAAAACAAACAATAGAAGATCAGCGCTTGTAAGGAGGTAGAGAAATTGGGACCTTTGTGCGTTGCTGGTGGGATTGTTAAATGGTGCAGCTGCTGTGGAAAACAATGTGACTGCACCTCAAAACGTTAAAAATAGGATTACCGTGTGATCCAGCAATTCCACTTCGGAGCATAAATCCAAGGAACTGAAAGCAGGGACGCAAACAGACATTTGTACACATATGTTCATATCAGCATTCTTCACGCTAGCTGAAAGGTGGAAACACGCCAAAATGTCCATCACTAAAACAAAAAGATCATACGCAGGTCTTACTGGGAGAGAATCAGCGTGCCGTCACACCCTGATCCTTCACACCTGGGTGACACTTCCAGTTTACAGAGCACACGAACATACATCCCCTTGTGATGTGCCTGCAGCCCCGCTTGAGGCACTCTTCTTATTCCTGAGAAAAGTGGATCTCAGAAAAGTTAGTGACATAGTACCCAAGATTACATTACTGGCAAGTTCGACATCAGGACCTCTACATCAGTCCACCCCTTGACAAGATCTTCTTTCCTTCCACAAATGAATCCCCGATCCCACTTTTCAGCAAGATAAAAGTGCTATTCTTGAACCTGCCTCCCAGCTCCCACCCCATCCCACCGCTCCAGGCTGCCTCAGAGCACAGGTTTGAGCTCTCTCTGTCATACAACAAATTCCCACTAGCTTCCTGTTTTACATCATGTTGGTGTGTGGCAGAAACCAACACAGTATTGTAAAGCAATGATCCTCCAAGTAAAAATAATTTAAAAAAAATAATAATAAATTTTTTTAAAAAAGATAAATGGATAAATGAGGTAGAAAGGGTAAAAAAAAAAAAAAAAAAGGAATGCTCATACCTGGGCTGGTAAAGAATCAGCGGTCTCTCATAACCTCTAGTCTACAATTTGTAAAGTGAAATCAGTAGATATGTGGCAACCAAGGCTGAAGGACTATGATTTAAGTTTATCATCTTTCCATTTTTATCAGGGTAAATTGAGGAACAGTGTCAAACATCTACGAAGGAGATAACATATCACGATAGAGATGGCAGGGGTTTGCATCTCCATGGGCATGATATGGTTTTTCTCATGAAAATTGAAGTGCTAACCAAAAATAACTAACTGTTGGAATGTCATATAGGATAAGCATACCAATATCCCAAGTATCTCATCGCAAATGCACAACCTCGGAGACTGTTTCCTGAACTGAAAGACGTGATTGGAAAAGTTTAGTCATCTTCTTTGGCCAGGGGCCTGCTCTGTATTAGGAGAATTTGGTGCTTTTTGTGTCTCTGGGAGAATAAGTTGATATTGGCATTCAAGTGACTTGCTTTTGGAAGAGTTTCCACAGAAAGGTTGTCATTAGATGAAGCAACAGCTCCATCATCCCTACAATATGATTCTTTCAAGCAACTGAGAGCAAGGCAGTTACTCTGAGATCCTACTTCTTCCTCAAACTCTTCTCATCATATATTTCAACATGCACAGGCAGGAATTTCCTCACACAATTCAGTAAATCTTTCTTATAAAGGAATACCAAATACACAAAGCATTTTTTAAAATCAATATTCCCTATGCGTTACTGTCACAAACCACTGTCTGCTAAGGTTTCTTTTTTTTTTTTTAATGTCCCATCTTGCTAAGCAAACTAGTGACATGTATAGAATGTAAGTGTAAGTAAGTGTCAGTCGCTCAGTCGTGCCCAACTCTTTGCAATCCCATGGACTGCATCCCACCAGGCTCCTCCATCCATGGGACTTGCCAGGCAAGGATACTGGAGTGGGTTGCCATTTCCTTCTCCAGGGCATCTTCCCAACCCAGGGATTGAACCCATGTCTCCTGTACTGCAGGCAGATTCTTTACCAACTGAACTATAAGGGAAGCCCATGTAGAATGAATAAGCCACAAAATATTTTAAAATTAAAATATTTACTTTTGTCATCTACAGATTTTCCATCACCTACCTGGTTGGTACAGTTCTGAGACCTTCTTTTCATTATCCAGTACAGTGGTCCCTAGCTGTGTGTGATAATTCAAATTAAAATGTAAAGTAAATTAAAGGGAAATAAGAGTTAAAATTCAGTTTCTTGGTTTTATTTGCAACATTTCGAATACTCAGTAGCCACGTGTGACTGGTGGCAATGTGTTAGTGCAGAGAGAGAAAATTTCATCTTTGCAGAAAATTCTGTGGACAGTTCTAGGCTTGCTTCAAAGCCTTGTCCGTCTTGGGTTGTGTGCCGTGGAGAGGTTGGCGGGAGAATCCACTATTGCACCAGCTGAAACAAAGCTGGCATCAGCTGGTCAGGACTGGTAAGGTGTGCTGTGATTGCCTTCACTGGGCAGAAAGGTGACTGCAACTCACCGGTGTCTGTCTGGTTAGCCAAAGTGTCTTGAGGTCACAATAATGTTGCTAATTTAATCTCCTTCTCCTCTATAAGAGAGGCCTCTAGGTGGACCCGGCCGTCATCTCTGGCAGGTGATGCTCTGCCTTTGGAAACTAGGTTCTCTCTGTAAGATCACTCAAATATTCTGTCAGGCAGTAATCCTCTACCACGGTTGGAATCACCTGGAAAGCTTCTAGATCTGCACATCCCATCCCTGGAGAGCGTCAATGACTCTGCTTTGCATATTCAAGTACACAACCAGGGTGGAGAACCACGGCCCTGAGACCTGTTCCTAGCACCTCAGGTACCTTTAGTCCTAGACATCTCAACCCCTGGGTCGTTCACAGATAGCACCAAGCAGAGACAAAGGAGGCCCAGGCTTGGCTTCCAGCCCCCCGTCTGACTGGCTGTGGACCCTGCGTGAGTCGCTGTTAGCTGGGGCCTCGGGATCTTCCCCTGTTCAGTAAGAGGGGTGATCTACTTCACATCCAGATTTAGCAATCTATAAAATGCCAGTTTCTATTCAATCCGATCAAATAGAACTGTTCATGTTAAAACTACGGGGAGAAATCTTTTCTCTGTTGGCATCTGTTAGTTCCTATGTATTTTCTATCCCCTATAAGCTGATGCCATATAAGCCTCAGGTAGCTCCGAGCTTACCCAGACAAACCCCTAGGGTCTCGGTTACTCGGGGGACAGGCCACCACCAGGGAGCAGTGCCACCCGTTTTGTAGAATCCAGCGGAGGGTTCTCTGGCTTCTGTGTGGATCCACGTGTTGTATCAAGTACAGAATGATCACTGATGTTTGGGCACCTAGCAAAGGGCTCGAGCTGGTCTCAGCGATTGTGCATGAATTTTTACACCCCAAGTCTTTCCAGCTCCTCATTTGTGCAATCATTTCAATTCCTTCTCCAGCAATTTTCACAACTGGCCTTTAAAATCATCACCCAATGGGCACTGAGGTGAAAGTTCTATTTACTTGATGTTGTGATCTGGTTCTGACTTGAGTTTCTGCCTTCTTGCTCTTTGCCAAAGCAGGCTGGCTTCTTAGAGGCCGCCTAATGCATCTTTGAATGGGCCCATCTCTCATGGGCTGTTAGAAGTGACATCTCCCAGCTCATCCCGTCACAGACAGTGATGGGATCGCACTTCTCAAGGTGACAGTGTGTGTGACGGCAGGCAGAGGGGAGCGTGGGCTCTCCAGCAAAGATAAGGAATGGGCAATCATTCGGTCTATATGTTTCATCACTGCAACTGCTCATGGCTTCAAATTGCCCATGAATCAACCTGTAAGTGCCTCAGAATAGGAGAGCGGTTGCCAGCCGGCTCTTCACTCCCCTATTACAAATATTTCACTTCCTTAGTATCTGCCCGTCTCCTCTCACACTCCACCTCTGAATGTCCTGCTTTAAGAAAGATCCTTCTCAAGCACCTCCAGGAGGTGACTGCAGGCCTAAGCTTTGGCATTCCTGCCTCTGGGCCACCCTTGGTGAATCCCTTCCCTGCCCTCTCCACGAGCCCTAGCCAGCTGCATGTTTCAGCTCACCCTCCCCATTCTGATGCTTCTCCCTCTTGGCTTTGGTCACGTTTCACTGGTCTGGAAGACCCTGCAACCCAGAGCTGCCTGGCAGACCCTGTGCCACTGAGGCATGGTTCAACGTTCTCATCACCACGCTAAAAAGAAGAAGCAGGAAAATTTCATTTCAACAATATAT
Source organism: Cervus canadensis (assembly GCF_019320065.1). Lineage (NCBI taxonomy): Eukaryota > Metazoa > Chordata > Mammalia > Artiodactyla > Cervidae > Cervus > Cervus canadensis. The sequence goes on along the minus strand of NC_057416.1, from coordinate 38,164,654 downwards.
CATATTTGACCCAGCATACTCAAAATACTATTTCAACACATAGCCATATAAAAATCATGAATGAAATCAGTTACATTCCCTTTTTCAGACTAAGTCTTCAAAATCTGGTGTGTATTTTGCACTTATAAGACATCCTCATTTGGGCCAGACCCCTTTCAAGTCCTCACATGTGGCAAATGGCTGTAGGCTTCCCTACCGGACCCCTTCACACCCTCATCACTGGGCTTATCCAGCTCACCTTGAGGGTTCTTATCAGGTATTGCCTTTAGAAAGCTATCTCTGAGTTCAACCTCCACACCCCATGGCTCGGGGGTTCTCAACCTTTGCTACATGTGGGAATTAACCAGGCAGTTTTTTAAAAAAGCCTAAAGACCAGGCCTCTCTATGGATCAATATAACCCAGATCTTACTGGGATCCAGGCTTTTAGTTTAGGTGGGAAAGGTGAGGGGTTGTTCAGCTCTCCAGGTGATTCTAGCATGCATCTATAGCTGGGGACCATGCTGGACCTAGTCACCCAGTCACTCACCCTACAAAGTAATATTGGCTGAGTACATTTGCGGGGGGCGGTGGGGGGGGGAGAGGGCAGGGGAGAGACAGGGAGTAAATAAATGCATCACGTGTAAAATGGTTCTCTTTATGGTAAGGAAAAGTGAGGAGTGACTTTCAAGTAGAGCACTGCCCCTTCATACAGGGTGACCAAGGAAGGCTTCTCTTTCCCAGGGATGCTATGACAATGGGGAAATTTGGAGAAATTTCTGGGCCTGACTGTCTGAAGATGGCAATTAAGCCAAGCCTGGTGTGCATTTGCTATAATAATGCTGTGAAACCAGCAACCCTCAAATCTCAGTGTTGTAAAACAACATGTTGCTTTCTGTAGCGGTCCAGCCTCTGCAGGGCCTCGCAGGGCATGGTGGGATCAGGGCTGGGCCCCGGGTGCAGGTTGGACTCCCCTTTCTTTGCTCCTCAGGGGCCAGTGGCTGCCTCTTTACACACTCTTTCCACGGGGGTGGCAGAAGTACAGAAGGGACAAGAAGGAACATTAAAGGTGTCGTAAGGCCGAGTCTTGGGGATGGGCATACAGTAACTTCTCCCCACATTCCATTGGCCAAAGCCGGTCCATGGCGCAGCCCCATAATAAGAGCACAGGGCTGGGGAAGTGTCCTGCCACCACACTGACCGTGCCAGGCAGGCAGGGCAGGAGAAGGTGAGAGCCAACACTCAACCCCATGTTTCATCTAAGGATGATCAGCTGGGGCAGCTTTAGCTTGGGAGTTTAGATGTGTTTTTTAAAATCGGACTAAAGCTTCTTGTGACTCCATGCTCTCGCTCCTTCACTGCCCTGAGTGGCCCAGCACCTTTGTGTTCACAGGCTCTCCATGCCATGCCCTTAAGAGTTCAGAGTCCCAACTCATTCAGGTTTGGATTCTGTAGCACCTGACTCAATGCCTGTAACATCCAGAAGTTCCCCCTTTATATGTCAGCCACAAAAGGACCCAATACTCTGCCTGCTTTGTAATATCTACCACCCTCAAGATCATGTCTGTTGAATAGTTTTATGCCTTATCGCCTAGAAGCCCCAGGAAAATGGTGATAAAACTCATGTTCATGACTGAATCTCCCAGTGCCAAGCTCCAGCATCATCATGTTTGTTTAATTGAATGAAATTATCCTAAACTGGGCAACAAAGTCAGAGTCACATAGAGGGTCTCACATGAAACTAGGGCATCTCTGGGTCATTCAGTATTCCCTTCTGGAAAGTGAGGATTATGATGTGAAGCTTATATCCTGTGGTTGATGTGAAGATTAAATAATTCATGGAAAAGCCTTAAGATACAGGTAGCTCATAAAAACTCAATAAGTAAATTGGTAATCTGTGGAATGGGAGTGCATGCATGTGTCCATGCTAAGTCGCTTCAGTCATGTCTGACTCTATGAGACTCTGTGGACTGTAGCCTGCCACGCTCCTCTGTCCTGGGGATTCTCCAGGCAGAAGTACTGGAGTGGATTGCCATGCCCTCCTCCAGGGGACCTTCCCTACCCAGGGATCAAACCCACGTCTCTTACATCTCCTACATTTGTTCTTTACCACTAGCACCACCTGGGAAGCCCTGGAACAGGAGTATAAGGAACCAAATGAAGTGAAATACAATAGAAGGAATGTCATTAGACTCATTTCATGCCTCAGTTTTCCTGTATTAGCAACTATGGAACTAGTCAAAGTAACTCCCAGAGCATTTGCTGCTAGCTGTAAAGTTTGGGGCAAAAGAGACAGTGTCATTGCGCCTCTAATTTCAAACAGTGATCAGAGAAATGATGGTAGAACACTTGGTGTGGAAAAGGCCCAGGGAAAAACCAACCCAGCTCAAAATCCACTTAGAGATGCCTGGGAGAGAGCAGGGTCCTTGGTAGCCGGCCGAATGGCTACATGAAGGCCCAGTTTTGTCACATTAATCTCCTCTCCCCGTGTGATTGGTTGACAGGTCTGAGGGTCAAGGGAACTTGACCAGTACAGTGTATCTGATTTGCAGTTTGTATCATAGACATTTCATAAACTGGACATTTGTGTCTTAGATCCGGCACTGATTATCTTTTCTGGTTGGTAAGAGTTTGGACAGGAAAGGAGAAAAGGAGAGAGGGAAAAGGGCTTCCCTGATAGTCGAGTAGTTAAGAATCCACCTGCCAATGTAGGGGACACAGGTTCGATCCCTGATCCAGGAAGATCCCACATGCCATGGGGCAGCTAAGCCCGGAAGCCTCAGTTACCGAAGTCCATATGCCTAGAACCCGTGTCCTGCAACAAGAGAAGCCACCACAGTAAGAAGACCCTGCATTGCAATGAAGAGCAGCGCCCCCCCCCATTTGCTGCAACTAGAGAAAGGCCATGCACAGCAATGAATATCCAGTGCAGCAAAAAAAAATGCAATTAGTTAATTAAATAAGTAAGTTTTTTAAAAAAAGAGAGGGGAAAAAAATGAATGACTGAATCACTGAACATTTGCATAGTTGGAAGAGTAGATAAAGGGTATCTCTATTCAAGGCCAATAATAGTACCAACATCAAAGCCTCTATCTATGTGTTCCCAGGTAGCTTCCAGAAGTTAGCTGAATACTTACAAGGCAGAATTCAAGGTGGAGCTGGTGAGGAAGAATTCCAGGCAGGTATCAAAGAATCAGCCCACTGCACTGTGGAGGCTGGTGTAGGTGGAGGGTGGGCAGACTGGAGCCATTTGGGGCATGGGGCAAAGCAACCTGGGGCGTGGGGTCCGGGACATTCCCAGCCACCCCAGAGCCACCCTACCCCACTCCTCAGAGAGCCCCAGTGGGTCACGACTTGGAAAAACTTCTCACTTGCAGGAGAAAGGAGATGCAAGGGGAAAAGATACGTGTGAAATCTGTGTATCAGAAACACAAGGAGAGTTCCTGACCAGCTGGGATTTCTCCAGATGACCAAAAGCAGCAGCTCTCAAATAACAGTTTGTGAGTCAGGGGTCGCCTCCAAAGTAACCAGAACTTGGAGCAGGAGACAGAACACTTGCCTCCAAAGGTCCCTCCACTCTCCTTTTCTGCCCCACCCTGCCCCAAGCATATACACTCTCTGACCTCTGACAGCCGACTTTTTATGCTTGCATGCATGCTAAATCACTTCAGTTGTGTCCAACCTTTTGTGACCCTATGGACTGTAGCTCTCCAGGCCCCTCTGTCCCTGGGATCCTCCAGGCAAGAATTCTGGAGTGGGTTGTCATTTCCTCCTCCAGGGGATCTTCCCGACCAGGGGTCAGGCCCTCATCTCTTCTGTCTCCTGCGTTGGCAGTGTGTTCTTTACCACCAGCACTCCCTGGGAAGCCCACTGGAATCATTCAGTACTTCCTCTCTTGTGTCGGCCTTCTTGCACACATGTGATCTTTAAGAGAATCGTCCTTTTAGTGCAGTTGGTTGCAGTTGGTTTGTTCTCATCGCTGTGAGGATACAGTGTTACTTCCTGTGTGTTTCTTCCTCCTGAGGATGGACATTTAGGTTGTGTCCACGTTAGAGCCATTGTGAACGTTGTAGCTCTACCCATCTTGTGCATGCCTTCGGGGGCACGTATGTACACGTGTCTGTGGGGTTACCTTTCCAAGTCTCTGTTTAACTAGAGCTAGGAGATGAAGTCAGTGTTGTCAATCTCTCAGATTTATTGTAACAGTTAAATGAGATAATGTATGTGAACCTTTCGCAAACTTTAAATGTGATGCAAATATGAGCGTTGCCACTTCCAGAGAGACTGCAAGCTACTGTTGATGCCGTACCCATGCAAAAGTCCAGCATCTTTCTCGAAGCATTCTCTAACCACTGTCAGGCCTTCCAAACCCTCATGTAAGGTCCACAGCAATAGATGTCGACTTTTAGGCCAGTGTACACAAGTACACCAATCTCTCTACCTGGGGCACTGCTGAATATCTGTTGATATAGATTTTATTTCTAACACAGCTGAAACCCACTAGGTCATAACACCCTCTATCACAGAGATACTGAGTGGGTCAGATAAACAAGGTGGAAACCAAGATACAACTTACTCAGAATTAGGGGAAAGAGAGAGAGCAAAATTTCAGGCCAGTCACAAAGGAAATGCATGCATTTAGCAGATTATATGTGAACCTGGTCTTGTGAGCATGAAAGATGTTCTCAATCAGAAACACTGAAGGGGACCGTGTGTGAGAGCTAAGCGTGCTTGTGGAGAGTTGGAGGGAGTGTGCAGGACGTGGCTGGGGTTTCACTGGGCTGATCCTTGATTCACTGAGCGTTTAGTTTCTTTTAGTCCCGCCAAACACGACACCAACATTTTAACATTTGAGTCCTGAAAGATTGTGCCCCCGTGGGAAGGCGCACTCGGGTGAGGCTTTGTGGTCTCCACAGCTCTCCTACACTCAGCATTCCCTTCCATCCTCACAGCCACCCTGGGAATCAGGCAGGGAAGGGGGTGTTTGTGTCCCTGTTTGACTTAAAACTGAAACTCAGAGAGGTTGTCTGTCCTGTCTGTGTGTCCTGTGTTATTAAGAAGGGGAGCCAGACCTGGGGCTCCTGCCATCCAGCTTCCTCCTGCTCCCCACACGCCTCGGGCGTGGACACTCACATCCCTGCCCAACCACAGACGCCCCAAAAGCAGAGCGTGTCCCTCACCCCGTGGCCTGTTCCCCTCCTGCACCCACTCCTGCATTCCATACAGAGTGGTGCTGAAAGTACTTCCTTTCCAGGCCAGCTGAAGTTTAAGTAGTTTGCTCTAGGAATTGAATTGCTTGTGGACAATGGCGGGCGTTCCTGATGGAGACAAGACCTGAAAGACTGTTTGGTCTGCGCCAAGACAGATCCCAGAGCAAATGAGAGAAAAGGCAGACCATCACTGACCTATGGAAGAGGTGTTTCTTCTGGGCACCTTGAGAGGAAGGTTGGGACCAGGAGGGAGGAGGTGGGAGAAACTAGCGTGGCTCTGAAACAGGGGTGGATGGGCAGAGCCCGTGAGGAAATACGGCCAGTGGTCAGTTCTCTGTGGGGAGAGTGCTGATGATCACTGACGTTTACTCCCAGGCACCCCTGTTCCGCTCCGCGTTATAGTACCCCTCTGGACGATTTTGCCCGGAAGTCCACTAAAATCGGATTACACACGCTGTGTCAGAGGTCCTTTAGGAAATGGAGGAAGAGAAGTTAGGTCAGTCTTTGGTCTAAAGACAGGAGACAAGGACTGGGGTGTCAAGTGAGTGCCGCAGGAGGCAAGATAGGAGAAGAAGTTTGAGAGATGAGTTGAGAGGAGCTTAGTGGAAATAGTTTGGACATAAGCCTCCTCAGGAATGCCTGGAGGTGTTGGGAAGGTCATGAGACTTAATGCAGAGCATAGGCCAAAGAGGCAGAGTCATTTTACTTGGATGTTGAAAAAAAATGATGACCCCAGAAAGCTGGAAGTCTTGAAGACACAGAGGCTGCGTCAATATTGACTGAACTTTTCACATCACAGTTTGGGTACTTCAATCTTAGAGAGTTTTATTTCGTACTTTTCCACCTTCCATTTTATTCTTACTGTTACCTCTTCTTCTTCTTCTGGGAAATGGCCAAATTTAACATTCTTTTCTTGCTTGTTTGCTTATTTGACAAACCAAGGACATACGCAATGCCAAGAATCCTAGTGGTGTGGGATCTTTCTATATTCTGCCCCACCTGGATCTCTGAGTGGGTGTGTGTGTGTGTGCGCATGCGCGCGCGTGTGTGTTTTGTAACAGAACAAACGGGTTCAGAAAAAAGAGGGAAAATTACCAGCTTGGGGACAAACTTGTTTACTCTTAAATATATTTTTTTTCTCAGAGTCAGCAAAAGTCAGGGTCCTCACACCTATGAAACTGCATTTGCATTTATAGTACAAATAAGAAAAATGAATTCTAGCCAGAGCATGTCCTCAAAGAGATTATAAATCCAGTCTCTTGACTGTAGTGTGGGGCAGTACTTTGCTTGGTATATGAGGATGTGCATTGCAACATTAAGGTCAGGGGACTGAGAAATCTGGGGAACAAGCCAGTGGGGATGTTTCACCATGGGAACAATTTAGTCACTGAGAGCCATCTCTTCTGTTGAAAACTGCTTCTACCTGCTACCTTTGCAGACATTTATTCCTCAATCAAGTTTGGCTTATGGTGGGTTAATGATTAGATACTCTTCATGTGTAGTTCAAGGGAAGGCCACTGGCTATGACTTCACTTTGGCTGGGGTTTCCCTGTAATCCATTTAGCAAATTAAAGAGATTACTTTGATTGGTACCATTATCTCGTATTCTCTTGCGGGTGAACCACTTAACCTGTGCTTAATTGAAAGAGATAGAAGGGGTGCAGGAACAAATACAATCAAAAGGAAGGGGCAATAGGATCTGTAGGCCAAACAGATGATGGCGCTGGGCTCACAATAGCAGATTAGAGGTGAGATCAATTAATTAGAAGCTATTGTCGGCGTTGGGTGGTTGCCAAGGTTTCTAATAGCCTCAGCCATCATGCCGGCTCTGTTTAGGAGGATTTTAATGACTGGGAGTTGATGTGGCTATTTCAGTAATTACTTACTTTTATAATTACTTCATTAGAATACTAAATGTATCCCTTCCATGAGAAAGAGCTTTATTCCTCCACACGTCCAGCCGTATGGGAGGCTACATCTTCCCACAGAGGGGCCTCCTGTCTGGAAGAGGCAGTGGTTCGGAAATAGCCATGTTTCTGTTGTGTTCAGTATTCTATGTGAAGGGCCTGATCTGTAAGGGCCCGGGCTAGGTGTTTGGGGTACAGAGATCATGAGGCCCCAGCTTTGAAGGGGGTGCAAATGCAATTTCAGTTTGAATGGACAAAGGTTAGAATAAAATTGTGCAAAGGGTCCACGTCAATCACTTTAGTAGCAGAGGAAAGAGAGGTCATCCCAGTGGTTTCCAGCGGGAAGGGATTTAACGTAGGGAGTTAGGGTCCAGATCCAGCTTCATCTCACTCGACCTTCTGCGTCCTTGGCTGCATTTAGCCGCTCTGGACTCCTTCCCGCTCCCAGTCACACACCCACCGAGCAGCTCTGCCCTGACCAGCCCCTCTGTCTAGAAGGCTCTTCACAGAGCTCCCACATGGCCAACCCCCTCTTCCTTCACATGTTTCCTCAAGCGTCAATTTTTCCATGAGGCTTGCCCCAGCTGCTAGCTTTAAAATTCTCAGTTCCAGCATTTCTAATTCCCCCTGAACCGTCAAAGCCAGGGACAAGGTTCTGAGTCTCTTGATCACTGGTGAGGCCCCAGGGCCCACATCGGTACCTGGAATATAGATGATGTTTGATGAGTGAATTGGGTGCGTGGGGCATGGCTGGAGGAGCTGGTGGAGAGGAAACTGGAGGGGATCCTGATGGGGAAGGGGGCATCGCATGGAAGCCGCACCCCTGGCTCGGGATTCCGTGCTGCTGCTGGGCTGGGAAGGCTCACCACCACACAGGGCACATCTTTGGATAGCCTTCCTGCCACCAGAGGTCGGCCTCTGCATCACTTCTACCTTCCAGACCAGAAACAGAGCCAACCTTCTGAAACCCATCAGGACCGGAGAACGGCAGGTTCTTCGTTACGAGCCCCCAGCCAGCACTAAGTGACTTCCCTCTGTTTGGGGCCTGACCCCAAGTAGAAATTCTTGGGCCCCTCTGTATCCCTGGTGTCATATCCATCTGACAGGAGGCCGCATAATTGCTGAAATTAAAGCGTAATACCTGACACCTTCGAGGTGGCTTGCCGGAGTCTGTGAATATTTATTTAATGGAAATGGATTAAGTGTGACCCCGCTGGGTCACACTGACTGTTTCTCTCCCTGACACAGCTTGTGAGGAAAGAGAGAGATTTTAAGCTGTGGATCAGTAAGGTCACCTGCGGGGATCAGGGGAGCGGGGGTGGCTGCCGTTCCGAGCAGGTTTAGTCCGTCAGCGGGAGCAACCACAGGCAGTCCCGGTGTGTGCCCTGGGTTAGGGTCCAGGTGGACAGGATGGCGTGTGGTTGCTAAGGAACAGCTCTGGCAGTCATATGAGGGGGCCAGCACCCTAAGTGGCTCTCAGTGACCCCTCCCTCCTGGTCCTCACTCCTTTCTTTACCTCCTCCTCTGGGGCCTGGTGACTTCCTTCTACACAGCATATGGCCAAAGGGACGTGAGGTCATTTCCCAGATAAAGTCATGGAGGCCCTGGCTGCCTCTCTCTTCCCGGCCATCCCCCTGTCTCTCCCTTCTTCCTCGGCATCACGCTTATTTCAACAAAGCAAGGCCCCACACGGGCAAGGCCCACGTGGCAGCGCGCTGAGGGTGCCCTTCATCCGGATTTCTTTCCAGAACAGAGGCTTTCCTTCTGACAGTTCAGGAGGAACTGAATTCTGCAGGAGACAGACGTGGACTTGAAAGCGGACCTCTCCCCAGCCGGGCCCACGGTGACTGTAGCCCAGCCAGTGCCTTGGTTGCAGCCAGTAAGAGACCCTGAAGCAGAGCGCCCAGCTAAGCGGTGCCCAGATTCCTGCCCAAGAGAAGCTGGGAGATTATAAATGTTGTTCCTTTAAGCCATTAAGCTGGGAGGAATTTTTTACCCAGCAGTAGATAATAAAACAAGGGAGGCGGAATTCTAAAATAGGGATACTCAGCACTCTGCTGATCCCTGGAAGGTGAAAGGTTGAGGAGGGTCTCAAGATCCTTTTGGCTGTTGTTCTTGTTCTTGTTGTTCAGTTGCTAAGTTGTGTCTGACACCATGGGTCTCCTTGCAACCCATGGACTGTAGCCCACCAGGCTCCTCTCTCCGTGGGATTCTCCAGGCCAGAATACTGCAGTGGGTTGCCATGCCCTCCTCCAGGTGATCTTTCCAACCCAGGGATCAAACCTGTGTCTCCTGCGTTGGCAGGCAAATTTTTTTTTTTTTTAACCACTGAGCCACCTGGGAAGTGCTTCAAGATGCTTAATAAAACCTTGTAGGGTGCATTCAGTAATATTCAGAATGATGACTCATACCTTCACTCAGAGTTTACATTTACCAACGTCCTTAGAGCCTCTGCGAGACAGGGGCCCTGTGCCCACTCAGTCCTGTGTTCATCACGGTCCCCTCCTGATGCGCGAGGTACTAACCGTGCTTCTCCGAGCTCAGCGTCAGGGGCGGGATGCTGCCAGGTTAAAGGTGAGAGCAGCCCCAGAGACCACAGCCGTGAAGCTCTGCTGAGAAGCTGAGCTGTCTCCCAGGGCACCTGCATCAGGCTGTGGTCAGAGCGGCCTTCCCGGAGGAAGCCACATGGCGAATACTGCTGCTGCTAAGTCGCTTCAGCCGTGTCCGACTCTGCGACCCCACAGACGGCAGCCCACCAGGCTCCCCCGTCCCTGGGATTCTCCAGGCAAGAGCACTGGAGTGGGGTGCCATTGCCTTCTCTGCAAATACTGAAGGGCGGGCTAAGCAATGAACAGGCCCAGGAGAAGGCTTCCCACAGAGCGAACAGGGTAAACGGAGGCGTGTGCTGGGGAGGCCCGTCGTTGATGCCTCCAGAGCCAGGAGGAAAGAGCGGCAGGTCATGGCCCCAGGAACCAGGCTGTGGAGGGGTTTGTGGAAAACATGACAGGAGCCATTTCAAGAGGTCATTTGATGGCGACGGGATCAGTTGGGCACTGTGCAAATGTCGCTCTGACTACAGAGTGGAAAGCTGGAGGGGAACCTGAGCTGGTCCCGGGAGACTAAGTAAGATGCTCCTGCATCACCCAGAGGGGAGCGCTGTGCTCCAGAGAGGTGCTGAGGTCTGCGTCTGGGGAGGGACTTCTCAGGGGACGTGATGAATTTTGCAGGCAATGTGGAGAAAGGATCATGACTCTCTCCATCTTCCAGATGATGCCTTGAGGCTTAAAGAGAGCAACGACTTGCCCAGAGTCAGTGGCAGAGGCAAAGACAGCAGCAAAATGATAGATTCCAAATTCTGTCTTACACAGTGGGGCTCAAGACTAGTCTTCCCCTTCCTTGTTTCTCCAGCCAGGTGTTATCACCCATCTACACGTACAAGCGTCTCTGCACGTGCATGGCCAGACTCCATGACATGGCGTCCACACACACACACAAGCTGAAAAGTATGTGTAAAACCCACTTTTTCCTGCCTTCCCTATGTTTGCTCCTTTAACCCTGTCTCCACCAAGTGCCCTTCACGAGCTGGCCATCACCGTCCCACCCGCTGTGAACTCCTGACTCTCCTCTTGCGATCTCTCTGGAACACGGCACTGGATTCTCTGTTCCTTCTCACCTGCCAGCCCTCCAGCGCTTTCGCGGTAACGGTTTCATGTTTCTCCTCTCCTTTCCTCCCCCATGTGTCGTGTACCCCGTCACAGGACTAGTTTTCCGCAACCATCTCTTTCACCATGACACACCCCATGCAGAAGCTTCAAGCGCCCCCTCTACCTGAGCTTAAAGCCCCACAGCCTCACTCTGTCCCCATCACCCTCCAAACCCAACTCCCTAACGAGCTTTCTCTGTGACTCTTAGTTCCCTGCAATTTGTTTAATCTTCACTTACACCTAACTGAAGGTTGTCATAGCGCCTGAGAATGGACAGAGCTTTCTCATGTTCATAACAACCCTACAAGGTTGTCACATTTCACAGAGGAGTAAATCGAGACTCAAAGGAACCTAGAATGTTACTCTTCCGCTATGTCTCTTTAAATACACCTATGCCTTTACTTAAATGTATTTATAAGAAACTCTATATATAATGGCCACACAGGGAAAAATTCCTTATCACTTGTGACACTTTCTCTCTTGGTTGAGGAGAGATCAGAGAAGTAAAGACACATTGGAACAATGAAGACTTTCTTCCCGCTGGACTCAGGGCACTAGACTAAGAGGCCATCCGTTTCTCACTGTGAGACCCTTTCCCGTTTGTGCTTGTGTCCCCGCTAAATCCAGTCACCCCCTCCCAGTGACACCGTCTCACAGCTTGGGCAGAAATGCGCTGTCGAAATGCACATCGCCTTGATCAAAGTTGAGCACCCAAGTTTCTCTCCTATGAGCCTGACCTTCTTCTCTTCCAGCCAACACAAAATCCATCTTCTTTCCTCCACCCAAAGCTCATTCCTGGCATGGCTTCATTTTTTCCATATATTCTTTTTTCCAAACCACATTTCTTCCTATGTTTCCACTTAGAAGAAAAAGAAAGAAGCTAAATTTTTAGAGTAAGCAATTTCTCTGCAGAGGTTCCCAACGTTGCACTCATATCAAAGCTAAATAACCTCTCATTCTAAGGGATGTTGGTCCCTCAGGCCAGGGCTGAGGTCATTAGCAGGGCAGAAAAGGGAAGCATGGATGGGAAATGCTTCCATCCATCCTGGTGCACACACAGATAGACCCCTCAGCCTCCCTTAGTATCAGGCCAGCAGCCCTCCCCAGCATCAGGAGTCACTTTGCAAATTCCAGGTCCTACATGAGTTCAAAATTTTTTAAAGGATCTTTCCCTTTGTCAATTGATGAAATACATGAAAAGCACTATGTAAATAACAGGGTGTTCCACGCATATATAATGTCCTCTATATTTCATGTTTTCACTCTTCAGTTTCTTTTGAAAACTAAATTCAGGAAGGATGCAAATAGACATTGTGAGAAATGACTCTAGTTCATAGAGAAGCTGTCTCTCTCCCGTTTGTTCTTCCCCGTCTTCACTTAGAGCTCAATTAAAGCAGATCATCTGTGATCCCAAACATCCAGGCAGCACCTGTAGGTTCACAAATTCGTACACTCAACATGTATGAAAAGGGGAGAGGGGAAGAAACTTTTCACAAAGCTAGTGGCTTTTAAAAAATAAAATCCATATTTAATAAAAATTAAATAGTGTGTTTATCCAGCTCACAGTAGCAAATTTAATGATAAAGGTAAGTGGCAAAATATAGTAAAACATTGTCAAGGAAATTCAAACTGCAAATACTATAATGCAATTTGCAGGGAGGAGTCCCACAGGGACTGCATCTAGCCATCAGTTATGTTTTTACTGTAGCTCCAACTTGCAGAGGAAGAAGGGAAACAGTTTAGATGTTCTGGGATATAAAAATAAATAACTAGCAGCAAAATAAATGATCTAGAGTGACTTCAGATCCGAGTTCCAACAGACTCTAGAGCAGCCAATCCCTACTTCTCAGCCTAATCTCATCGAACTGGTGGTGGGAATTCCCGGAGGGCTCTCTAAGCTAATGGAAGCAGACAGGACACGGTCGCTGTGCTGTTTTCTTAGGTGCAAAATATTCTCAATATTTCTGCAGCCACTTGACATCAAATCCCAGTTCTGTTCATTCACATAATGCAGCAGCCCAGGGGAGAACTGGGCCAGTTTGCACGTGTGAGGGCCTCCACCCCAGGTGGTACCCATTCAGTCAATGATTACCTGGCCACAGACTGCCCTTCTCCCCTGGAGGTGCTTCTGTTCCGGACTGTCAGCAAAAAGCCCTCAGCAGAGACTGGGAAGACAGTCATCCAGAGCTGCCATCTTGAAAGAGCATTTGTCCTGCTCGGGAGCTGTGCTTTCTCTCCTAAAGATTAAACTTCTGCTTTCAACGGTCGCTGTAGAAATTTGAGCCATTGAACTTTAGCCCACCTGTCCCCTTTCACTCAGGGTCCCATTTGATGACCATTTTTCAACAGGCAGAGGACCAGACTCTATTAGTCTTCATTCTTTACTGTGTTGTCATTTAGTCACTCAGCCGTGTTTTACTTTGTGAACCCATGGACTGTAGCCCGCCAGGCTCCTCGTCCTTGGGATTTCCCAGGCAAGAATACTGGAATGGGTTGCCATTTCCTTCTCCAGGGGATCTTCCCAACCCAGGGTTCAGACCTGCATTTCCTGCATTGCAGTCAGATTCTTCACCACTGAGCCACCAGGGGAACTTCACCTAGATTCAGAGGCCTGAAGTCCTGGAATAATAATCTCATGAGCCAAACTGCTAACTCAGTTCCACCACTGAGGCCGTGCTTCATAGGGAAGCCTATTCAGATGTGCCCAGTGTAGGTTAGAACCCAGGTTCAGAGCAGAGGCTAAATTCAAATACCAGCTCCACCTTCCCCTCACCGTGGAATCCTAGTGAGGTTCCTCCGCGTGTCTGAGCCTACTTCTTCATTCACCAAAAGTGACAAGTAAGATTTTTCTCACAGGGATACCATGAGGTTGAAATAAGCATATAACGTACTGGACACAACAGAGGACCTTTGGCAAATGCTCAATGAAGATAGCGTTATGAACCACAGATTATCAGAGACAGCAGATCCACGTCCCTGTGACCACAGACACCTCTCAACCGCAAAGAGTTACCTTTGTGAAAGCCCAGGGCTGTCCACAGATGTCCTTCCTGTGTATTTGTGTGTGAGGCTGACAAAGCTGAGCTGCAAGGAGGTTTAGATCAACAGGAGGGTATGTCATCATTTACTGAACTTCAGCAAAAAAAAAAAAAAGGGACTCTGTTCACCATAACTCACATCCACTTGAAATAATCTCACTTGACTTCATTAAGCTTGAAGAATTGCACCTCTCCCTCACCCCCTCTTCCTCAGACTTACTTAGCCTTTACAGCTCAAAAGATAATTGCTCTATTAACAAATGTTTATAGCATAATAAAGGAGTAGGAGAGAGGAACAGGATTTTTTTTCCCTCTCTGGGCCATTCCCTTCAGTTTCTTGGAAGTACAGAGAGCAATGGAATAAGCCATAAATTATTTTTGGAATGGAACCAAAGGATTCATTTTTCAGCCACTAGCAAACAGTTCTTAGCCAAACGACTCCCAAGACCTTGTGGGGAATGAGACTACCAGGAATCCCTCGTGGCTGAAAGACTGTCACCACAGCTCTGAGCTATGACGAAATCCTGGCTTTACTGGAAGTCAGGAAAAGACTCTGGCAGGTACTGGTGGGGCCTGTGGAAATTCCCTCCAGGGCCTGGGTTTGGGGGATTGGAGAGAGCCTTCTGCAGAGCAGGGCCTTCTTTTTCAGGCTGCTGGAGGGTTGGACTGTTCCAATACAAACCTCCTGACCTGTGAGTTTTATGCGCTGGATCGTGTCTGCTCACAATTCAGATGCCAAAGTCAAATACCCAAGTACCTAGACATGGGACTGTCTCTGGAGGGAGGGCCTTTAAAGAGATCAGCAAGGCTGGGCTTCCCTGGTGGTCCTGTGGTTAAGAATTCACCTTGCAATTTGAGGGACACCGGTTCAATCCCTGGGCCGGGAAGATCCCACGTGCCGTGGGGCAGCTGATCCTGTGCACTACAGCTAGGGAGGTCCGTGCACCCAGAGCCTGTGTGCCACCACAGGAGAAGCCACTGCAGCGAGAAGCCCGGGCCCCACGCGAGAGAGCAGCCCCCACTCACCGCAGCTAGAGAGAGAGCCCGCCCAGCAACGGAGACCCAGCACAGCCAAAAACAAATGCACCTTTCAAAAAAGAGAGGAAGAGAGAGGGAGATGAAGTCACTGGGAGTGGGCCTGGTGTCCTTGATGAGATTAGATCACACACACACTCACACACACACACACACACACTCACACCCACACACTCACAAACACACGGAGGAGGCCGTGCCAGTATACCCAGAGAAGAGGCCATCGATGAACCCAGGGGCCGGGCCTTAGAAATGGCATGCCAGCACCTCGATCTTGGACTCCCGGCTGTTTGAGCCAGACTCCCCGTCTGTGCATTTTTTTAGCAGCCTGAGCTGCCTATCACACTGTGTTGAAGGACGCAGGCCACACACCTCGAGACCAGGGAAGAAGGTTCCGTCCCGGGCTCCCCCAGACCTTCAGAAGACTTCACAAGGAGCTGTCTGACCCAGGAGGCTGCAAGTGGGCACGTGATTTCGGTTCAGAGTCAGCCGTGCCCGACCCATGCGGTCTGCCTCCTTGGAAGAGGCAATGCCTTATTAGTTGATACCAGCCTCTCAGGCTGCGCTGACCTCTTTTCTAGGAAGCTGATCCGTCTCTAAGGGCCGCCGACAGTGAAGCGTGTCCCCCGCTTCCCGCTCAGTGCTGTTTCTCCTCACCCTGCCCTCTTCTCTCTCTCTCTCTCCCCCAGGACATAAATCCTGTTCTGTCTTTGACCCAGCAATAATGTTTTCCTTGAGAATTACGTGTGACATTACCAGGCTTCAGGATCCAAGGCCTCTCCCCTCTCTGACCCGGGGATTTCCTACGGCTCGCTCATGAGGTCGGGAATGATGGCGAGAGACTTGGCCCAGACAGCTCTGCTATGGCACAGACCACCCTTGACCACCCCTCCTTTCCCCGCTGAGAAGCAGAGTCGAGGCAAGACTAGCTTTAAGATCCCTCCAGGATGAGCAGGCAGTGAAGCTGGCCCACACCCGTGTGTCTGCCACGGCACCGTGAAGGCAAGCCATCTTTGCAGATGCGGTGTCAACACCAAACACTGAATTCTGTAAAGCGGTAAGCTGCACTTGCAGAAACCAGCCATCAAGGGTGCCCAATAAGACAATGAACTTTCCTTTGTCCTCATGTTCGTAAGGGCTCTGAAAAGGCTTGCCCCCCAAGTCTTGCAGAGAAGTCATCGTTTAAGAGAAATGTGTGAAAATGCTTGAGCCAGATGTTTGATTTTTTTTTTTTTTTTAACACACACAGCTTGTTTGCACACTGCCTCTTACCCGCAGGGCTGCTCTGGGCCTCCGAGGGTAACTAAGAAAAACCTCTGAGATTGTTGGAGGGGCGCTTCACCTGCCAGCCTGGGCTGCAGGATCGCTATAGCAACCAAACATAAATCAAGGAGATGGCCCCTTTTGTAAGTTGGTTAATAGGCACAACATGCTTCTTTAGAAAATCCAACCATTCTTTCAATGGACTTTGATTGAAAGTCAGCCTTTTCTTCAGACGCATTCACATTCACATCTAGTAGCAGCTTGTATGGCTGTCCACAGGCTAATTTATTACCCTTTAAAGATCTGGCAAAGAAAAAATGGCTCTCAGAACAATGTTTACATTCAGAGGCATAAGCACAGAGCCACAAAAGAGCATCCTTTTGTTCTGAACTTGGAATATTAATCTTTAACCTGGGACTTTAACTTTCCCCCTCTTATGAAGTTCCCCTCATTAAAATTTTACCAATTTAATACAACTTTGTTTCTAACACGTGAGAAGGCAGGAGCAAGCCATCCTCCCATTGTTTTACCAAACCTTGATAGAGATTAATTGTCTCTCCGATTCCCTACTCTTCGCCCGTGGAATACTCAGCCTCAGGGATGGCTGATGAGGGAAGTTGGCACTCTTGTCCTTAACAGGAGAATTTGGTTAATTAATGAGATGGTCTTCACCCCTCTTCGTGAAGTTGGGCACGGGCTACCAGCTGGAGAGTTAGCCCTCACACACTCCATCCCACCAAAGTGGAATTTGGAAGTAGATCCCAGGAATGTCCAGCTTGGGTCAGCGCCCCAGTGTCAAGGAGTATAAAGGCAAAGTAGGGACACGCCAGGCCCTCCCCACTGAGGACTCGGTCACATCACCGAGTCCATGAACACTTTCTCATAAGAGAGGAGCCAGACTCCAGGCCCTGTCTTCCTTGGAGGGAGGGAGAGAAGATGGGGAAAATCCTATAGACACACACCTTCGTAGTTTTTATAGTAGATTATGAGATGAAAAAGTCCTTCTGAACAAGAGGGAGCTGGCGTTGGTCTGACAAGCTTCACATCACAGATGGAGTCAGGCAGGAGAAGATTGAGACTAATCCCTCCCTTCTTAGCTTTCTAAAATCCTGAGAAACCAAAGTGCTCAGAAACCAGACTCTCTGCAGACACTCACTTCCCTTTGATATGGTCAGCTGTCCCCACGGGCAAGAGGCGGATGAAGGGTTGGTTTCAAAATATGCGTGTTTGAACACGTCCTTTTTTTTGCGGTAGTGCTGGCTTGTGAGAAGTCGTCTCCTGGCAGTCAGGGCAGATCACTGAGAAATAGCTTTTGCCTTAGCACTGGCATAAAAATAGCTTCAGGGTCCGTGAAACCGAAAGGCCCCCACAGTGTCAGGCAAAGTAAGCACAGTGTGTGAGAGGCCCCTCAAGAACAGAAAAAGATGCTACACAAGTCCCTCAATCAAGGGACTTGGCCTGAGAGTCACATGGGACCAAAAGGTATTAGTGACCCTCACTGAGTGGTCAGATGTCCACGTGTGATCTCCACCGCATGCCTCTGTCCAAGTCGAGACAGATCTCGGAGACCCAGCACAGTAGTCAGACTGGTGAGAAAGGCACCGATCTATCAGGGTGCAAACCCTAGCTCTGCCTCTCACTGGCTCCACCACTCCAGATAGGTGGCTTCCCTCCTCCTGCCCAGTTTCCTCATCGTAGAGTGGAGCTGTCAGAGTACCCGCCTCATCAAGCTGCTGAGAGGATCACTGTGTCATAATAAACCACGTGAAACAGAGTCTACCCCATCGTAAGCCCTCAACATTCCTAGTGTTTCTGCTGTGATTGGTGTCACTGTATGGGTCCTGTTGGCAGCAGGAGAAATGCATGTCACCAACACACAGCGACACATTTTCCAAGTTACGTGACACTTTGCAGCGCTCTGGACAAAAAGACCATCACTTTCCCAAGACTGGAGTCACTCCATTAAGAGAATCCAGAGATAGACACCAGCTTGTGTCTGTGGCAATAACTCATCCCATTAGCCTAAAACCGTCATCACCCGGTATGTTCATCTCTGTTCACAGTCCTATTTGATGGAAACATCTCAGACTCAGGAGTTCTGGCTGAAGAGGCTGCGTGTGGATGTGGGTGTGCACTCACGTGCTCGCGCGTGTCCTCCAGTCTCTCTACTACCAAAGGGAAGAACGGGCTCCCCCCACGACCCTTGCCAGTGACACAGGACCACAGCCTGGGTGTCGTTTTTGCAATTTAGGCCAGAATTGGGGGCCCAGTTCCGCAGGTGTCAGAGCCAGGAATGGCTAGCCAGAGCTCCACCCTGATGCCCCTTTTCATTTTTTCCGTGCAATAAGTCTCCTCAGCTTTGGTACAAGTGTCAAGTGACCATGAATTCAGAGGACATAAGAAGAGAAACTGACCAAAGAATCCACCATGGAAAACGCAGCCAGCTTGCCAGGCAAGAGTCCCACCTCTGTAAGAATTTCATGAGCGAATGGAGATTGCTGGAAGGATCAGTAGAATTTAAAAACTGGAAGCATGCCATGAGACACAGAAGCCATAAAGGCCCATACTGATAAGTTTGAGTACATAAAAATTTTAAATTTATGTACAATAATAAACATATTTAAAATGTCAAGCTAATAAAGATGATTTCAATGTAAAAAAGTAAAAAATGGAAGAAGACTGAGATCTTTTTAAAAATATATTTTGCTTATTTTGTCATTAGTTAAGAGTTAAATTTTAAACTTTGGGTCCTCACTGAGGAGGAACATTTCTAATGCAAAAGGTTTAGGTTTCAGAGAGAGATATTTGGGCCCCAGGAACTTAACTTCAGTACTTCCTATGTGGCTTTAAGCAAGTGCTAGTCCTTTTTTTTTTCTTCTTCTTCTTCTTCTTTTTTTTTTTTTTGCTGTACCATGCAGCATGTGAGATCTTAATTCCCCAGCAAGGGATCAAGATCAAACCCATGCCCCATGCATTGGGAGCTGGGTGTCTTAACCACTGGACCACCAGGGAAGTCCCGAGTGTCAGTCTTCAATTCACTCCACCTATCCATCAGTTGGCATCGAGTAAAGACACACACACACCAATCCAGTTATTTCTCCCAGAAGCAATTTAATATAGGGATTTGGTTGTACAGCTGATGGAAAAGCTGAGAGAGGGAGCTTGAAGGTGGCACAACCCAGATGTCAGCTTCCACAGGAAGCTAAAGGGACAGCTGAGGCAGATGGTGGAAGCTGAACCCCAGAGGAGGTCCAGGCACCCAGGAGAAGGACCTAAGGCAGAGGGTTCTCCCCACACCTGCCCCTGCTGGCAGAAACTTCCGGAAGCCAGTTGGCCATGTATTCTGCCTTCCCTAGTCTTTTCCCTCTTGCACCTATAAAAAGAGAAGAAAAAAAACCTCACAATCTTTGCAGATTATCTGCCAGATTCATCCCGCAGCCTGACCCTGCTCTGTTCTTTATCACAGGCTTCCACGGCATAGAGGTCGGTAACCAAGGCCCAGCCCGCCCAGCGCTGCATCACCAATCCCCTGCAGTAACCTCACAGGACACCAGAAAGCATTGCTGTGTGTTTTCCTCCAAAGACAGTCTTAATCTGCTCATTTTCCCTAAAGGACCATATGTAACCCTCAGCAGTGGATCTGTGTTACCATTGACCACGTAACTCTTATGCCAGAGGCAGCGTGGGCAATGTGGTGGTTAAGACCCAGAGCTCTGAAACCCCTGGATTCAAATCCTGGCTGTACTTCCTGTGCGGTGTTGGGCAATTTAGCTTCTCTCTATTCCTCACTCTTCTCATTGTGAAGTAGAATTAAGGAGAGTTCCAATCTTACAGAGTTTTTCATTTTGATTTCCATTTAGGGCTATGTTCTCCTGAGTTGTAATTGGTTCATTTTCTCAGGCCCTGCCTAAAGCTTTGACATCTCAGTGGCCTGCTTGTATTGCTATAGCAGGATTATAAAAATGGGACTTCTTCTGCCTCCATGTTGACTAAGGTACCAGTGCTGATTTCAGATCCATGCTATATGTGAGGAGGACCATCAGAAGCAGGAAGGGACTCGCTGAGAACAACTTCCATGACTCTGCTTTCCAACCCCCTCCCCCAGCAGTACTGGAGGCTTCAGACGTATCAGGAAGCAGAGCAGGCGTGTGTGGGGGACCTGGAAAGGGGCGCTTTGTCTCATATCTTAGGTGCTTCTTAAAAGACGGTCTTGTTGGCCAGTTCAATAAGTGTCCATGGCTGCTGTTGTTTTTTTCCTTGATCCAGCACATTTTTTTATTGATGTATAGCTGATTTATAACATCATGTTAGTTTCAGGTGTATAGCAAAATGACTCAGAGATATATTGATATATAAGGCTTCCCAGGTGGTGCAGTCCTAGTGAATCCTCCTGCCAGTGCAGGAGACATGGGTTCAATCCCTGGCTTGGGAAGATCTCCTGGAGGAGGAAATGGCAACCCGCCCCAGTATTCGTGCCTGGGAAATTCCATAGACAGTGAAGCCTGGCAGGCTACAGTCCATGGGGTTGCAAAGAGTCAGACACAACTGAGTATGCATGCAAGCACATAGATAGACAGATATGACATAGATATAGATATGTGTTTATATGTATATTCTTTTTCCAATTCTTTTCCCTTAAAGATAATTACAAAAGATTGAGTAAAGTTCCCTCTGCTATACAGTAGGTCCTTGTTGGTATCTATGCTATATATAGTAGTGTGTATATGTCAAGCCTAGCCTCCTAATTTATCCTTCCCTCCCTTTTCCCCTTTGGTAACCAAAAGTTTGCTCTCTACATCTGTAAATCTCTTTCTGTTCTGTAAATAAGTTCATTTGTCTATTTTACATTCCACATGTAAGTGATATCATGTGATATTTTACTTTGTCTTTCGGACTTGAGTCACTTGGTGTCAGTCTCTAGGTCTATCCATGTTGCTGCAAATGGCACTATTTCATTCCTGTTATGACTGTGTGATATTCCATTATGCACTTGTACCACACCTTTTTCACTCCTCTGTGGATGGACACTTGGATTGCTTTCATGTCTTGGCTATTGTAAACAGAGATGCAATGAATGTTGGGGTAACTGTATCTATTCTAATTAGAGTTTTATCTGGATGTATGCCCAGGAGTGGGATTGCTGGATCATATGGTAACTCTATTTTTAATTTTTTAAGGAATCTCCATACTGTTCTCCATCATGTCTGCACTAGTTTACATTCTAAATAACAGTGTGGGAAGGTTCCCTTCTCTCCAGCATTTATTGTTTGTAGACATTTTGATGATGGCCATTCTGACTAGTGTGAAGTGATACCTCATTGTAGTTTTGATTTGCATCTCTTAATATCTAATTATATTGAGCATCTTTTACTGTGCCTTTTGGCTATCTGTATGTCTTCTTTGGAGAACTGAATCCATGACTATTGAGTGTCCAAGAAAAGTACATTCAAGGATGTATAATCTAACATAATATAATAAATGCTGGCACAGTCAGATACCAGAAGAGGCAAAATTCAAGTTGAGGCTTGAAAGAAGATACTTAGGAAAATATTAGAAGATAAACACATCATGAAATGTCCATAAATAAAAATCCTCTCACCCACAGCAGAAAAACTGAAGGACAAGCAGTCCTGGAATATCCCAGAAGACTTTTTCTGTCCCAAGGAAGCTGGGAATGAGGATTTTGTTGAAAGCTACTGCTTCAAGGAAAATTGAGATCACCATATCCATGAAAAAAGGCAGATGGCAGGTAACTTCACAGTCTTCTAGCTTAGAGACCTCAGGCAAATTATGTCCCTCTGTCTCTGTGTCACCATCTACAAAATTCTGGTTTTAATTGTACCTCCCTCTTGATGTTGATGGATTTCCCTGCTGGATCAGTGGTAAAGAACCTGCCTGCCAATGCAGAAGACACAAGTTCAATCCCTGGGTCAGAAAGATCCCCTGGAGAAGGAAATGACAACCCACTCCAGTATTCTTGCCTGGGAAATCCCATGGACAGAGGAGCCTGGTGGGCTATAGTCCATCGGGTTGCAAAAGAATCAGACATGACTTAGTGACTAAACAAGAACTTGACATTGACATGTTTTTAAAATGAGTTGAGTTTGTATGTGAAAGTGCTTAGCATGGTATCTGGCAGGTAGTAAATAACCAAAATTCTTAGCTCAATTATTTTAACTATTTGGTGGTAAAGGTTTAGTAGATTATTCAAGGAAGAGAATGATAGGAATGATCAGGATCACTGCGGGGGGGGGGTGGGGGGGAACCTTTTTCTACCTGGGCTGTAAACTGCTTCCTGTCCAAATTGTTTTACTGCTTAATTTGAGGATCCTCTGGGTGGATCTCCTGCGTGACCCCATGAAGTGGTCCATGTCATTATTATTGGTTGTAACTTGGAAGTCCTAAGACTTGTTTTTCGCCTCAGTCCAGAGTTGGTCAAATGAACCAGCCATCTCAGTATGGCTTTCACAGCAGTGCTTTACTTCCCAGCTGATCTGGAAAGGATGTTTCACAGGGACTAGGAAATGTTCCTTCAATATCATGGGAGGTCCCTAAGGCCATGGACCAAGGTGATTCTTGGAGACTTTGCATTTGGTTCAAGGCTCTCCTTCCCCAAGTGTCTATGGTCTACAGAAAGAGTTAAGTGGACGATAAAGTATATAGCTAAAGACCCAGGCCTTTCCTCTGACTTCTCTGGACCTCTAAGTGTTCTGTATATGGAGACTATAGGATACCCATGCCCCTCTGTGATGGCAGGCACAATGGTCCATGTCTGGGTGCATCTATCTTAGGAGAGAGTTCATTGCTTTCTACATATTCTCAAATAGTTAAAAATAATAACTGGTTTAGGGTAAAGTAGGGAAATTAAGGCCTAGGTTCCCCACCAGCAGAATAATCAGACCAATAGCTGAAACATAATATCCTAGAGAAAGAAAGGAGTTTATAATCAATTCATGTAACCCCACAAACCCTCCTACCCCTAACATCGCAAAGTTGGGAAAAAAACAGAGAATCCAGAAGCCGCCTTTCTTTTTCCCAACATACAGTTTACTTTTAATTTTATTTCGGATTTAGACTGGTCAAAGGCTTTCCTGCCTTCTCTACGGAGATGTAATACAATATGAACTCACAAGAATCATGGTTTGTTTGTTTTCTTGTAATCTGAAGCAGCTTTTATCAAAAACCTAATTCATGAGGAGAAGATAATCATGTGCAGGAAAAAGCAGATCTTTGTGAGTTTTTTTTTTCCTTTCCTTTAAGATATCAGGACTATAAAGTATTATTTTTTTCTTCTTGTTTTGTCGATCCAGTTTTTTTTCCCCTCATCTTTCAGTCGAGTCTCACGCATGGGATTAATTAGATAAGACGAATCACTGAAAGAACATTTATCTTTATCCAGGAGATTGTTTTCAGAATTTTTTGATGTTGTTCTAGCATTTCCACTTTTTTAGTGGCTTTTTATTATGACGGATGGGTTCAACTGCTTTTAATGCATGGTGAGGCAAGTGTTTGCTTATGTGTTGTGTATATGTGCATATGAGAAACATTAATTTTTAATTTACTCTGTTTACCTTGAGCAACTGCCAGTGGATGATTCAGATATTCCAGAGAAAGGGGCTTTTCTTTTGTAATAGAGGACAAAGGACAGCTAAGCACACGTTCTTTCTTCAAAGCGGAGGCTTGAACGGAGGCGGCAGTAGTGTTTATTTGTCCGGCTTACAAGAGGACAATTTGATTATGTAAACATTCATATAATTTTATTAAGAGTTGCTACCACATCTTTTCCTCTAGTGGATGCTTATAAACTCGGCTTAGACACAGTGATAAAGAACTAGCTTTTAACTCAACAACTCGTTGTGTGTCTGAGAATCAGATCTCAAGCCAGTGGTATGGTCAGGGATAAGTTTAGACTGGTCCCTAATTTCCTGTCACAGGCGTGACACCACACTGGGAATATCCCCAGCCTTCCTCACCTGTCTGGGACTTGGGTGGCCCAGGAGGCCGGATGCCTGGGGTCTGCAGATTCCAAGGAGAAACAGAACTTCCCAGCTTCCCTGGGAGGGCTCGGGGATGAAAACTAGAGAATCCCACTGGGCTTCCAATAACTGCTGTGGACATCCTCATTCAGGGGCCTCTTCAACCCTCCCCAAAGCATACAAGAACTGCCAGGGGTTTATTCAGACAAAAGAGAACAGTCCTGATTCCAAAGGTCAGGAGGGAACTCAAGCACCTGAATGACGGCCGACGGTGCAGCCCTGTGAGGCCTCGCGGCACGGCTGCCCTGTCTGGTTGTGGGACGTGCACTGCTCCAGTGCAGTACCGGTCACACCAGGGAGACCGCTGACTTGTGCACTTATTAAAACGGGTTTCTGGAGGATGGCATTTAGTGACTTGTTCTAACATAATTAGAATATTAGCTCAGTTTTAGGTGACATGAAAACAGTTGTCATTATTCCCACAAGTTTAGTTTTTGTAACAAATCATTAACATTTAGTGAGCACTTCCTGGAGAATGATGGTTAATTGCTTTTGGCCTCTCCCTTCAGGAGAGACTTCTTTTTTATTTATGAAGCTTTCTTTTTGGCTGTGCTGGGTCTTCGTGGCTGAGCCGGTGTTTCCCTAGTTGCAGTGCGCACGCGCGGGCTTCTCATTGCAGTGGCTTCTCTTGGAGCGGGGCACAGGCTCTAGCGTGCGGGCTCAGTAGTTGTGGCTCAGCAGCCTAGTTGCTCCATGGCGTGTGGAATCTTCCTGGACAGGAATCGCACCCGTGTCCCCTGCATTGGCAGGCAGACTCTTAACCACCGGACTACCAGGGAAGCCCAAGTCTTCTCAACACAGATTCACAGCACCCATCGGTAGGGGGAAAAATGGTATCTTCATTATCATTCACTTCTAGCTGAAATTTAGGATTACTAATAGAGGCAGCCAAACACAATAGTACCAGCAGCACCTGTAACTTTTTTCATGTCACATTTAAATTTTTGCAGTACCTCAAAATATCACTCATGCTCATCACTATTTCAAAGTGATGCTAACGGTTAAGCCCTACTAGTAATAGGCTATTTAATGACTTCATAAAGGGGAACATCTACTATTATATCACAAATTTTAAAATGTCTATTTTGACTGTCTTTTAATGAAACTGGTTTCCATCATAATACTATGTAGTTTAAATATTATGTACTTTATCTTATGAAACCCTAATCTGAGAAGTGGTTCCCAAGCCTTAAAGCCAACTGCAGGGCCCGTGGCACAAGAATCACGTTAAGAGACTTTGTTTAGCATGCTGAAGACTGGGAAATATTCATTCCTTTCTCTCTCCTTTTTGAGAATCATTTGCCCCCAGCTCCAACTGACTGTGGAAAGTCATAATAATTGAACGAATCCCCCGAAGAGTTTGCCTCTGTGTCTAATTGCCGTGCAACATAATTACAACTACGCATCGCATTACATATACATCAAATCGATTTTTAGTTCATTTGCTTCGATTTCAGCACCAAACTCCATTCATTTCAGCAGGCTTCATAGAGTCAGAGCTTCTGCCTCGGTGAGACGTGGCTGAGGAGGAAAGGAGGGTGCCCGAGGTCAAGCGTGGCTCTAAATTTAAGCCGTGCTCCCGTCAGCACTGCCGCAGGGCGGTCTGGTACACACTCCCACGTGACCACAGATGTTTTCTAGGAAATGTCCTTGCGTGATCATTTGGTCAGCACAAACACGCGCCCCTCCGTGTGGAAAAGGGACTCGGGTGCCGTCAGCGGGGCCCAACTCCCAGGCTTCTCCGCCTTTGAGGCGGCGGGAGGGCGCGCGTGCGCCGAGAGACGCGCCGCTTTCCGCGGGCGGCGGGAAGCGTCCTGTGCAGACAGGCGCCTCCTCCGACCCGGCCTCCTGGTCGACCGTTAGCAGCGCCGCCCGCGTCTCAGACCTCCAGGTTCCAGGAGGACTATGCCTGCTGAGTCTGAGGGCCTTCCGGGCTCGCTCAGGGAGCCTCCTGATACAAACATCCTGTAGATGGGGGGCGCAGATCTGTGAGAAGAATCAGGGGAGCCAAAGTTTTCTACAACAAGGTCATAAAGGCTTGAAAAAAGAGGGAACACAGTGATTCCTGGGGAAGCCCCTGGCCTGTGAGGGTGGACATGACATCCCCTTGGTGACTGGACGTCGCCTTGGTCATGGGTACAGAGACCTGGGCATGAAGACCTTGCTAGCCCGCCTTCATATTTTCACGTATGTATTCAAGGAGCACAGGACAGTCTTTTACATGAGTGACACTGTGTTCGGCAATTTTTGTTAACTGATGTGTAGTTGATTTACAGTGTTGTGTTAGGTTCAGGAGTAGAGCAGAGTGATTCAGTTATGCATATACATATATTCATCTCTCTTCAGATTCTTTACCCGTGTAGGATCTTACAGAATACTGAGCAGAATTCCCTGTGCTCTATCTATAGCAGGTCTTCCCCGTTGTTCACCTATTTTATGTGTATGTTAATCCCTAACTCCTCGTTTGTCCCTCCCCCCACTTTCCCCCTCGGTATATACGTTAGGCAGTTTTTATGTACAGCATCTCTTTTAATCCTCAGATTTCCTCAGGCTCCACCTACCAAGATGTCTCTGTTGTCAATCTCCTTTATAGGATTCTAGTCCTCCTCTTTAATGCCTCCTCTTTTCAGGAGTCCCCAGCTTCACACACAGGACAGTTTCACAGTATCTCCCATGGGTGCGTCTCACTCCCCAGCTTTGCCCATGAGGGTCATGTTCCTTCTCCTCTGCCTGACCCCCTAGGTCACGGCTGAGCCTCTTCTGTTTCTGGGGCTCCAGCTCCACGGAGTGTTTCTCCACCGACATGGTGCCAGCACCTGTGCCAGAGATAGCTTCTCTGATCTGGCATTGGTGCCACCCCCACCGTGGTTGAGGCCATTGGCAGTAGAGACAACGGCGGTGGCTACCGCAACAGCCTCCTGGGGACAGGAGCTTGAGCGTCATTTTCCTCCTCAGCAAGACTAAGGCCTTAAATCCCGCTGAGATCCTGAATCCTGAAGTTTCTGAAGCTTTGCTGCATTTCCAGTTCTAGATGGTAGTCGTAACACGTGCACATATCAACTCCTGACACACTCCTACACGAAATGAAGAAACAAGAACTGTAAATAACAACTACATATCCATGCTCACAACAAAATGTGAAGAGGCTGTGTTTTCCACCAAACAGACGTAGATGAAGCAGATAAGACCTCATGTGATTCGCAGAAGATGCCCATGTTTACCCCACCTGCATGAAGCTCTAAGTAGCTCAGCATCTCCTAAAAACGAGCAAGGCCTCCTGACCACCAGATCCTAAGAGCAGGACCTGCTAGCAGAGTCCCCTTGTGGAAGCTGAGCACAAAACTAGGAGCCCCCCAGAACCTGAGCAAGACCAGCTTCACAGGAAGGAAACTTCATGCTCAGAAAATGAAAGAACTGATACCAGATGACATAGATATGTTCAAATAATTTTAAAAGTTAAAAAAACAATAGCCTCAGAGAGCCAAAGGAGGAAATCCCATCACTAAAATCATAGTAGGTTATATTTTAAAAAGAACAGAGTTTTTAAAACTCAGAGATCTTAGAAATGAACTGTATTATTACCAAAGTTAAAAACAACAAAGAAGCTGAGGGGGATACTGGACCCAGGTGAAGACTAAATCCATGAACTGGAAGATAAATAGTGAGAATTTTTTAAAGTTAACGTTAAAAAGTTAATCTAAGGACAGATCCAGAACTTCCAACATCCATCTGATAAAAGGGCACAAAAAGAGAAAATAGCATGATAAAGAAAAGAAGTAGTGGCCATGAATTCTTGAGGACATGGGTTCTCAGATGACGTTCACACAAAAGCCAAGCTGAATAAAAAACAGTGAGTCATAATCACAATGAGATACTACTCCACACTCACTAAGATGGCTAAAACCAGAAAGTCAGACAATAACCAGTGTGAGCAAAGATGCAGAGACACTGAGACTCTTACATATTCCAGGGGGAATTTTAGATGGTTGCAGTAGTTTGGGGAAAATAGTCTGGCAGTTCTCACAAGGCTAAGCCTAGAAGAAGCATAGGAATCAGGAATTCCACTCCTAAGATATAGTCAAGAGAATTGAAAATACGTTCACATAAAAGCTTGAACATGAAAGTCCATGGAGCTTTATTCATAATCACCAAAAAATGGAAACCACCCAAATGTTTATCACTTGCAGATGGATAAATGAATATGGACAAATGGATAAACATAAAATGGAAAATTATTCCCCCATAGCAAAATAAAGTACTGACACATGCTACAACAGAAGAACCTCAAAAACATTAAAGGGAAGTAGTCAATCGCACAAGGCCACATGTCGTGTGATTCCCATTTAGATGAAGTGCCCAAAATAGGCCGACGTGACAGAAAGTAGATGAGTGATTGCCAGGGGCTGCGACAGGGCAAAATAGGGAGTTACTGTTAATGAATCTGAGTTTTCTTTAGGGGGTGGAGATAAAGTTCAAAATTAGATCATTGTGATATCTGCACAACCTGTGACTATACTTACAACCTCTGAACTGTATACCTTAAAAGGGTGAGCTTTGTGTTATGTGAACTGTATCTCAATTAAACTGTTAGCACAAAAAGAATGAGTCGTCGCCACA
Source organism: Cervus canadensis (assembly GCF_019320065.1). Lineage (NCBI taxonomy): Eukaryota > Metazoa > Chordata > Mammalia > Artiodactyla > Cervidae > Cervus > Cervus canadensis. The sequence continues at coordinate 38,135,867 of NC_057416.1, read as the reverse complement.
GCTGGGCAGAGGTCACGCCAGATCCTGTGAGAATAGTTCCTCTCATCCCCCACTTGTGTGGTTTGGGTTTAAGGCACTATTCTCTAGTCACAAAGTGTATGTGTGAGAGAGAGACAAATAGTAATAGCTCATTCAGCATGTTTTTTTTTTTTTTTTGCATCCTGCATTCTCAGGTTCTAGGAGGCTGGCCTGAGAGATAATCTGAACAGCAGGCTGAATGTCCTCCTTAGGATGTCTCCAACCTCCACGCCCATGAGAGCATGCGTTCTTGCCCTCGGTCCCTTCCACACGCAGCCCCCTGGCACACACAGCATTTTGTCCCCAGAGCCTAGTACACTCAAAAGAACCTTGGGAGCTATCAGTATCCCCACGTGCACATGAGAAAACCTGAGCTCAGAGAGATGCTAGCTCAAGAAGCAAGAAACACTGACACTGATTTAATCCTCTAGTGTTTGCCAACCCCCTTTAATCTGTTTCTTCAAGGTGCTCTTAATGCTCAGGCATTAAAAAGAATGAAATAACATTTGCAACAACATGCATGAACCTAGAGATGGTCATACTGAGTGAAGGAAGTCAGACAGAGAAAGACAGATACCATAGGATATCACTTATGTGTGGAATGTAAAATATGACACAAATGAACTTATCTATGAAGCAGAAACAGACTCACAGAGACAGAGAACAGATTTGTGTCTATCTAGGGGAGTGGAGGTCAGAGAGGGACGGATCAGGAGTTTGAGGTTAGCAGATCCAAACTATTACATGTGAGATGGATAAACAACAAGGTCCTACTGTACAGCCCAGGGACCTATATTCAATATCCTGTGATAAACCATTATGGAAGAGAATATGAAAAATAATTGAGTCACTTCGCTATACAGAAGAAATAACACAATATTGTAAATCAATCATACTTCAATAAAATTTTTAATGAAAAAACTACAGTGAGCCCTTGCAGACTAAATTTGTCACAGACCTTTCTGTTCAGAAATAACTACAACTGAGCTAAAATATGATTGTTGACAGTGATGGCAAAGCTGAACTTCCATTAATTTTTTGTGCTGAACCAAATAGTAAGTAAACCAAAGCCCCAGACAAGTGGGCGCCCCCAGGAAGGCCAGAGTCCTGACTGACTTCTGGTTTTCTCTCTCATTCCCCACAACCTGAGCTGGGCAGACAGCACAGGCTCCCACAACACGGCCAAAACCTCATCAAGTACAGATGATGGCATTCATCGTCTCTCCCCCAGTAAACGGTTGTTTGGATGCTCAGGTTTCCCTCTTTGTGAAACTCAGAGGTACTAACAGCTTACCGCAATCACTGGCAGAATTTCAGCCGAGCTACTTTTGAACCCTATAGAGCCACTGCCAGGCTGGCAGAATGTTTTTATTTTGTTTTGTTTGGTCTTGGTTTTTCCTTAATTGCAGACTTCAGTGTCCAGGATTCAAAGATAAATTGTGACTGTGGGTGGCCCACTGGTTTAACAAGACTTATGTCTACTGCCAGGTCATAGCCAAGACAGTCCTGAGGCTTGGGGGTACCTGGTCTGGAAAAGGACACAGAGCAGCTCCAAAGTTTAGAAAAACTGGAAACACAGTGATTCCTCCCTGGTCCATCTCTCCTCCACCACAGGCACCTGGAGACCTGACAGGAGACACCTTAACCCCTCTGGCAGCGATAATACTTGTACAAGCACACCTTCCCTTTGCCAACGTCAAAGACAAAATACCCTTTTTTGCGATATTTTTTGGACCTGTTCCCCTAAAGAAAAGGAAATAAAAGCAAAAGTAAACAAACAGAACCTAGTTAAACTTAAAAGCTTTTGCACAGCAGAGGAAATCATCAAAGAAACAAAAAGGCAACCTACTGAACAGGAGAAAATAGTTGCCAATGATATGACTGATAAGGGTTTAGTTAATATAAAAAATATATAAACAGTCCACAAACTCAATATTTAAAAAAGCAGACAACCCAATTAAACAACGGGCAGAAGTCCTGAATGCTCGTTTTCCCAAAGAGGACATACAGATGGCCAACAGGCATATGAAAAGAGGCCTCTGTATCACTAATCGTCAGAGAAATGCAAATCAAACCCACAGTAACACATCACCTCCCACCTGTCTATCATCAAAAAAACAACAAACAACAAATATTGTTGTGCAAATGGAGAAAAGGGGACCCTCCTATCCTGTTGGTGGGAATAGTAGGTGCAGCCACTGTGGAAAACAGTACGGAGGTTTCTCAAAAAACTAAAAATAGGACTACCATATATCCAGCGATCCCACTTCTGGGTATATATGTGAAGAAAACAAAAACACTAGTACAAAAAGACACACGTACCCTGATGTTCACAGAAGCATTATTCACAATCACCAAGACACGGAAGCAACCTAAGTGTCCATCAACAGAGGAATGGATACAAAAGATGTGGCATGTGTGTATATATATAGGACTATTACTCAGCCGTAAGGAAGAATGAAATTCTGCCATTTGCAGCAACACAAATAGACCTCAAAGGTATTATGTTTCGTAAATTACGTCAGACAGAGAAAGAAAAATACTGAATGTTATTATTTATATGTGAGACCTTAAAAATGAAGTGAATGAATTTAACAGAGCAGAAAGACTCACAGATACAGAGAACAAACTCATGGTTACTAGTAGGGGGAGGGAGTCGGGGAGGGGCAAGATAGATGTATGAAATTAAGAGGTGCCTACTATTATGGATAAAATAAATAAGCCACTTACTGTATTGTACAGCCCAGGGAATATAGCCAATATTTCACAATGGCTTTAAATGGAGGATAATCTATAAAAATGTTGAATCCCTACTGAAACTAATATAACATTGTAAATCACCTATACTTCAATTTAAAAGAAAAAAAAAAAAAGGATGGCACCCATAGGACTTGTGGAAGAATTAGACGTTGGGAATGAGAGAAGGAAAGAGGCTAAAATTATTCCAAAGATGGACTGATCAGCTGTAATTGATCAAGCTCAAAGAAAGCATCTGGAAGAGTGAAGATGAGAGCTAGGCTGAATAAGGAAGCAAGAGATGGTCGCAGGCAGTCTAAGGGGACAGTACTAGAGCGCTGCAGTTATGACAGAGGTGACTGCTTTGGGATCAAGTGGAGGGGATTTAAAGGACATTCAAGCACGAGGAAAAACTTAAACGAAGGTGTGAGCATGGAACAGATACTGGATGTCAAGGAAGAGGAGACCAATGGAAGTGGATGAGGCAGCTTTGCTAGGAAGCGGTGAAAGTGAGGGGGGAGAGTCATGTGTGGCCGGGGTTTGGGAGGCCCAGACCACCTGCCACGCTTACTCTTGCCCCATAATACTCTCGGGGTCCAGACACCTGGCTTCTAGGTTCAGCCACAATCTGGGCATCACTTAAGAGGCCACTTCCTTTTGTGAACATCAGGGAAGTTGTAAAAATACTACCAGATATACGTTATGAAAACTCTCAGATCTCAAAATTAGCATTGGGCCATCCAGAATGTAAAGGGTAACCATTTATATGAACAGGGGTTTAACTCCACCTATAGACGGTGGGGCTCATCTTCTGTGCATGTTAGTAATCTGGCTGCAAGTCAATGTGTGCTTTTGGTTGTATAAGGAATACAGCAAAACTCCACTTTGCATGTGTACCACTTGCCATGTGCTCTACATTTCTCAGAGCACCAGCATCTACAGTATCAACCACTCAGCGGTGCAGACACAAAGCCACTTTAACTTCGTGAGCAATTAAAGGATGTATCCAGAGTAATTTTTTTCTGTTCAGTTTTTGCCTCACATATAGAATTTAAGCATTGAGTAAGATGCAAGTCTGCTCCAAGCACTGGTTCACAGTCTTAGCTGCACACTGGAATTACCGGGGAGCTTTAAAAACTAGTGATGCCTGAGTCCTTCCCCCAGAGATCCTGACTTCATTGATCTGGGATGAGGCTTGGGTGTCAGGATCATTAAACTCTCCTGGGGTGAGTCTATAGGTCTTTTCCTCCTCTTGTGTCTCCTGCCTAGAGAAGTTCATTTAGCATTTGTTGTAAAGCCGTTTGGGTGGTGCTGAATTCACTTAACTTTTGTTTGTCTGGAAAGCTTTTGATTTCTCCACCAAATCTGCATGAGAGTCTTGGGTAGAGTTTGGGTAGAGTACTCTTGGTTGTAGGTTCTTCCCTTTCATTACTTTAAATATATTGTGCCTTTCCTTCTGGCTTGTAGAGTTTCTGTTGAGAAATCAGCTGATAGCCTGATGGGAGTTCCCTTGTATGTTATTTGTCTATTTCTCTTGTTGCTTTCAGTATTTTATCTTTGTCTTTAATTTTTGTCAGTTTGTTTACTATGTGTCCCAGTGTGTTCCTCCTTGGGTTCATCCTGCCTGAGCCTCTCTGCACCTCCTCAACTTGGTTGACTGTTTCCTTTCCCATGTCAGGGAATTTTCCAGCTATTATCTATTCAAATATTTTCTCGGGTCCTTTCTCTCTTCTCCTTCTGAGAGCCGTATCATCCGAATGTCAGTGCGTTTAATGTTGTCCTAGAGGTCTCTTTGGCTGTCTTCATTTGTTTTCATTCCTTTTTCTACATTTTGCTTTGCGGCAGTGATTCCCACCAGTCTGTCTTCCAGGTCACTTATCTGTTCTTCTACCTCAGTTATCCTGCTACTGATTGCTTCTAGTGTATTGTTCATCTCTGTTTGTTCTTTAGTTCTTCTAGGTCTTTGGTAAACATCTCTCGCATCTTCTCCGTTCTTTTTCTAGATCCTGCATCATATTCACTATCATTATTCTGGATTCTTTTCTGGAAGGTTGCCTATCTCCACTTTATTTAGTTGTTTTTCTGGGGTTTTACCTTGTCGCTTCATCTGGGACATAACTTTCTGCTTTTTCATTCTGATTAGCGTTCTGTTAATGTGGTTTTCGCTCTAGCTCCTGTGGCACTGTGATTCTTCTTGCTTCTTCTTTCTGCCCTCTGATGGAGGAGGCTTCCCCATGGGAGGGCCTGGTGGTGGGAAAAACTGGGCCTTGCTCTGGTGAATAGGACCTTGCTCAGTAAAGCTTTAATACAATTTTCTGCTGATGAGTGTTGTTGTGCCCCCTCCCTGCTAGTCATTTGGCCTGAGGCAACCCAGCCCTGGGGTCTGCGGGCTCTATGGTAGGGTTAATGGCTACCTCTAAGAGGGTTTACACCAAGGGGGACCTTCCAGTGCCCCCATCCCCATGCTGAGGCCCTGCTGACCCACGCCTCCACAAGAGACCCTCCAACACTAGCAGGTAGTTTTGGTTCAGTCACCAGTAGGGATCACTGCTCCTTTCCTTTGGGTCTTAGCGTGTGCAAGAGTTTCTTTGTGCCCTCCAAGACTGGAGTCTCTGTTTCCCCCAGTCCTCTGGAAGTCCTATAATCAAATCCCACTGGCCCTCAAGGTCAGATTCCCTGGGGATTCCCAATCCCTTTGTCAGATCCCCAGGCTGGGAAGGCTGACATGGGGTTCAGAACCTTCACAACAGTGGGAGAGGTGTATAACAGTGATTCAATATTTGTATAGATTATATTCCTTTTAAGTTATTATAAAATATTAGCTTTTCCCTGTGTTATACAATGTATCCTAGCTCCTCATCTATTTTGTACACAGTAGTGTATATCTCTTAATCCCATGCTTCTATCTTGCCCCACCCCACCTTATTCTCCCCATTAGTAATTACTAGTTTGATCTCTATATGTGTTAGCCTATTTCTGTTTTGTTATATTCATTCATTTGTTTTACTTTTAAGATCCCACATGTAAGTGATAACATCTAGTATTTATTTTTTTTCTAATTTATCACATTAAGCATAACAATATCTAGGTCCATCCATGTTACTGCAAATGGCAAAATTTCATTCTTGTGGCTAAGTAATATTCCATTGTATATATGTAGCACATCTTTTTTATTTATCTGTTGATGGACACTTATGTTGCTTCCGTATCTTGGCTGTTGTAAACAATATTATGAACACTGGGGTGCATATGTCTTTTCAATTTAGTGTTTCTGTGTTCTTTAAATATATACCCAGAAGTGAGATTACTGAATCACGTGGTAGTTCTATTTTTAGTTTTGGGGGGAACCTCCACACTGTTTTCTACAGTGGGTGCATCAATTCACATTCCCACCAACAGTGTATGAGGGTCCCCCTTTCTCCACATTTTCACTAGCATCTATTATTTGTAGACTTTTTTATGGTGGCCCTTCTGAAAGCGGTGATACCTCATTGTAGTTTTGATTTGCAGCTATGGGCTCCATCTTGGAAGTCCTGCAGAATCTCCCCACCGCTTACCATCTCCACAAGCACAAGGCACCACTGGCTATTGTAGTAATCACCCAGCAAGTCTTCCTGCTTCCACTCTTGCCCGTACAGACTGGCTTCCTGAGTGATCCCTTGAGACTGTAATGCCAGGCATGTTCCTCCCCTATTCAGAGCCCTCCAGTGACTCCCATCACACTTAGGGTGAAATTCAAAGTTCCCCAAGATCTACTAAGATGCACAGGTGATTCAGGCTTTCTTCATGGAGTTCAGCTATTCACCCTGATAGTAGCAGTGTTTACCTGGGGCACTGCTCTAAGCCTTTCCCATGTTTTACATGTCAAGAACAGAGGCACAATGAGGTCAGGAGATGCTCCCCCGATACACCAGCTGGGATCTGAACCCAGACCACCCTCTGGACCACAGCTCCCACTCCAGACAGAGGCCTCACTGAGACAGGCTGCAGCCACACCGTCAGTCCCTCGCTGGCATTTCAGCTGTTTCAGTGAGGAGCCCAGCACTGCTTGTTTTCTTATGTTCGTGCATCAGTGTGTGACTTTAACTGTAGGTGGAAAAGTTTTAAGGAAGGAGAAAAAGACTGGAGCCTGATTTAATTAGAGAAGCCCAGTCCTTCAGACAGCAATGCCCCAGAGCCAAGCTGGGAGCTGAGAAGTTTGTTTTAAAAATACGATCTCTCCCAAGCCGAAGATTACGTCAAATACATGGTGATATACCACCCGAAGGCAAAGCCGCAGTTTGTTTGTGTAAAAGCTGTTTTAGGTTGGCTTGGCAGCTCCTCGGAGCTGCACCCCAAGCCGCGGGCTGCAGTTTCTAGGCAAGGGTTGAAAAGTCATCTGGAGAAGAGGCACTGTGGTCCTGCCCGCCTGGTGACTCTGGGCCTTTGGAAAGGGGTGCCCTGGACTGCAGACACCAGGCAGGCTGGCAGGCCACTGGCTTGTGTCATAGCCCCGGCAGGCCAGAAGTGTCCACATGCTCCCTACCCCATCAGGAGCGAGAAGTCCTGCTCATTGCGTAGCACAGACAGCTTGGGCTTCAACCAGCATTCACTCAGAAAGAGGAAAATGTCCCCCAGGGATGTGACCAGCACAGTTGGGGAAGGGTCTTGGGCATTTCAGGATCAGGGTCACCGCAGAGTTGGAAGTGGAAGGCTGGCGGTTGTTTTTTTGGAAACAGTTCCGTGTTTCAGGTGACTTACCCCCGCCACCTCCCACCCCCAGCCCCCGTCTTGTCCCGAGAGCACAAGCTCTTCTGTTGGTCCTGCTACGTGAGTGACACCTGGGTAGCCCGCCTGGAAAGTGGCTGCATTTGGGGAAAGGGGTTAGGAGGCTTAGCCGGGCCCCCCCGCCCCCGGCTGTGTCACACGGCTGCTATCTGAGACCACTGGAACACTCCAGGAGGTGCAGCCCCCGTGATTTGGCAAGGGGGAGCGAGCGAGCAGGCGTTGGGTTTCCTGATCGGGTCTCCGTGGCGAGGCGGCTGCCCCCCAGCGAGGCCCGGTATCCCTGTCCTCTGCGTGAACCTGCCTGAAAGGGATCCAGGACTTATTGGGTAATCAGGACTTGTCAGCACCTCGGTTATGCAGGACGGTTCAATCCGATAATGTGAATGGGACCTGTAATACTGCTGATGAAAAGCGCTCCAGTTTCAAAAGGGCCTTGAATGATTTTTTGTTCATTTTCTGTTTACATGTAATGTGTTATTGATGTCATTACCTTATAAGACGGCAGCTTGTTTCATAGAAAAACCAGGAATTATTCATTCTTTAAAAAAAAAAAAAGACTGAGAAAAAGAAAGAAGGGAAGAAAGAAACCCTGTTACGTGAGGAAAATTGCATTCGAATGCTGCAACTGAAACATATTGATTTTCTGGCACCAGACTTTTTAGATTAAAAATGCCAATACTAAATCCTTTCATGACCCATAGTTCATATGAAGTTCGCATGTCATTTACTATTATTCTGCTGGGGGAAAAAAAAAGCTGAATCTTTAATGAAAGCATAGTTGGGGAGAATGTCTGCTGTTTCTACAATTTGCATACCATTATAATAATGCCTGCTTAAGCAGGCTGATAGTGGGATGGGTTGAACATCTTTGTTAGTTCAAATGAAAAACCATGTGTCTATGTTAATTGTCTGCCTGGCTTGGCCTCATCCTGAGTGAGGGCCGTGGATGGACCACTTTCACCATGCAAGCTATTCAGGGTGGCTGCCCAGAGGTAAGACATACTCCTTCATGTCCCATGAGGGCCGGAGACCAACATCTGATCTCATCATGGTCTAGAAGATACCAATGGTACGTATTTGTTGTTAAGAATTAAAATATAGCTACATAAATTCCTGACACTGGAGGAAGAAATGGCAACCCAGTGTTCTTGCCTGGGAAACCCCAAGGACAGACGAGCCTGGCAGGCTACAGTCCATGGGATCACAAAAGAGTCAGCCATGACTTAGAGACCAAGCAACAACAAAGTTCCTGGCACGGTCCCAATTTTGCTGCATAGTTACTGCTGATCTCAGAAGTTCCTGGGCCAACACACCAAAGCCTGCACAGCCTCTCTGGTTGCAGTTTTGTTTTCTTACAATGCACCATGAGCCAGGTTCAAAAGTCAAGCAAAAACATCCTTTTCATCTAAAGTGAAGTCTCTCAGTCGTGTCCGACTCTTGTGACCCCATGGACTGTAGCCTGCCAGGCTCCTCTGTCCATTGGGATTTTCCAGGCAAGAGTACTGGAGCGGGTTGCCGTTTCCTTCTCCAGGGGATCTTCCCGACCCAGGGATCGAACCCGGGTCTCCAGCATTATAGGCAGACGCTTTTACCACCTGAGCCAAAAAACCCATTTAAACATCTTAAACATCTGGAAACCCATTTCCTTTTTCTGTATTCTATGTTTTCATGCCATTGTCACAAACACATGTACCTTCTTCTTCAGAGCTCTCTACCTCTTGTTAAGTGACGGACTGTTGGGCTTCCTTGTCTTTGGACAAAGATAGGCTCATCCTCTAACTTTTTAGTCTTTACTGCTAGGAGGAGGATGAGACATTCACAGAGTGTAGATTTCTTGGACAAGCAGCTCCTCTAACTAGAGTCCTGCCTAGCATCCACAGCAGGGGGTTGGCAAGTTCCACAACCCAACTCCAACCTGACGCCTGGTTTTCTAAATAAAGTTTTATTGAAACACAGCCGTGTCCATATGTTCACATGCTGTCTGCGGCTCTTACAGCAGCAGAGTTTAGTTGCCATACAGACCACACGGCCAGCAAAGCCTTGGAGTATTTGCTATCATGTCCTTCCCAGGAAAAGGAAAACGCTGTTAGTCCCTGGCCTGGGAAGCTGTGTTCCTCTAAGATCTTCTTCACTGGGTGGCCAGGACGAGGTGCAGTTGCTTGTCAAAGCTGCACTGTGTGCAGTGAACTGAAGAATAGGTTAAATCATGGATTTAAAATCACGGCTTCTTGCACGAGGTGGGATCTTTGAAACCACCTCGTCCTACTTCCCGTCTGGCTGATGTCTGATTACCCTCAAAACCATCTCCAGTCTCGGGAAAACCCTCAAATCCCCAGACATGCCATTCTGTATTTTGATAGTTCTGTTAGGAATCCTTCTTCGTATTAAGTGAAAATCCAACTCCTTGTATAATTTGGAGCTTAATCCTTTGTCAGTGCTTCATTTGCTGTTATTTTCTCCAATTCTGAGAGTTGTCTCTTCACCTTTAGAGTTTCCCTCACTGTGCAAAAATTTTCAAGTTTAATTAGGTCCCGTTTGTTTGTTTTTGTTTTTATTTCCGTTACTCTAGGTGCTGAGTATAGAGGATCTTGCTGTGATTTATGTCCAAGTGTGGTCTGCCTATGTTTTCCTCTAAGAATTTTATAGCTTCTGGTCTTATATTTAGGGCTTTAATCCATTTTGAGTTCATATTTATATATGATGTTAGGAAGAATTATGATTTCTTTCTTTCACACATAGCTGTCCCGTTCTCCCAGCGCCACTTACTGAAGAGGTTATCTTTTCTCTATTGTATGCTCTTGCCTCCTTTGTCAAACATAAGGTGCCCACTGGGGCATGGGTTTATTTCCGGGTTTTCTATCTTGTTCCAAGGGTTTATATTTCTGTTTTTGTGCCAGTTCCATACTGTTTTGACGGACATAGCTTTGTCGTATGTTCTAAAATTAGGAAGGTTGATTCCTCCAGTTCCATTCTTCTTTCTCAAGATTGTTTTGGCTATTTGAGGTCTTTTGTGTTTCCATACAAATGGTGAAATTTTTTGTTCTAATTCTATGAAAAATACAATTGGTAGTTTGATAGGGATTGCATTGAATCTGTAGATTAGAGTGGGTGGCAGGAGGGACATTCAAAAGGTAGGGGACATATGAATACCTATGGCTGATTCATGTTGATATATGGCAGAAACCAACACATTATTGTAAAGGAATTATTCTCCAATTAAAAATAAATACCTTTTTTAAAAGTCCATCTTCTTGTTGGTTCCTCCCATGTATATGTCTGTCTGCTTTGCAGGTATACGGCAAACATGACCCTTCCTCAATGCAGTGATCATTCTGGTATTGAAAATTTTCACTCTTTTCTCCCTGAGTGTTTTTTTCTCCCAGTTAGATATTCCAATTTACTTCCTTGTTTCCCTTTATCTTCAAGTCCTGAGACCTTTACCCATGCAGTCACAGTCCCCTGGAAGCATGAATCCATCCCCAAGTGCAAACGCAACATTTCAGGTGTGGTTCCACCGATGTGGAGTTGGGCAGAGCCATCATCTCCATTGTTCTAGAGTTAATATATCTGTTGCTGTAAAACTAAGATTTGATTTGCCTTTGGGGAGACGACGTCTCACTGTTGATACAGACTGTGCATAACATCAGCTGTCTCAGTCAGCTCTAGCTGCTACGACAAAATGCCATAGGCTAGGCGACTCAAACAGTACACGTGTGTATCACGGTTCTGGAAACTGGAAATGAGAAGATCAAGGTGCCAGCATCTTTGACTCCTGTGAAAGCCTGCTTCCTGGTTTGTGGATGGCCGCCTTCTCCCCATGTTCTTACGTAGCCTCTCCTCGGTTGTGTGCGTGTAAAGGGAGGGGTCTTATTCCTCTTCTTATGAGGACACTAATCCTATCATGAGGTCCAGCCCTCCTGGCTTCATTGAAACCTAATAACCTCCCAAAGGCCTCACTTCTAAATGCTATCACTTTGGGAGTTAGCACTCCACACTATGAATTTTGGGGGGGACACAAACATCCAGCCCATAGTGTCAACTAAAATGCCTTTCCTGACACAGAAGAAGTTATCTGGCTTTTTTCCCTATCTTTGTCCTTTTTCTCTTACCCACCGTCCAATCATACCTGCCTGAACTGTGTGTCTGTTCAGTAAAATCTGTCATTGCTTCCACTTTTTACTTCTCTGTTTTAAGTGTTCAGACTGGATGTCATGATCTTATTTTTTTTGAATGTTGAGTTTTAAGCCAGCATTTTCACTCTTCTCTTTCACCTTCATCAAGAAGCTCTTTAGTTCCTCTTCACCTTCTGCCATTAGTGGCATCATCTGCATAGCTGAGGTTATTGATATTTCTGCTGGCAGTCTTGATTCCAGCTTGTGATTCATCCAGGCTGGCATTTCACATGATGTATTCTGTATATAAGTGAAATAAGCAGGGTGACAATATACAGCCTTGTCATACTCCTTCCCAATTTTAACCAATCATTTGTTTCATGTCTGGTTGTAACTGTTGCCTCTTGACTTGCATCAGGTTTCTCAGGAGACAGGTAAGGTAGTCTGGCACTCCCATCTCTTTAAGGATTTTCCACAATTTGTTGTGATTCAGACAGTTAAAGGCTTTAGAGTAGTCAATGAAGCAGAGGTTGATGTTTTTCTGGAGTCCTTTTGCTTTTTCTATGATCCAACAGATGTTGGCAATTTGATCTTTGGTTTCTCTCTCCACCTTTTCTAAGCCCAGCTTCTACATCTGGATGTTCTTAGTTTATGTACTGCTGAAGTCTAGCTTGAAGGATTTTTGAGCATAGTCTTGCTAGCACATGAAATGAATGCAACTGTTTGAGCATTCTTTGTCATTGCCTTTCTTTGGGATTGGAATGAAAACTGACCTTTTCCATAGTTGCCATATGATCCAGCAATCCCACTTTTGGGCATATATCTGGAGAAAATCATGTTTCAAAAGTATACATGCACCCCAATGTTCATAGCAGCACTGTTTACAGTAGCCAAGGCATAGAAATAATCTAAACGTCCATGATGAATGTGTAAAGATGTAGTACATACATACAATGGAATATTACTGAGCCATTAAAATAGAATGAAATAATGCCATTTACAACAACATGAATGTATCTGTTGATTATCATACTAAGTGTAGTAAGGCAGTTCAGTTCAGTCACTCAGTCATGTCTGACTCTTTGCAACCCCATGAACTGCAGCACACCAGGCCTCCCTGTCCATCACCAACTCCCGGAGTCCACCCAAACCCATGTGCATTGTGTTGGTGATGCCATCCAACCATCTCATCCTCCATCGCCCCCTTCTCATCCGGCCCTCAATCTTCCCCAGCATCAAGTCAGACAAAGACAAATCTCATATGATATCACTTACATACAGAAACTAAAGAAAAATGGCACAAATGTACTTATTTAAAAAACAGAAACAGACTCACCAATTTAGAGAACTCACTTACGGTTACCAAGAGTGGAAGAGTCCAGGGGTGGGATAGATTGGGAGTTTGGGGTTGACATGCACACATTGCTGTATGTGAAATAAAATGCCTTTCCATGGAAAAAAAAAAACCACTTGGAGAGAGGAAGTATGGAAAAGAACGCCACTGCCAAATGGGCTCCGTCCTTCATCTAAGTGATGGCTTTATTCTGCGTTTCAGTGAGAATGGCTTTCCCCGGGGCACGCATTGTACATAGACGGTTCAGACTCAAGACGTAAACTCGCGAAAACCCCCGGGGCTGACGGTGGGGGATGCGGACACACGCTCAGGCCGCCCCCGCTTGCCTCCCAGCTGCCCTCCCACGTGACTCCGTCTCCTGGTGCAAGCGAGTCTCTGCAGAAAAGTTCAAGTGCAAACAAGCCCCTTAATGTTGTACTTGGTTAAAAAGAAACAGTATGAAGATGGGAGAAAAAAATAAACGCTGTGCTCACAATGGAAGGTATTTGGGGGCAGATGAGTCGTTTCCTGCGGTACTAGGGGAAGTGGTTAATGAACATACCGAATCCCAGGCAATCATTTTGAAATGCCAAGGAGGGCGGCAGGGAGTCAGAGACAGAAGAAAAATTAGTGTGTTATTTCTATAAATGGAAAGGGGGAATTTGGGCTAATTACCTTTCGGGAAGTTAAGGTTATCATTAAAAATAATGCACTGACTTTTCTGCAGATCTTGATAGTTTTCAAAACATATCCAGATCCAGTATTTTGATTCCCACAACAACCCTGGGAGGTAGGCAGGGTGTTTTGTTTTGTTTTTAATGTTCATTTGACAGATGAGAAGTTAGAGGATTCACTCAAGATTACACAGCTAATAAGCAATAAAGTCAGGCCTTTAGAAACTCTGTCCTAATTCTGGTCTGGTCAAGAAGCAAAGCCTAGGAAGGCTAAAACCTAACAGCAGGTTTATGATATGCAGTCCACTTATGACAGGTGTAGCTGTGTGGCTTAGTGGGCAAGGGTTCACTTTAGAACAAAAATTGCAAATAAGATCATAACCTACTAGCAGATGACTTTGCACAATTGTGGCCCAAAAAATGCTAGCAAAGTTCTATCCATTTTTAACAGGATTTAAAATTCAAAACAATTCACAATGAAATTGACATGTCTCATCTCTCTTAAAATCAGCGTATCTGGTTCCACTGACCAGCCTGCCCACATGGCCACAACATGCGGGAGCTTTGAAGCAATGACCCGCTTTGACAGACATGAACTCTCTAGTTTGCCAGAGTCCTCGCCACTCCCTTTTTCCTCAGACCTGAAGACCAGGAACCAGTTGATACTTCCACACCTGTGCTGTTGTTTTTTTCCTACTCATCTACATCACCCATTGGATTCTACAGGCATTTGAACTTGTGCCTTAAGGTCTGGAGGTGGGCTCTGGGCTCTGTCAGTTTCAAGCTATTTCACTTTCACTCTCAAGGCTTCCATTTCTATTTCCATTCTCTAAAACAAGGATGATAGTGGTGGCGCTGTTGTGAGTATTTAGGGTATTTTCTTTCCTTTTTTTAAGATTTTTATTCTTTTTTTTTTTTAGCATACAGAATATTCGTATATTCTTTTCCAGATTCTTTTTCATCATAGGTTATTACAGGATATTGACTGTGGTTCCCTGTGCTCTAAAACAGGTCCTTGTCGTTTATTTTATGTGTAGTGGTGTGTGTCTGCTAGCCCCAAACCCCTAATTTACGTTCCCCCACCACTTTTCCCCTTGGTAACCATAAGTTTGTTTTCCATGTCTGTGAATCTATTTCTGTTTTATAAATAAGTTCATTCGTATCATTTTTCTGGACTCCGTGTATAGGTGATATCACGTGATATTTGTCTTTCTCTGTCTGGCTTTACTTAGAATGATCATCTCTAGGTCCATCCATGTTGCTGAAAATGGCATAATTTCATTCCTTTTATGGCTGAGTAATATTCCATTGTATATATGTACTACATCTTCTTTATCCTTTCATCTCTGTCTGTGGACATTCAGGCTGTTTCCATTTCCTGGCTATTATAAAAAGTGCTGCTGTAAACATTGGATATTTGTGACTTTTATTTTTTCTTTCCCCATTGTTTCTTTCTTTGGAAGTGCCCATCTTATGGGGATTCACATGTTTTCCAAGCCTGCCTAGCACCCAGGGCACCCCTGAGTGACCCTGGCTCTTCCAGTCAAAGAGGGATGAAGCAGACTTGGATTTGCAGCCGGTTACCCACAGGAACACACCTGTGCATGGTTCACCTTGCAAGAGCTACGCTGCATCTGTGGGAGCGGCCGTGGCAGAGGAGGGAGTCAGCGGTGCCCACAGAGGAAGCATCTGGGTTCTCCCAGCCCCTCGTGTGGTGTGAGCCACTGACACTGGTTGCCTAACTTCCAAGCCCTGTTCTCTGGCCCTCCCAGAAAAGCCGTGACCTCCTTTAGATCCTGCAGTACCGTCCTTTGCTTCTTGGGTCCCCACTCCCCACCCCACCTTTCTCCTGTCTACTCTGTGCTGTCCTGGCAGCCTCCACAGGGCACCCTTCCCAAGCTCCTGTGTCAGCAAGGTAGTAGGGCCTACATTCGTGCAACTGGGGGTCGTTGTTTACAAAATATAATTCAAATTATAAATATAAAATTATGTATGAAAGAAATATTTAACAGGAAGAACCACAACAAATTACAAATCTTAAAAATCTTACCTAGAGTGAAAAAATAAAAGGACGAATAAAAAATACAAGCTGGAAATGTAAGATGGCCTTTTATTGGATTGTGGCAGGTGTCTCTCCTACTGTTTTCTGGAATTTTTGAGTTTATGCTCTCGGATTGCCTTTTCCTATGACAGTAATTTTCTGTGGGGAAAAGCAGAGCTGCCATTCGGTCTTTCCTCAGTATGCTGACTGGAATTCACTTTTTTATTATTGACAATGCATTGATGGAAGAGTTTCCATTACCAACTCACTGTTAATGTTAAACATTTTTATGTAGAATTTTCAGATCGTTGCCAACTGTGGGCCAGCCTCTAGCAACTTGCTTTCATAGCAGAGCTGTGAGATTTTTAAGGTAATTTGCGTTTCTTATGTTGGGACAAGACAGTTTGGCATCGTGTCCTCATGTTAAGGCATCTGAGGTGAAAGCCAGGTGAAATGGCAGTGGGCAGTCATGTGGGGCTCTTCTGACACCAGGAACCACTGTTTCCCCGGATCTGGATATCTGAGAGGACGTGTAAAATGCATGTCAGATGTGGGAAATTCTTAGGGGCGTGGGGCAGTCTGATGTCTGCAGAATGTCTACGGACTAAGTGTTGCTGGCAACCCTCAATCCCACGGCAACAAGCAGGCTCTTCATTCATTTATCTCAGAAATAAATGTGAACCACGTCCACCCCACTAGGTGCCAACTAACTCACCTTCCCCCAGCCAGCCCCTGAATATGCCCCAGGCCATTTGCATGCCACCAAGGAAGTGTGACACAGAAGATATAGGGAGAGAATGCAAGGAGACGGCAGTCATAACCGTGTGCTTTTCAAATTGCTTACACAGAACCACTGTCCACAAGGTACCAGGGCCTGGTGAGGGGTCTTCACGGGGAGAGGCCCCCCAGCCTCAGCCTCACTGTCTTCCATCTCAACCCACTTCTGCCAGCCTGGTTTGCTCAAAAGGAGGCACTCTCAAGGGAGTGGGGGTGGGGGGCCTCTTGGCTTTTGTTCCCCCCGTCTCTTCCCTTTATCCCTCCAGCTTCCTGCATGTGTTAAGTTCCGTCAGCATCCCTTTCTTGCCTTTTTCTTTTACTGTCCATTATTTTTTAATTTCATTTATTTTATTTTTTGGCCACACTGAGTGGCAGGTAGAATCTTAGTTCCCCTACCAGGGGTCGAACCGGCACCCTCTTGCATTGGACGCACAGAGTCTTAACCACTGGACCACCAGGGAAGTCCCTCAGCATCATTTTCAATCTCCAGCTCTTACAAAATATTTGTGACTAGTTACTGTATTAAATGCATTCTACTGGATCACCGAAAATGGGGTTGTTTTTTCTGACTGAACCCTGAACCATTGCTGTTTTTCTGCTTTAAAAAAATATGCTTAGATATTTTTATATGTTTATGAATTTGGCCTGAAGGTTTTGTATCAAAGACTCCTATTGTCTTCAGTAAACTTTTTATATGTGGCACCAGTTAACTTGAGGGTCATTATATGCATGTGTCTTTTTTACTTATTTATATAATTTCTATCCTGTCTACTTAGTGTCATTTTTTCCTCCACAACCACAGACACATGAAAGGTGACACATTCCATTAAGAGAAAGCCTTAATTATGGGTGAGCGTCATCCAGAGCTCCCTTGAAGTACCTTATATAATGTATGTGATAGTTATAAAAAGGCCAGAAACTCTAGTGGGGTTAGAACTAGGAACAGAAGTGAAATTTTATTTCATTTGGAATAACTTGCCTGGGGGAGAGAATGTATAACTCAGATCTGCCAATAGAAAAACCAAGAGGGCGCTGAGACTGGGAGAGGATTAAAATAGTACTGCCAAGAAGCTGGGTATTGGCATCATAATCAGATGGTAACAACTCTTTAAGACTATACACTGGACTGCAAGTTGAGGGGAGAATAGCAAATGTGTTAGTATAAATGATAAAAAGAAAAGACCAACAAGTATCAAGGGCATTGCAGAGGACCAACAAATAGGACAATGATGACATTTTGTGCAACAAATAGGACTAACCAAGAGGACAATAATGCTTTATTTTGGTGTTTTCTGTATTGGAGACATTTTTATAAATGAGACAGGTTACGAAAAGGGACCGCAAAAATCATCAAACCCTAGAATCGGAGAAGGAATCCTAAAAACTACCTGGTTATCCCCTCCTTGTTCAGATGAAGCAATGAGAGAATAAATAATTCACATCAAATGATTTAGGTAAACAAGGTCCTCTCTCTCCCCTCAGAATCTTCCTGATGTATCCATTTACAACTGCATAAATATTGACTGAGGGAGAACACAGAGCCAGCCCTAAGTATTTGATGATTGTTGTTTGCTTACTCGCTAAGTGGCGTCCAGCTCTTTTGTGACTCCATGGACTGGATCCCACAGGCTCCTCTGTCCACGGGATTTTCCAGGCAGGAATGCTGGAGTGGGTTGTCACTTCCTTCTCCAGTTTGGCAATTAGAAATGGTGTACAAATCACAAGCTGTTTGCCTAGGTAAAAGGAATAAGGTCGTCCTAGAACCTAACTTGTTACAAGGGCAGCTGCTCTGTCTTGAGCCTTAGGGCTCCCCTGGGGTCCGACATGGGGATGCTGGGTCACTGGCTGGTGAGTGGATGGTTGGATGATGGAAGCAGGGAGGAAGACCGAGGCAGGGTAGAAAAACAGGTGACTGAGTTCCAAGGAGGAACTTGGTCTGTTCTCTACCTGCCTGAGGAAGAACTGACCTTGGCGATTCTGAGCCGTGCTGTCTTCGACTGAACACAGCAACGACTTTGTTTCAGGTCATATGAAAATTCCACCTCCTTTGCTTGGTCAGTAGGCTTGAGATTGCCACGAGAAGTGTCCCGCAGTGTCCACAGCAGGGCTAGGAATCAGTCGCCAGCAATCACCAACAAGACCTCACTGTCAGTGACGGAATGGAGGGCTGCCAAGTGAGCAAAGAATCTGAACTGCAGAACACAATTGTATTGCTTTTAGATGCCTCTCAGAAAAGGGAGTAGGCCAATAAAACTTTATCTAAAAGAGATCAGTGGGGGAAGCTCTTTTCATTCATCGATAAGAATGTGTAATCATCCTCTCAGTTGTAAGTAAGAGGATGCCTCCTGTCAACTTCAGGATGGTTTTAGACAGTTCTCTGGTTCACAGACCTTCTCCTGGCACTTCCCTGGTGGTTCAGTGGTTAAGACTCCGCGCTTCCACTGCAGGGGGCACAGGTTCAATTCCTGCTCTGGGTACTAAGCTCCCACATGCTGCATAGCAAAGCCAAAACATAGAACAAAGAAAGCGCATTCTCCTGGCAGTTCTCTGACACTTTTTCTTCGCCCCGCCCAACCTCTGTCTGCATTTTCACAACTTTGTACTTAGAAGAAGTCTGAACCGATGGGGCTTTTCTGGCACCACACGTGGGAAGCAGGAGGCGCCCTGTTGCCATCCAGAGGTCTGGAACACGCGTCACGGAGAAAAGGTTTCACGTGAGCACGCCTTCCCACAACCAAGTTTCCCTCTCCAGATCATGACGTTATCAGTCTTAAACATTTGTTAATCTAATGAACAGAAAATTCGAGCAAAGTCTGCCATTTCTTTGCCCCTCTCTTCCCTCTTTATGTGCCGCTGGGTTCAGTCCCCATCAGCGCTCAATTCCATCCTGAGTTCACAGGCTTCACAATAGCTAGTGCAGTTTTAGGTTAAGCATATTTTATCCATAAATTGCTATATTTGGTTCCCGAGTTATTATTGCAGTTCCTTGGGGTACATTTAAATCCACCTTATTGTAATAGATTATGGAATATAGTGGCTAATGTGTCTAATGTAAAATAAATGACTCTAATGATTTATGATGCGACACTTCAGTTTTATTGAACATAAGGATCATTGTACTGAAATGGATGGTGTATTGCTGGTTTAGCATAAAATACTGAATAACATATTCAGGAAAATGAATGGCTCGGCCAGTTCATAATATTCTGCCCCTTCAGCTGAGAGGTCTTTAATAAGCAAGAGTGTCATTACACTTGAAAATGTATGTATAGGTAATCCATTATCTAGAAGGATGACAGGGGCCTGCTCCAGTCCTTATGAAAGAAGGGGCTTTTTAGGAGAAAATGCAGAGTTCTCCAGTCTTCCTGAAAGGGTGATTTCCATCCAAGCACGTGGCAACTCTCACAGCACTTAGCAGAATTGTAAGTGGCCCCCACGTTTCAACACTATCACCTGGAGACGCTCATGACCTACTAGACATGGGAATTTCAGGAAGGTTTTGATTTTTTTCAGCATCATCCTCAGGCAATGTCTGTGATGTCCTTTTCTGTCTGTGTCCACTTGCCAGCATTGTTTTTAACTCTCTCAGGGCCCAGCACTTGCAGTAACTCACGACGTGTCTTTGCCCTAAACTCTGTGTCTGTGTTTGTTTATATATATATATATATATATATATATATATATATATATATATACTTGTCCTCATCTTTATTTTTTTCTTTAAGATAGTTATCTACAGTAAAACTTCTTGGATCATAAAACATGATATTTTTAGACTTAGGATATATATTACTATATTGTGCTTAGTTCAGTTCAGTTCAGTCGCTCAGTCGTGTCCGACTCTTTGCGACCCCATGAACCACAGCACGCCAGGCCTCCCTGTCCATCACCAACTCCTGGAGTCCACCCAAACCCATGTCCATCGAGTCGGTGATGCTATCAAACCATCTCATCCTCTGTCGTCCTCTTCTCCTCCTGCCCTCAATCTTTCCCAGCATCAGAATCTTTTCCAATGAGTCAGCTCTTCGCATCAGGTGGCCAAAGTATTGGAGTTTCAACTTCAACATCAGTCCTTCCAATGAACACCCAGGGCTGATCTCCTTTAGGATGGATTGGCTGGATCTCCTTGCAGTCCAAGGGACTCTCAAGAGTCTTCTCCAACACTGCAGTTTAAAAGCATCAATTCTTCAGCACTCATCTTTCTTTATAGTCTAAATCTCACACCCATACATGACCACTGGAAAAACCATAGCCTTGACTAGATGAACTTTTGTTGGCAAAGTAATGTCTCTGCTTTTTAATATGCTGTCTAGGTTGGTCATAACTTTCCTTCCAAGGAGTAAGCGTCTTTTAATTTCATGGCTGCAACCACCATCTACAGTGATTTTGGGGCCCAAAAAATAAAGTCTGTCACTGTTTCCACTGTTTCACCATCTACTTCCCATGAAGTGGTGGGACTGGATGCCATGATCTTAGTTTTCTGCATGTTGAGCTTTAAGCCAACTTTTTCACTCTCCTCTTTCACTTTCATCAAGAGGCTCTTTAGTTCTTCTTCACTTTCTGCCATAAGGGTGGTGTCATCTGCATATCTGAGGTTATTGGTATTACTCCTTAGAAATCACATCAATTACGTTATACAGGCAGTGATACAAATATCTAAGGTTTTTTTACCTAATCCTGCTTTGGATGTTATCATTGTGGGGTATTTTGTTTGTGTGTTGTTTATTAATTTTTATTGGAGTATAGTTGCTTCTGTGTCTGTGTTGATTACTGAATAACAACGTAGAATTAAGAAGGTCTGGTTTAACTGTTAATTTTTATGAACTACAATATGAAAGATGGTTTCTAATGATCTGTTGGGTCAACATTCTTGAGTTCTCAGGCCTGGGAGATGAAAGGAGAGTCTTCTGTGACAAGATGACAGGCTTATACTAATGCTGCCATCCTGTCTTCCAAAAGCAGGGTGCCCAGAGGAATAGGGACTCGACATGAGTGTTTTCTGACCCTCTCACCCCTGCAATCCTGTGATCCACGGTCCCCCTGGGAGATGGTTTGATGACATAGGTAATTCCCACCTAGTCACTAAATCCTCATGGAATTGCCTTAATAGCATCCATCTCATTCATAGGGAGGATTACTGGTTTTTCTCCTGCGGAGGGGCCGTGCCATCCTCAGGGGAGAGGGAAGCTGAATTATGCATCACGTGCAGGACTCTCATAAACTCGTCACCCTGTATCCCCTCCGCACATCTGCGTCTACACCTGTTCTCCAGCCGTCAGCCCAGACAGACTCAATGGCCATCCAAATCTGAGGAGTGGTCACGTTCCACACAAGCCCGTGATTGGAGGCGTTTTCCCTCCAGACCTGAGAAGCCGATTCAGCACCACTCCATGTGGACGTGGTGGTTTGGTTTCCTTTCTCCTCAACAGCAATCTCACTGCTGCCTGAAAGGCATGGGCTGTGATGAGAAAGTTATCTGACTACCAAGTGAACGCTATGTTGGTGGAGGGGAGGAGACGTACATTCCAGGACCGAAAACTTATGTTTACAGTAGATTCTGCACTGTGTGCATTTCAGACACTTATTTATTCAGGATACACTCTCAGGCCATGTTTTAAAAATCATTGTTGTTTTGAAAAGGTGACATAGCTTGGAATTATTCACTGCGGAAAGTCACTAGAGATATCTTGATATCCTAACTTAATTTGGGAGGTCAAAGGTTTGTTGGAAAAAATCAGACTATTTCTGGAACAGTGTGGAAATTTTCTCTGTAATCAGCAACTAAAAATGAAAGTGATAAGGACCATCACTTTTTGCTAATGGGTATGTTGCTTTTGGATCTCTTGATACATCAATCTGGAAGAGACCAAGGCAAGGGGTACTGACCCCCCAGAGGCTCCCTGACCTCTATAACCTCCCCCCCACAGCTCCTAGAATTTAGAATTCCGTTGCACAATAAATCCTGTGCAGCTGTCAAAGATGGTCAGGATGTTTTCATAAAGAATATTAGGGTATCTTCTGTTTTCTTCACTATTAAAGAAGTCAATTCTGTTGACTTCACTATTTTCCCTCAAAATATTGCAGTAAATTATTGAAGTTGGGGACTCCCTGGTGATCCAATGGTTAAGACTTTGCCTGCCAATGCAAGGGGTGCAGGTTTGGTCCTTGGTTGGTTGGGGATCTAAGATCCCACCTGCCTCATGGCCAAGAAAACAAAACATAAAGCAGAAGCAATATTGTGACGAATTCAACAAAGACTTTAAAAATGGTCCATATCGAAAAAAAAAGAAAGAAAAACTTAAAAAGAGATGGTTCACGAGGCCCCTTGAGACCTTGTTTTCTTTACATTATGGTCTCACAGCAGCTTCAATTTGAACCCCTAGAAACTGATCCCCATAGTGTTATGATGACAGAAGAGAAGCTTCCCAAGGGCTCAAACACACAATCTAAAACTTGGCCATTGAAGGGTGTTCTGGCTCTGACTCCATCGCCCGTTCAAGCCCCTACCCAGGGTCCCAGCATAGCTGTCTTCTGCCTTTTCCCCATACCGTGGCAGCCCCCTCTCCTTGTGTCTCTAATTGTCCATCATGTCAAATACCTACCTGATTTATTCTAGATTGTTAGGTCTTACTTCTAGCACCACAGTATTTAGAATCCAGGCTTCCATGTATGTGGGGCCACAGGTGGGATTACTGATGTTAGCATGTCTCTCAAAAAAAAAAAAAAAGTGCTTAAAGGGGCTTTTTCTGAAACCTAGGATTTACATACATATTTTTACCAGAGGTTTTATTTGGCTTCTTTCCCAGTGAATTCATCCAACTGTTTCTTCTTTCCATTTTGAAGCATCTAGTAAAATCCTAGGTAAAGCCTCAATATTCATCACTTAATCCCTTCAAAACACTTTGATTCACAGAACAGGGACTTGTACCTGGGAAATTCTGAGGCATCCACTAGCATTGATACGTTAAAAGTATTTTTTCTCTATATCCTCCTTAAAATTGTAAGCTCTATAAGCCCATTAAAGGAGCCTGGGGTTTCTCTCTGGGAGCCGTGTTCATCTGAGTGTTGCCCTCTTTGTGGAAATCAGCCTCAGTTTAGCAGGCAGACCTTCCGTGCTGGGCGCTTCAAAGTTGGGATGAGTTGGGAACCACCAAGGGGGTCAAGGGTAGTTATCCCCGAGCCGGACAGGACGGGTCTGAAGTTCTGTGTGTGGCAGCGAGACCTTGAGAGCTTGACTAAAGTGACTTTGAAACATGTTGGGGAAAATCAAGAGTTTACTTGCATACTGCAGTAATGTATTTGCTTCCTACAAGCCAGAGTTAACCAACTATTTGTATTTTATACTATCTTTTTGACCAAAAAAACAATAATATCTAGAGATAAGCTCAACAGAGTCTAGTAAAGAAGAATATCTGAATCTGCCCATCAGTCACTGTGCTTCTTGGATAACCGCAAAGATACCTCATTTGAGGGCAGGAGAGAGCAGTGTTACAAAGTTGTAACTTCCCCGCAGGATGAGCTATGATATGAGTTCAGTGGGATGACTTCCGAAGTAAAAAAAGACGTTTGAGGAATTTCTGGAAGCAAGCTGTTGGAGGATGGATGCAAACTTATTGTAGTGATTCTTAAGTTCATCTCAAAAAATTAAAAGGAGGAAAGATGTTTGAAAAAAGAGACAAGGAAGAGAAGACCTCCTTTCCCTATAATAAAATTCTTTATAAGCAATAGCAATGAAAACAGAGGTATAGGAGCAGCAAGACGGGCGGTGTGGCCCAGAGGGTGACCCGCGTACCAGGGAAGGGCAGATACGGTGGCCCTCACAGGAGCGGTGGAAAGGCGTGCTGTTTTTGTGTTTTTTGTTTTTCAGTTATTCATTTATTTTTGGCTGTGCTCGGCTCCTCTCTGGTTGCGGCGATCGGAGGCTCCTCTCTGGTTGCGGCACACAGGCGTTTCACCGTGGTGGCCTCTCTCATTGCAGAGCCTGGGCTCTAGGGCCTGCGGGCTGCGGTATTTGTGGTTGCTCCCTGGCGTATGGAATGTTCCTGAACCAGGGCTGGAACTTGTGTCCCCTGCATTGGCAGGTGGATTCTTCTCCACTGGACCCCCAGGGAAGTCCAGGTGTACCGTTTAATAAATGTTGGGGAGAAAATAAAGCATGCTTCCTCCTACTTCTTCCACCAAAAATTTTGAAAATTCTGAGAAGGATAGAGGAATAGATGATTGAAATGGGAGGTTTGGGGAGTTGCTACTGCAAAGTTGTAAGAGAAATCCTGAGTGTGTTGTATGCTAAAGAAGGGAGGACCTTTCTAGAAGGCACAAGAAAGGCAGGATATCTTAAAATGTAAGATATTGGTGTATCTGACTGCAGAACAGACCTAGGCTCTCATCAAAAGTCAAAGGACAAATAATACATATTTCAAAGTTCTGAGTTTTTAACTGAGCAAAGTAATTCATTCATATATGAATATATACACACCTCGAGATACACACATATATAAGCATACATATACTATTTTAATTTTCTCCAGATAGATTCTTAATATTTGTGTGCTCTGGGAGGTACACACCAAAATTCTCACCATGCCTTTAGGACAATCTTTTACTTAATTTCATATCTTATTTTTTATAATAATAAAATCATGTATTATTTTTATAAACAAACACTAAAAGCTGTGTTGGTCCTGTGTCTAACTCATAAATCAATGGTTCTTGGTCATTATGGAGACAGAGATGTTTTTAAGAATCAGGTGAAAGCTGTGGACTCTGTCCTTTGGCAAACACACGGAAGGAGACACCAAAATGCTGCGTGAGTTAAGAAGGCCTGCTCTGAACGGTTCTCGTGCAGTGAGCAAGGCCCAGGCATCCAGGGATACAGAGCCACGCCCAGATGCAGAGGCTTAACACGTGAACCACTATATAGTCCACCATCCTGTGGGTCAGACATTCAGGGGCAACTCGGCAGGTACCGCGTGTCCCTGCTCCCGGTGCGGTCGTTGCCCGTGACTAGAGTTGCAGGGGTTCTCCCCTCCGCCTCTGCGGGCTCGGCCCGGGGGCGCCGCGTGCAGCCTCTCCCAGCAGGGCGCACAGGCCCCCCGAGGCTGCGGGCAGCGCAGCAGACACGCGGGCTCTGGAGGCCTGGAGCCGGCGACCCCCCAGCACCACCGTCACCACCTGCCGCTCATCAGAGCATCACAGGGCCGGTCCAGGGCCGGGGAAGGGGGCAGACTTCCTTCCGGAGCGCAGGACGGCCCAGGACCTGGCGATGGGAGGCGATTGCCTCTTCGACAGCCGTCAGCCACAGGGTGACTTGGAAAACGCGCCCCCTTTACCCAACAGATGAATTAGTCCACCGTGTCCTAACGTTCGTGTTCAGCGTAAGTAGTCTAGCAGTGACTGTCAGCTCTGCTAGTCATCTACTCTGTAAATACCCACGTTTTTTTTCCAACATGTTCAATATCCCCCCAAATAAGAACTATGACTGTGTGTGTTTGCATGGAATATATGGGAAAGTAGAGGCCGTAACTTTGGCTGATACACTGCATTTCATGCATTTTGAAATAAAACCTTTTGCCCAAAACTGGAGAGCTCTATTCCGGAAACTCTTCAGAACACCCACTGTCCTGGAAAATGAAGGGTCACACATAAAGATGCTGGACCTCCAGGCCCACACTGAGAAGAAAACTACAGAGGAAAAAAAAAAAAGACACAAGATATGACCAAAAATTTGGTGATAAGATTTAAAAATTAAAGTTAGTGTATGATCCCAAAGCTTAAGAGAAATTTCAGTTAAATATAAATTTAGCTATACATTTATCTCTGTTCTAAAACACTGCTCAGACCCTAGTCCCTAACTCTTAAATGTCAGCCCACTATCAAAAATTACCAAGTATAGGAACAATGCTTCCGATGTAAAAAAAAAAAAAAAAAAAAAACAAAGCAAAAGTAAACAAAGAAAAGAGGAACCTAAAGAAAACAGAGATAATAAAGGAAATGGAAGAAAATGACTAATTCGTGGTCTCAGATAAATTTGAAGAAGCAGTATGTTAATAAAGAGCAAAGAACTGAGAATAAGAAACAAAAGGACCTCTTGGAAATAAAAATAAAATTGCTAAAGTGAAACGAGATGTTAAATGCAAATTTTCCTGCGGTCTCAGTTTTGACCTAGTTCCAAGAACAGATTCCAGATAACCTGTTTGGTCCAGGCAAGAACATGAGATGGACTTTCATCCCTTGTCATCACCCACCATAAGCATGCATGAGAGAAGGTGAGCTTTCGGAGAGAGCGCAGTGCTGAGAGCTGCTTTGGAAGGAGGTACCAGAGCTTCTTCACCGCTCATTGCCCCCAGGGAAAGGAAATTCGCCTTTGAAAAAACCCTGAAAGATGTTGCCATATGTCTCCATGAAATTCAAGGGGACAGAATGATTGGTACCTAACTCCCCTCGCAGGAGAGCAAGCAGAAAAGGCTGCGGTGAAAGCAAGCCTACCACATCCCACTGGTATCTGAACAAACCTTTGTGCTTCCCAGGGTCACACGTGGAAATTATGGAAAGGACCAGAAATTGCATCATCCTGGAAGGGACCCCTGGACGGACAAGATATCCCCAGTTGTCTCTTGAGACAATTGTCTAATGAGACTATTTTTAATACCTGGAAGTGGTCCAAGTTTCTTTCAAGGGGAGGAAGAAAATATTCAAGATAATATGGTTGACAGACTATGGTATTAAAAAAAAAATGATTTCCTGACTTCAGCGTGACAAGCCCAACTATTTTTCAACAGACTAGCTCCATTTGTGCGCTTAATCTTCTTTCAGCATCTCCTTAGTAGATCTGTAACTTATGTTGTCAACCCCTGGAGCCTCTCCTGATATTCTGGGGCAATCTGAAAAGTGGCAATTAACATCTTTTTATAGAAATGAAAATATTTACTAGAGAACTAAATGAGAATATCAAGAAACTTGCCCAAAATGTAGAGACAAAGGGGTTGTAAGATGAGAGGGAGAAAAAAAGATTTAGATTAACACAGAAGGTTTAACATTTGACTATCACTAATTCTGGGAAGAGAGTGGACAGGAGGGACTTTTGAAAATTCCAAAATAAAGAAAAGTCTCCGGGATCTGCAAGACAGAGTTCCAGAATGCAAGGGCACCACACACGCTTAGATACAGTTACTGAAAAATCAGTAAGTGAAAGATCCACCGCAAGGACCACTTACTGGGATATTTCAGAATAACAGAGACAGACTCAGAAAGCATTCCAAAAAGGGAAGCAAGTCATACGCAAGTCACTGGAATCAAAGCGATGTCAGACTTTTTAATACTCACCATTAGAAGAGAGAGAAACATAAGGCAGTGTTGTAATTCCGAGAGGAAAAGGTTTCCAACCTGGAAGTTGACACTTGCCTGAAGTTTTGGTTCAGTGTGAGCACAGGATGAAGCATCTTCAGATACAGTCTCAGAACATCTCTCTTTTTTCTGCATGCTTTCCCAATATGATCCTCCTCTGAAGGAGAAAAGACCCATGACATAGAGGATCCAGCACAGGAAATCAGAAATGCAAAGCAATATCCAGACGATAGGAAAGGTAAAGTCCCGGATGACAAACCACGCCACTCGTCTAGAGAGAAAGGGGTTCAAATTAAAGCAAGGAAATAAAGGGCTCTGGGAAGGAGTTCTCCAAGAGTTGGAGAATTGATATATTATCTGTTCTATTTGACTGTTGGAACTTATAATGCAGCAGTGGAAGGAAAATTAATGATAGATACATGGAAAATGAAGCAAATTTAACAAAAGAAGCAATTATGAGGTCATTTGTATAATAAATGAAAAATAAAGTACACTATTTGGCTCTTTAGTAAATAATAGACTGTACTTAAAAAACTGTTGATTTAACAAAATCTTATTA
Organism: Cervus canadensis; assembly: GCF_019320065.1. Lineage (NCBI taxonomy): Eukaryota > Metazoa > Chordata > Mammalia > Artiodactyla > Cervidae > Cervus > Cervus canadensis. The sequence goes on along the minus strand of NC_057416.1, from coordinate 38,107,507 downwards.
AGAATTATAGATATCCCTAGTATATCATTAGAAATATATATTCTTCAATGGGGTGAAAAAGAATGATGGAAAAGCTAGATCCTCATACCTCATAAAGGATGTCCACACTCAAAACAGAAAATGAATATACTGAGAAATACCGATATAAGAAATTTGGGCAGCTAGAGTCCAGAATAAATTGCTAAAGGAGATTTAAAAGAAGGAGGTGGAGGTTAGGGGCATGCAGCAGGGAACGGTGTTGAATTGTTATATTTCTTCTGTCACTGTTTTATTTTTCCTGATGGTGTATGTTCCTTTGGCAAAGTAATTAAAAGGAAATGGGCAGGAGGGTCGCCCACACGGATTGACTCCGTCCAAGTCAACGTTATTTGCTGCTCGCTCACCTTCTCCTTTCAAACCCGTGTGAGTGGCGGAGGGTGTGAGAGGAGACACCAGCGTGTTCCTGGAGGCGGTCCTTGGCGATGGAGAAGGACAGGGCCCTGGCGCTGTGAGAGCAGGGTGGGGAGGTGCGCCCCCCACCCGTGTCAGGGGCTGAGCCTGGGCAACCTCTCGTGCCTCTGTTTCCTCACCCATGGCGTGGGAATGGCGTTAGAACAAGCCCACGGTATGGGTGTGCTGGGAGGATTAAGCCGGGTGGATGCCTAGCATATATTCAATACTCGATATGCAGCGGTCACCACCATATTGGGGGGCTTCCCTGGTGGCCCAGTGGTAAAGAATCCACCTGCCAACGAGACGCAGGTTCAATCCCTGGGTCGGGGAGATCCCCCAGAGAAGGGAATGACAACCCACTCCAGTATTCTTGCCTGGGAAATCCCATGGACAGAGGCGCCTGTGGGCTACAGTCCATGAGGTCACAGAGTTGGACATGACTGAGGATGAAACAACAACCACTTTATTTCAGCTGATAACACACACACGTCATGAAGCAGTCAGTGGACCTGCTAAAGAGGTGTCCGGAATGCTTCGGAAACAAAGCCATGGATTAAAAAAAAAAAAATCCCCAATGAAAACAATTGTGAGCTATAGTTAGTTACAGGGCCCTGATTTTGGACAGAACAGCTTTGCAGGAGGGGCCCGCCGTTTCAGACTCCCCGAGAGCAGCGTGTGGCGTGTCTCTGCTGGGCTTCTGTCCCGCCTTCTGCAATCAGGCCGGGCTTTTGGCATCTCATTACCTTCTCTTGGCCCCACTGCTTCTGTCTGTGCGGTCGCTTCTTAAGGTCTCTGTTCCAGCGGAACTGCTGACCAAACTCGCCCATCTTCCGGCTGTCGCGCAAAAGGCCACTGAGAGTTTACTCCTGGCGGGGAGCCCTGCTGGACAACAGAGAACTCAGCCAGACGGCCAGGAGCCCAGGCGGGCACTTTCTGTACGGGCGAACAGGTGCATCTGACCTTCTGCCTCTGAAGGCGCCCCGCCCCCAACCACGTTCTCTGCTGTATCCTTTCCTTGAACTGATGTTTTGTCACCTATCAGACCAGAGAACAGACCTAAGCAGGGGACAATAGATGCTGTGAAGCATCCAAGTGTGGAAATCTTGCTGGAGTGTGGAGGAACATGCTACACATAATCAGTCTAATTAATAAGCCATTTGCTTGATTATTATTTAGCCAATCACCAAAGGTTTTTAAAACATGCAAAGCATGCTTTGATCTTAAGAGGAAAATAGGAAATAAAATTGCACATTCCATACGATCTTATCTATGTAAGAAGAAAAAAAAAAAAAAAAAGACAACTGGAAGGAAATAAACCAAAATGTTAAGAGAGGTCTTTCTGGGTTCAAAGATTATGAATAGTTTTCATTTCCTTCCTTACTCCTTCTCTCTTCTAATATTTTTTTTAGGAAGTCTATTATTTTATCATGAGAAAAAGTATATGTGATTTAAAAATAAGTAGTAATAACCTCCAGATAAATAACACAAATTTGATTCCAAAAACATGTGAGTACTTATTTTCCAATACCATTGTACATGCACTGCACTTTGGTAATGAAATTTATTTTATTCATTTAGAATTTAGTTTAATAGTATCCTATTGTTACCATTTTCCTCAGTAGATTTTAAACCTCTTGTAGGAAAGAACCAGCCATTAGACCTCTCTGTAACACTGTTACTGACCAGACTTCTTGACCTCCTTAATCAATAGAAATTGATCAGAGGCCAGGCAAGAAACTCAGGCAAGGCTTTCTTCCGGCCTCTGCTGCACAGGGTCAGGGGAGTAATAGGTTCTCTTGGTTGCTCCCCAAGGAGAGCGAGCTCAGCTCCTTATAAGGAGTGAGGGTGGGGTGTGTCCAGGGCTCAGGCTGGAGGGTCTCGGGTGGTCTGCCCGCCCCGTTGGTGATACTCCGCGCGGGGGGCAGGCGCAGTCCCCTGCTTTTGCTCCTGGCTCTCCAGAAGTGGCAGCTGGGGTTTTGGTCTTTCAGTGCCTTGCCGTCCAGAATCTGCCCCTGCGTGTGCAGTTACTTTTAGTCCCTTGTGGTTTCTTTGCGTTTTGTTGCTGGAGGAGGGGTGATTCCAGGTGCAAGCACCGCGACAAAGGGTTCCAGGTGCCAGCCTGTCTCAACACTCGTGCCTGGCCCCGCTCTCTTCTGATGTTAAGTGGTCATGAACAGTCTAGCTTTGAAGACAGGAGGAGTGATGCTCCCACCAGCTTGGGATCCTTAGAACAAATCCTCCTCAGTGACAGGAGTCATTTGGACAAACGAGCCCCCGTCTCATCCCTAGAGCTCCCCGGACTGCTCTTCAGTTTAGTGCCGTTACCTGGAAGGTGGGGGGCTGAGCAACACCAGGAGGAGGGGCTTCCCGGGGAGCGGCCCGAGGCACGTGAGTTCAGCGTGGGGGCCGGACCGGGAGACCAGAGCGCCCCGCGGCGCTCGTCTCTGCCTGCTGTCCTGCCCTGCGACTAAAGGACGAAACGGCAAGGACAGGACGCGGAGGGACCCGGACGTAGCGCGTCCAGGTATTCAGGGACCGTTAGCAAAGCACCATCAATGCCACGAACAAACCTCTGCCCTTGTGGGAAGTGAATTCCGCTGGAGAAACTGTCAGTCCCCAGTGTGCTGCAACAGGGTGTCCCTGAATGGTGAGAGTGTGTAAAAAGAGAGAGCCCTGGGGCCGTTTGCTAAATAATAAAAAAAAAAAAAAATTGGAAATGCACACTTTCTCCTATTTTGTAGTTAGCCTTAGTCTAGATATGTCAGCCACTAAACCATCATCCTGCCCCTCCTTTCCCCCACAAAAAAAAGGGAAAAATTAGAAGATGATTGCTGTAGAATCTCATGGGAAACCATTCCAGGTACCAACAATAATACTTTTTTTTTTTTGGAACCTGACTGACTGATTCAGTCTCCTCATCACCTCCACTGTAGCTATTTTAGGAAGCATTCAGTTCTTCAGAGAGAACTTACAGCACTGATTTGAAACATTCCTTCCATCTGTCAGAAGGCTGAGCCTTGAGGGGCTCTATCGGGAATGACATTAGCCTCCCCTCCTGTACCTGCAAACTCATTAAGGCCACTCCAGACACTGGTCACCTTTAAATTTTTTGCTTTTTATTTTATAATGAAGTATAGTTGATTTACAATGTTGTGTTAGATTAAAGTGTACAGCAAACTGATTCAGTTACACATATACATACATCCATTCTTTTTCTAATTCTTCTCCCATTTAGATTATTACAGAATATTGAGTAGAGTTCCTTGTGCTATAGGGTATAATCTAGTTGGTCGTCTATCTTATACATAGTATCATAGTCTCAAACTCCTAATTTATCCCTCCTTCTCACCTGTCCCTTTTGGCAACCATAAGTTTATTTTCTATATCTGTGAGTCTGTTTCTGTTTGACAAATAAGTTCATTTGTATCATCTTTTTTTAGTTCACATATAAGTGATATCATATGGTACTTGTCTTTCTCTCTGGCTTATTTCCCTTAGTATAATAATCTCCAGGTCCATTCATGTTGCTGCAAATGGCATTATATCTTTCTTTTTAATTGCTGAGCAACATCCCATTGTATGCATGAACCACATCTCTATCCATTCATCTCTTGGTGGACATTTAGATTCCTCCTATGTCTTGGCTATTGTAAACAGTGCTGCAATGAACATTGAGGTGCGTGTGCCCCTTCAAACCATGGTTTTCTCTGGATATATACCCAGGAATGGAACTGCTGGATCATATGGTAGCTCTATTTTTAAGTTTTTGAAGGACCTCCATACTGTTCTCCAGAATGCTGCACCAATTTATATTCCTATCAATAGCACAGGAGGATTCCCTTTTCTCCATATCTTCTCCAGCATTGTGAACATTTTTGGTGATGGCCATTCTGATTGGTGTGCAATGATACCTCATAATAGTTTTGACTTGCATTTCTCTAATGATTAGAGTTCCAAAGAATAGCAAGGAGAGACAAGAAATCTTTCCTCAGTGATCAGTGCAAAGAAACAGAAGAAAATAATAGAATGGGAAAAGACTAGAGATATCTTTAAGAAAATGAGAGATACCTAGGGAATATTTCATGCAAAGATGGGCACAATAAAGGACAGAAATGGTATAGACCTAACAGAAGCAGAAGATATTAAGAAGAGGGGTCAAGAATACACAGAAGAATGATACAAAACAGATCTTCATGACCCAGATAACCACAATGGTATGACCACTCACCTAGAGCCAGACATCCTGGAATGTGGGCCTTAGGAATAGCATCACTATGAACAAAGTTAGTGGAGGTGATGGAATTCCAGTTGAGCTAATTCAAATCCTAAAAGATGATGCTGTGAAAGTGCTGCACTCAATATGTCAGTAAATTTGGAAAACTCAGCAGTGGCCACAGGACTGGAAAAGGTCAGTTTTCATTCCAGTCCCAAAGAATGCTCAAACTACCGCACGATTGCACTCATCTCACATGCTAGCAAAGTAATGCTCAAAATTCTCCAAGGCAGGCTTCAACAGTACATGAACCATGAACTTCCAGATGTTCAGGCTGGTTTTAGAAAAGGCAGAGGAACCAGAGGTCAAATTGCCAACATCTGCTGGATCATTGAAAAAGCAAGAGAGTTCCAGAAAAACATGTACTTCTGCTTTATTGACTATGCCAAAGCCTTTGACTGTGTGGATCACAACAAACTGTGGAATATTCTTCAAGAGATGGGAATACCAGACCACCTTACCTGCCTCCTGAGAAATCTGTATTCAGGTCAAGAAGCAACAGTTAGAACTGGACATGGAACAACAGACTGATCCCAAATTAAGAAAGGAGTACATCAAGGCTGTATATTGTCACCCTGCTTATTTAACTTATATGCAGAGTACATCATACGAAATGCTGGGCTGGATGAAGCACAAGCTGGAATCAAGATTGCCAAGAGAAATATCAATAACCTCAGATATGCAGATGACACCACCCTTATGGAAAAAAGCGAAAGAGAACTAAAGAGCCTCTTGATGAAAGTAAAAGAGGAGAATGAAAAATTTGGCTTAAAAACTCAACATTCAGAAAACGAATATCATGGCATCTGGTCCCATCATGCCACCTTCATGGCAAATAGATGGGGAAACAGTGGAAACAGTGAGAGACTTTATTTTCTTGAGCTCCAAAATCACTGCAGATGGTGACTACTGCCATGAAATTAAAAGACACTTGCTTCTTGGAAGAAAACCTATGACCAACCTGCTGCTAAGACACTTCAGTCGTGTCCAACTCTGTGTGACCCCATAGACAGCAGCCCACCAGGCTCCCGTCCCTGGGATTCTCCAGGCAAGAATACTGGAGTGGGCTGCCATTTCCTTCTCCAGTGCGTGAAAGGGGAAAGTGAAAGTGAAGTCGCTCAGTCGTGTCCGACTCTTCGCGACCCCATGGACTGTAGCCTACCAGGCTCTTCCGTCCATGTGATTTTCCAGGCAAGAGTACTGGAGTGGGGCGCCATTGCCTTCTCCATGACCAACCTAGACAGCATATTAAAAAGCAGAGACATTACTTTGCCAACAAAGGTCCATCTAGTCAAAGCTATGGTTTTTTCAGTAGTCATGTATGGACTGTAAAGAAAGCTGAGTGCCAAAGAATTGATGCTTTTGAACTGTGGTGTTGGAGAAGACTCTTGAGAGTCTCTTGGACTGCAAGGAGATCCAACCAGTCCATCCTAAAGGAATTCAGTCCTGAATATTCATGGGGAGGACTGATGCTGAAGCCGAAGTTCCAATCTTTGGTCACCTGATGCGAGGAACTGACTCATTGGGAAAGACCCTGATGCTGGGAAAGATTGAAGGCAGGAGGAGAAGGGGACAACAGAGGATGCAATGGTTGGATGGCATCACCGACTTGATGGACATGAGTCTGAGTAAGCTCTGGGAGCTGGTGATGGACAGGGTAGCCTGGCGTGCTGCAGTCTGTGGGGTCGCAAAGAGTCGGACATGACAAAGCAACTGATCTGAACAATTAGTGAGCATCTTTTCATATGCCTGTTGGCCATCTGTATGTTTTTTGGAGCAGTATCTATTTAGGTCTTCTGCCCGTTTTTAATTGGGTGGTTGTTTTCTTGATACTGAGCTGCATGACCTATTTGTAAACTTTGCAGGTTAATTCCTTGTCAGCTGCATCATTTGCAAGTATTTTCTCCCTGGGCATCTTGATAAGACATAAACACACCAGGATTGTGCCCACCCCAAGGCTTTTGCTTTGATTGCCCTCTCTGCCTGGAATGGTCTTCTGTCAAATATTTACATGTCTCTCCCCTCACTTGTTCGGAGGTCATCTCCTTACAAAGGCATTCCCTGACCATCCACCCACCCCTTATCCTGCTTAATTTTTCTTTAGAGTACTTACTGTTCCTGAAATTGTAAGACAAATGTTTAATGTTTATTTATCTGTTTTTTTCCTCCAGAAGGTAACTTCCACAAGTAGAGATTTCTTATTTGCTCTTTCCTTCTATATCCCCAGAGCCTAAAAGTGTAGATGATGCAGCATGGAGACTCAGTAAATATTGGTTGAATAAATAAATGAAAGAATTTAACTTAATCAAGTCTACCTAGAGATAATAATCAAAAGTTCAAGAAAATTACATCTGAAAATTGTAAGTTACCTCTAAAAATAATTAATGCCATATATTTCACTGAATCATTGGCCTTAGAATGAAATCACTATTACTGAGCGTGCACACACACACATATACACACAGAATTAAGGAATGTATTAAAATACGAAAGTTCTCTTTTATGGGGCCCGGGTGCTGCATTTGGGTCACAGAGATGATATAACCCGTAATTTCTAAACCCGCCCAACTTTGAGTTTCAGCCTTTTTTGCAGCTGGCATTCCCTGGGAGAGCTGGAGATGGCCGCTGGAGCCTGTTTACCAAAGAGATGCTCTGGTCTGAGGGCCCCTGGCTATTGTCACACTGTTTGTTTTTCGTGATTGGAATGTATGGGACTATTTGGAGGTGGGCTCGTGTCTAAATTGAATGAGTGAAGAAGAACAGAGAGACATTCTCTTCACCACCTTTGTAGACAAGCAGTTGGGGAATCGATGTCCTGAATTACCTGCTGTCAATTATTGATGTCTTTGGCTGGAATCATTTACCCTCTCCGGTTACTCTGACATATGGCCAGAAGGCAGCTACCAGTCTTTGAGTTTTTCAGCAACCGTTGATCCAGAGAAAACTTCCTGGGAAAATACAGGGTTCACCTAAAGAAGCTTTTGTGGATTTCTGGAGAACTCAGGACAACCTGATTCTTCGTTGTGAATAAGTCATTCATCTTTTCGTTCATTTAATTTTATTCATAAAAGTAAAGCTGATATTCAGCAGTTTGCACCTGTACCACTATACTGGTTATTAAAATGGTGAAATACAGTGGACCTTTGAACAATGGGGGCGCTTGGGGCTTTTTACTCCGTGCAGTTGAAAATCATCATCTAATTTAGTAGCCGAGGTTCCACATCTGTGGATTCAACTAACCGCAGACCACATAATTCTGTAGTATTTGCTATTGAGAAAAAGCCATGTGTAAGTGGACCTGAACCATGTCCTTCAAGAGTCCAGTATCCTGAGCGCCTCCCCACCACCCCAGGGTCATCTGGGTTATCCCCCCAGAACCCCTCACTAGCCCTTCCCAAGATCACCACGGCACAGTCCTTCCTGACACCGCAGGGAGCCTTCCAAAACAGGTCCGTTCCGAGGAACAGCGCCCTTACCTTCCACGTGCTATACACTTAAATAGCAGGCTGCCTGAGACTGCAGAGCAATGAAACTTTCATTTGAAATTTCCACGGGCTTTCATAACTGAAATGGAACTCACATAAGATGAACATATTACACTCTCTTGAAGCTTCCTAAATGAGAAGGCCCCCAGGATCTATTTCCACTGCCTTGCCCAGCCGAAAAAAGCCTCACACCCTTTGCCTTTCAAAAAAAAAAGCCGGAGGGGGTTGGGGGGGTGGTTCTGGTTTGAACGCGCACACCAGAAGGGCGGGTCTACCCCGCTCCGCACGCCCGACGCTGGGCTGAGTCCGCTGTGTTCCAGTCCCGGGATCCACAGCGCTGCGCTTCCAGAGGGTCCAGGACGGGCCCAGCTAAGCAGACGCGCTGCAGCGCTGGGCAACCTGCTCATATTCGTCCGCGGCAGTTTCCACCCAATCCGCTCGAGTCTCCTAACTCTGACTGCGGCTTCTGCGCTGTGATTTAGACACTTTCTCCGAAATGAACTATTCAGCGTCCCCACAGTGCCGATGACCGTGAGTTTATGGCTTGCGCGTGCGTTTCAGGGCCCTGCGCCAGCAGATGAAGAAGACCTGTGCCCATTAACCAGTGGGAGCGGAGCCCTCAGGAGAGGGAACGCTTGGGACAAAGGGCCCGGATGCTCAGAGACTTGGTACTGTTTTGCTTCCTCTGAAAAAGAGGGGCTTGTGGCATGCCCCTTGGTGCTGATGCCAGGCTGGCCCCGGGGGCTCCTGAAGGGCGGGTGGGCTCAGAGGAGACTCGGGGCCCTGCCGTGTGCCCCGCATTGCGGCTCCACAGACCTGCATCCCCTCAGCGGGCTCTCCTGGGGAGTGCTCACCTCTACGGGATAAGTTTCATCTCCCAGCTACCCAAATTCTGGAGCTAACCACCTCTCCAGGCTGAGCCCTGCTTCCTTTTCTTTCTTTTTTTTAAATATACATAGTATGCTCATTTTTATGTAATATAAAAGGGAAAATAAGGAAGCATACAATTCTCTTATTTCTCTCTCCTCCCCACAAAAAAGAATAAACAAGAAAACAACTAAGTTGGATAGCTACAGGGGTAAGGAAACAGGGAGGGGGGAGAGGTGAGGGAGAGACACCCCTCTAAGTGTAACTTCTTATATAGTTCTGACTTTTGGATTCCAAAACACAAGTTTAAAAATTCTGTAAGGGACCACTATCTTGTAATAGCCTGTAGTGGGAAAGAATCTGAAAAAAAAGTATATAAGTATACATATATGTATATATGTATAACTCAATCACTTTCTGCACACCCAGACCAACACAACATTGCAAGTCAACTATACTTCCGTCTTAGTAATGCTATAAAGGATATTATTGGGTCAGCTGACAAACTTGGGATAAGAACAACAGGCTCTAGCCAAATATTTATTCAGTGTTTTGTGAAGTTGATAACCAAGCCCCGTTTTCTTTAAAAATCTCAGTTTTATTTTCCATACCATGAGGAAGAAGCTACCACCATCAAGCTCCCTCTGTTAGAGAAAGAAGAAAGAAAGAAAGAAATGTGTGCTGTTGTCCGTTTTCATGCCTCTAGCTTTTATTTATGTGCAGTCTGGACGCATGAGTCACTGTGTGGTTCTGACCAAAGCAAACGTGACTTAGCGAGCACAGCGGTGCTTTGTTTCCACCTGAAGTATCCAGCTCCACGAAGCAGGGAAGAAGGGCTTTCCCTCCCGTCAGTTTTGCTGTCACTGGCAGCTGACTTAGCCAGACAGATGATGGACAAGAGGATTTTAGGGGCAAGCTCCGTCTTCCAGAGAAGCGACAGAAAGGAAGTAGGTCATGGCCTAGCAGAGGATTTGAGGGGAGACCTCACTTTGGGGAAGTCATCAGCAGAGCTTGAAGCAAGTGAAAACCATGTTTCAGTGGATTCAGCAAATAATTAGGGAGGACAGAGCCTCAGTGGAGGGGCTGCTTCGGCTGCAGGGTGTCCGAGCAAGTGCTGGGTCACCGGCTTCATCGTTCACTATCAGAGTGGCCAGCAGCTAACCTGCTGGTGTTCCTCCTGCACCATCATCGGCGCTGGATCTCGAACCAGATGGGCCTTGCCCTGGCTCCTCAATCCGCTTTCACGCGCAGAAAGTGCCCGCGTGCCCACTGGCGGGCTGCCTCGGCCGCTCGGGTGCTGCTGCCCCTGAGTGAGCAGCAGAGAGTTCCTGGGGAGCACAGCCCTATCCGCATCCCTGCTGCAGCCTCTAGGACAGAGCCCTGCACGAGGCAGGCCCCCGACGCCGGCGTGTGGACAGGTCAGGAGGAAGGAGGCGATGCACAGGAAGCCGTGCAGTCAGGATGTGGAGGCAGATGTGCACAAAGCCCCCCAGGCCACCTTCAACCTGCAGAATAGTGAAATAGTGCCGTCTGGGCTTCCAGACCCCATGGCACCCTGCAGGTGGTGAGACAGTGAGTAGGAAAGGTCATAAAGTGAAGTGAAGTGAAGGTCGCTCGGTCATATCCAACTCTTGGCGACCCCGTGGAATATACAGTCCATGGAATTCTCCAGGCCAGAATACTGGAGTGGGTAGCCAATCCCTTCTCCAGCAGATATTCCTGACTCAGGAATTGAACTGGTGTCTCCTGCATTGCAGACGGATTCTTTACCAACTGAGCTATGAGGGAAGGCCAGAAAAGGTCATAAATGAGATAATAAACTCGTGGTTACCAGGAGGAAAGTGTAGGAGGAAGGGAGTTTGGGGTTGATATACACACGCTACTCTCCAGCAGTTCAGTAGTAAAGAACCTGCCTGCCAATGAAAGAGACTCCGGTTGCGTCCCTGGGTTGGGAAGATCCCCTGGAGAAGGAAATGGCTACCCACTCCAGTATTCTTGCCGTGGAAATCCTATGGACAAAGGAGCCTGGCGGGCTACAGTCCATGGGGTCACAAAAGAGTCAGACATGACTTAAAAACCAGACAACAACAGCATGTATAAGATAGCTAACCAGCAAGGAGCTAACCAGCACAGGGAACTCTACTCGATATTCTGTAATAATACATATGGGAAAAGAATCTGAAAAAGAATGAATATATGTGTATGTATAACTGAATCACTTTTCTGTATACCCAAAACTAATACACCATTGTCAATCAACTATGCTTCAATATAAAATTTTTTGTAAAAAAAAAAGATAAAAAAAGGCATAAGGCATACTGTTTATTCAGGGTGCTAACCAGAGGGAATTTAGTACCTATTTTGCAATTATTTAATGAACACTTCTAGAAGAAGTGATTTTTAAAGGCTTTTGAATCAACAAGAGGGCTTTAAAAACTTACCAAGGCCTTTGGTGAAAGATGAACCTCTCCCTCTGGGTGTGACCGAATCCCCTATTCATCTTTCAAGTCTTTGTTTAAGTCAGTGGTTCTGAACTGGGGACAGCTCTGCCCCCCAGGGAATATTTGTCAATGTCCAGAGCTATTTTCGGTGGTCACAACTGGGAGGAGGGGCGCTCTCGGCTTCTAGTGGGAAGAGGCTGGAGATTCTGCACAATGCCCCCTGCAGTGCACAGGGCGAGCCGCGGAGCAGAGCTCTCTAACCCAGAAGCCGGCCGTGCCAAAGCTTAGACGCCGTGGTTTCAGTGCAGCTTGCAGAAGCTCCTCGCCGCTGCTCATCCTGCCCGGCCACCCTGTAACATCCTCATCTCCCTCTGTGCTTTCCCTCCATAGTATTCATCACAATTACAACTAAATGCTTGATATTCATCTTCCACTGAAAACCAAACCTCCTAGAAAAGGAAACTGTGTGTATCTCATTCACCACTGTATCCTAGCACCTGTTAGAAAGCCTGGCACATCGTAGAACCTCAGTCAGTATCTACTGAATGAAAGAATGAATCAGCCCATGACTAATTTCAGGTAGTAAGCAAAGCAGATATTCAAGTAGAGTTGTAGTTTCTACAAGCGTCAGATGTTTTTCAGGTGGTCTTGGGTTGCTTCTCTGTTTCCGTTCAAGAAAGTGAAGCATAAAAAAACAGAGGGGGGCTTCCCTGGCGGCCCAAAGGTTAGGACTTGGCGCTTCCACGGCAGGGGGCACGGGTTCAATCCCTGATTGGGCAACTAAGATCCCGCACGCCACGTGGTGCAGCCAAAAAAAGAAAGAAAACAGAAAATGATTCTTCACCTGCTGCGGGAAGAGGAGGGAAGGGAGAGCTGAGAGTCTGACTCTGCGGTGGGCACGTGTCTGATGCAGGCTTCCTGCAGGACCCCAGCATCTTAGCTCTTTACCAGCAAAGGAACTGGGATCTCAGCCGTGCCGAAGCATCTCTGCAGGCTGGACTAGGGGTGATGCTGAAGCATCGACTCCTCGTGGACTCCCAGCAGAGCCGCCGGGCCTCGCTTTCTCAGTCTGTCGCAGCCACGTGGCATGGCTCTGTCAATGGCGTAGAGCGAGATCTGCCAAGACAGGGGTTCTGGAAGAGCCTTTGTTTTCACCGAGAAAGGGAGAGGCAGCAAGGCCCAGGCATCCTTCTGCCAGCTGAATTTGACACGACCGGAACGCCTGCACGCAGACTCAGCAATGAGCTGGCCTCTGTACCCGGGGTCTCTCTTTCCTGCCAGCCACCTCGTCCTTCCTGAGAATGCAGCCTTCTGCCCTGGCAGCGAACCTTTCTCTGTTCTGATGAAGTGAGGGCAGAAAAGGACACGTTGGCTACCACGGTTGCGCATCTGAAGTCCTAAGTAAATAAACGAATCTGAGGGGGTAGAGAGTCCTGTCCATGTTGCAGCAAGGACAGCGAGGAGGGCTCGTGATTTAAGAGGAGGGAAGACCCACCTTCATGGTACCAAATGTGCCTGGCGACCTTCCATTTACAGATTGCCTCTTGGAATGAGGGGGTGACTACAAAGTGAGAATTTCAGATACAGATTAGAAGGTCCTGCATGAAGGCAAAGACTTTCCTGCAAACTGTTTGCACTGACCTCCTTCTCTGCATCTAGTTTTCTGCTACTAGGCTGTGGCAGACTTGGGGTTGAGACCCACATCCCCTTGCGGTCGGTTTCTCTGGCCCCAGCAGAGGGCCCTGGGTGCAGGGCGTTCTCAGTCAACACCTTCCCAGCCAAACACACGCCGTCTTCTCTTTGGTCTCTAAAGTAAATTGTGAAAGAGACAGACGGGCCGGGGGCAGGGGAGACAGTGGGAGTCGGAGAGGGTAATGAAAATCCGGAAGAGGAGATTCATTTCCTGTTCCCCCTCATCTCTGCTTTCTCATCTCAAGCATTAGTTCCTATAGTTTGAATAGAAGACAGAACTGAGTTAGGAAGCATTCTGAAGAGAACTTGTATTCAAGGAAAGAATATTTCGAACTTGGAAAAAGTTTTCCCGTTCCAGTTTTCTGTTTTTTAAGGTATGATTAATTGCAGCACTCTCCTAGTTTCAGGCGTACGCCCAGAACCTGGTTCCTTACATAGAGAGCCTAGGAGGCCCTGGGCTGAGCGGGTACCGCTCAGCGCTGCGGGGTGTGCCGTGTCTCCCGAGCGGTACCTGGTCCGCTGCTCCTCACAACTCCATTGAACGACACAAGCCAAAACGGGTTCCAGGGAGGGATAACCCATGGGGTGATGTTTACCCAATTATCTCCTCTCTCCTGGCAAAGTCTGGGGACTGCTGTTTCACATAGTAAGGCTGATAAAGGGAACACACAGTGAGGAAGGGCTAAAAAGACAGAAGAAGGTGACTCATAAAGTGGGAGGGAGAGACCACAGTTACAAGAGGAAAGCTTGGGTTTTATGCCCGCCACAACGGTCTTTAAACATGTGGCTTAGCTTGGAGACCAAAGACTGCAGGCTGGCAAAGTTTAAAACTTCCGAGCTTAAAGCTAAGAATCAGGAGCCTGGTATTATATTCCAGAAACTTCCTCTGACTGACTCGGATCACTTTTCAAAACTGATTGCCTCAGAGGTAACGGGAGAAGTAAACCCTTCCTTCTTTCTTTCATAAAATTACATCCAAAGTGAACTCGAAGCTCAAGTGGGTAGAGAACTTTTATTTCAAGAAGAGTGAGATAACATGTGTGAAAAGACTTGGCACTTTGTGGGGAAAAAAAAGCAGTTATGCTTCTTAATTTCAGCCTGAGGTTCTGAGCATCTCAGGCAAGCGTTCACATTAACGAATCAGGAACAGTTAATTTCTGAGTAGTATTTATGTCATCTCGACTTACATGTGATGGGGTTGATTAACAAAGAAATGAAGTAACTTATCAAAACACGTCTGCTGTACCCAGCATGGGGCGTGTGACCGGCAAAGGAGAGAACTGAATCAGAACTGGGCCCACCATTCGTGTTTCAGAAGTGTTTGGGGTGATATCTAGTTACAGATTTTAAAGTTCAAATAAACAAGCACGCGGTTTTTCCTTTGACTGAATTTGAAAGCTTTAAGATGGGAATCCTAACGCCATAAACATTTACACAGCTTGGCAAGTGCCTTATTATGTAAATACTTTGTGAAAACAACTTTGGTCCATAAAGTATTAATACTATTTGATAAAAATCAGTTTTTGTTTGGTGTGTCTTTTGAAGCTAGTGTAACTCCTGGTCATTCTATATGACTATAAAAGCTCTTTGGAATCAAATCCTAATCCCAACATGTTTTTCTTGTTCATTTAAACCTTTTATATACATGTGGGAGCCAGAGAGAGGGGAACGCTTTTAGGGCTTAAGCTTAAATTGCTTGTCATTTTCGTGCATGCTCTCTGAAAAATATTTGGCATGCTTGTGTTTGTGAGTTAGAATGTACGTTCATGTTCTTAAGCACTTTCTTTCTTTCTCCCCTTATGCTTGTTCTTTTGGTTTACAAACATCTTCGAATGGGAGAGCAGACACACACACTGAAGTTGGATTGTTTGATTTACCACCTTTTAAAAAGTATCTGTATTGATCAGCAATGTTTGCCCCTGACTCAAGCTTCCAAAGAGAAGGAAAAAAAAAAAAAAAAACTGTCCTCAACGCAAACTCAATAGTATTAATACCCCCAGAAGCATAAAAAAACCCCTAAACCAACACAACTTACCAAAGCTCTTTGTCCAGAGCTGTAGGAGCCCAGTTTACTGGACTCTGGAGTATATTTTGGTTTTGGTTTTGTCGTGAAAAAGAAGCAACTGAGAAGGCTAAGCGGAAATTTGTAGTATTTTATTTTCCCCCATGGATGTTACGTACAATGGCTGATGGCGTTAAGCTACATGAAATTCATCAAGGACGAAATTTAAACAGACTCAGGAAAAGCTTAAAAAGATTTTTCCATGTGGCCAAGCTACAGACTGGAGCAAATAAGTATTTTGTTGCTCACGAGGTGATTATGTGTGAAATGAAGTATAGTTGACGTTTGAGCAACGCCGGGGGTCAGGAGTGCCAAGCCCTGAGTAGTTGAAAATCCGCATATAACTTTACAGCCAGCGCTCTCTGCAGCCACCCATCTGCATCCAGGGATTCAACCAGCTGCAGACCTGCAGCCTTGGACTATGCATTCACTGAAAGAGATCTGTGTAACGTAGACCCGTGTAGCTCAGACCTGTGCTGTTCAAGAGGCAAGATGTACCGGTTAGCATATGGTGTGCAACAAACTTCTCCAGAACTAACCACCATTCAGCTAGCTCGCGACTCTATGCGCCTGCCCTTTGGGATGGGCTCTGAGGAGTGTTTCTTCTGATCTCAGTGGAATTCCCCCATCCCTTGGTGGTCAGCTGCTAGGTCAGTCGGGGGCAGTCTGGTCACGGGGAGGCCAAAGCCAGGGCACCCAAGGCCTCTCTCCACAAGGCCTCTCAACCTGATCACCTGCTTGGATAAAACTTGCAGACCATTGCCGGTTACTTTTTAATATGGCCTTGTCTCTAAATTCCTTTTGTAATTTCTTTCACGTGTGTCATATTAGAATCTTCCTAAGGGCAGCATCCTCTCCAGGTTGCCTGGATGCTCTTGAGACAGGGAGTGGAGAGAAAGCCAACGTTTCTTCTGACTGATTTTTAATAACTCTTAGGATTATTTGCGTCTTTTGTTGTCGTCAGCCCCAAATGCTTTCAGGAAGGAGCCACAGTCCAAACAAAACTAATTGATTCATTAATGAGATGGTCAAATGATTAAAAATTGATGGCTAAATGAATTAGCATTTTCATTGAATTTACTGCCTTTAATCTCTACTTGCCGTTTCCTGTATGTCTCAGAGAAGCTCACCAGTCTCTGGCATTTTTGCCCTGAGACTTCATCCCGTGGCCAGTGTGGACGCTGCTCCCCGCGTCACGGCCACTGCAGACTGTCCCCCGTTGTTCCCCACCAGCTCGGCAGGAAGCTCTCGGTGACTGGCTGCCGCTCCAGCAACAGGAGGTTTTGACACAGCTGTCTGGACAAGGCTGTTGGAGGCCCCTTACAGAGCTTTCCTGGGGGCTCAGCTGGTAAAGAATCCGCCTGGCTATGCAGGAGACCTGGGTTTGATCCCTGGGTTGGGAAGATCACCTGGAGAAGGGAACGGCTACCCACTCCAGTATCCTGGCCTGGAGAATCCCATGGACTGTAGAGTCCGTGGAGTCGCAAACAGACACGACCGAGCGACTTTCACTTCACTTCACAAGGCTCACTGGCACTTGGGAGAAGGTCATGGCCCAAGGGTGATGCTCCTGGGTCACCACTCCCAAACTGTTGCTGTTCTGCTTGATGTTGTCTGCTTACCTGGGATAAAAAACATGACTTGGCTAGACTAGATCCAGAACTTGTAGTGTCCACCTGGGCTCTTCCCAGAGGGCACAGCGGTAAAGACTCTGCCTGCCTGTGCAGGAGATGCAGGAGATCCAGCTTCAGCCCCTCGGTCAGGAAGGTCCCCTGGAGAAGGAAGTGGCAACCCACTCCAGTATTCTTGCCTGGAAAGTCCCATGGACAGAGGAGCCTGGCGGGCTACGGTCCATGGGGTCACAAAAAGAGACAAGACTTAGCGACTGAACAACAGCAGCAATATAATTTGTAAATGCACCAGTGGGCATAAGTAAAGAGTAATATTTTTAAATAAACTAAAGGGTCAGAATAATGTTAATGAAGTTAACATAACTGTTAATGTTATGTTATAACATTATATTATAACATTGTTATGTGAATGTTAACATAACTGTTAATGAAGTTAACAGTTAGTGAAAGATCAGAGATAATAATCACAAATCCTTTGGGTGGTGGTAAATGTCTTAGCACATAGGACCCAAGACTTCAGAATCAAATGAGATCAGGAGGCTCTATTGCATGTGAATTTTAATAGCACTTTGTGTATTTCCTCTTTAAATTACAAACGATATAAAGAGAAGTTTTAGATTTTCTTCCAGAATTTCAGTACCTGAGGGTACCTCAGAAATCAGCTGGCGGTCTTGCTACATACCGGGCCCCCTCCCAGAGGCTCCGATTCAGCCGATCGGGGGTGGGGCTGAAGACTGCATCTCTAACACATCCCCCCCTTAACGCTGACGCTGTGGTCTCAGGACCACACTTTGAGAAGCCCTGCCATCAGTCATCCCGGTGACCCCTTGGTTGTATCCTCTCGTGACCTTTGCTACACGTGACACCAATGCAGGTGAAGTCAGTGCCTTCGAGAAGCAATGCTCCCACTCTCTTCTGGTTTATAGCGCCCGTTCACGTCCTCGGTCTCCACCCACCCACACCCTGTCTTCCCCTGGCCGTCCCCCACGACCTAGGCGGAAAGGGCCGGAGAGCCGGGAAAGGACGGCGCATCCTCCCTGAGGACGAAGCTGACAGTTTGTGCTGCCCGGTAACTGCACGGCCTCAGCATATTTCCCCAGGCTGAATTAATGGCCTTGCGTTTCCTTTTCCTTTGCATAAAGCTAGGCGGATTCGTCCCCTGTTTGGACAAGACTTTGTTGCCAGCACTCTTCGCAGACAGCCAGAAGCTGGCCGCTGTCTGAGGCTGATAGTGTTGTCAGGAATTCCAGGGCGGGGTATTGTCCCTCGAGTTGGGAAATGCTAACTGAGGTCAACTCCAGTTCAGCTTCCTACCTACAGAATTATGGCAGGACGTTACATTTGGCCCTCGTGAGATGAATAGGTCAGCAGAAACGTACTCTTGTCTTCCTAATAGCAGACATCTCTATTTTTAAGCCTTAGGTCAGAACATATTTTTCCCCTATTTGAGATCCAATAATTCATATTCTCAAATGAGGAGGTATTTTTAAATCAAAGGCATGGACAGCAAAACCAAGAAAAATCTAAAACCGTTGCCCCGTCACAAATTCTCCAACCAAAATTGTGCTTCGGATGTTATCATGTTAGGATCTGAAATGGAAGTCAGCGTTCTGGTTGACTATTGCTGAATAACAAACCCACCCTCAAAGTTTAGTGGCTTAAAGCATCAACGGTTTTATTTCTGTGCCCCTAATTCTACACCGTGTGCAGCTTTGGGTGGAACTGATATGGGTGAAACTGAGAGGTCCTGAAGCAGAACCTGAGGTTTCTGCCTAGGGATTGGACAGCCTGGATGAAAACCAGGAGTCCGAACCACCAGGCCACCAGGGGCTAGAGGCTGGAAGCAGAGTGGGCTGGGCTCTTACCTCCGTTAGAAATCAAGAATGTTTCCAAGAGGCAGAAACTCCTCCTGCTGTAGAAACAGGCACAAAGGTTATTCTTGGAGACGCAGCACACAGGGGAGAGCACCCAGAAAGAAGCCTGTCATTTATTCATGACCAGGAGCGAGGCGGAGATGCCCGCGAGGCAAGCAGGGGTGTGGGCGTCCTCCCTAACGGGGAGGATGGCAGCAAAGAGGTGATTTAAGTCTCTCATTTAGGGCAGTCCTTCTAGGTCTTTGCTTGCCTTTGGCCAGTTGTCTCACTTCTTTTTCCACACCTGACCTGTCCTAGGTCCCTCTCTGACCGGCATGTGCGTATTTTAGGCGAGATGGATTCCAGTGCAGAGGGCGATGGGCAGGTTGACAGCACCCATTATGGGATGGTGCCCCCTCCCTTTTGACCCCCCAGGGAGCCTTTCTGTGCATGTGTAGTTGGGGCGGTCTCGACCTCAAGAATGAGAATTCTGTGGACTCTTGATCTTTTACCCAAGCAGGACTCAGCTCTTCCTATTATCCCCCTCCAGAAATCAGTCCTGAATATTCATTGGAAGGACTGATGCTGAAGCTGAAACTCCAGTACTTTGGCTACCTGATGCGAAGAGCTGACTCATTTGGAAAGACCCTGATGCTGGGAAAGATTGAAGGCAGGAGGAGAAGGGGATGACAGAGGTGAGATGGTTGGATGGCATCACCGACTCAATGGACATGAGTTTGAGCACGCTCCAGGAGTTGGTGATGGACAGGGAGGCCTGGCGTGCTGCAGTCCATGGGGCCACAAAGAGTTGGACACGACTGAGTGACTGAACTGAATTGTCTCATCTTGGAGTGTCTGCCCACAGGGTACAGACTCCAGCTACTGAGCCTGGGGCCCGTCTGTCTCCTGCCTCAGGGCGGCTTGCCCTGCTCTGCGTGGGCTCAGCTGGGCATCCCCGGCTGGAGAAGGAAAGTGTGTCTGGGGGCCTGGGTTTTCCTCTCTGGGTCTCCCTGTGAGGCTAGACTAAGCTTTTCACAGCAGGTTGGCTCAGGGTATAGGGCCAAAATGTGTAAAAGCTGAAACTACCAGGCCTTCAAGGGTTCAGTTAGGGACCCCCCCGCCCTGTGGTCCAGCGGTTAAGAATCTGCCTTCCAATGCAGGGGATGAGGGTTCAATCTGTGGTTGGAGAACTAAGATCCTGTATGCCTCTCGTGAGTGCCACAGAGCCCCTGAGCCACACCTAGAGTGAAGATCCCTCGTGCTGCGATGAAGACCTCATGCAGCCAAATGAAGACGTATTTTTGTTTAGAAAGGATTCAGGTTAAACGGAGTCCCAGGACCAGCCCACACTCCAGAGGACCGTCTACACAGGGCATCAACCCCAGCAAGTGCAGGGCCAAACGCCAGAGTCCACCAGAGTCACAGCCCCCACTGCTTGAGAGCATCCACACCACGGTCAGGCTGATCCCTGGGGCACCGGGTCCGTCGCAGGAAGGACTCAGAGCCTCCTGACACACAGCAACGGCTGTGACTGTACCTTACTGAGAATTTTCAGAACACCAACATGCATATCTGCTGCAGGGCAGCTGTTTTTTCTTTTAACTTTTTATTTTGCACTGGAGTATAACGATTAACCATGTAGTGCTAGCTTCAGGTGTATGGCAGAGTGATCCAGTAATACATATACATGTATCTCTTCCTTTTCAGATTCTGTTCACATTTAGGTTGTGACGGAATATTGAGCAGAGTACCTTGTTCTGTACAGTAGGCCCTTGTTGGTTATTTTACAGGCAGTAGTGTATATCTGTCAACCCCAAAGTCCCTTCCCCCTTCCCCCTTTAATAACCATAAGTTTTTTTTGTTCTGTGTCTGTGACTCTGTTTCTGTTTGGTACATAAGTTCATTTCTGTCTTTTTAGATTCTGCATATAAGTGATATCACGTGATATTTGTCTCTGTCTGAATTCACCTAGTGTGATCATCTCCAGTTCCGCTCATGTTGCTGCAAATGGCACCATTTCGTTCTTTTTTGTGGCTGAGTAATATTCCACTGTGTATATGCACCACATCTTCTTGAGTCATTCATCTGTTGGTGGAGAAAATTTAGATTGCTTCCTTGTCCTGGCTATTGTAAATAGTGCTACAAGGAACATTGGGGTTGAATTGCAGTTTTCTCTGGATCCCAGTAGTGGGATTGCTGGGTCATATGGTAGTGCTGGTTTTTTTTTATTCTTTTTAAGGAACCTCCGTACTGGCATCTCTGCTTCCCTTCCTGCCGAAACATTCCTCTGTTCACACTCTCTCCCCCACCCTGCTCTATTTTTCCTCCTTCCGAGCACTCCCCACTCGCTGACACTGTGTTAAGTAGTGTTTCCAACCTTATGGCCTGTCCCCCGCAAGGCAGACGTTCATCGAGTGTAAAACGCACAGGGGACGTCACTCGGCTCCCATGCTCTCTGCTGCATGCCCAGCGCCGACAGTAAAGCCTGGCGCAGAGACGTTCTGCAAAAATGCTTACTGAAGGAGACGAGAAGAGAAATGTCATGTTGAGACTGTTTCTCCGAGGCAGACGTGGCAGCTCCCAAGTACGTCATCCTGACGCACGCCTGTGGCTGAGTTGGGGTCTCCTCTGCAGGGCCTGGGCCGGGCACCCCTTTGTCATGATTGCTGCCTCTCCTCTGCTGGTTCCCATGGTGTCATTGTCCGGGCTGTCAATGGACATCAATCCCGGGCTTAGAGGGTTTTCTGTGGAGCCTTCAGCTCCTTTATTTGGCCAATTAGGCTTTGTGCTCCTGTTTCCAAATACAGAGGTGGGAGTAACATGAACCTGGCTTTACCGGATGCCTTAGTTTTAAGGACCAGCTTCTGGTGCAATGCTAGATTATTTCCAACTAAACCTCAGATATCCTCCCCCCTGCTGGAACTGGTTAGTGAGCATGAGCTATTCATTCCTAAATAGAGGCTTAACCAGATAGCTTTTCATTCCGCTGTGTCTTTCACTGAGATGTCAGGAAGTACTTGCTGTCTTCCTTCTTATCTTTCTTTCTTCTTTTCTCTCTCCATTTTTGCTTTCTACCGATCTGTATATTTTTTTCCTTTCTTGGCTTTTTTCCTCGAGCATTGCCTTGCAAACGTGGTCCTAGAGATTAGAATCCTCACTGGTGTTCATCCTCCTGTCCATCTGCTCTTTGGATTGTTTATCGACCAAAGGGGGGGAAAAATCCGATTTCCTTAATGAATTTTCTGTGCTTGCATCAGATTTGGTGACAGGTCACCTAGACCTGTCATTTGGGGGCCTGTCAGCTGGATGTTCCAGCTAGCTCTCACCCATGAAGGATCTTCACCTGAATTCCTTTCTCCTGGCCTCGCGTACCTGCCTGCATGGAGTGTTGCAGGAGGAGCACTTTGTAGCCCTTTTTTCAACCCAGAGGCACCTGCGTGCTTTCAAACAAGGCTAAGAAATCTCTTTGAAAAAGCACTGTAAGTGTTCCTCTTGGCCGCGTCCTGGGGGTTTTCCTCCACGTCTTTTTGCTTTCACTCGTTCCGGCCCCCACCCAACCCTACCCCTGTGACAGCTCTCTCCACAGGGGCCTCAGCCCAGTCTGGCTGCAAAGAGGGGCCTCTGGCTGAGATGTTCTTATGTTCTTCAAAGGCACCATTGTGAGAGTTGTTTCTGACTGTGATGAACTTAGCCGAGTTCCTCGGACCTGCCATATAGCATGATCAGAGTTTTCGGAGGCCTTTCAGATTCTAGGCCTCAAGTTCCTAGAAAACAGCGTGTGTTTTAAATGCAAATAAGAGAACACTGGAGTCTTGTAGAGTCTGCACCCTGTTTGCAAACACTCCTCCACGCCCTTGTCCAGAAACAACCTTGAGTTTGTAAAGCTGGCATTTGGCAATGCAGTGGTCCAGTCGTGCTCCTAAAAGCAAACGAAGGCAAGGCCATGGGCGTGGCAGCACCTCAGTGTAAGATACTGTCCCCTTGGGAACCAGCTGCCTTTCTCTCTCTGTCTGAATCTCTCTCTCCTGATGTGAACGTGTCCCTGGCTCTCTGAAACTAGAATAGTCCCAGAGTCCCCTAAATTTGGCAATGGCTGTGAAGCCTTGACAACAGAACTCTACTGGATTATAAACACCTGTTACATATCTTGTAGCCTCACCTTTGGTGAGCAAGTATGTCTATAGCATTGCTTGTGTCTGATTTCTAAATGCGTGAAAGTGAAAGTCGCTCAGTCATGTCCGACTCTTTGTGACCCCATGGACTCTACACAGTCCATGGAATTCTCCAGGCCAGAATACTGGAGGGGGTAGCCTTTCCCTCCTCCAGGGGATCTTCCCAACCCAGGGACTGAACCCAGGTCTCCCACATTGTGGATGGATTCTTTACCAGCTGAGCCACAAGGGAAGCCCAAGAATACTGGAGTGGGTAGCCTATCCCTTCTCCAGCGGGTCTTCCCGACCCAGGAATCGAACTGGGGGTCTCCTGCATTGCAGGCCGATTTAACCTGTCCCAATTTAACCTGTCCCAGCTTCTAAGGAACAATGTTTTCCTTTACTATTGTTTTCTTTCTCTCCCACCCAGTTCCCGTTCAGTAACGATTTAGCTTACTGCTCATTTAATGTCAGCAGGACAAGGTTATTAAGTAACTCTCAAACAGAATCAAGTCCAGCTTCACAGAGTCTCATCTTCTGCGATTCACTGGATCCATCTCAGACAGCTGTAAAAATCACTCATCACGTCCCACCTCCCTTTTGGCCTGTAGCGGGAGGAACACTGGGCCGAGGGCTGAGACATCTTGGATTCTAGACATGGATCTGCAGGTGTGAACTATGCCACCTGTGGACATTCACCTTCCTTCTTTAAGACTGAGTTTTTCCACCCGCATCACAGGAATGATCGCCATCACCCTGCCTACTGTGGAGTCACTGGGCGACCGAGTGAGAAGCAAAGCTTTCCTCTACTCAGCGCAGCGCTCACTACACGTTGACCGTGTACCGCGTCACACGAGGCAGTCGGAGCACAGATGTGTTTGACTGAACTGCATTGATTTGCAGTGCTCTGCTCACTGCTGCTCCACAGCCAAGTGATTCCGTTATCATATCCAGAGTGTCCATTCTTCTTATGTACTTTTCTTTTATGGTTTATCTCAGGATATCAAATATAGTTCCCTGTGCTATACGGTAGGACTTTGTCGTTTATCCATTCTGTTTATACCAGTTTGCATCATCTAACCCCAGACCCCCAGTCCTTCCCGCCCCCAAACCCATCCCCTTTGGCAACCACAAGCCTGCTCTCTATGTCTGGGGGCGGGGGGGGGGGTCTGTTTCTGTGTCATAGTTTAGATTCCACACATAAGTGACATCATATGACATTTATCTTTCTCTTTCCGACTTCCTTAGTTTGACAACCACTAGGTCCGTCCATGTTGCTACAGATGGCCACTGTTTCATTCTTTATTATGACTGAGTAGTATTCCATTGTGTATGTATACCATATCTTCTTTATCCACTCATCTGTCGATGGACGTTTAGATTGTGCCCATGTCTGGGCTAGTATGACTAGTGCTGCTATGAACTAGGGTGCGTGTATCTTTTTGAATTAGGACTTTGTATGCCCATTTTCCTATATGCCCAGGAGTGGGATTCCTGCTTCATATGGGAGTTCTATGTTTCGTTTTTTGAGGAACCTCCACACTGTACTCCATCGGGGGTGCACAAAATTACATTCCCACCAGCCATATAGGAGGGTTCCCTCCTCTCCTCACCTTCTCCAGCGTCTGCTGCTTGGAGACTGTTGGGCCGTGGCCATGCTGACTGGGGTGGGGTGGCGCCCCGTTGCAGCTGTGATGTGCCCCTCTCTTGTACTCAACGACAGAACACAGGTGTTAACGCGGAGGCCCCTCTGGCCCATTGGGGGTGGCTCGTCCCCGTCGCTCTCATCATCACACAGACCCGGGGAGCGTGGTGCTCTGGGGCTCACTTGCCTCTTTCCCTGACCCCCCGAGGACGGAGGTGATCCCAGCCACAGGGACGCCTGACTCTGAGCTCCTGCGGCGCATCATCGTCCCTGCCGGGAGGAGCTGTCGGGTCAGCGGAGCACCGTGGACTCTGCCACACCGCGGAGTCTCCGTGGAAACATACTTCAGTTGGTTTATGAATAAATCATGAATGAGTGGGCGGAGGGTGAAACGCTACCCTGGACACTTTACATCTGCTTCCTGTTCCCCGCCCTATCGATGGGGACGCCTGTGAAGGTCTTTCTTTTCTGTTTGTCCTTATTTGATCTGATTCCAGTTCATTTTCACTGGAAACTGAGTCCCCCTTGACTCATTAACTTAACAGTAAGGTTCATAGTCTCTTAAGAAAAATGACTGCTGAGATTTTTTTTTTTTTTTTGTCTTACCCCAAGCAGATTCAGTGGTGTTTGTGGGAAAAAAAATAATTGAAACCAAAACTCAGATTATCCCTTGCCTGTCTGATAACTCTTCCCGTGTAGCTGGGTGCGTCCTTGCTTCCTGTCCCAGGCGGCTCTGGGGAGAGCAGAGAGTCACCAGAGCTAAGTACATTGGTCTTGACCCAGTTGCAGCGGTAAGCCCAGCCTTCAAGCAGTTCTATTCTAGCCTCAAGCAGCGTCTTAAGCTAGCATCGTAAGCTGTCTGTGAAATTCCATTAGGACCCGAATGTATAGCATGGTTTCTAAGGAGAGGGACATAGGAGGTTTATACACTCTCTGAGATAAAATGCAGTATACTATGAGAGTATGCCCATGTCTTTTTCTGGGGTGTGCATTCATGCTCCCCGGCTTTCCCCAAATATTCTCAAAGGAATCCATGATCCTTCCCACTTCCACCCTCCCCCAAAAAGGTTAAGAGCAGCATCAGAAAGATTCTAGCCTACTTAAAGAATGTGTTTCTTATGACTAACATATTTTACTTTTCCCAGAACTGCTATGTAGCAGTCATAAAAATGTAACCCTCCAAACTGCCTGGCAGTCGACTTCAAGTTAGACAAGTCTATCGTGTGACTCATGGAACTTTCTCATGCTTTGGCATTCAGTAATCAGGAAAATCCCGTGGAACTGTTTCATGCTTCTGAAGACAGTAATCAGGAAAATCCTGGAGGAGACTGTGGTTTTAAAGGATGCTAAATCAGGTTATGATCATGTGGACCCTGATAGTATGTTTTTCCTCTCTGGAATTTCCTCTTGGGGGTGGTCTGTGCTTCTCATTTCTAAAACTTATATCAACATCCTCTTGGACCTGGAAGTATAAGCTATTAATTTATTTTATTTTGTATCATTTTGTACAAAGCAGAAAAGGATTCATCATAAGCCATGGAAAACTTTGCCGGGGTCCAAGCAGGGCCAGATTATTAGCCCTCACAGGGTACTGCAGACCTGGTAACTAAGCCTGCTGGTTTCTCCTCAATGCCGGCCTCTCAGACACTGAGAGTGAACTCAACCATCCATCCCAGCTGCCTTTTTCCAAGTTAAATGGCCAAGGTATTTTGTTTTGCCTTTGTTGGGTGTGATTTATTTGGTAACAGAGTTGCACACACTTAGGGAACATGGAGACGCTTAAAGTACTTTTTAATACTTAAAAAGACAGGCTGTGCTTTGCCGTTGCCCAGCTATTGCAGGGTGAAGGATGCTCCCTAGAGTTTCATGAAATGAGAGAAGTAGGCGTTTTGAACCACCTAAATTCATCTGCAGTGCCTTTTTTTCCATTTCCTTCCAAAACAGCACAGTGACCATGAGCATACATTCTGGATTCAGAAGGTCTGAGTTTGAACCCCAGCTCTGCCACTTACAAGCTATTCAACTTTGGGCAAATTATAGAGCCTCTGTGTCCACAGTCCTCACCTAGAGAATTGGAGATACCCACACTGCTTACCTCACAGGGTTTACAGGAAAATGAAAGCTTTTAGGAGACTGCCTGACAGGGACAAGTTGCTACATATGTATTCTTAAAGCAAATCTGTTTAAGGAGGGTGATATTGGAGTTTATACAGTTGTATCCAACTAGGATCCAGCCTGAGCAGCCAATTGCTGCCATTGAACCAGTTGGTGGTGGTGGGCTTTTGTTGCTCTGCTTTTTGGGTTTTGGGATTTTTTATCTTTTCCATCTATCTCTTCTGAGAGCAAGGTTTTCCTTGGCTGGCCTCCTCGTGCTCCAAGGGCTTTCAGATCTGAGATAATCTGATGGAATCTCTGTGTTTTAATCCCTCAGTCACACAATGAGTCAAGTCAATCAAAGCCACTTAGCCTCTTGTTGACAGGGGTTTCTTTGGCTGGCCAGGGTTTTGTTTGTTTTTTTGTCTCCCTCTCCACCTGTGGTTGACTTCCAAGCCCTGAGCCTGATCTGACCTTTTTATTGCAATTACCATGATTTCCACAGGTAGCACTTATGAGTCCCCATTAATGCTCATGATGAAGAATAAGTCTCTGTCAGTAGACTTGAACAAAAAAGGAAGCAAGATATTGTGGACAGGATACGTTTCAACCTCATAAGTAGCTAAAATAGTTCTAATGTAGGAATCACAAGATTCAGTTTAGTCACGCAGATTGTATCCTAGAGTCTCATGAAACACACTTGTGCCAGAACACAGAGAGTACTTTGCTTGCCTTGTGATTAGGTCTCTTTTTTATGGAATGCATCTATAACAGACTTAGCTATTATCAATTAGGAAAAAGTAGTAAGCAGGAACTCAGAAAAAGACTCCTTTTAATCAATCCTGACATAGAAAATGGTCAAGATCATTCTTGGAAATGTCCTTTAATTTAAAATATATACATATATTCTCTATTTGCCATTTATTTTTTTTCCATTTATTTTTATTAGTTGGAGGCTAATTTCTCTATTTGCAATTTAATAGAAAGGAGTTGTAGTAAAGATTACTGACTGCAAGATCTATTTCTCCTTAATATTTATTCTGATCACATGTAGTTTTAAGCAGAATAGATGCTGGGTCTCCAGAAATGTTAGTGATTAAACAGAGCCATTCCGAGTCTTTCAAAAGGAAGCATTTGAAGAATTTTATAATTGTCTAACCCAGCTTCTTTATCTTTTGCTTGAGAAACTTGAGACCCACAGTGCTTCCTGTTAATAACTGCACCCAGCTCAGCAGAATACGAAAGCTAATTTTCAGGGAAACTACAAGAGGAGAAGTATTTAAGTTTACATTTTGCCTTTTGACATCTTTTTCTGCTTTGTTCCCAATGAATATTCATAGTGAGTTTTTTTATTGAGATCTAATTGACATGCATGATATCATATTGGTTTCAGGTCTGCAACATAATGATTCGATGTTGATATGCAATGTGCAGTGATCGCCACAGTAAGTCTAGCTTCTCTCTGTCACCATGTGAAGTGACCTTTCGGGATTTCCTCTCCTGGCAACTTTGAAATGTGTGCTACAGTATTATTTACTGTAGTCATTACGCTGTAAGCTCCATCCCTATTTTATAAACTTTTTCATTTTATAAGCGTAGGTTTTGACCTCTTGATCCCCTTTACCCATTTTGCCCACCCACCCCTCTTCCCCTCTGGCAACCACCATCCTGTCCTTGGTATCTATGAGCTTTGCTTTGGTTTGGTTTAGTTTTTTCATTTTTTAGATTTGTCTTTCAGATTCCACATAGAAGTGAAATCATACACTATTTGTCATTTTCTGACTTATTTCACTTAGCGTAGTTCCCTCAAGGTCTATCCATGTTGTGTGTGTGTGTGTTCAGTCATGTCCGACTCTTTGCGACCCCATGGACTGTAGCCCCCAGGCTCCTCTGTCCGTGGGATTTTGCAGGCAAGGATACTGGAGTGGGTTGCCATTTCCTACTCCAGGGGATCTTTCCAACCCAGGGAGTGAGCCCATGTCTCCTGCATTAGCAGGTAGATTCTCTACCCCTGTGCCATCCATATTGTTACAAATGGTAAAAGATTTCATTCTTTTCAACAGCTGAGTAATATTCCGTTGTGTGTGTGTGTGTGTGTGTGTGTACATATATATATATATATACACACCACATCTTCTTCATCCATTCCTCCACCTGTAAGCACCAAGGCTGTTTCCATATCTTAGTTGTTATAAATAATGTGCTAAACATAGGAGTCCCTTGGACGGCAAGGAGATCCAACCAGTCCATTCTAAAGGAGATCAGTCCTGGGTGTTCATTGGAAGGACTGATGCTGAAGCTGAAACTCCAGTACTTTGGCCACCTCATGCGAAGAGTTGACTCATTGGAAAAGACCCTGATGCTGGGAGGGATTGGGGGCAGGAGGATAAGGGGACGACAGAGGATGAGATGGCTGGATGGCATCACTGACTCGATGGACATGGGTTTGGGTAAACTCTGGGAGTTGGTGATGGACAGGGAGGCCTGGCGTGCTGTGATTCATGGGGTCGCAAAGAGTCGGACACGACTGAGCGACTGAACTGAACTGAACTGAAACTGAACTGAAACATAGGAGTAAATCTTTTTTAATTGGTAGTCCCATTTTCTTTGGGTGAATACACAGGAGTAGAAAATCTGAATCATATGGTAGCCCTTGTTTTAATTTTTTGAAAAATCCCCATACCGTTTTCCACAGTGGCTACACCAATTTACATTCCCATTGCACCGGTATACATCGCACTGCTGGTACACAAGAGTTTCCTTTTCTCTACATCCTCGCCAACATTTGATAGTTCTTGTCTTTTTAACAATGGCCGTTTCTGACAGGTGTGAGGTGATTTTCATTTCCCTGATGATTCATGATGTTGGGCATTTTTTCCTGTGTCTGTTTTTAAAATAATCCATTCTAAGGAGAAAACTGGCTTGATATAATTAACATTCACTAGAAAATGAAAATAGAGCCTGGATTTGATGGCAAATGTTGATGAGTAGGGAGAAAAAGAAATCAAAATGATTATGTTCAATCCATCTGCAAGGTCTTGACTATTGAAACATGAAAACCTAATGAAGAGGAGCTTAAACCAATATTTTCTGGAGGCAAAACAAGAGATACAATGTTAGATAGGATGCAACTGGAGAACTTTATTGTCCAGTAAAGAGAATGAGGAAAGTATGTAGAAAACTTCAGTATGATGAGCAGCAGAAAACATGTCACTGGGGAAGTAGAGTAGAATGTTTTAAGAGACCTGGAAGGCCTGAGGGCTGGTGGGACAGCTTTCCCGGGGATCTATAATTGATGGCTCCCAGACGCTTATCCCCAGCTGAACTTTCCCCTGGAGCTCCTGATTCCTGCAGCTGCCAGTGAGACAGCTCCTCTTGGAATCTAAATCAGCGTGGCCAAAGCCGGATTCCCAGCTTGCCCCCAAGGCCCCCTGCCCCCCAGCCTTCCCCATCCTGGTGCGACAACCCCTCAATCGTCCTGGCCACAGATCGTGGTGTCATCCCTGTCTCTTGTCTTTCTCTCTCACACCACCTCTGCTTCGAGAGGAAATCCTATCATCGGCACCTCTGGTCAGCCCAGAGTGGGACAGCTTCACCACCCCCATCTTGAGCCCCGCCGCTGCTGTTCGCGTCCCATCCTCCCCACACCATGCACTGTTCACAACAGGACACACCCCAGAGCCCACCATGCCCTCCCCAGAATCCTCCTCTGGGCCCACGTCTCTCAGAGTCCATGCAACGGGCCAAGCCCCCCAGCCTCCTGGCTCACTCCTCTCATTCCGTGACTTTGCTTCAGCCCTACTTGGCCCCTTGCTGTTCCTCTTTTCTGCAGGGCGGACTCTCACCTCAGAGTCTTTGTTCAGGCTTCCCCTCAGTCTGAAAGGCTTTTCTCCCAGGCATTCATGTAGATCACTCCTTGACCATCTTCAACACCTGGCTCAAGTGTCATCTTCCTAACACAGCCTATTTGACCATTTCAGTTAAAAATGCCTACAAAGATCTATGTAGTCACTTTGCCATCACAGGTCCATCTAGTCAAGGCTATGGTTTTTCCAGTGGTCATGTATGGATGTGAGAGTTGGGCTATAAAGAAAGCTGAGCACCAAAGAATTGATGCTTTTGAACTGTGATGTTGGAGAAGACTCTTGAGAGTCCCTTGGACTGAAGGAGATCCAACCAGTCCATACTAAAGGAGATTAGTCCTGGGTGTTCATTGAAAGGACTGATGTTGAAGCTGAAGCTCTGACACTTTGGCCACATGATGCGAAGAGCTGACTCATTTGAAAAGACCCTGATGCTGGGAAAGATTGAGGGCAGGAGGAGAAGGGGACGACAGAGGACGAGATGGTTGGATGGCATCACCAACTCAATGGACATGGGTTTGAGCAAAATTCCAGGAGATAGTGGAAGACAGAGGAGCCTGGCATGCTGTAGTCCATGGGGTCGCAAAGGGTTGGACACAACTTAGCGACTAAACAACAACAGCAATTTAAAACTGAGTTTCTCCCTACTAGCTCTTTTTTTTTTTTTTGTAACTCCAGGGTTGGTTTATTACTTTATGTAAGTTATTTAGGATGACGTAGTCTGTGTCACACAAGAAACTGTAAGGTGGATGAGGACTGAGAAAGAATCAGAGTGGCTAGAACTGAGTGGGAGAGAGAAAGCAACTTACGTTTCGCCACGCTCCTTGTGTTTCATTTCTGTTGGCTGCGCTGGGTCTCTGCTGCTGCACAGGCTTCTCTCTAGTTGCAGCGAGCGGGGATTCCCCTGGGTTGCGGAGCTGAGGCTTCTCACTGCAGAGGTCTCTCTTGTTGAGGAGCACAGGCTCTGGGGCCCTCGGGCTTCAGTGGTTGTGGAGCGTGGGCCCCGTAGTGGCGGCTCCCAGAATCCAGAGCACAGGCTCGGTAGCTGTGTGCACGGGCTTACATTGCTCTGAGGCCGTGGCATCTTCCCGGCCAGGGATCGAATCCAGGTCTGCTGCACTGGCCGGTGGACTCTTAACCACCGGACCAGCAGGGAAGCCCGTCAGCTTTTACGGTTCAGTGAAGGAAGGGTCAACAGTTAATCCAGATAAGGGGGCACACAATGAGAGCGCAACGGTGGTGCAGACCGGGCGTCCCAGGAAACCTGGGCAGTTTCATGAAAGAGAGCGTCGTGGTGGTGCTATCCCTACCAGCACTTCAGATTCTCCTTACCAGCGCAATTTTCGCATAGAACAGGTCTTCAAGTGTACTGTATAATTCACGTCGCCAGCGTGTGTTTGTTGTGTGATGTAACATCTCTGTCCTTGTGCTGGAATAGTCAGGTGCCCAGAAGTCCCGGGGGGTGGCAGCCCTGTTTGTTTGATTCACTGCTGTTTCCGAAGTGCCCGAAACAGTGCCTGGAACCTAACAGGCACTCCGTAAGCATGTGTCAATAAGCGGATAAGTGGATTCACGGGGAAACGAGGGGGCAAAGGAGAGAGTGAGTTGTTTTTTTTTTTTTTTTTTTTGAGTGAGTCGTTTTTAAGCAACCTCGACTCACAGCCCCTTCGCTAAGTCTGCTGAATCTTGTGACCCTCTTCCCAGAATGAGACATATGTGCAAATTTACACAAAGTTCTGCCCTCACTTCCAGGAGGCACACACGCATCCTGAGACCCATCCAGGAAGCCAAGCAGAAGGAGCCGTGTCTCAGGCAGAAAGAAGAGCGTAGATAAAGGCTCAGAGGCAGGAACGGGTGACCTGGGTTAGAGGCTCCCTGGGAGTCATGTATCTTAGGTGGATAATAAAGCAGGAGACTCGTGGGAGATGAGTACAGGCGGTCTTGTGTAGATCTGGGCCTCCCGAGTGGGGTTCTTTCTATTTTTTTTATTGGAATATGCTTGCTTTATAATCTTCTGTTGGTTTCTGCCGTACATTGAAATGAATCAGCTAAATGTATACGTGCATCTCCTCCCTCTGGGGTCTCCGGCCCCCCACCCCAATCGGGCATCACAGGACGCCGAGCGGGGCTCCCTGAGCAACACAGCAGCTTCCCGCTAGCCAGCTGTTTGACACCTGCTAGAGTATGTGTGTGACCCTCATCTCCCAGTCCATCCCACACCTCTTCCCCGCCTCCTCCGTAAGCACACAGCCATCCTCTAGGTCTGCGCTCCCCATTCATGTCCTACAAACAGGTTCGTCTGTGCCATATTTCTAGATTCCATGTGTATGCATGAGGTAGAAACAGTAACAGATTTTCTTTTCCTGGACTCCAAAGCCACTGCAGATGGTCACTGCAGCCATGAAACTAAAAGACGCTTGCTCCTTGGAAGGAAAGTTATGACCAACCCAGACAGCATATTAAAGAGCAGAGACTTCACTTCGCCAACAAAGGTCCGTCTAGTCCAAGCTATGGTTTTCCCAGTGAGATGTGAGACTTGGACCATAAAGAAGTCTGAGCACCGAAGAACTGATGCTTCCAAATTATGGTTCTGAAGAAGACTTGAGAGTCTCTTGGACTGCAAGGAGATCAAGCCAGTCCATCCTAAAGGAAATCAGTCCTGAATCTTCAATGGAAGGACTGATGCTGAAGCTGAAGCTCCAATACTTTAGCCACTTGATGTGAAGAGCCAATTCATTGGAAGAGACCCTGATGCTAGGAAAGATTGAAGGCAGGAGGAGAAGGGGACGACAGAGGACGAGATGGTTAGATGGCATCACACACTCAGTGGACATGAGTTCAAGCAAATTCTGGGAGACAGTGAAGGACAGGGCAGCTTGGTGTGCTGTCGTCCATGGGGTCGCAGAGCTGGACACGACTTAGTGACTGAGCAACAACGTGGGATCATTTGTTTTCCTCTTTCTGACTTACATCACCCTGTATGACAGACTCTAGGTCCATCCATAGCTCTACAAATGATCCAGATTGTCACTTCTTAGAAGTGAGTAGTTTTCCATTGTAAACATGTGAAACTAAAGCTCTAAAAACTCTCCAACATTTCCTCAAACTGTGGTAACCAACTGGAAAAGCAAGCAGCAGACATACGTATTAGCGGTGACTTGAACACTGGATTTCCAGCAGCGGCAGAGAGCATTATTTGTGCAGAAGATCGCAGCTCTCGCAGCGTTCGTGCAGTCTCCTATGACACCCGGTGTAATGGCGTCAGTCGGTGTCGTCATAAGAACTTCTTTCTCACGCTCTCAGTAAATGCTGCTGGAATTGTCTTACCCTCCGTGCTGAGTCTAACTGTGGCTCTCTTGGATTTCATAGGAAAATTCCAGAAGAATCAAGGGAGTCTTGAAGCAGCCAGGCTGGAGAGGTGGTTTCCCAATGGGTTCCTGCACTGGGACTCGTGGGAGATCAAGTTTTTAGTGTTCCTCTGTGAAATGAGAAAATATAAGGAAATCTTTTTGTAAACCTAAATTTTTTTAATAAATCTACTTTCTGCAAGCTAAAAGACTTCCCTTTATTCTTGAGAATAATCTTCTGACCTTTTGGGGGCTGTGGAGGCCATGAATATCTTTCCTTTTATGACGTGATGGCAGTAATAGTTGTTTTTCTTTCTGAATGGCCTTCCTTGGCAAAAACAAACAGTTGGCAAGCTGTAACAGACCCTAAATTTGTTTATAGGTTTGCTCTTTTAATCATTCTTTGAAATATGAAGATCTGGGAACTTCTAGACTAGCAGTTGAGAAATTTTCTCTGGCCTTTTAGAGAAACTAAAGAATTCCTTAAACCATGCATTTGGCAACAAAGTTGGTAATGAATAATTCTACCACCTTATTTTAAATTTAGCATTTATCATTCATATGTGACATTATTAGGATGTAAATTATGCATACATATTATACACTTACATACACACAGACAAGATCAAAGATGTTCATGGTAATACATTATTTAAATATACATACACACTCTCTTTTATATCGTTCAAGACCAAAAAAATATCTCCACAAAAACGTAAGAGGTGGCAATGTGCTTATCAGGAATTGTATGTGTTTTCATTGAAAATCCTCATCATCACAAGCCACTCATGGTTTTGTTGCCTGAGCTGCTGACAAACAGACCTGGCCTAGATACATACAGTTCATTATCTCTTTCTAATTGCAAGCGGATTTCCAAGGTGTGTTCATGACATTTTAAATGAAATCTGCCTACTGTTACACGATGCCGGCCCAGGGGTCGGTCAGGGGTTCCCTTGTTCCTTTCCAGGCCCCGGCCTCTGTTCCTACCTACAGATTATAACAGATCACTCGGACCGCTGTTCCTACCTACGGATTATAACAGATCACTCGGCCCTCTGTTCCTACCTACGGATTATAACAGATCACTTGGACCACTGTTCCTACCTACGGATTATAACAGATCACTCGGCCCTCTGTTCCTACCTATAGATTATAGCAGATCACTCGGACCTCTTTGGTAACTCCCCACTGCACCAGTGACTGTCCATCGGCATGGCTATGGGAATACAGGTGGGGAAACTGGGCCACATCACACTCTTGGTTTTGTCCTCCAAAGGAAGCATGTAATTACACAATTACTAGGTTGCAAAATCGCCAACGGTAAGGTTTTCAGTTGGGCAGGGGAGTAGATCGAGAAGACAGTGCCCGCTTTTTAGGTATCGACACTTAGGCCACTGACGGTCATCTCCGAGGACACGGAGGCATCGTGCTGAGAATGCCCTCTCATTAACTCAACAATACACAAGAACTTTTGAGCATCTGATTTGTGTGAGATGCTTGCAGGGATCAGGCATACAGGAAGGAATTAGCTATTTCTGCCCAGAGGAGCTTGCACTCTACGAAACGGGGAAACTGACCTCCGTCCTACAGACGTTTATTGAATGCCCACTGTGTACCAGGCACTGTTCTAGGAACCTGGGCGTGAAACCAGAACAGAAGAGGTGCTGGTCCTCATGGTGTTTTCATTCCGTGGACAACTCAGTTCAAAAGGATAAAGCAGGCACAGCCAACGAACAGTGTTGTGAAAGAGGACTTGGCAGTGTTTCTGTGAAACTGAATGTGGGTTACGGTCCAGCACTTCTGCTGCCCCGCCGCTGGAAGGAGCGGTCAGAGCGACATGTTAGTGTTGCCGACAGTGCTCTTTTTAGTATGATTTTTATTTGTTGTCATTGGCTGTGCTGGGCTTTCATTGCTCCAGGGACGTTCTCTAGTTGAGGTGCGTGGGCTTCTCTTGTCGCAGAGCACAGGCTCTGGAGCCCGTGGGCTCGATAGCTGAGGTTCCCGGGCTCTAGCGCACAGGCTCAATAGCTGTGGCTCACCGGCTGAGTTGCTCCGCAGCCTGTGGGATCTTCCCAGGTCAGGGGTCAAACCCATGTCCCCTGCACTGACAGGTGGGTCCTTTACCACTGATCCCCTAGGGAAGCCCACCTCTTTTTAAATGCACTATATTCAGGAAGTACTTTATAGTTAAAATTCCTTATCGTCAAAACACAGTAGCGTAAAAGTTAGTGTTAAACGATAAAGAAATATACTGCAACCTAGGGCAATTCCATAGGGAGTAACAGACACCAGGAAGTGGTAATGTGCCTGCAGAAGTGCCTTAAGTGGGAGTAAGAAGCCAGGGACGTAGAAATCAGGCCTTGAAGGACAGGCAGGAGTTTTCGGCTTCACTGGGATGGGAAGTGGATGGAGGAGCAGTAAGGCATCAGAGGGGAGTGAGCTTTTGGAGAAGATGAATAATCCCATTGGACTCGCGCGTGGCTACGTGGAAAATGTGGTGTGCAGAAAGCAGGCACTGATCCCAGAAATGGGACAGGAAGGCAGGCAGAGGCCGATGCCAGGAGGGGCCGACTGACATGAGGAGGAGCTAGCTGTGGATTGCACGGGCACTCGAGTCGGTTTCCTGTGCCTGCCATAGTATTTTACCCCCAGTTTGGTGGTTTGAAGCAGCAGAAATGTATTCCCTCACAGACCTGAAGGCCAACAGGGTCATGGTCCCTCTGGGAGTCCCAGGGAGAACCCGTCCTTGCATCTTCCATTTGCTGATGCTCCAGGCGCTTCCTGGCTCGTAGCCACCTAATTCCCACCTCTGCCCCATCTTCCCCGGCCGCTCCTCTCCTCTGCGTGCCTCTCGTAAGGACACCGAGTCACTGGAATTAGGGCCCAGCTGGCTAGTCCAGGATGATCACGTCTGGAGATCCTTCACTTAATGGCATCTATAAAGCCCCCTTTTCCCAAGTACAGTGAGTCCCCTACATATAGACCTTCAAGTCGTGATCTTTCAAAGATGCGAACGTGCGTCGAATTCCATAAGTTAGTTTATATGTCTGGCATACATTGTCACATGCACGCCTCCTTTGCAAGTGCCTATGCTTTTGTGAACTTCACTGCACAGTACTGTATAGAGCACAGAACCTTTATTCCAAGCCCAGATGCCTGGAAGCAAACGTAAAAGCAGCGATGAATGTAGCTGGCATTGCTAAGAGGTGCTGGCTGTTTTGTACTTACTACTGGACTTTTCAAGGTACTGCACTGTAAGATTAAAAATGTCTTCTTTTTGTCTTGTGTTTGCTTTTTATGTATTATTTGTGTGAAAACATATTATAACCTGTTACAGTATAGTACTATATAGGTTGTGTTAGTTGGGTACCTAGGCTGATTTTGTTGGGCTTATGAACAAATTGGACTTTCGAACATGCTGTCAGAACAGAACTCATTTGTATATAGGGGACTCACTGTGAGGTCACATTCACAGGTTCTTAGGGTTGGGATGTGGACAAGTCCTTTTTGGAGGGGGCAGTGGGGTTGGGGGGACACCACCTAACCCACCCTAATGCTGATGGGCACATCGTAGAGAAGGCAAGTCTTCATATTTGGTTTCTTGGAAGGTGGTGCTGATAAGTCAAGTCTGAAGGTTTCTCAAGGACTAGAGACATTCCTTGGTCATTGTTAACAGCAAGGCACCATCCTTGGTTTCTGACATGCTGCCCATTGAAATGATGGACAAATGAATACATCTGCTAAAAAAATCAGTAGAGAAAAGATGGCAGGTGGGGGGGAGGAGAGTGCCTATCCTATGAGCGGTGTTCATGAAGTGGTTTTGGAACAAATGTTGGTCCTAGAACAAAAATCATTCTTGCAAAAAAGCATTCCTTATTAGGTCACTCAAAAACAAAGCCAGTGAACCCTTACTGTAAACCTAACTCATTCAACAGTTATTTACTGAACACTTTCTGTGGCCTTGCAGATAAAGGGGGAAATATTCCTGGCTCTCATGAGCTGACAATCAATATGTAAACAATATGTAAACCAGAATGTAGCAGGGTGACAATGCAAAAAGAAAACAAAATATGATGGCGTGAAAGAAAGCCTAGAGGGGTGTTTGAAGCTGGGTGGTCAGGGAAGGCCTTCACTAAGGAGGTGGCATTTGACACTGAGCCCTGGGAGATGCTGAGTGACAGGCGTTTCGGGCCCAGAGCTACTGTCGGTGACATGAAGAACAGGCCTGGCGTGTCTGAGGGACAGTGAGGAAGGGGACAAGGGGGGCTGAGACACGAGGCGCTTAGAGGAAACATCATTTCAGGCCTTAGAGGTTGAGGCAAAATGTATGGATCTTATGCTAGAGAGTGCATGGGGAAAAAAGAACCCTCCTAGTGCTGGTGGGAATGTAAATCGGCGCAGCCACCATAGAGAGCCATGTGGAGGGTCCTCAAAAAACTAAAAATAGAGCTACCACATGGTCCAGCAGCCCCACTCCTGGGCGTACATCCAGGCAGAATCCCAATTCAAAAAGATACATGCACCCCTATGTTCATAACAGCACGAGTCAGACTAGCCAAGACATGGAAATAATCTAAATGTCCATCGACAGATGGATGGATAAAGAAAATATGGTACATATATACAATGGAATACCACTCAGCCATAAGAAAGAACGAAAAAATGCCATTTGCAGCAATATGGATGGACCCAGGGATTATCATACTAAGTGAAGTCAGGCAGAAAGAGAAAGACAAATATATGATATCAGTTACAAGTGTTATTACAAATGAACTTATCTATAAAACAGGAAGAGGACCACAGAGCTAGAGAACAGACTGGTGATTGTCAAGGGGGAGGGCAGCGGGGGAGGGAAGGATCGGGAGTCTGGACTCAGCAGATGTGAACTGTTATATAGAAATAGACAACAAGAACCTGATGTATAGCACATGGAACTGTGTTCAATATCCTGTGATGAACTGTAACGAGAAAGAAAATGAAAAAGAATATATATGTATAACTGAGTCACCGCTATAAGGCAGCAATTAATACGACATTGCAAATCAACTCTACGTCAATTTAAAAATATAAAGAAAAAAAGACAGATTACCAACAAGGACTTCCTTGTTTAGCACAGAGAACTCTGCACGGTATTCTGTGATAACCTATTCGAGAAAAAAAATCTGAAAAAGAATGAATATATGTAGAACCGAGTCGCTTTGCGACGGAGTCTAACACAGCGTTGTAAACCAACTACCCTCCAATAAAATGTTTCTAAGTGTGAATTTTAAATATAAGCAGGCTCCTGCTTGATCCCTGTGCATGTAAATCAGGGTTTCTCGGCCTGAGCCCTGTTGGCATTTGGGGCTGGCCCTTCCTTGTCTGGGGGCTGCCGTGAGCTTAGGAAGAGGTTTAGCCGCATTCCCCACTGGAACTCACTCTCCTCAGCTGTGACACCAAAACTGTCTCCAGACATTGCCGGCTGTGCCCTGGGGCACGAAATCACCCCCAGATAGGAGCGCTGGGCTAAATGGCAACAGACCCCTCTCTGGCTACTACGAGGGGAACAGTTTGTAGGAGAGTTAGTAGTGGAAGGCAGGAGGCCGGTGTGGGGGGCTGTGGTGGGCTCCAGGCCAGAGCTCACGGCCGTCTGTAAGAGCAGGAGAGAGACACATGAGTGAACTTGGAACGTGTGTCGGAGGTGGAATCGTAGAAGTTATTGACGCCTAAGAAGTGAGCATGCAGGGGAAAGAGAAGAATCAGAGACGGTCTGTGGCCGCCTGCTGCTGCTGCTAAGTCACTTCGGTCGTGTCCAACTCTGTGCGACCCCATAGACGGCAGCCCACCAGGCTCCCCCGTCCCTGGGGTTCTCCAGGCAAGAACGCTAGAATGGGTTGCCATTTCCTTCTCCAATGCATGCATGCATGGTAAGTCGCTTCAGTCATGTCCGACTCTGTGCGACCCCATGGACAGCAGCCCACCAGGCTCCTCTGTCCATGGAATTCTCTAGGCAAGAACACTGGAGCGGGTTGCCATGTCCTTCTCCTCTGTGGCCTGAACAACTGGTAACTCATGGCATCTTTTACTGATGCGGAGAAAGACGCAGGAGGCAGAGTCGGGAGGAGGGGTGTGTGTTCTGAGGTCGTGTGCCTGCTGAAATCTCTGGAAGATCTGCACGAAGGGAAGAAGGCAGGCAGACCATCAGCGGTGCAAGTCTGGAGCCCAGGACAGAGGTCACGCTGGAGGCACCGTTTTGAGTCGTGGGCACACAGGTGTTTTTGAAAGCCATGGTCAAGATGAGATTTCTGAGGGAGGGAAGGAGAGGGGGAGGCGGGGTGGAGAAAGCAGGAACGGAGGGAGGAGAACAGGAGCGCGGAGGGCAGACAGGGCCCTGGGCCGAGCGTGGGGCACGCTGCGGGGTGGGGGGCGCTCCCAGAAGAGAAGGCAAACCAAGAGATGGAGAAAGAGCGCTCAGTGAGGAAGGAGGGTCCAGAAAAACAGCGAAGGATGTTACAAGGGGCAGGAAGGGCCCTGCTCTGGTTATGCCAGACACACAAGGAGTGAAGGGCAGCTCCCAGAGGCCCGAATAAACAATCTTGTTAGTGTTGAGAGATCCTAGCTCTTTCCTCTCCTCCTATCACTTAAACCACAAATTAAATTACAAAAAAAAGTCAAGGAGACTCGTGATTACATTAAGGCCTTAGGTACCATCTTGAAGTTTGGAGCCGCTGGCGAAGTTCAGTTGCCATGGGGATCCTGCTAAAGCCTTCAGAGCCCCGGGCAGAGGAGGGCTGGGGGCCCGGCAGCACCCGCAGAGCTCAGACTCCCACGTGTGGGGTGCGCCTGGGGCCCCAAGGCCCAGCTGGAAACAGGATGCCAAGTTCTGGGGCCTGGGGACAGGTGGGCGAGCCTCAGGGGCGGGGGTCCCAGGACAGGACTTGGTACCGGGTTAAGTTCCCAGCAGGGAAGAGTCTGTCTAGGTGTGGAGACTCTCAGGGTGTGGGCAGGGGGAGGAGAGGTCTGGCAGAGATGCAGAAGCATCCTGAAGCAGGGACGGCCGCGGCAGGAAGGGGGGCCTTCCTAACAGAGCACGGCGACCCCAAGGTGCGGGCGCGGGGGCAGGGGGAGGGGGCGGGGCAGGGAAGCCCCTCCCACCTGCTCATCCGCCTCCAGCCGGAAGCCAGGGCGGGCTTCTGGGGCAAGTAGAGGAGCCGGGAGCAGGTCTACAGGGACGCTGGAGCCCCCCCCCCCCCCCCCCCCCCCCGGACCCGTCTCTGGCCTGATTGCGTCTAGCCTAACAGGGAGGACCTGTCCTCTTTTTAGGCTGCACAGGATGTCACGCCTCGGGTGTCAGTGACTTGAGCAGAAATTTAGCTCGATGGAGCCCTTCTCACCTTGATTCGCCTAGGAAAGAACTACAGAGCCACACCCAGAAAAAGGTTCACGGGGACGACTCAAAGATTATATTATGCTGCTTCTTTTTTCCCCCGAGTATCTTTCCTGAAACCCTTACTTTTGATTTAGAACCTGAAGCACTGATGCTCTTCCAGGCTGGGAATAGACTTGCCTGAAAACTTAAAGAGAGACATAAAGCAAGTTGTCAAAAAAAAAACAATGAAATATCATTGCTCCAGGGTGCTAGGCACCAAAACTGTTACTGCATATCTGCCAAAAAGGAAATAGAGCCTGGAAAACGATCCTCCATCAGCATATTCCACCTCGGAAAAAAATCAGTAGCTTCAAACACGACCGTAAATATAGGGGCCCACGCATAGTAGGAGAGCCAGCGCCTTCTCGGTAGTAATGAAGTATTTCCATGACTACTGTCATTGCAGTTGAATTACCTCATATTGATGATCTGTTTTCCATCCAGAGAACCATGGGTGTTGTGGGCAACATCACAGCCATTGATCCTTAACTGTGGGCTTTCCTGTCCTAAAGGCCCTTGTATTAGTACCAATGATGACCCCTTACTCAGAAATATGCTGATTACTGAGTCAGGCAGAGGCGATCGATTACTTGGGTCCTTTGGGTCTTATGACTAATTGTCTAGGTCTCAAGAAGTACCGTCTTAGACTGAGTTATTGACGAATCCATTTGTTGGATGCAAACTTGGATCCTGTGGAGGCCTACCTTCTGTTACCCTTCAGTTATAGGTGATCACCACCTACTGGGGAGCGAATCTGAGAATCTGTACAGTGCCTTATGCATGCATGCACGCTCAGTCACTAAGTCGTTTGTCTGTGACCCCGTGGACTGTGGCCCACCAGGCTCCTCTGTCCATGGAGCCTTCCAAGCAAGAATACTGGAGTGGGTTGTCATTTCCTCCTCCAGGGGCTCTTCCTGACCCAGGGATGGAACCCAGGCTCCTTGTCACCTGTACTGGCAGGGTGATTCTTTACCGCTGAGCCACATTATAGGTACCTTTAAAGTCTCTGACTATGCGTGAACATGCACACGTATTGCTGGGACACATGCACCATGATCAAAATTGATGTCCTGTTTGTGATCAGCCTCAGTCATTTAGCCATATCGTCGGGGTTGGGGCAGAGGTTTGTTTGTTTGTTTGGAGTGAGACTGATTAAAAGAATGGACTCCAAAGTTAGACTCCCAGGATTCAGTTTCCACCAACCATTTACCAGCTACGTGGCCCTGAGGAACATCACAGAGCTTCCCTGTGGATCCATTTCCTAGCTGTGGAATGCGGGTGTTACCTCTGCCTCTCCGGGATGAATAGGGCGCAGGGGAGTTAATCCATGCAAAGCCCTTAAAACCTCACCTTTATTTTACAGCAGATCTAACGTATTGTTCTGTTTAGGAAAACTACCAAGAGAAGCCATTATGATTTACTTGTGTAGAATCAACTACATCAAATCGCATTTTTCTCATCTCACTTTGGAGGTCTTACCTGTCGATACACCTCCCTGTCGACCACCCAGAAACACGGTAGGGGCTCCGTGAAAGCTTGTGTGGGCTCCATATAGTCCAGCAAGACAGGACTCCAATTTGTCTCAAAATGTTATCTTCTGTTAGTGTAGAAAGATACTGAAGAACAAGAAAATTCTGCCTCCGTGACTAATTTACCAACCGTTATGGCCCCAGATACAACCCTGTCTTTTTCTTTCCTTTTGTTGAAGTCTAGTTGATTTACAATGTTGTGTTAGTTTCAAGTGTACCGCAAAGTGATTCTGTTATACATATACACATAGCTATTCTTTTTCAAGTTCCTTTCCCATTTAGGTTATTGCAGAATATTGAGTAGAGTTCCCTGTGCTATACAATAGGTCCTTATTGATTATTTATTTTATGTATGAGTGAAAGTGTTAGTCACTCAGTTGCATCTGACTTTGCGACTCCACGGACTGTAGCCTGCCAGGCTCCTCTGTGTATGGAATTCTCGAGGCATGAAAACTGGAGTGGGTATCCATTCCCTTCTCCGGAAGATCTTCCTAACCCAGGGATTGAACCTGGGTCACCTGCATTGCAGGCGGATACTCTACCATCTGAGCCATCAGGGAAGCCCCATTTTAAAAAGTATTTTACTTTATGTATGGTCATGTGTATATGTTAATCCCAAACTTCTAATTTATCCTATCCCCCTCCAACTTTCCACTTTGGTAACCATAAACGTGTTTTCTAAATCTATGAGCCTGTTTCTATTTTGTAAATACATTCATTTGTATCTTTTTTTTTTTTAGATGCAGAATCTATAACCATGTCTTTGTATCACCT
The DNA here is from genome assembly GCF_019320065.1 of Cervus canadensis. Taxonomy (NCBI): domain Eukaryota; kingdom Metazoa; phylum Chordata; class Mammalia; order Artiodactyla; family Cervidae; genus Cervus; species Cervus canadensis. The sequence continues at coordinate 38,063,960 of NC_057416.1, read as the reverse complement.
TGTAATCCATGTCTTGCCCTGAAACAGAAGTCCTCCTGGGAGGCTCAACAATGCACCTGCTGTTCCTAAGTAGCGCGTTTTTTCGTCTGGAACAGGCTTTTGCTTACAGATGTGTGACAGTGAGCCTACCTATGCTATTCCAAGTCACCCCAACAGCCGTGGACAGCCACAAAACCACACCCTTTCTTTTCACTCGACATTAATAGACACGGATTCCCCCGCTCCCAGTTCTACCTGTGTGTGATGATGTCAGTCTGTCCCAAGGACTGTTGGACTCATTGCATCCATGTGGGTTCCCACACCCCTGGCGGACTCCCACACTCCAACACAAACACCAGCGTTGTGCGCATCTGAACTTCCATTTCCTTCCAGAGGAAATGAGAGCTACCAGGGTGTAATTCCTTAGGCGTGGGTCCCGTTTCCAACTTCTCACGGCACCCTGTGGTAGCCGGGTGGGCTCATTTCACAACCATGAAAAATGCCTCGTGTTTCTTGTGTTTAATCTTCTTTCAATCCATTATGTTAGCTCATTTTTTTTTTTCAGTGTTGCTTGAGAAATACTAAGTGATGAATAACCCGTCTGGCCTTGGCTTTTGCTTTCCCTGGCTTGAAGAGAAATAATGTGACCTACAGATATTTGGACAAATAGTACGCTGTGTGAATGACAGATTCCGCTCAGACATGCCCCGTGCAATTGGGCTTATCAGCAGTGAAAGAACAGGTATTCCTGGACTTTGTGTAATTGTCCTTGCTTTCCTCTCCTCGTTAGACTAAATACCAGCCGTGCTGAAAAGGGGACTGGACACAATAGTGTTCAGGGCGGTGCACTGCTGTGTCCTCTGCAAGGCAGACAGGGGAGAAGTGTGCAGATGGGCTTGCCTGGGGGTCAGATCAACAGTCCCAACAGAACAGAAGCATTCTTACCTGCTAGGCGTGTGATGGCCCTGTGTAGGACAGATATCTCCTAACAGAAATTGCTTTTCTATTTTTTACTTACAGCATGGTAATAGGAAATAAGGCTCCTTAAGCAGATAAAAATTACCAGCCAGAGTTAATTAAGTCATCCTTTATGTAGTATGTAGTTTCATTAAAATAGGTGATTGATGATAACTGAAACTCTCTGGGCTGGTTTCTGTAAAGGTTTTAGTTGGGATCGTAAAGGGAAAGAGAGGAGGCAGAATTTCCAAATTGGGTCACGTTCCCTAGAAAAGAAAATTCAAGCACAGCTAGAATCACCTGTGAGAGGAGTGGGGCTAAATTTAGAACCTGCCCTGTGGGACTGGCAGGGACCTTTTCACTTTCTCAGCGTGCCCGAGTTACCCGTGGGGAGGAGCCACCCAGGGATTCAGTCTCGCGGCTCTTACGTAGCCCAGCGATGGCCAGAGCCCACGCCTTAATCTGAGATTCTTGTCTTTTTCCCGCCACCTCTTCCTAGGCATGGGGTTTCTTTTAATTACCTTTTATTGGAATGTAGTTGCTTTTCACTGTTGTGTTGATTTCTGCTGCACACCAGAGGGAACCCGCCGTACATACACACGACTCCTCCTTTCTGAGCTTCCCGATTCTTCATTCAGCACAGAGCATGGGGCAGATCTCCTTGTGCTGCTCAGCAGGTTCTCATTGAAGGGCTTCCCTGGAGGCTCAGATGGCAAGGATTCCGCCCGCAGTGCAGGAGACCCAGGTTCAGAGGTTCTCAGTAGTTGTGTCTTTTATACATAGTGGCTCAGTGGTGAATAATTTGCCTGCTAATGCAGGAGACGTGGGAGATGTGGGTTCTATTCCTCAGATTAAGAAGATCCCCTGGAGGAGGAAATGGCAACCCACTCCAGTGTTCTTGCCTGGAAAACCCCAAGGAGGAGACTAGCGGGCTACAGTCCATGGGGTCACAGAGTCAGACACGACTTAGCAGCCGAACAGCAGCAATCAGTGGTGTTTGTAAGTCAGTCCCGATCTCCCAACACCTCCCACTCGCCCTCCCCCTCAGCACCCACCCATTTGCTCTCTGCGTCTTTGCTTCTGCTTCTGCTTTGCAAGTAGGGTCATCCCTACCGCTTTTCTAGATGCCACATGTATGCATCAAAATCCGGTATCTGTGTTTCTCTTTGTGGCTTCACGCTTTATGACACTCTCTCCAGGTCCATCTGCATCTCTATGGTCACAGGTATTTTGTTGTTGTTAAACACACACTAGACATAGGGAGCGAAATGGGGCAGTTCAGGTGAGAGACAAGAACGTGTCAGCCGTTGAAGTTATGCTTTTCATCCGCAGAAGAGAGACAGCGGCGAAGAATGTGGTCTTAACAGTGACAGTGAAAATGAACCTCATGGGAAGCTGCAAAATCCCCACACTGCATTAGCACAAGACGCCGGCACGCACGCACAAGGGCCCTTTGCAGATGGCTTGCAGGGACTTCGTTTATGGAGGCACTCGGGGGAACAGATGGGACCCGCAGCGTCCCAGGGCAGATGGGGATTTACAGCGTCTCCATCACAAGCCAGAGCAGCTCCCTGCTACCTGTGGGAAGCCATGCAGTGTCTCTGGACTTGAGTCCCTAAGGAAATCTGTCCCCAGTGACCCCTGCAAAGCATGGTTAGTGGGTATTGGATGTCAACCAAAGATCCATTTTATTTGGGCTTTTTCATTTTCTGAGCTTCCCTGATAGCTCAGCTGGTAAAGAATCCACCTGCAATGCAGGAGACCTCGGTTCGATTCCTGGGTTGGGAAGATCTGCTGGAGAAGGGAAAGGCTACCCACTCCAGTATTCTTGCCTGGAGAATTCCATGGACTGTATAGTCCACGGGGTTGCAAAGAGTAGGACGCAACTGAGTGACTTTCACTCACTAAAGACCCATTTTATATGAAGGAAGCGTGCTTATGTCCCGGAAAGCTAGAAGATGAAGGGAAGACACACATTAATCCAAATGTTCTTTCTCTGCTGTTGTCGTGAACCCGATGTAGACAGTTTTTGTTTTCCTTCCAACTTCTATGATTAGTGTTTATGGTACCCCACCCCCTGATTTATGTGTCCATCCCCCAGATACTTTAAGTTCTTGAGATCAGAGAATTAAAGGAAAGAAAGAAATTGCTCAGTTGTGTCTGACTCTTTGCAACCCCATGGACTGTAGCCTAACAGGCTCCTTTGTCCAGGGACTTCTCCAGGCCAGAATACTGGAATGGGTTGCCTTTCCTTCTCCAGTGGATCTTCCTGACCCAAGGATCAAACCCGGGTCTCCTGCATTGCAGGCAGACGCATTACCCTCTGAGCCACCAGGGAAGCCCAAGAATAGGTAACTTAACTGCTAATAGGTAACTTCAGGGTCTTTAGTCTGTAAAATACTGATAAGAATGTGTGTCTTGGTTCCTCTTAAGGTAGCTTTTCAGCATCTCATAAAGAAGCTATCAGAGGAGATAGCGCGCGTGGACTGCTTTCTCCCGAGCAGCTATCAGACAAAAGCGATCAATGAGACGAACGCCACGGCTGTTACGTGAATGTAGGGTGTCTGCTGTGTGACGGTGTCTTCCCTAATTATTTAAGATCGCTTGTAAAATTGATTTTGTGTAAGCACAACGCTCAGCATAGCCTGGCCCTCGCAGGCAGCACAGGTTGTCGGGGATTTACTGACCTGTTGCTCCCGTGTTCCTTCACTCCCATTTAACGTTCTGTTCGGATGGTCTCCGTGTGTGCAAACTCCCCCAGCTGCTGCCAGCACCAGGCATTGACAGGGAGCTGCCGTGGAGATAAAATAGACCCCTCACGCCAGAGCCCGCGGGGCCACAGAGCAGCCCTTCTCTGAGTGAAGACAGGGCTTTCCTTGGGAGCAGGGATGGGAAGTGAGGGATCGCTGTCCTTGCTACTGTTTCCTGAACATGGAAGACATAGCAAAGGCTAGACCCAGACCTGGTTCCGGGTCCTAGTTTTCCGTTTTCCTGGCTATATTGTTGCAGGAAAGGGGACCCCTTCCAGGGACCGAAACTGGGTTCTTGTCTAACACTCGGAAGTGAATTGTCCGAGGAGACACATCTGCTGACAAACCAAGAGATTTTATTGGGAAAGGGCGCCAGGATGGAGAGGAGGGGGGTAAGGGAACCCAGGAGAACAGCTCTGTCAAATGGCTCGCAGTCTCGGATTTTATGCTCATGGGATTAGTTTCTGGGTTGTCCTTAGCCAATCATTCTGACTGAGTCCTTCCTTGTTCAGCCAAGATGGATGCCAGAGGGGAGGATTCTGGGAGGTGGGCGGACAGGTGGTGACTCCTTTTGACCTTTCCCAAACTCTTCTGGTTCAGTTCAGTTCAGTTCAGTCGCTCAGTCATGTCCAACTCTTTGTGACCCCGTGAACCGCAGCACGCCAGACCTCCCTGTCCATCACCAACTCTCAGAGTTTACCCAAACTCATATCCATCGAGTCGGTGATGCCATCCAGCCATCTCATCCTCTGTTGTCCCCTTATCCTCCTGCCCTCAATCTTTCCCAGCATCAGGATCTTTTCCAATGAGTCAGTTCTTCACATCAGGTGGCCAAAGTATTGGAGTTTCAGCTTCAGCATCAGTCCTTCCAATGAACACCCCGGACTGATCTCCTTTAGGATGGACTGGTTGGATCTCCTTGCAGTCCAAGGGACTCTTCTGGTTGGTGGAGGCTTATTAGTTCCCTGTTCCTTACCAGGACCTCCTGTTGTAAAACAACTCATGCAGATGGTCACTATGGTGCCTGGCCAGGGTGGGCGGATTCAGTCAGTGTGGTTCCCCTAACAATATGACCGTGGGTCTCAGAGATCACATCCCTGAGCTTCAGGCAGATCAGCGGTAAGATAGGGAAAATGCAGCGCCTGCCTGGTTCTTGAATTTCTTGGGAAGACTTAAGGATGGAAAGGGTATGCAATTTTATTTTATGGCATAAAGATGCTAGTTGTGCAGACGCATGGTCAAACTCTCTCTTCTCTCTCTCCTCTCTCTTTTCTCTCTCTCCGTCTCTTTCAATTCAGTCGCAATTGTCAGCAAGCTAGCCTGGGAAATACACAAAGCTGTGCTCTACCTTAGGGTGGCCTAAGAGAACAGGAAACAAGGCACAAGAGTTTGCTGTCTGCAGAGGCGACGCCACTCCTATGGCCGGAGTGTTTACTTAACTTGGTAACATCTCTGGGTTAGAGGGACATCCCACAACCTGCCGTGCAGTGTGAATGGCACTCTTTTCCTTTAGTGGCGCGTGAAATAATGATGCCCAGTTCTCACACTCAGAAGTGTCTTGGATTCAAGGAAGTATAAGTGCTGTGGCCTCACAGACAACTCTCCTCCAAGATGGATGGAGCTGGGGAGAAGGGCGGGTGGATCCCCAGAGGGCAGATGCTGAAAGACTTTGCAGGAAAAGTGACTTTGTAAGTTGCAGGGCTGGAAAATTAACCTTGAACTGGATAGGAGCTAGTTTTCTAGGAAAGATAAATTTTGCAAGCATTCCATTTTAAAATTCAAGAGTTTCCTGTTACACCAAAAGATAAGCGTAGAGAGAAGAATCTGACAACTAATGGGCAAATGGTGAATAAGAAGAAAACGCTCCTCCCCTCCGCTCCGGACCCCCGTCTTTGCCCATGGAATGGAACAACCACCTTCTAGACCGCCTCCGGGGTGGGGATGTTCCCATGCAGGACGCAGGCCCTCAGACGAGAGCTGACCTCATCCATACCCTTCCCCAAGCTGTACCCCTTGGGTGAACCCAGCTCTAATCGAAAACAGAACGTTCAGAGTCTCCGGCTCTGAGACTGGCCTCCGGAGCGACCCCAGCTCGATCCCAGGGCAGAGCAAACAGCCTCCGTGCAGGTTTAGTTTCTCGCAGGCCTTTGCTCTCAGGAATGCAGCTATGTGGTCATTTCCCTGACCTGGACCCTGTCATAATGAATCCTTCCTTCCCGTTGAATTATTTTTCCCTCTCTTTCCTCTAAAAGATTTATTCCATATGCCAACCTTTCGTGAAACTTCTTTTGCACGAGAAAAAAAATAAGCAAGCAACCAGGACTTGAGTGGCCCAGCGTGGGGACAAAATCAAATGGCGTTTCCTGTGTTTGAAAGATTGCAAAATACACCGAGGATGAGGAAGAATGTTGACATAGCTTAAATGCCCAATTATAACAGGAGTTCAAACCCCAATTTATGGCCTCGCTTGTCCCCTCCCACCCCTCCTAACCTCCCCTCCTCCTCCTTTCCTGTGTTCTGTCCTCTTGACGGGATTTACTCTGAGCTTTTAAATTTCTCTCAGTATGACAGCCGCACACTTTAACTTTTCTATCATGCGTGTTTAATTCGCCAGAGTTTCTCCTATAGAATCCCGATTTCCCATGTTTGATCCACCTTGACCTTACCATCTGGCTATTTGTACCCTTCTTCCTCTTGCTTTATTATTTTCTCTTTCCTGTTTATTACTTCTCTTCCTTCACCCAAGATTCCATTTTTCTATTCGTCAAATCATTCTACATCGCTTGTGAACTAATTATTGCATCAAGGATGCTCCCAAAATGTCAGGGTATCAGCAAATGAGAAGCTGTGCTCTGTTGCAGTTACAAGGTATAAAAATAAACTTGACGGAGGCTACCTTCTGACAGTCTTGAGGCTGGGCGTACTGCATGCAGGGATCATCCCAAGCGCCCTCTTAAAGGAACGTTGCCATTTCAGGGAGACGGTGGGAGGGAGATGCAGTTCGGATTCCTGTGTCCAGACCCCAGTTCTGCGTCTCCCCTTAGCTGTGTGACCTTAGGAAAGTGACTTCTCTGGGCTACATTTGCCAAAGAGATAAGATCATATGCTACCCTCTTATATAATTTTCATGAGAATTAAGTGAGTTAATATAGTTAACTCATTTAATAGGACTTCCCTAGTAGCTCAGTTGGTAAAGAATCTGCCTGCAGTGTAGGAGACCTGGGTTTGATCCCGGGGTCGGGAAGATTCCCCCTGGAGAAGGGAATGCCAACCCACTTCAGTACTCTTGCCTGGAGAATCCCCATGGACAGAGGAGTCTGGCGGGCTACAGTCCATGAGATCACAAAGAGTCGGACACAACTGTGTGACTAACTTTCACTTTCAATACAGTTAAGCGCTTAGAGTTGTGCCTCTAACACAGAAAAGCTATGGATTAACTATTAGCCAAGTGTTAACTATTACGGTTTGCCTGTCATGTGAGTTGGTATCAGACTCAAGAAAACATGCGTTTGGGGAAATACGCCTCCTGTCGCCTGAGTCCCTCTGTGCTCCAGTTTGAGAAGCCTTGAAAATCGTGATTATCAGAGTTGAGCCCTTTGGACCAGAAGCTGCAGCAGCAGCATGTAGGAACCAGTCAGGGCTGCAGATCCAACCCACCCCACCTTGGACCCGCCCCCAGCCGACTCATCAGAGTCTCTGCGAGTGGGGCCAGGCCATTCAGGTGTTAACAAGCCCTGCAAGTGATTCTGGTGATGCTGAAGTTTGACAGCCATGACCCTATGGGGGATACGCTCTCTACTCGAAAGGTGTGTCCAGAATACAAAAGAGAGCTGCCTCTACCTTAGCCCCCACCCCCGCCACCAGCAACACGGTGACCCTCTGTACCGTCCATGGTCATGCTCTTTGGAGCAACCTAAGCAGGGAGCAAGCTATGGCTGCAGGGTAGCAATACTCTACCTGAGGAGTGTCAGCATCACCCCTTCCATGGGCCCCAGGGTCGGGGCGGGGGTGGGGGGGTGCGGAATTGCTTGTTTCTCTTGGTTCAAAGAGTAGGAATCTAAGAGTATATGGTAGATGAAGACAGATCAGAACAAAGAGAAGTCCTTCATTGTCACAGGGAAGCAAGACTAGTTGGTCCAGACGTTTCTTTTTTTTTTTTTAAGTAGAAAAAGATAGGTTTATTGCTTTGCTAGGTGAATGGGGGGACATGGCGGGCTCCTGCCCGTGGTCCCATCCTGGGGGAATGGGTGAATTCATAGAACGGTTCACGGGTGGGGCTGCTGGTAAGGACCGGGGTGTGTGCACTCCTCTGCTCTGGTCTCAGGGGGCCTCCTAATCTTGGTGAGTTCCTCTGGTTCCTCTAATGGTCTTGGGTGGTCTTCATGAAGTGAAGAACCTGCACCTCTTCCTTTCACTGGGGGTGTTGGTTAGTGACCGCTGAGTCTGGCAGATTTCCTGGCCGCAGCTCGAGCCTCCTCTCTATGTCTTCAGTACTAGTGCCCTTCGCCTCCTGAAGCAACCAAGTCACCGGGCAGCTCGCAGTGACTTCCGCTGAATGTCTAAGTGGTCGTCCATGGGCGTGTGTGGGACCTTACGACATTGACGCCTTAGGGCATGTCACCGTGTTTTCCTTCCAGAGCTCCCTGGGGGTTGGAGAAGGAACTCTCCAGGGATGTGGGCTAATCAGCCACGCCCACAGTGTGACCCCCGAGCTTCGCTGTCCTGTCAAGCCCCGGGTGACCCGCCTGGACCTGTGAACCTCTCTGTTGCGTACAGGAGACAGCGGGCACACCCTTCTTGTTGATTGCAAAAGGGAAACGCCGCTTACCACTGCTGCTGGAGGCACCCCACAGAGACAGCAGAGGTGAGAACCTGCTCCCACAGGCACTTTCCAAAAACCCTCAGAGAAGAGCCAGAGAGGGAGAATACCCAGGCAAAAGCCTCACTGTCCGCATGACGACCTTAGAGCCGTCATTCCTGAAGGCGTGTTGGGATGGGGTCGCCATGCAAGTACCAACATCTGTGTTAGGGGAGGAGGTTATGTCTTCATACTCATCTGATCAGCCACATCGGTTTGGTCGACTCTGTCTCATAGATGATGAAACTGAGGTTCAGAGAGGAAAACATCAGAACGAAAGGCACAAAGTTAGTCTTAGAGCTGAAATGAGAGCCCGGGTCCTCTGATCACACCCAGGCATTTTCTCCTTCTGCATGGGGTTCCTTTCTGCCAACTCATGACTTGGCATAGACGGGGAGTCTTCAGTGTGGGGAGGACGTGGGACCTCAGCAGGACCTACGAAATGGAAAGGTGATTTGATTACTAGATTTGGCAGCTCCTGAGCTGATAGCCACTGCTCTTCTCCAGCGATTTTCCCAGACCTCAACTTGGGAGGACCCGGAGCTCGGCCACGCGAGAGGGTGACAGCCATTAGCTAACGGCAGCCTATTCCCACGGCACCAACTACCTTGAGCTGATGGAAATGTTTTGTGTCTGTACTACCCGATATGGTAGAGGAGGCACTAAATGTTTAATTTTATTTCATCTTTATTAATATAAATGTTTAAAATCACCTCTAGAGGTTGCTACCATATTAGACCACACAGGTTTATAAGATCATTTTTTTAGTTGGCTGTTAGGACAGATTCTCCAAAAACATTATTTAATGGTCCAGATGAACGTCTTTGCAAAGCAAAAATGCAGACACAGATGTAGAGGACAAACTTATGGACACCAAGCGGGGGATGAATTGGGAGATTGAGATGGACATGTAGACACTACTATATAAAATAGATATCTAGTGAGAACCTAAAATAATAATAATAATTAATAAAATACATTATAAATCATTAAAAACAAAACAACAACAAAATCTCCGTCCCGGCAACCTCTCAAAACAAGCAAGCAGAATCCAGTTTCCCCCCAGATATGCAACATGTCTAGCTAGAAGGACTGAGGGTTTGTACACCCCCATCACTGCCCAGTAATTGTTAAATTGTCTGATTGTGTTTTGAAAAGTCAGCACAGGGTCTCAGTCTCCCAGCGCAAGCTTTATTTATTGTTGTTATTTCCTGTGAACCAGCTGGGTGGGGTGAGAGTCAGGGGATGGACCAACAAGGGGAGATTTTGTCCTCCGTGTGGGCAGAGCCTTGTGTGAAGAATCACAGACTGAGTCTCAGCTCCTGTCGGTGGGAGCGAGAAGGCATGGGTGGTGAGGGTCCCCCACAGTCGTGTGGCCACGAGGTGCTAGAGATCGGGGGAGGAACCCGCTCCTCAGGTGTCTTTAGTTTTTTGTCTTTAAAGCCTCAGACCCCTGGCCCTGCAATCACAGCCTCCCCGCAGGGCTGGCTCCCCTCTCTCCAGGACGAGCCTAACGTTCCTCCTCCCCTGAGATGGTTCTCTGGTTGCCGGGAGCTCAGCCCGCAGGAGGGGCTGGTACGTGAGGTGCTCACACCAGCGCGTGTCACCTGACGTCACCTGTCTGCGTCCTCTCCCGAGAAGAGCACCTCCCGAAAGCACAGCCTCTTCCGCCCTTTCGTTTACCTGGCTGTTGGTTTATTGGCTGTGCTGGGTCTCCATCGCCGTCTGGGCTTTTCTCGCATTGCGGGGAGTGGGCACTGCTCTCCAATCCTGGTGCGCGGGCTGCTCATTGCCAGGCACGGGCTCTAGGCGCAGGCGCAGGGCTTCCGTGGTTGAGACCCCCTGGCTCTAGAGCACAGACAGGCTCCGTAGTTGCCCCACAGCCACGTGGGCTGTTTCTGGATCAGGGCTCGAACCTGTGTCTCCTGCATCGGCAGGTGGATTCTCTACCACTGAGCCACCAAGGAAGCTCCCATTATGCCTTTAAAGGGAGAAGACCAGCCAGCCAAATTCTTTTCGTTTAGAAAGCTGAGAAGGGGTAATAAGAAGTAAATTGTTTTCCCACTTAAGTGCACCTCTTCCCTGCATCTGCTGATAGTAAAAAATATATATATATATATTGTGAGGTGCCCTTGATGCAGATTATGACACATGACATGGTATCTATGCTCCGTGATGTCTTGTACATCATAAAGCTTTACTAGGAGGTCATGTGCCTGGAGGAGGGCATGGCAACCCACTCCAGTATTCTTGCCTGGAGAATCCCGTGGACAGAGGAGCCTGGTGGGCTACAGTCAGTCCATAGGGTCGCAAAGAATCAGACACGACTGAAGCGATTTAGCATGCGAGCTGTCTTTCTATTAAAACATTCTCCCTAAACCAGAGCTGTCATCTGTGGTCTCGGGGCAAGCAGGTGATCCAAGAAGAAACCATCAGAATCCTTTCTAAAGACCCTCCACCCTCGAACCAAGAAAAATGCAAGCTTAAGCCCCTCTGGAAAAATAGGATCCCATGCTGCCGGTGAGAGACAGCACCTCAGCGACAGAAGAGAGGGGAAAGAGAGGTGGAGAGCGAGCCGGGGAGCAGAGACAGGGGCAAGCCAAGAGCAGTGTTCAAGGCCCTGATATAGACTCTGGGGGTCTGGGAGGGACCCTGATTCTGCCCTCTTCTAGCTTGGTTGTCCAGCATTTCCTTCACTTTCGTGAGCGATCCTTGGGTCCATTGAATTTCCTTTTTAGCTTAAGTTGGTTCAAGTGTCTGCAGACACTTTTTGGTCCAGAGACCAAAAATAAATAAATAAACCAAGCAGGTACTGGGGGTCTGAGAGAGCTATCCCAGTGGCGCAGAAGGAGCACAGAGTTCAGAGAGTAGGAGGAGGTTCTGGGACAAGAACAGCTCAGCTGACATCTACAGGATCTACAGGCATCATTCGGAAGAGGGTTCAAGGATGGAAGAGCCCCTGAAAGGCCTGCGGGATGTGGCTGTGGTGAGGAGGGGGAGGTCTTGTGGATCAGCCTAAAGACAAGACATTCTCCTGGTGGCCGGTGGGGTCCTTGGTGGCCCGTGGGCTGGGGCAGCCTTTGAAAAGGCTTTTCTCCTGGCTGCAGGTGGAGAGCGAAGTTGAAAAACCAGTTGGAAGGTGGTTAATAGCCTCAAGGGGAGAGATGAAGGTCTGTCTCCTGGATTTGGGCACAGGCCTTGCGCTTTTGGGCCCCCCTGGTGGCTCAGATGGTAAAAGAACCTGCCTGCAATGCGGGAGACCTGGGTTCGATACCCGGGTCGGGAAGATTCCCCTGGAGGAGGGCAGGGCAACCCACTCCAATATTCTTGCCTGGAGAATCCCATGGAAAGAGGAGCCTGGCGGGCTACAGTCCAGGGGGTCGCAGCGAGTCGGACATACTGAGCGACTAGCGCTTTCACTCCTACTTGGGCTTTCACGCGGGCTTTCTCAGATCCACGTGTGGTATCTTCCTGCTGACCTGGGAACGCAGAGCCCTTTTTTCCGTCTCCTTTAGAGGGGGCTCGCGCCTTCCGCCTGCGCTCACGTGGAGACGGGCTGTGGTGGGGGGGATCCCTGCGGGGCCGCCCGCGCCTCCTCCTCGCGGGGAACCCTTCCGAACAGCCTTCTGACAACCCCGGGGGTGTCACCGCCCGCGGGGCCCCCACTCCTTCTGCAAGATGTGCTGTGCTGCATTTACCCAGAATAAAATGATTGCCATTTACTTAACCTAGCAGCTGTCAGAGTCTGAAATTTCGTCCTGTAGGCGTCAGCAGTTTTGCCCCACCCCCCGCCACCCGTGCACGTGGCTTCGTCTCGATCCGACAGCAGAGGGGCTGTCCCTGTTCTCCTTTCCCCCGCGAGCGACCGTTAGAGACCAGTTCCCGCCCGGGTACAAATGCGGCCGTGAGTGACCATCACCCTGGAGTCATGTGCTCAGGAGCTGTGACAGATTTGCCAGGAGACCTTCCGGTGCAGACGGGACTTGGGGATACACAACAGAACCACTGGCCCCGAAGGCAGAGAACTGTAGCTTCCCTCCTTTGGGAGCCTGCAGGGAAGAATAATTCTGTTTCCTGGGCAGATGAGGGGACACTGGCTTTGGGAGAACTTGGGGTCCAACTTTTTATTGAGGAAGACAGATTCAAAAGGAAGACACAAGGAAAAGCGCTTTGATGAGCAAAATCGCCTCCGGCTCCGGGTGGCCTCATCCCAATGGCACCCACGGATAGGAGACTCATCAGCTGGACTATACCCAGAGCTGCAGAGGCAGGAGGTGAAGCCGGAAGCCGGAAACCACTGGTGTCTGGGTGGTGTAGCCAACCATCTGGTTTTTAGAGGATTCCCCTCTCGTTGTGGCACCTCCTAGACACGCCCCTCCCAGGCCCCCATGTGGCAGGAACCAGGCGTGGCCCCAGGCACCCCCTAGTCAGCCTCCTGGACACAGGAGGGCTGTGGCTTTGATGCTGGGTCTGCAGCCCCAGGAGGGCAGGGGCTCGCTGCTGGGTCTTCCTCCTGGCCCGTGGGTCTCTTGCCCAAACACTTAATGAGGTCACACTTCAGCAATGCCTTTGTTAGACCCCAACGCTGTCCCCACCCTCCTGACAAAGCAGCTTTTGTGTCTTATGTCAAAATAATCACTTACCCAAAATGATGGCCAGGCGCAGAAATAGCCCTGCTTTATCCTTAGGGAATAGAGAAAAAGAGTGTTAAATGTTTAACCTGGATTGATGAGGTTTGCTGAAACTATTGGATAAAATGAAAACTTTCTTAGAGGCATAAATCACTGGGGGAGATTTCCCCCCCTCTCATTGATTTTTGGATTCCGTTAATGATTCCAGCACTGAGAACATAAGGCTAGGTGGAAGTTAAAGAAATGGAAAGGCCACATTAACCTCTAAATTTTACCTCGATGTTGATTTTTGACAGTGAAATACTATAATTAACCCAGACTATTTTCCCAAGATTTAATTTTTTGCTGATGTTCAAGAGTATTTCAGAAAAGCTGATTCCTAATTATTACATACAGCATTGCATAAATTTCTTCCTAATTAAAAAGCCTCTAAATTCTAAATAATCAATTTACAAAGACATATGGTTTTGAAAAATTAGGCATTTAATTTCTAAAGATTTATTAGTAATTTGTACCATAGCTAATTAATTATGGTTATAATACTACTGCAGTCAGAGTAGAGATTGATGTAATGATACGATTGCAAATTTATTTTGATATGTCTTCCTTAATATCAGAGCATTACAATGTACTTAGTTTTCTAGCCCCTTCTTAATTATGCTCAGAAGCATTAGTTTAATGAAAGATAAGAGGGCTTGATAAGTGTACCATCAGATTTTATTTGAAAAACCATTTTCAACATAAAACAAACAAATTGTTATTTTGCCCTGGCAAAATGAAATTTGCAGTTGGTAATAAATTAGCAGGCAGAAATGCCTTAAAATTAAATAGTATTTGGTACAGAATTTCCCATTAACCATCGTGACAATTCTCAGAGAGCTTGGCAAGATGAGAAAGTAGTTAAACTGTACAAAGGAAGCCAGCTGACGAAAATGAATAGAACTCAACATAAACAATGATGGCGTTGTAAATATTCACAAACGCAGGAGATAGGTGGGGAGCTTTTTTTCCCCTAGTTCCCTTGTCATGTGAATTTCTAGGCATTAAAAAAAAATCTAGGGAATGTTTTGAATATTAGCAGGTTTATCTTTGAAGGTGGAAGAGGAAAAAGATTTTTGATTTAGTGGTAGAAAATGCCACTGATCTATTTTGGCGAATGGAAACACACGATGCCTCGGAGTAAACTGGGAGACAGAAACATGTTGCCGGCTGCAAGAAAGGGAAAGGAAGGGTGTGAAATATCTTCGTAGAACGTGGGGAGCCAGGCACTGGCACTTGGGGTGCAGCCTGCCAGACTCAGGTTAGCAGAAGGACCCACTTGCCCGTGGAGCGCCCCTGGAAGGGCCCCTGCGGGGCTGGCAGAAATCCTTCATCCAGAACGTCCTCCTGATGAAACCCCAGCTTTCAGAGCTGACTGGGCATCGGCTCAAGTCTGGGCGCCCTGCCTCCCTGTTTGGTGACGCGCTCGCATCCTTGGTTGTGTGACTTCTTCAGTGATGTCCGTGGCTCAGATTGCTTTTGTTACCACCATGGCTTTTACCGCTTGCTTCACATTTCTTCCCCTAGTGTTTCCACTGTACGGCCATCCAACCTCGCTGTGTGACTTGGGGAAAGTCAGTAAACATCGCCTAAGTGTCGGTTCCCCCTTCAGTAAAAGGGTGCCTGTGATAGAACCGGCCCCGGGCCATGGGGGTGATGCCTGCCACCCTGCTCTGCTTGCGCTGAGACGGAGGGCCAGGGCACAGGGCGAGGAGGTGACATTTCTCCTTCATCCCTCTCGCAAATGTCTGCTGTCCACCCACCCTGTCTTCAGTAGGGCCTCCTTGCTGTGGGCAAAGGAATAAATAGAATGCAAGGCATCTGCTGTCTCAGAATCCACAGTCTAATGGAGAAGAAAGTGGTGCCTATAGAAAAAATTGAAATAATAGTGCCTCGTGACAAAAATAACATGATTTAGGAACAGATGTGATGTCATCTGTTAAAAGGAAAAAGGTCCATGGATTGGGATTGGGAGATGGGGTTCAGGACAGACCCTCATGAGCAGCATAGCATCATTCCCAAGGGATCTGGGGCAAGAAGTTTTGTCCGGAGTGAGAGAGGCAATGCAGAAGTGGGCTGGGCTCTCCCTGGCAGGCTGCTGGGTCCCGTTTTCTAGGATGAGGTGAGTCAGCTAATGCTCAGCTGTGACTGGGCTGTGTTAGTGTCGTTTGGCCGGTGTTTCCCATAAGTACAGGCCGACTTAGGTTTAGACTCGTGACATGGGCCAGTCCCCAGGGGCGGCCTCCATTCTGTGGGTCTTGCCATTTGCATTAACTTGATCAATGGTAGTGATGTGTGGGTTGCACGGGGCCCAGAGAGAGGAACCTTGGGGAGGTTGTAAAGACCTAAAAGAGAAGATGCTAAGTATTTGAGTCTCTTTCTTTTTTTTTTTTTCTTAAAATCTTTTTTGAGATATAATTCATATACCAAATAATTCACCCATTTAAATTGCACAATTAAAATTTTTATCAATTGCACAAGTTTTTATCAATTGTATGATTATATAACTTTTTATCGACTGTACAATTTTGATCACACATACAATTAAACTTTTTATCTATATATATTTTTATTGAGGTGTAGTTGATTTACAATGCTGTATTAATATCTGCGATACGGCAGTCATTGTTATACACATATATATATGTATATGCATTCTTTTTCGTGTTATTTTCCCTTGTGATTTATCACAGAATGTTTTCTTAGCAGAACGTTTTTGTTTGTTGATTATCATGCATTTCTGGCTGTGCTGGGTCTCTGTTGCTGGGCACGGGCTTCCTCCATGTGCGGCGAGCAGGGGATCCTCTCGCCGCCCTTGGAGGGCTTCTCGTTGCGGCGGCTCCTCTTGTTGCAGAGCGTGGCTCCGCGCTCGCAGGCTCCAGAGTGCCGGCTGGGTACTTGAGGCACACAAGCTTAGTCGCTCTGCGGCAGGTGGGATCTGCCTGGACCAGGGATCAGAGCCGTGGGCCCTGGCTTGGCAGGTGGATTCTTAACCGCTGGACCGCCAGGGAAGCCTCTATCGTAGGATGTTGACTGTAGTTCTCTGTGCGGAGCAGCAGCCCCTGAGTGTTGAAAGAAGGCAAACCAGATGGGAAAGAGGAGTGGAGGGGGAAGGAAAGCATGCCCAGAGGCGCCAAGGCAGACGTGAAGGAGCTATGCAGGGGAGACTTCACTGCTTGTGTCTGATGAGGTGAAGCGACGCTGGGGAGGGGAGACGGCCTCAGGTGGCCCAGGCTTGTGTGTTGGGGAAAAGACAGCCTGGGACTGTGACCACGCCAGCAGTCCCCGTGTGACTACCAGCAGACAGGTTCGTTTTTCCTCTTCAAAAACTGGCACAGGTTTTCGACATGGAGTGGAAGTCTACTCCAAACAGAATAACTGTATCATATGTATCAGGTTTGGGCTTCAGAATAATAAAAGTCAGCATCAAAGGGAAAAATAACCTAGGTTAAAAATGACTGTTTGGGGATATTTCATTATATGTATGGTAAACCTTTAACACACCTCCTTCAGCTGACAAATGTTTGTTCAATACTTTTTATTCATGACACGTATGGTAAAAGTTTAACACACTCCCTTCGGTCATCAAATGTTTGTTCAATTCTCATTATGTGCTCAGTGGACATCCCACCAACCCTACTGACTGCCTGAGTTTGACTTTTGCTAGTACAGTAAAATATGAATAATTTCAATAACTGTTAAGTTAGCTCCGTTCTTTGTAATGACCCTTCAGTATTGAATTTATCCTAAAAGTATCTATTGAGTATCCATCCTGTCCCAAAGAGGCATTTATATTTGTTGAGCAATCAAGTGGCTCATTATGTTAATGTTTTCTGTATCCACGGTCAGGCGTTAGGATTAACTGACTTTGGGTAAACAGTCTAACCTCATTGGACCTCACTTTTCGCATCTATAAAATGAGTCCATTACATAGCTCTTTTCCAGCTCAAAAGTTGTGTGATTTTTAAAAATAAGCAGGCTTTGGTGCACTGGGACAACTCAGAGGGATGGGATGGGGAGGGTGGTGGGAGGGGGGTTCGGGATGGGGGACACATGTACACCCGTGGCTGATTCATGTCAATATATGGCGAAAACCACCACAATATTGTAAAGTAATTAGCCTCTAATTAAAATAAATAAATTAATTTTAAAAATAATACCCTATAAAAAAAAATTAAGCAGGCTTTTTAAAATTAGGATAAATCTATTTCCTGTCTAGTTCTCAACAGCTGATTTATATAACCTTTGAATATTATAATTTTCATATACTCTTTTTAAAAACTTATTTATTTTTGATTGTAGGATAATTGCTTTACAATATTGTGTTGGTTTCTGCTGTATATCAGTATGAATCAGCCATAGGTATACATGCGTCCCCTCCCTCTTGAGCTTCCCTCCCACCTCTCACCCCTTCCCACCCCTCTAGGTTGTTACAGAGCCCTGGTTTGAGTTAACTGAAATTCAGGTTTCTTTCAAAGTAAATCTTTGGGGTGAAAATTCTCCTAATGCTGGATTTTGGATGTCATACAGTTTTCTATGAAATTTGATGCCATTCCATCTCACTTAATTTATGTGTCCGTGTACTGGGTTTCTGCCAATATAAAAGGGAGAGAAGCAGCAAGTTTGGGGGCCAGCTGAAAGGACACAGCCATCCCCCAAAAGCTTAAATAAATGAGACGGGATCCTGAACGCCGAGCCGTGGCTTCCAGCCTGGCCCATCACCATTAACTCGAGAAGCCACATAACCCCAAGATGCTCCAGCATAACTCCCATTATTATCTATAAAAGTTACACTCCGATACCGAGGGGAGAGAAAGGCCACAATAAGGCTTTTAAAAAGCTATTTAATACATCAGCTTTCACAGAGATAGACGGCACCGCTACAGCAAAACAAGAAAAGATGTGCCTGACTTCACAAGGTATTGGCACTGTTAATCATATTTTGAAATATTGCTGGCATATATCTTGGAAAACACAGCACTGTTCCCATATTTCCAGGGGAAGAGATGACAGTTTTAATGTTGAGATACACTGACAATTCCAAGCCCTCTTTTCTCCCCAGTACGGGATAAATCCAAGAAGTAGATTAAGCAACCAGGTAGCTTCTAGATGCCTAAGTACTAAGACTGAATGTTGTAAATTTGCCACATTCCATTACAAGGCTATCACCAAATCTCATTAACAAACAACTGCATACGTGTGTATGTATATGTATGTTATAGAATTATTTACATCAGTATATTCTTTATATTTACAAAATGTTAAAGTGTTATAAATTTATACACCTAAGTGTATAAATTATACACCTAATTTTAGATGGACCTTTAAACATTTATGACTTGCCTGGTGGCTCAGAAGGTAAAGCATCTGCCTACAACGTGGGATACCCAGGTTCAATCCCTTGGTCGGGAAGATCCGATCCCCTGGAGAAGGAAATGGCACCCCACTCCAGTACTCTTGCCTGGAAAATCCCATGGATGGAGGAGCCTGGTAGGCTACAGTCCATGGGGTCACAAAGAGTCGGACACAACTAGGCAACTTCACTTTCACTTTCTTAAACATGTATGAAAATAATTAGCTAGTTCCCTTTTACACTTCTCCATTTCTAACTTTTAAATGTCCTAAGTTGCTATTGTTGTTTAGTCGCTCAGTGTCCAACTCTGCGACCCCACGGACTGCAGTACACCAGGCTTCCCTGTCCATCACCAACTCCCAGAGCTTGCTCACACTCGTGTCCATTGAGTTGGTGATGCCATCCAACCATCTCATCCTCTGTTATGCCCTCCTCCTCCCACCTTCAATCTCTCCCAGCATCAGGGTCTTTTCACATGAGTCAGTTCTTCGCATCAGGTGGCCAAAGTACTGGAGCTTCAGCTTCAGCATCAGTCCTCCCAATGAATATTCAGGACTGATTTCCTTTAGGATTGACTGGTTGGATCTCCTTGCAGTCCAAGGGACTCTCAAGAGTCTTCTCCAACACCACAGTTCAAAAGCATCAATTTTTCGGTGCTCAGCCTTCTTTAGGGTCCAGCTCTCACATCCATGTGTGACTACTGGAAATACCAATGTCATTTAAATGCAAGTGAAATGTGTGAGTCAGTAGATGATAAAACTTTTCCACGTTGGTTATTCTGACCTTCCCAATTCTGTGGAATGGGTATTACCATTTTACTGATAAGGACTGTGAAAATATGTTGCCCAAGGTCCCCCAGATCATATGTGGCAACAGCAGGGTGTTCCTCTGCATCTGAATGCAGTGGTCTTCTCAGCATAGCGTCATGGTTGTACAACAGATCACTTACCGGAAGGTAGCTCCGAGGTCCGACCCAGGAGGATGTTGATTTCTTTCTCAAGCTCCATGTGTCACTGTGATACTCACTGAGAAATCTGGCCTCCTGGGCTTGCCGGTCCTTGATGGAGTTCTCTCCTCTGCCCTCAGTTAAAACTTGCATAACTAGCTCAGGTACTGTAGGTTGCTACTGTTCTTTCTTCCTTGCTAAAAGAATGTTGATTTTCCTCAGTGTACCACGTACCCACCTTCCAGACTCCTTACCGTAGGGGTGGCCGTGGGCCTAGGTCCTGCTCAGCTGGTTGTAAAGAGAATTCCTTCTGGGGCTTCTGGGACAGCTGGTTATTTATTTATTTTATTTTTTAAATTAAAATATAGTTGATTTACAACACTGTGCCCATCCCGGATGTACAGCAAAGTGACTCGTGTGTGCTCAGTCGCTAAGTCGTATCTGATGCTTTGTGACCCCGTGGGCTGTAGCTGACCAGGCTCCTCTGTCTGTGGAATTTTCCAGGCAAGAATATTGGAGTGGGTTGCCATTCCTACTCCAAGGGATCTTCCTGACCCACGGATCGAACCCATATCTCTTTTTTTTTTTCCATTTATTTTTATTAGTTGGAGGCTAATTACATTACAATATTGTAGTGGTTTTTGTCATACATTGACATGAATCAGCCATGGATTTACATGTATTCCCCATCCCGATCCCCCCCTCCCACCTTCGAACCCATATCTCTTGTGTCTCCTGCAGTAGCCAGCGGGTTCTTTACCACTGCGCCACCTAGGAAGCCCCAAAAGTGACTCAGTAATACACGTACATGCGTCCCTTTTTATATTCTTTTCCACTGTGGTTTGTCCCCGGAGATTGAAGACAGTTCCCTGTGCTACACAGTAGGTCCTTGTTGTTTATGCAATCGATGTGCAATAGCTCACATCTGCTAACCCCAACCTCACTCCACCTCTCCGCTGCCCCTCCCCCTTGGCAACCCGGTCTGTCCTCTCTGCCCATGAGTCTGTCTCTGTTTCACAGATAGGTTCACTTGTATCATATCTTAGGTCCCACATATAAGTGATGTCATGCAGCATCTGTCTTTGACTCCCTCCACGGCGTGGTAATCTCTAGTTGCGTCCTTGTTGCTGCAGACGGCACTGGGTCACTCTTTGTTAGGTCTGGATGGTGCTCTATTGTGTCCGTGTACCCCATCCTCATCCATTCAGCTGTCGATGGACATTTAGGCTCTTTCTACGTTTTGGCTGTTGTGAGTAGTGCTGCCAGGAACATAGGGGTGCGCATATCTTTTTTAATTAGCATTTTGTCTGCATATACGCCCAGGAGTGGCATTGTTGGGTCCTATGGTAGTTGCTTTTTTTTTAGTTTTCTGAGGAAAATCACACTGTTTTCCACAGTGGCTGAACCAGTATCCATTCCCACCAGCAGTGTAGGAGGGTTGGGAAAGCTATTTAATTAGGAACAGAATTGTCAGCTTGACTCTTTATCCGATCCCTTTGTCCTTCCTCTTCCTGTCTGAAACACACACAGTGCTGAAGCGGGAGTGGCACGCTTGCCAGCAGGAGAATGAAAGTTACATGTTTCATTAACAGAATAGACACACAGAAAGCGCCGGAACCCTCGGGGCATCAGGGAGCCACTGTGTGGAACGCGACTGCCCACCTCCAGACCACTCGTGCCAGGAAAAACAGAGGCCCCTGGCTGGTTAAGCCAGTGTAGCCGCTGTAACGACACTCGGTTCTAAATGAATGAGTAAAACAAACTAGAGACGGGATGAAGAAAAATGATAAATGGAACCACAAGGAAACGCAAGATTTGTGTCTCGGGCAGAGACTGTTGTATATAATCAGCAAATTCCCCATCAACCATCCGCCACCGGCTGGGGTCCGTCGCCAGGAATTCCCCAGGTTCGGACAAGGGTCCACCACCATGAGCAGGTCTTGAGTTAAGGGCTCAGCTGCTGTTTTCAGACGACTGCGCCTTAGGGTTGAGTTTGTAACTTGGCCACTCTCTGCCTCTGTTTCTTGGTTTGCAAAACGGGCATAATAATAAAACCTCTTAGGATTGTCCATAAGATTTAACAAGATGATACATATAACATGCTTAGAAAAATGCCAAGCATACTGGGAAGCCATTAATAAATGCTGCTCGTTATGGAGATGGGCTGAAATCATTACTGATCCTGCACAGACAAGAACTAGAGCACATCTTCTGTACTCTCCCCGCTCATTAAAGAGGGTCACCGCCTCATCCCATTATTCCCCGTACAAAATACACTGGAAGTGGGAATTCCCGGCAGTCCAGAGGTTAGGACTGGGAGCCTGGGTTCAATCCCCGGTCTGGGAACTAAGATCCTGCAAGCCAAGAGGCACAGTCAAAACACACACAAACAAACAAAATCCCAAGTCACACTGAAAATATGGGAGTTTGCCCATCAAGTGAGTGATTATAGTGAAAAAAGCCAAAAATAGACGCTGGGTGATATGGAGGGTCTAGCCTAAGTATCAAACCTAGTCCTTCTCTTCAAGGGAACTCCCAGTCTGGTGTGGGCAGGGAGTAAAGGGCCCCATTATTAACCATCTCAGGATCTGAGAGGTGCTGATAAGTAGCCCAAGGTCTCAAAGAAAGAAGATCTTAATATTTGCCTGAGTCTTTTAGCCAATATTTATTAGATGCCTTGAGCTAAATACTAGCAACGAGTGAAAAAGAGCAAAATAGAATGGAATCAAGTTCACCTTGGAAAAATCCTGATAGGATGTGAATGCCCTCTAGGATCAGGATATTGTCTTATTTGCTTAAAAACCCCAGTCCAGGTATATTTCCTGGTACATGGAATGAATTTTCCCAGTTGAGTTTTTTTATAGCTTTCTGTTTCTGGGATTTTGCTTTTGCAAAACTGTAGCTATTCATTACTTCTACTCCTGGCTCTAACAAAGCAGTTTTTAGCCAGACCAATGATCCCAGGAAGAACAAGTAGAAAGGCAAGAGAAAATTAAAATAAAAATTTATCTGAAGGCATCAGAGGGCTGCCAAGGCATCTAAGACTTGAGGGGTCAGGCCCTCTGTGAAAGGAAGGCCCCAAGCTCTTTCTCCTTCAGTAAGTTTTCATTCTTACTCAGATATGCAGATAATATCTATATGGTAAAGCTATATCAGATATACCACTCTAATGGCAGAAAGTGAGGAGAGACTAAAGAGATTCTTGATGACGGTGAAAGATAAGAGTGAAAAAGCTGGTTTAAAGCTCAACATTCAGAAACTAAGATCATGGCATCCGGTCCCATCACTTCATGGCAAATAGATGGGGAAAAAGTGGAAACAGTGAGAGACTTTATTTTCTTGGGCTCCAAAATCACTGTGGATAGTGACTGCAGCCATGAAATTAAAAGACGCTAGCTCCTTGGAAGGAAAGCTATGACCAACCTAGACAGCAGCTATAACCAACCTAGACAGCATATTAAAAAGCAGAGACACTTTTTAATATGCATACACTTCACTTTGCCTTCACTTTGCCTACAGAGTCCATCTAGTCAAAGCTATGGTTTTTCCAGTAATCATGTATAGATATAAGAGTTGGACCATTAAGATGTCTGAGCACCAAAGAATTGATGTTTTTGAATTAAGGTGTTGGAGAAGACTCTTGAGAGTCCCTTGGACTGCTGGAAATCAAACCAATCAATCCTAAAGGAAATCAGCGTGGAATATTCATTGGAAGGACTGATGCTAAAGCTGAAGCTCCAATACTATGGCCACCTGATGCAAAGAGCAGCTTACTGGAAAAGACCCTGAGGCAGGGAAAGATTGAAGGCAGGTGGGCAACTGAGGATGAGATGCTTGGATAACATCACTGACTCAATGGACATGAATTTGAGCAAGCTCTGGGAGACAGTTAAGGACAGGAAAGCTTGCAGTCCGTGGGATCCCAAAGAGTTGGAAGTGACTTAGCAACCGAACAACAACAAGAACGTGGTTTTTCATTCTTAGTTGCATAAACCAAGCGGTTAAGACCCCAAGCAAAGGAAAAACTGCTCAAAAGCAGAGTGTGGTTTTCAGAATCTCACGGTGCTGGAAAAGCAAAGGTGAGAATACTGGGAAGGGACTCTTACAAACACCCCAAGCTCTGCCCGGGGCCTCTAGAAAGTAACTGCCTCGGGATGGGTGAGTCCAAAGTAGGCCCAGCCTGAGAAAGGTAAAACTTGCTCTCAGCTCAACTGAGCCTTTGGTTAGACTGAGGTGACACCCCCTGCTCTAGGTATCAGGGTTTACTTTTACCTTCAGAGAGGACTGACTTGCTAAAGGAAGGTAAACCCATCCGGAGCCTCTAAAATTTTCATACGCAATGGTCTTCACCCCATCAAAACTTAATAAAGAACTAAGAAATAGAACCAAGAAGAAACAGACAATAGAAACAGACCCATAGATGATCCAGATATTGACTTACCTTGTTTTTTGATCTTTACTTTTATTTCTTTATTTGTTTTGGCTGTGCTGGGTCTCAGTTGCGGAACATAGGATCTTTCAAACATGTGGGATCTAGTTCCCTAACCAGGGATCAAACCCAGGCCCCCTCCACTGGCAGCGTGAAGTCTTAGCCACTGGACCACCAGTGATGCCCCTGTGCTTATCTCTACAGATAAATACAGTCTTTATCTTTTAAAAAATGTCGTTAGCATAGTCAAGAAATAAATGGAAGGAGAATTTCACCAGAAAACTTGACTCTGTTCAAAAAGAATCAAATAGAAATTTTGCAATGAAAAATATACTAGCTGAAATGAAGATCTACAACACTGTAAATCAACTATATTATACCAATAACTTTTTTAAAAAAGAAAAAGACGAAAATCTCAATAGATAAGTTGAATAGCAGCCTGGGCACAACTGAAAAAAGGATAAGTGACTATCAGATAGGTCAGGGAAAATATTCAGACTAAAACAGGAAAAAGGCTTCATTGGGTAGAAAACACAGAAAAGACAGGAGACATCCTGAAAAGTTTTAACATATATATTTGGACTCCCAGTGGGAGAGAAGAGAACAGGACCGAAGAAATTTTAAAGATTTAAAAAAAAAAAAAAAAAGCCATGAATTTTCCAAATCGATGGAAGACATCACTACAGTTTGAAGAACATAATTTGGATCCCAAGTTGGCTAAAACCCAACTACTCAACGCCAGTTTCATTCAACACGTGATCTGTTCATGGTTTAGAAGTAAAACCATGTGAAAGCATCATTGAGTTCATGTGATTGAGGCTGGAGAATGAGGCAGTATTGTTCAACCTGACCTCAACTTTGCCTTTAAACCAGAGTAAACCTAGGCAGATCAGGCTAGATCAAGTTACCCTGGCTTAACTTTAGAACCAGAACAAAGATGAAAACATCGGCTCTGTGATTTTATTATTTTTTAAGATTTGCTCTGAAGTAAGGCGAGACTATGTCCCAAACAATGTAGCCATCCTAATAACGTGTTCAGCCTTTTGAGCAGTCTGATATTTTCCTGGAAAATCCTGTCTTGACATTTGAGTGTTGGTATTTAGCACTTTTGTTTCCATTTCTTTTATGAAATTAGTCATCATCTTTTTTTTTTAAGATGCCAAGTTTTACAAGCTGTGAATTCCTTTTTCTATATTAAAAAAAAAAAACCTCTAAATATTTCTTCCCCAGAAGCTTATGGTTGAAGGGCAAAACCTCCCTAATCACTTTGTACTGAATATTTCAGGATTTTCCGTTCCCCCCCACCCCCCACCCCCCGACAGGACCCACCTGGAGCCTGTCAGAGACTGCTGACAGGACAGGGAGGGGCCCAGTCCTGCCTGAACTGTCAAAACCTGATTTGGGAAGTGTTTCCACTGCTCGATTCTGATTTGAGGAAAGCGGGCAGGAGTGATATTTGTCCATGTGTCATTGGATTCTCAGGGTGTTTTCCGCCCTCCCGGGCAGCCCTTGCGACTTCTTCCTCTGCGCTCCTTGGTGGAAAGTTGACTTGTGAACGCTTATCCCCTTCTAAGTTCATGGAGCGCTGTGGGTTTTTTGTTTTTGTTTTTTCTCTCTTCACTGTTGGTTTATTGGCATGCTCTTTAAAAATGAGTGCTTTTCACGACTTGGATTTCTTCTGAGACTGTGGTGAAACTCCTTCCAAGGGGTCATGAAGGGCTTTGGAGGAACTCAGCACCACTTGATATTCAAACAGTCACTTGAGCCAAATGTAAAATTGTATCACCGCTGACGGCCTCAATTAGAGCCTTCGAATTTCTGGTTATCCTGTTATATTGTAAACGAGTACATTATCTGTCTAGCACAGATTAGGTTCCTGTGCAGCTGTACTTTCACAACCTGCTCCCTACCCTCCCCAGATGGGAATTAAACCAGGTCTTGCAAAATCAAAGAAAAATGAATGCTTTTCAGTATCTCCTCCACATGCCAGCCAAATTCACTGTCTTATTACAATACATTAAGAAGCAAGATTTAAAAGAAAAAAAAGAAAAGATTGCTTTCTAGTAAAAATATGAACCGGGAACACAGTTTGTTTATTTTTTTCCCGAGAGTTACTACTGCCTGTGAGACCAAAGGAAGACCAGGCAACCGCCTTGCTGCCCTCCAGTTTCTGGAAGGATATGGTTCTAAGGACTGGAGAATTGGCCCCGTGGAGAGAAAGGAAGCATAAAGACTCTTCGTTACAGGCTCTCCCGTTCATTCTCAGCAGGCATCTTCTGAGTACCTACTGTTGACAAGGTCCCCAGAGTGGCGGGCGGAGATGGGATGGGGAAATGGACGTGACCAGTTAGGCGTGGCCTCTGTATTTCCAGCGTTGTCTACAGAGAAAGACCGTCTTTGATGGTAGATCATTGTTACAGTCGGGGCTTCCCTGGTAGCTCAGTGGTAAAGAGTCCGCCTGCCAAAGCAAGAGACTCTGGTTGGATCCCTGGCTTGGGGAGATGCCTTGGAGGAGGTCATGGCAACCCACTCCGGTCTTCTTGCCCGGAGAATCTCACGGAGAGAGGAGCCTGGTGGGTCACAGTCCATGGGGTCTCAAAAGAGTCGGACACGACTTAACAACACTGTTACAGTGACATTGATATGAAACCAGTGAAATTCTTCAGTGTCTCTGACCCGGAAGACCATCACTCTCCTGGTCTACTGCACCCCTCCCACTGGTGACTGCTCCTGAAAACAAGACATAACTTACTCCCAGCAATTTGTCAGGGACCCCAACAGGTCTCATGCCCTGCCAGCATTTATTGCATTTTTTCCATCTATAGGAAAGAAAAGTGATTCTATAGGACCGGAGAAAAAAGTACAAGAAGCATCAGCCTAAATCTTGTAAGGTAGACTGCAGACCTGCCTGAAAGGCACTTGCTCATCTGAGCAGTGAGCCTAGATTCGCTTCTCTGCCTTCTCCAGGAGCCCTGAGCCCTCAGGGGCCAAGGCTGCACTTTAACCATCCATCGCCCCTCAGAGGCTGGAGTGGAGACCTGGCACTTGGCCAAACTCATGAAAGTCAAAAAATTTAAAGGTTTTCCTTTTGAGCCACAAGATTGGCCAGTAGTCTACTTGATCAGTGATCCGAGATCAAATGGCAACCACATTAGGCTCACAAACGTGTTCTAAGAATCGCTGTCCTGGCTGCTGTAAATAGTGCTGCAGTGAACATCGGGGTACCTGTGTCTTTTAGAATTGTGGGTTTTCTCAGGGTGTACACCTAGTGGGATTGCTGGGTCATTACGGAAGCTCTGTTTTTAGTTTTTCAAGGAACCTCCATACTGTTCAAGCAACCTCGATGTCCGTCAGCAGAGGAATGGATAAAGAAGATGTGGTACATACACATGAGGGGATATTATTCAGTCATTAAAAGGAACGAAACTGAGTTATTTGTAAACATGTGAACAGGCTGTCATACAGAGTAAGTCAGAAAGAGAACAACAAGTATCACACGTAAACACATGTGTGTACAATCTATAACACGGTACAGGCGAACCTATTTGCAGGGCAGACATGGAGGCGCAGATGCAGGGGGTGGATGTGTGAGCACAGAGGAGAGAGGAGGGTGGGATGAACTGGGAGATGAGGTCTGACGTAAATTCACTCGCAGTGGGGAGCTGCTCTATGATACGGGGAGCTCGGCTCGGGGCTCTGTGATGCCCTCAAGGGAGGGGCGGGGAGGGAGGCCCAAGAGGGAGGCAAGATAAATATATATATATATATATTTGGGTTTTTTAGCTGATTCACATGGTTATACAGCAGAAACTAGCACACCATTGCAAAGCAACTATAATCCAATTAAAAAAAAAAAGAATAGCTGTGTACCAGGCACCAGGCTTGGTGATGTGGGGATACAAAGATACTTAAGACAGAAGCCCTGCTCCCGCCTGACCTCCTGCATGGACAGAGGCCTGAGGCATTGCAGAAATGCCTTCATCCAAAGCGGAGCAGGATGAGGCCAGCACGGGTGTGCTGAACACTCTAGGCCTGCGATGCAGATTCGGATAAGAGCTGCTCACCGGCCTTTGAGACATGTTAACTGAAATTCAGTCTCCTGGGATCTGTGATAGGAGAGCAATGATACTTAACTACAATGTCGCAGGAGAGACAGTTCATAATGTGTCCAAAGGGCCTGTGTGAGGATAGGATGTCCTCAGTGAAAGGCCCGGTCATCGTGAGCATCCCTGACTCTACTCTGCGTTTCCTCTTTCTGAACCTTGAACACCCTTCCACCAGCTGGCTGGGACCTCCCCCTTTTTATGCCCATCTTAGTCCCTTTCTTCAAGATCCATCTTATTTTATGTCCGTGCTTGTGTGCATGTGCACCACACACGCGCACACACACACACACGCGTGCAGGAATCTGTCAGCCCCGCTCATACCCTTCACCGCTGCTCTGTAAGAACTGAAAGCGCTTGTGTGAATACCTGCAGTTCTCTGCCTGGAGGCTTGTTTCCTGGCTGTGGGAGCATCCTCAGCTCTCAAGCCTTGCAAACTGGGAGCGTCAAAAAAAATTAAACAGCCCTCAACAAGAGCCAGTAGGAAGTTGGGGAATTAATCCCTGAGCCTCCGTGTGCTTTGGGGAGGATGAGTAACTCTCAGGCCTGCTCAGCACTCCCCACCCCAGGGCCGCGGAAGGACTGACCTCCGCCTGCCCAGGGCGGCCAGTCTCGGTGAGCGGCCTCCAAGCGCCTGTCCCTCATTGCCTCACTGCCCACCTGCCATCGCTGCCGCCTGAGATGCCCCCCAAGACACGCGTGCTCAGAACCTTCTGTCAGCATCTGTTTCTGTGGAAACCCAACTTGAGATGCCAGTGCAGCACGTGGCATCTTCCATCAGCTACACAGGACTCACTCGTCACTCACTCCTTGATTCCTTGGCAGCACGTGACCCAATGGGCGGGACCCAGTTGGTGTCCTACACCCACGCCTGCACCTACACCCCCTGCACCTGCCACAGGAAGCTGGCATTAGGACTCTGGCCGTATCTCCAGCGTTGCCGCAAGTTCCACTAAAGAACTGTTAAGGGGTGATCCGCCCGGCCCGAGGCAGCAAGCAAAGCAAAGGCCATCACAGCATATAAAGCATTACAACAGCAGCAACCACAACTCTGCGATTAAATTGGATTCATCCACTGACTTCCCACTGGCTCTTATTGAGGGCTGTTTAATTTTTGACACTCCCAGTTTACACAGACGGACCCCAAAGCCGCAGGGCCTTGGTGACGCTGTCTGATGATGTGGGACCTCTGACCGCAGCGGCCTAAGCCCACTAGCGTGAGCTGTCTGTCCCTGCTCCTCAACACTGGAAGAAAATGTATAGCTCATGAATTTCTTCTACTGACACGCCAAAAAAAACTCCTTTCACCTTTATTTTCTGGTTGTTTTCCCAAGAGACTGTACAACTGACTTTGCTTTTGTCGTTAAGCATCTGCTCGGAACCTGCTCCGCCTCATCAGATCACACACCATATGCCATTATCTGCTGGGGTTGCACATTTTCTTGGTTGACAGTCATGTTAAACTTTTGTGTGTCTGGAACACATTCATCATAAACTCAAGACTTTATTCAACATTGTGTTAACTCTGCAGTGTCATGGGATAGAAGGATCTTCTCTGAACGACTGGAATATTAGGGATTCACGGGGAATGCAGAGTCGCAGAATAACACACTCCAGGTGTGGGACTATACTTCACATTTCTGAAGATCTGAAGGCAGTAAAGAGGGGTGCAGAGAGTAAGCTGTACCAAACTTAGCTTTCTTTATTACAAAGGACCCTGATGGGGTCCCTTCTAATAATATGCAAAGTTTAAAGTGACCAGCAGAAGCTGGGGTCCATCCAAGCCAGCTCAGCAATTCCCTCCTGTCTGCTCTCCAAAAATTCCATCGTTAACATCCCTCAGGGTGTGGCCGGTCCTTCCGTGCCTTTTTACAGCAGGGCCTTACATTCACATCCCAAGAGTCCTTCAGTGTTCTTTATCAGGGATTTGCAGAAACAGTGAAAATATGGTTAATTTGAGGACCCCCTGGCGATCAAGTGGTTAGGACTAGGCAATTTCACTGCAGGGAGCCCGGGTTTGATCCCTGATTGGTGATCCCACAAACCACTCCGTGCGGTCAAAAAGAAGAAGAAGAAGAAGAAAAAGAAAATGTGGCTAATTTTGGTCCTAGACAAATTGAAAATCAGACGTGTGTGTTTAAATCAGATAGATTCCCATTGCCACAGATCTGGATGCCTTTTTCCTGTTTGAGCACCATTTATACCGATCCAGCTCCTGTGTTCACCCTTCCTCTCAGCTGGTAACTCATCCACCATTCCTCCTGATGAGATTTTGTACTCTGGCCAAACACACCATGTGGACCCCCCAGTCCTGAAAATGACTGATAACCAAGCAGCTGACCATGGGTTACCCGACACTCTAGGCTAAGATACCACCAAGGAGGGCCAGTCCGTGGCCCATGGAGTTCCACCAGCTGGCTAAGCAAAAGGTCCTGTCCCAGGATTGCCCTTAATCAGTTTCACAAATCTGTCTTCAGAGTTTTCTCTCCAACCAGCGGCAGAATAAGGACTAGAAACATATTGCCACATCTTCTGGCTCTCCTCTGAACAAGGCAGCTCTTTTTATCCTGGAATCTTAATTGACATCAGCTGACGATGTAGTGAACTCTTTCATTCATGCTTGTCTGCATTTCCTTTGAACCTGAGCCTTGTGGTATCTTTGTTACCCATATAAAGTTGTGGCTTATTTCATTTATTTATTCTGTGCTTGATTTACTTTTTGCTCCCCTGAGTGCTGGTAGAGAAAACCTAGAGAAAGTTGGGACGGTGTCTAAGCAGAAAACTGATAACCGGGGTTCCTCAGGTCCCCTGACTTGTGTAAGTTAGAGGAGCTAGTATTTGTCATCTCTGCCCAGCTGTAGGCTCAGGGGTGTCATGTTAGATGACTCTTGAACTTGCCCACACAGTGTTTACAGCAAGGAAATGGGCAAATACTGTGAACCAGGACTTCTCCCCCATGGAAACCCACTTGTTAAATATTTACCAACACAACACTGGGCAAAGGTCAGCTGATATTTGGCATAAAAAGTTGAGATCTTACAAAAGCATTTAAAAATTTTTCAAAGGAATTGGAACTGTTGTTATAAATCAGTGGATCCCAGCCTTCTGAGACTCAATATCTCCATTATATACTAGATAGTTTAGAAAACATCCTATTCCATTCTGGAATGAAATTCATAGATATCATTTACCTGTGCAGCACTTTTAAAAAAAAAATTATTTTTATTTATTTACTTATATTTACTTCTTATGGAAGTATAGTTAATCTACAATATTGTGTTACTTTGAAGTGTACTGCAAAGTGACCCCGTGTGTCCTCCCCAGGGCTGCAGTAGTAAAGAGTCCGCCTGCAAAGCAGGAGACATAGGTTCGATCCCTGGGTCAGGAAGATACCCTGGGGGAGGGCATGGCAACCCAGTCCAGCATTCCTGCCCAGAGAATCCCAAGGTCAGAGGAGCCTGGCGGGCTACAGTCCATGGTGTCACACGGAGTCGGACACAACTGAAGTGACAGCACGCACGCACGCACATGTATGTGTATATATATGCATATAAACACGTGTGCACATACATGTATAATGTGTGCAACATTTTTTTTTAAAAAATCAACATAATATCCCAGTGATAATATTTTAAAAAATGGAAGTTATTTATAATAGGTGGCTTTATTTTAATATGTAAATATTTGAGCGTGTCTCACTAGAAGACAAGATAAGATATTGTTCATACCTTTACGTAGAACCACAAAGAAAGCAGCAGCTACAATGCAGAATGAGCAAGGTGAGGCTTCAGTAATCAGTGTGACGTTCTGAAGCAACTCTTCGTAAAATTCCTCACAGCGTAAAACACCCCCTTCCCTCAATCCACAGGACAGTTGCAGCTTGGAAGACCCAGAATGTTTTTTTGCATATTAAAACCATGCAAAAAAACATAGTTTGTGTGTTTGTCAGGAAGGAATTTGTTCCTAGGTTCAGGTTACATTCCTACGTGGATTACCTGCCCTCCAGAGTCACGTGGGACGTGAGTAGTTCTTCACTGTACAGAACCACAGACGTCTCTAGCACCACCCACGAAATGCCAGGAGTGCCCTCGGTCAGACAGGCAACCAAAGTATCTCTTAAAGACTCACAGAGCGGCCTAGGCATAGTACCTCCCAGCACTCTAAACCAGCGCCAAGAAATGTCCTTTGGAGCCTGGCCCGCGCCCCTGTGTCCTGATGAGCTAGTATCCAACAGAACTGACTGGTAACCAGGATGGTGACCCCTGGCATCCAGAGAGGAAATGCCAGGCAACCCAAGCCCTTAGCAAGTCCAAGAGATGCAGGGGCGTCTGGAGAGGCAGCGGGTGACTCGGGAAGAGGGACAGTGCAGGAGAGACTCCTGGCCAGCAGGGGCAGGGCCGCAGGGGGCCCGGAACCAGGGGCTGGGTGAGGGCAGGGCGGAAGCCCCTGACTTTGGGGAAATGGCCAACTGCAAGTGAATTGCCATCCCGCTTAAAACCTTGTCATCTGGGAACTGTAGGAAGCATGAGAGACGGTCATCATGGGGCCTCCCAGCCTCACAGAGTCTGTAAGCTGTCTAATCACCTTTGGCTTCTATTACTACATTGTGGTCAAGGTGCTTCTTGGTGGGAATTGATAGCAAATTATTATCTAGAGGAAAGTGGCTGTTTTATTTTTCTTTTGTCCTCTGTCCCTCATTCTCTTCTTTCTCCTATGTTTAGTTTCTTAGATATTCATTTAAAAGGTAAAAACGATATCCTGATATGTGGAGGCTTTGGTGTTTCTTCACTAGATGTTGCTATTAAATACCTAGAGATGTAGATGCTGACATGAGGTTTCATCAAGATGCCTTTTGTACTTTAGAGTTAAATATTCAAAGCCGGTTCTGCAGGGACTCCCAGACTCTCACCCCCCTCTCCCCCCCAGTGCTTGAGAATACCTCACCTTCTCAAGATTCTTGACCGCTGTAGTTGTTCTCAAACGTTTTCAACCCAAAGACCAACTGAGAGGAGTTTTTTTAAAATCTGTCAGTCATCTGTTCCATCTATTCTTTATTTTTAAGTAAACACTATTGAAATACACATAGAAATAAGTATGCAAATCATAAGTATACAGTTTGGAGTTGCCCTGCAACCGACCACACACACGTCCCCAGCAGGCAGATCAAGAAACAGAACATCAAAAGCTCTTAACTGCTTCCTTTTATTCACTAATCCTGACCCAAGGATAACAGGTATCCTAACTCGTAACAGCATAGATTAATTAGGTCTATTTTTGAACTTTATAAAGACAGAGTCATGCAGTTGTACTTTTTTGTGTGTTTCTGGCTTCTTTCACTCAATATAATTTTGTGGTATTCACCCATGCCATTGCCTGTGGTTAAAGTTCATTCATTCTCCCTGCCGAATGGTAGTTAATAATAGAATGCATCGTATTTTATTTATCCCTTCTACTACAGATGGATATTTGGTTAGTTTCCCATACGGGGCTATTATGATTAGTACTACTATGGCCTTTTTTCCACATGTCTTTTATGTGAACATATATTGAGTATGTATGTAGGAATACAATCCCCTTGTTCTAGAGGTTGAAGGATATCAGACCTCAGTAGATATTGACAAATACTTTTCCAAGATAGTTGTACAAATGTCAGTTTCCACCAGCAGTGTACAAAAACTCAGATTTCTCCACATCTTTGCACACCCTTCATATCATTCCTTGTTTGCTTAATTTAGCTATATTGCTGGGCATGAAGTGCTATTGCATTGTGGTCTTAAATTTCATTCCCAGAATACCAATAGAGTGGAGCACCTTTGCAACCAAGGCTGGTTGGGTATTCAGCTGCAACACACTGACATGGCCAGTATTTATCCTCAGGGGTCAGTGCTTGTACTATACTGAGTTAAATATTTTATTAAGTACTGTTTTCTAGGACAGCTCTATTGAGGTATAACTGACATGTGTTAAACTGCACATAGAGTGTGAGGTTGGATAAGTTCTGACATGTGTACACACCTGTGATGTCATCACCACAGTTACTATAATGTACCCAGCGAAGGAAACCACTAATAACCTGAAAAGGCAGTCTGTGAAAGGGGAGAAAATATTTGCAAATCCGATAAGGGGTTAGCATCCAAAATATATTTTTAAAATACATTTAACTCAACTGCAGGAAAAAAAAATTCTTAAAAAGCGGACAGAGGATCTGA
Source organism: Cervus canadensis (assembly GCF_019320065.1). Lineage (NCBI taxonomy): Eukaryota > Metazoa > Chordata > Mammalia > Artiodactyla > Cervidae > Cervus > Cervus canadensis. The sequence goes on along the minus strand of NC_057416.1, from coordinate 38,029,706 downwards.
ACAGATATTTTTCCAAAGATGACATGCAGATAAATAGCCAACAGGTATGTGAAAAAGAGCTCAAAGTCACTAGTCATCAGAGAACTTACAAATCAAAAGCCACAATGACATCACCTCACACCCATTAGAATAGCTGTCACCAAAAAGATAAGAAATAGCAAGTGCTGGTGAGGCTGAGGAGAAACGGGAGCACTTACGCACTGTTGACAGGAATGGAAATTGGTGCAGCCACTATGGAAAACAGCATAGAGGTTCCTCAAAGAATCAAAAATAAAACTGCCACACGATCCAGAAATCCTACTTCTTGGTAATTACTCAAAGAAAATGAAAACACTAACTTGAAAAGCTCTCTGCATCCCCATGTTCAATACATAATTATTTACAATAGCTAAGATATGAAAACAATCTAAGTGTCTATCAATAGATGAGTTGATTTTTAAACTGTGATATATATTTATTACTTAGCCACAAAAACAGAAGGGAATCCCACCGTTTTCAACAACATGGATGGACCTCGAGGGTGTTATGCTTAGTGAAACAAGTCATGCAGACAAAGACAAATACCATACGATGTCCCTTATATGTGGAATCTAAAACAAACAGCACTGAACTCAGAGATACAGAAAACAGATTGGTGGTTGCCAGACGCTGGGGGAGCGGGGGAGCAGTGAGTTGCAGGCTAAATGAGTGAAGGTCATTAAAAGGTAAAATTTAAAAGTTCTCATCACCAGAAAAAAACAGATTTGTAACAAATGATGAATATTAACTAGACTTACTGTAATGATCATTTTGCAATAGATATAAATACTGAATCATTATGTTATAGCCCTGAGATTAATATAAAATATAGGTCAATTATGGGCTTCTCAGGTGGAGCTAGTGGTAAAGAACCCGCCTGCCCAATGCAGCAGACATAAAGAGACACAGGCTTGATCCCTGGGTTGGGAAGATCCCCTGGGGAAGGGCATGGCAGCCCTCTCCAGTGTTCTTGCCTGGAGAATCCCATGGGCAGAGGAGCCTGGCGGGCAACAGTTCACAGAGTCGCAAAGAGTCAGATACAACCAAAGCGACTTAGCAGGCATGCACGCATACATCAATTATATCTCAATAAAAAATGTGAATAATAATAATGAACATATATACAACCACACTTGGGCTTCCGTGGTGGCTCAGATGGTAAAGAATCCGCCTGCAATGCAGGAGACCTGGGTTCCATCCCCGGGTTGGGAAGATCCCCTGGAGAAGGAAATGGTAGCCCGCTCCACTGTTCTGGCCTGGAGAATCCCATGGACAGAGGAGGCTGGCAGGCTGCAGTCCAGGGGGTCGCTAAGAGCCGGACACGACTGAGCGACTGAGCGCCGCACAGCACCGCCACCCCTGACCTTGTCTTCTTGCCCCTCCCTCTTCCTCCAGATCTTGTCTTTGGGCAACCATGGCTCTGCGTCCTCTAAGGGACAAAACGCTAGTTTGCGTTTCCTAGAACTTCCTTACATAAATGGAACCGTATGTTAAATACCACCTTGGGTCTGTCTTCTTTCACTCAGCATAGTTATTGTGAGGTTCATGTCTGTCTTATCATGTATCAGTAGTTCATTCCCTTTTATTTCCAAGAGCTTTCCGTTGTATAGGTATACCAGAGTTTATCAGTTCACCTGTTGAATTATCTTCACTTTTGGCTTTTACAAATAAAACAGCTATGAACATTCATGTCATTGAGTAAAAATATACTTTAATGTTTCTTGAATTAAATGAGTAAAGACCTAGGAGTAGAATAGCTAGATCATGTTGTAGGTACACGCTTAACTTTTCAAGAAATTTCCAAACCCTCTTCAAAGGGGTGGTATGGTCTTGCCCTTCCGGCCGTCGTGTAGAGTTCCAGCTTCTCCTTGACCACAGCGACGCTTGCTTTGGTGTTGTTTTTGTTTGTTTAATTGTAGAGGGTCTTGTAGGTGGTATGTCATGGTTTCTCTTTGTGGCTTTAATTTGCATTTCCCTGGTAACTAATAATGCTGTGTATCTTTTGTTTTTTATTTTTGTGTGGATATTTTATTTTGTTTTTGTGTTTTGTATCTGTGTATCTTTTCCTGTGTTTGTTTGCCAAGATATTTTGCCTTTGGTGGCATTTCTTTTCAAGTGATTTACCCACTGGGGTGCTTGCTTTGCTGCTTTTGAATGTTGACAATTCTTTATATGGATACATATTCATTTTCAGTTATATGCTTTTTCCCTCAGTGTGTGGTTTATCTTCTCATTCTTTTAGCAGAATCTTTCAAAGGAAAGAAGGTTTTAGTTGTGATGAAATCTAACTTATCAGTTTGTATTTTTGCGTGTCATACTTTGGTGTCACAGCTAAGTCAGAAAGAGAAAAACAAGTACCATGTATTAACGCATGTATGTGGAATCTAGAAAAACGGTACAGCTGAACCTGTTTCCAAAGCAGGAATAGAGATGCAGATGGAGAGAACGGACGTGTGAATGCAGGGTGGGAAGGAGAGGGCGGGACAGACGGAGGTGGGGGTTGACATGCACACCCCATCATGTGTAAAGCAGCTCGTGGGAAGCTGCTCTGTGACACGGGGATCCCAGCTCGTTGCCCGGTGATGACCTGAGCGGGTGGGATGGGGTCGTGGGATGGAGGTCCAAGAGGGAGGGCACACACGTATGCGTGTGGCTGAGTCACTTCATAGAGAGGCTGACACAACATTGTAAAGCAATTATATTCCAATTAAAAAAAAAATCCACACCCAACCCAAGGTCACGAGAGCTCCTTTTCATTTTCATCTAACAGCTTATAGCTTTATGTTTTACATTTCGGCCCATGGCCCGTTTTGACTTAACGTTTGTACGTGGTGTTAGGTATGGATGGTTGTTTCTTTCTTCCTGTAGTGGATCTCTCATTGGCCCTGTGCTGTTTTTGGAGAGACTGTCCTTTCTCCTGGTCTGCATTTAGGCTGAACTCCCTTAGCAGTGAACTAAAAGCGTAAAGTTTATGCCATAGATTTCAATTTTAAAATGATGTGTTTTAATAACTAGTCCTAGTTTTATTTCACGCACAGTGAGGCCATTCAAATTGCCTGGAGACAGTGGATTGTATTTTCTGCCTATTTTAAATTTCTGTTAATTTGTACATGGCAATATCTTCCCAAAAGTGCTCTGTTTTAATTTACTCAACAAATATTCATTGAAGGACTACTGTGTGTCATGCACTGTTGTTACCGGGGTCATCACAGTGAACTGGATGGCCTCGCTGCCCTCAAGGAGATTACTGTCTATTTTAGGGTACATACAGTAAAGAATAAATGTATGCCAGGTAGTAATATGTCCATAAATTTTAAAAGGTAGGCTCAAGGAACTGATAGTGATGGACATGACCTAGAGTCCTATTTTAAACAGGATCACTATATCTCCGTTAAGGCAATATATTCATAAAGATGTGAAGAAAGGAATGGGATAAGTCTTGTCGATATCCAAGCAAAGAGTATCCTGGCAGAGCCAAAATAAACTCAGAGATGCTGAAGGAATGTGTTTGCTTAAAAAAAAAAGCTGCAGAGTGTGCTTGGGATCTTTGAAATGAGAATTTTAGATCTCAATATTATGCAGTTCCAAGACCGCTGGTAGATTTCACGTGGTGGCGGCTTAGCCGCTAAGTCGATTCCGACTCTTTTGTGACCCTTTTGCGACTGTAGCCCGCCAGGCTCCTCTGTCCATGGGATTCCTCAGGCAAGAATAACTAGGGTGGGTTGCCATTTCCTTCTCCAGGTAGATTTCATCTTCAAGGCCAATTCAGATGAATTGGTGGTGAACGCCTACAGCAGGCGTCAGGAAGTTTTTTTCTCTCAAGGTCCAGATCGTAAATATTTTCAGCGTAGTGGGACATACTGTTTCTGTTGCAATCACTCAGCTCTGTCATTGGTTGAAAGCAGCCTCAGACAATATGTAAGCAAATAAATGCGAACATTCTAAGCTCTCATAAAACTTTTATTTTGCTGAATGAGCTGGATTTGGGTGGCCTTTGTTTTACTGGTAGGCTAGATTTGGCTCTTGAACCATGCCAGCCTCTGGGCTAGTATGGTGTTAGGCAGTCTTACCTGTATATTTCAAACAGACACATAAGATAGAATTAATTTCTGGGCTAGTATAGTGTTGGGCAGTCTTACCTGCACACTTCAAACAGACACAAAAGATATAATTAATTTCCCTCATGTGATGGTCTAGAGATAGGTGTCTGAGTAGCTCTGTTCCCCGTGAACATTCAGGACCTTGGGGTCCCTCCATCATGAGCCTTTACCCTCCCTGGACTTGCTACCCTAATCCCCATGGACTAGGCTGGGTCCCAAAGCAGTTCAGCTGGCAGGAAAGGGAGAAGAGAGAAATCACCTCTTTAGGATGTGACGTGAAAGTTGCACACAGCACGTCTGATCGATGAGAGCATGATCCCGTGGCCACAGCCGGCTGCAGAGAGGAAATGCTCTCTCTGTCTGGGAGCCCTGCGCTCTACTAGAAATCTATTATCGTGGATTCTTAAAGGGAGCTTAAATTAAGAGGGAGGCTGGAGTTAACAGCTTGCCACAGAGTTTATAAGAGAAGGTGGAAAAAAATTTTTTGTCCGTTTTTACCTAATATGTAAACAGCGATGACTACCATTGCATAATACTTTAGAAATTTAGAAAAGTCTTTCTCATACATTAGTTTAATTCTTCAACATTATATTCCCTTGAAATAAACACTATCGTTGGAATTACACAGTATCTTCTTATAGTTGAAGATTAAATAATGCTCAGGAATGTGACTCAGGGACTTCCCTCGTGGCCCAGTGGTTAAGAAGCCAGCTGCCGATGCAGGACGGAGCCAGGGTTCGATCCCTGGCCCAGGGAGATTCCACAGGCTGTGAGGCAAACAGGCCCATGCGGCGCAACGGCTGACTCCATACGCCACACCTGCTAAAGCCCTTCTTTTTTTTTTTTTTTTTTTTTTGCATCTTTCTGTTTTTATTAATTTATGTTTTTAATTGAAATATTTCAATTTCAATTATATACATACATATATAACATACATAACATACATATATAGCATACAACATTATATAAATTTAAGGTATCTAACATATTAATTTGACCCATTTAAATATTATAATATGGTTGCCACTGTAGCTATAATTTTTTTTTTTTTTTTGGGTTTTGTCATACATTGATATGAATCAGCCATGGATTTACATGTATTCCCAATCCCGATCCCCCCTCCCACCTCCCTCTCCACCCGATTCCTCTGGGTCTTCCCAGTGCACCAGGCCCGAGCACTTGTCTCATGCATCCCACCTGGGCTGGTGATCTGTTTCACCATAGATAGTATACATGCTGTTCTTTTGAAATATCCCACCCTCACATTTCTCCCACAAAAGTTCCAAAAGTCTGTTTCTGTATTTCTGTGTCTCTTTTTCTGTTTTGCATATAGGGTTATCGTTACCATCTTTCTAAATTCCATATATATGTGTTAGTATGCTGTAATGTTCTTTATCTTTCTGGCTTACTTCACTCTGTATAATGGGCTCCAGCTTCATCCATCTCATTAGGACTGGTTCAAATGAATTCTTTTTAATGGCTGAGTAATATTCCATGGTGTATATGTACCACAGCTTCCTTATCCATTCATCTGCTGATGGGCATCTAGGTTGCTTCCATGTCCTGGCTATTATAAACAGTGCTGCGATGAACATTGGGGTGCACGTGTCTCTTTCAGATCTGGTTTCCTCAGTGTGTATGCCCAGAAGTGGGATTGCTGGGTCATATGGCAGTTCTATTTCCAGTTTTTTAAGGAATCTCCACACTGTTCTCCATAGTGGCTGTACTAGTTTGCATTCCCACCAACAGTGTAAGAGGGTTCCCTTTTCTCCACACCCTCTCCAGCATTTATTGCTTGTAGACTTTTGGATAGCAGCCATCCTGACTGGCGTGTAATGGTACCTCATTGTGGTTTTGATTTGCATTTCTCTGATAATGAGTGATGTTGAGCATCTTTTCATGTGTTTGTTAGCCATCTGTATGTCTTCTTTGGAGAAATGTCTGTTTAGTTCTTTGGCCCATTTTTTGATTGGGTCATTTATTTTTCTGGAATTGAGCTGCAGGAGTTCTTGTATATTTTTGAGATTAATCCTTTGTCTGTTGCTTCATTTGCTATTATTTTTCTCCCAATCTGAGGGCTGTCTTTTCACCTTGCTTATAGTTTCCTTTGTTGTGCAAAAGCTTTTAAGTTTCATTAGGTCCCATTTGTTTATTTTTGCTTTTATTTCCAATATTTTGGGAGGTGGCCTGACTTCAGACTCTACTACAAAGCCACAGTCATCAAGACAGTATGGTACTGGCACAAAGACAGAAATATAGATCAATGGAACAGAATAGAAAGCCCAGAGATAAATCCACGAACCTATGGACACCTTATCTTTGACAAAGGAGGCAAGGATATACAATGGAAAAAAGACAACCTCTTTAACAAGTGGTGCTGGGAAAACTGGTCAACCACTTGTAAAAGAATGAAACTAGAACACTTTCTAACACCATACACAAAAATAAACTCAAAATGGATTAAAGATCTAAATGTAAGACCAGAAACTATAAAACTCCTAGAGGAGAACATAGGCAAAACACTCTCCGACATAAAGCCCTTCTTAAATGAGAGAAGCCACGGCGGGGAGAAGCCCGTGATGGCAGCGAGTGAGTAGCCTCCGCTCACAGCTAGAGAAAAGCCCACACAGCAATGAAGACTCCGCAAGGCCAAAATAAATAAAAGGGGCGTGAGGGACATAGAGAATAGATGGGTGGTCGCCTAGAGGGAGAGGGAAGCGGAGGGGATGGAGTAGGAGGTTGGGGTTAGCAGATGTATAGAACGGATAGACCTCAAGGTCCTACTGCATAGCACAGAGAACTCGGGTCAACATCCTATGATACACCGTCATGGAAAAGAATATTTAAACAAGAATGTGAACATGCATAACTGAATCACTTTGCTGTAGAAAAGAAATGAACACAACATTGTAAATCAACTATACTTCAATTAAAACAACTTTCTAAATTAAAAAGTTAAAAAAAAAAAGTGTGAGTTTACCAAAGCCATATAGCTGCTACACACAGAACCCAGACCCTACTCCAGGCTCAGAGCTCCCCCACTTGCTCTCCTAGAAACTCATCCCTCTTAATACCTAATCCTCTCAAGGTCTGTGTCTTGGTCTTTACCGAGTAGAATGTCCCAGCAGAGCAAAGGCTCTGACATGTTAGTGTGCAAAGGACCTGATTACCTGAGCCCAGCACTAGAGGTCTTCACACCCATGACATGGCCTTGGGTGTGAAGCCCGGGAATGGTCATGCCATTGGAATCACCGCACTGACCTTACATTGTATTATTGTGTTTTGCTTAAACAGAGAGGGAAGATATTTCATATTTCTGTTTATTCTTTCCCTTTTGGCTTTCCTAGACTTACATGCTAAATTTTGAAACTCTTGCTTTCTGAAAAATCCCAGCTAATTTCTTTTGAAACATCTCTAACTCAAAACAAACAAACAAACAAAATCAAACAATGATAAAATGTCAAAAATGAATTTTGGAAGCCAACATATAGCCTCTCAAACAGAAGTTTTCAAAGTCCTTGGTTGAGGGGGTGGCGTTATATCCTGTAGCTAATTTCCCAGAGATTTCTCTGTGGCTTTATTTTAACCTCAATTCCCAGTCAATTGCATTGAGCTTTTTACTTGCCTTTTTCTCCGTCAGACATCAGGATGAATTTAAACTCCTCTCCCTGCCCAATGGCCTCTCTGATGTATTTGCAACTTTTGCATTCCCTTTCCCTGTCGAATCCGATGGAAATTCCTTTGGGGCCTTTGAGTCAGAAACTTTTGTGTTGCTAATAGAACTAGGCTTCATTAGCATTTCAAATTCCTCGACGTTCTCAGGGATGAGGGCTCCCCATCAGCAACCTGATTTACCGGACGTCCTTAATGGAAATCGGCAGTGGCCAGTGCTTTGGCTCTATTTCTACCAGCACATGTCACTGAGAAATCCTTTTCAGTGATTCTAGAGAAAGGTGCAAGCTTTCTGAGAAGCTTTACTTTCATCTCTCTGTACTCAAGACGTTGCTGCCAAAAAGCCACACACCCTTCATCTCTGTTGGTAGTTGGATCCTGGGTAGAGGATGACTCAGACAGAGCTGGGGAGGTGGATGACCAGATGGGCAGAGGGACAAGTGGGAGACAGATAACTCGAAGGGAAGATGGATGGTGGATGGGTAATGATGGGTGGGTGTGTAGGCGGATAGGATGGAGGAATGGATGGAAAGATAAGGTAGACAATGCACATCTTCCATTTTGTACAATATCCTTGCCATTTAATTAACCATAATTGGCCTATGTTCCTGAGGCTAACTACCACTTTGCAGAAAACAGCACGCCATGGGATCTATTTTCTGCTTCCCACAAGGAGCAGCAGGGTGGGGCTTGTCAAATATTTTATTGCCATTCTGACTCAGTGTCTGCTTTGGAGACGAAAAGAAAGCATCCTTTTGTAATGTATATAATAATGCTTCGATGCTGAGGAACTTAAACTGGGCATCTATGTAGCAAAATCCCCTGGGGAATTTGCCCTAATTGCATGTGCCTGGACCCCACAGCCCGAACTGCGCATCCTGGCTGAAAATTCCCATGCTGACAGGAGATGCTGTGTCCCTGACACCGGAGGCAGCTGAACAGGGTTTGAGTTCTGTTCCTGACCTCGCGCTCTCCTTACAGACACGCCACTAACATTTTGCAGAGCACTTATAATATATCTCAGGCCATGTTCTAAGTGCTTTTTGCTTGTATCACCTCATTCAGTCTTTACCACAACTCTGGAAGGTAGGTGCCACTAATATCTGCATTTTACAGGTGAGGGAATCGAGGCACCTGGGGTGAAAGTAACTGGTCAGGATCCCACAGCTGGGAAGAGGTGAAGCTGGGGCTGAAACTCAGTCCGCGTCCAGACTCCACAGCCCCACCCACCAAGCCGTACCACCTCTCTTACCGCTCTTTAAATATGTATTCATTCGGCTGACCCGGGCCTCAGTTGCAGCATGCAGGGTCTTTTAGTTGTGGCATGCAGGGTGCAGTTCCCCGGCCAGGGATCAAACCCCTGCCCTGGGACCCAGTGCAGAGCGCAGAGTCTTAGTCACTGGACCCCCAGGGAAGTCCCTCAGCTCACTTTTTAAGCATCCTGGTCCAACAGAACTTTCTGTGATGACGAAACTGTTCTCTATCTGCGTGGTCCGATCGACATAATAACTAGTAGCCACGTGAAATGAGGCCAATATGACTGAGGAACTAAGTTTTAATTGTATTGAATTTAAACTACTTTAAACAGCATGGTTTAAGAGCCAACTGATAGCCTCTTTTCATGCAGATGATCAAAAAAAAAAAAAAAGTATTAAGTGCTGAACTAAGCAAAAGGAAGACATCTCAGCTATTGACATTATCCTCTAGTCCCAAAGCACTCTGAGAATCCTTTGTGATTCTTTCCATCCCCAAAAGAGCCTCTCGATTCTTCTAAGTGCTCTGCCAACTGGGTGGGACAGCTACCCTTAGCTCCTTGGAGGATGTGTGGAAAAGAGATAGAACAAATAATCCAGGAAGAATAATACAGGCAGGCTGTAGCATGGTGGGCCCATTGGCACTTATTCTCAGGAATCATTGTTACATTTTCCATCTTCCGGATACTTGCCCCCGTATATTAGGGGAAGAGGGAGTTGATGGAAATCACTGACTTTAAAGCAGGGTTCAGTGTGGGAAAAAGGAAGTATGGTGGCATCTGGGCTCATTGAAGGAGAGATGTAATCCCATACTCTTCACAGAAGGAGGTGAAGAAGCAGGAAAGGGGAAAATGATAAGCCAAGAGAGAAATAAAGATGACCCTGGATGAAATACTGTAATACAAGAGCCATATTATGCTTTGTATGACACACAGTTGAAAATGGGTGAAGCTTTTAGAGGAGATGGAAAGTTAAAGTGTTAAGAAAACGCAAATGTATATGGTTAGGTTTTATGGATAGAGACAGAGCCATGGAGAATTGGATGAAATCATTGAATATTGGTTTAGAAAAGAGGCAGGCAAACTGCTGGCTTCCCTGGCGGCTCAGCGGGTGAAGCATCCGCCCGCCACGCGGGAGACCTGGGTTCCATCCCTGGGTGGGGAAGGTCCCCTAGAGAAGGGAAGGGCTACCCACCCCAGGATTCTTGGGCTTCCCTGGCGGCTCAGCTGGTGAAGAATCCACCCACCATGCGGGAGACCTGGGTCCCATCATGGGCTTGGAAGATCCCCTGGAAAAGGGAAAGGCTCCCCACCCCAGGATTCTGGCCTGGAGAATTCCATGAACTGTATAGTCCGTGGGGTCACAAAGAGTCGGACACAACTGAGAGACTTTCACTGTCACTTTCAGACAAACTGCAGCGTATGGGTCAACCCAGTGGAATGCTGGTTTTTGTAAATAAAATTTCATTAAGCACACACAGGTTGATTCATTTAAGTGTGGTCTGCGGTGCCTTTAACACTACATCCGCAGAGCTGAGCAGTTGCAGCAGACACTATATATCCTGCAAAGCCTAGAACACTTTCTATGGCCCCATACAGAAAAAAGCTTACTGACCTCCGTTATAGAACATGAGGTGGGGTGGGGAGGGGAGGGGAACATATATTAGCATAACCATTTTGGAGTACTATTTTGTGTGGCCATCAAATTTTTAAAATGCACATTTAACCTGTCAACACTGTTACTAGACTTTTTTCAAAAGATGTTTTGATACACATACCCACAGGGTTTCTTATAACACTGGAAAACTGAAAACAATATAAATATCCACTCGCTGAGCACTGTTAAATGAATTACAGTGCGTTCATGTAAAAGAATACACGATATTATACTAGTTTTAAGTGTACAGCAGAGTAATTCAGAATTTCTACAGATTATTCTCCATTAAAAGTTGTTATAAAGTAACAACATCCCCGTGCTGTACAATATATTCTTGTTGTTTATCTATTTTATACACAGTAGTTTATATCTCTTAATCTCCTACCTCTAGCTTGTCCCTGCCACCTGTAACCACTAGTTTGTTCTCTATATTTGTGAGTCTGTTTTGTTGTATACATTTGTTTTATTTTTAGAATCCACAAATAAGTGGCAACATAAGAGTATTGATCATTCTCTGTTTGACTTATTTCACTAAGCATAATACTCTCTAGGTCCACCCAAATTGTTGCAAATGGCAGAATTAAATTCTTTTTTTTATGGCTGAGTAATATTCCATTGTATATATGTACCACATCTTTTTTTTTATTGTTTTAACTGGAGGACAATTACAATATTGTGATGGTTTTTGCCACACATCAACGTGAATCGGCCACCAGTACACATGTGTCCCCTACATCCTGAAGCCCCTCCCACCTTCCTCCTCACCCCATCCCTCTGGATTGTCCCAGAGCACGGGCTTTGGGTGCCCTGCTTCATGCATCGAACTTGCACTGGTCATGTATTTCACATATGGTAATGTACATGTTTCAATGCTATTCTCTCAAATCATCCCACCCTCATCTTCTCCCACTGAGTCCAAAAGTCTGTTCATTACGTCTGTGTCTCCTTTGCTGCCCTGCATGTTGGATCATTGGTACCATCTTTCTAAGTTCCATATATATGTGTTAATATACTTTCTCTCTCTGACTGACTTTACTCTTCATTATAGGCTCCAGGTTCATCCGCCTCATTAGAACTGACTCAAATGTGTTCCTTTTTAATAGCTGAGTAATATTCCATTGCATATACATACCACAACTTCCCTATCCATTCATCTGCCAATGGACATCGAGGTTGCTTCCATGTCCTAGCCGTTGTAAACAGCGCTGCAATAACCATTGGGATACATGTGTTTCTCTTTCAGCTCTGGTTTCCTCTGGGTGTTTGCCCAGCAGTAGGACTGCTGGGTCATATGGCAGTTTTTTAAGCAACTCCATGCTGCTTTCCATCGTGGCTGTACCAGTTTGCATTCCTACCAACAGTGTAAGAGGGTTCCCTTTTCTCCACACTCTCTCCAGCACTTACTGTTTGTAGACTTTTTGACGATGGCCATTCTGACTGGTGAGACGATATCTCATTGGGTACCACATCTTCTTTATCCATTAGTCTGTTACTTGGGTTGCTTCCATGTCTTGGCAATCATAAATAAACCTGCTATGAAAATTGGGGCACATATTACCTTTTCAAATTAGTATTTTCATTTTTTCTGGATATACACTCAGGAGTGAAATTGCTGGATCATATGGCATTTCTGGTTTTATTTTTTTGAGGAACCTCCACACTGTTTTCCCACCAACACTGCAGGAGGGGTCCCTTTTCTCCACATCGTCACCAATGTTTGCCATCTGCAGTCTTTTTGATGATAGCCATTCTGACAGGTGTGCGGGTGATATTGTGACTTCGATTTACGTTTCTCTAATAATTAGTGATGTTGCACACATTTACATGTGCCTGTTTGCCATCTGTATGTCTTCTTTGGGGGGAAAAAAAAAAACAAAACTGTCCATTAAGGTCTTCTTCCCATTCTTTTAATAGACTCTTCTTTAAATTGAGCTATGTGTTGTTTTTAATGAGCTAGTTCTATGTATACTGCTTATTACTAAACAGAACAATCAGAACATTATATACTGTTTGATTACAGTTATAGAAAAGCAGCAGACAACCCCCCCGGCAGGTACAGAGGGGCAGGCTGGGGCGGGTTCCCATGCTGATCGGTGTTAGGGCTGCCCCAGCGCCCAGCTCGGAAAGCCGCTAAGCCTGCGGGCGCAGGAGCCCCAAGAACCGGCTCAGCACTGGCCCTGTGCCCGCCGCACACCCCTGCCCCGTCCGCCCTGCTGAAACCCCCACTCCACGCCATGCTGGTCGTTTATTTGGGGGGGGCGTGGCAGAATTATGGCAAGAGGGGTTTACATGAGATGAACAGTTAAAAGAAATAATACAGTAAAAATCAATAGAAAAACGCAGGGAGGAGGCAGGTGCGTCTTTCCAATAATGGGTCCCGGGCCCTCGCTCCGCCCCACGCCCGCCTGCACTCTGCGAGCCTGGCGTCGGGCGGAGGCCCGCGCCCGGGGGAAGCCTTCTCTTTAGACGGCGGAGGCGCGGGGCCGCCGCGGTGCTGGTGCGCAGAGACGCCTGCTCCCTCTTCACCAGACTCTCCAGTTCGAACATGTTTGTCGGGCGTGATTCATGGTGTTGCTTTCTGGATTGTCCAGTGGGTAATCGCCGTACAGAAACCAGAGAAACAGATGTAGACCCTGAACCCTGGCCATAAATTTTTGTTTTATGATTATGGCTTTCAAATGCGCTGTGTCACACTGACAAATACACAGTTACTCTGAAACAAAATGAATTTAGGGCTCAAACTTTTGCTTTTGTGTTTGTTTGTGGTTGGGAATACTTTTATTAGCGTTCCTTTCATCATTGATCAAACACAAAGAACACAGAAGCCATGACACATATCCGAATGTTATTTTATGCCTAAGAGCATGTTTGGGAAAGGGTTCTATCCAAGTCACTGGTTAATGTTTAAAATAGGTGTCAGTAACTTAAATCTCATTATCCACAATAATTAGGCCATTTTTCACCTTCTACCTGTTCATTAATCTTTATGGTGCACAGATATGTATTTAAAGAACTGTGGCTATTTGTGTATCTTTCCTTAATTTTACTTAAGGAGAAGAATGTGAAGGAAAAGTCAGATTTTCAAGAAGTATAAGAAGTATATTTACTGACAAAGAAATGTCATGGCTCAATTTAGGGTCTACTTTTTCAATTATATTTGGATTAAATAATAACTCTAATAGTTGCTGTCTACCTAGTCAATTCAGGATGAGAAATGATAGATTGACTAGTGAATACTGTTGCACTATTAAAAAAAAAAACACATAATATCCTATGCACAAGGATTTGAGCACTGATGGTTCATTTCAAGCCTCAAGTTTATTTCTCTACAGTTAAGAACAATGGGTTCCTAGGTGAATAGAAACGTAAAATTTCCTTATAGAAAATACCAATCTCCAAATCCCTAACACACACAGACACACACACACAGACACACATACACACACACACACATCTCTGTCATTGTCTTTGTGCCATGACAGAATATTGAGGAAAAAAATGTGGGAACACTTGTCTCCCTTCCTGGATGAGGCTGAAACCGTAGCTTAAGGAATGGAGTAAACAGAATTTGGGGGGCCCTGTCCCCAAGTTCCCTACCTTGAGGCCAGTGCACCCTACCCTTTGGCAAGTGCTAAGGGCCAGAGGTAACCTGTGCACAAACCTGGACGTGGGGCTGTGTTTCTCCTCTCTAACTGAGCCCCTTCAGCTGTACTTTAAATAAAGCTGCGCCCCACCCCCCAAAGAACTTTTCACCCATCTTGTACAAAATAATTACAGTTTCCAAGGAATTCTCAGGACCTTAAATCAGCATTTGGAGCTATAAGTCTCATGGTGGTGGTGGTTCAGTCGCTAAATCGTGGACCCCGTAGCAAGTGGCACAGGATCGGGAGCTTTGTGTATCTTTACAACTATCTTCATGACAGGAGTGTTACCAAATGCTTCGTAAATTCCTCCTTGCTCCTCGCTTAAAATGTGTGTTTTCTTTGTAGTTAAAGGATTTCTGGTAATAAAGCTCTGTTACAAAATGATGACCACATAAAAAAGAGAGAATAACAAACACGGAATTTCAGCAAAATCGTACCACCTCTTTTATCACCCAGGACTTTTCAGTTGCAAGAACTGAGCTTGCTGGACTGAACACTGTCCAAACGTACCTTCCTAAAAGGGCCTTGGACTTGGTAAGTGTGCGCAATGCATAGTTTACAGGTTACGCCATGAGTGCCACTTAACAACTGTGCTAGCCCAGCGGCACGGGGTGGGTGCCCGGCAGGCTTTTTAAAGGCCTGGATGCCAGTGCGCATTCCAGCCCGCGCACAGAAAGGAGAGGCAGCCGCCCTTCCCTGGGAGGGGCGAGGAAGCCGGCCCCCTGCCCGCCCACTCGCCAGCCCTGCGGTGTGAGAGAATCCGCAGTCCGGAGTGCAGGGGCACTGAATCAAAAAGGGTGTTTTAATCCCTCCCGGAGCTGCTTTTCTTTGATGTACCCTTGCATCCTTTAAGCAAGTTGTGCAAAATGGCTGCAGGGTGGACTGGCTCTCCCTTTAACAGCTCTCTGCCTGGGTGTATTTGTAAACACCGTGTTTGTCCTTCTCGGTGATGGCTGAAAAGCTTTTCCTTCCTCCGGTCAGTGTGGGAGATGTAAAAAAAAAAAAAAATCCGTTTTCTTAAAATTACTATCTTCTAATAAATAGCCAAGTTTGGAGGGGCTAGGAGGGGTAAAAAGTGGCCCTTGGAAATAGAAAACTTTGACATAATCAGTTCTCAAAACCTGCATTTAGTTATGTGGTGGTGGGAGTAAGGGAAGGGGTACAGGAGTGGCGGCTATGGTAACCGGGGTCGCCCATGCGCTGTTCCAGAGCAGAAAAGTAATTTTCATTCACGCCTGGGGTTCCGGGGAGCTGGGCTCTAGTCCTGATTCTGAGCAGTGGGCCCTCAGGCAGCCCTCAGCCTGCCTGAGAAGAGTCACAGCTGATTGTCCTGGGATGTGTGCTGCAAGCGCTGTTTCTCTTTGTCCTCACAGCAACCCACTGGGGTCCGCAGTCCTATATTCCCATTTTACAGACAAGCAAGCTGAGGCCCTGGGAGGTTAGATCTTTGTCCCAGGTCACACAGCTGCTCAGAGGTTGAGCTGGGTTGGAAACTTGTTCAGTCTGACTCCCGCATGCACGCTCTTGATCACTGTGTTTTATGAAACCCTGCATATCTACGTGATTGAGCGTGTTTGGGGCGGGAGGAACACATTCTCGACTCCTTCATATGCTGCGTGTTGACTCAGGATAATTTTTAAGAAACAAATGAATCCAGAAAGCCGGAATTTCACTTCCGAGCCAATGCAGTCCCCTTCGGCCCGCAAGGGACAGAGAGGAAAAGACTATCAAATGGAAAGTTTCTGAACCCCCCGCTTCCCCGAGGGGCGGCTCCTCTTCGTGCTCCAGTTTAGGGCTTGCGGTGCTTTTGCAGGAGTGGAAAAACACTCACGTTACGAGGCATTTACCAGACAGACAGGCGCACCGAGGAATGTCAAGGCTGGGCCGGGGGCGGGCGGGGGAGGGGCGCGAAGCCAAGCGGAGCCCGGGACAACCAGGGCGCAAAGGGCCGGCGCCGGCGGGCGGCGGGCCCGGAGCGGCGTCCCGGTTCCGGCGGCTGCTCGCGGCCCCGCGTGCTCCCCGTGTCTCCCGCTCTGCGCGCGCTCCCCCCGGGGGGCCCGGGGCCCCGCGCGCCCCCGCGCGCGCTCCTCCCCGGGGCCCCGCGCGCTCCTCCCCGGGGCCCCGCGCGCTCCTCCCGGCGGCCCCGGCCCCGGCCCCGCGCGCTCGGAGCGGAGGCGCGGGGCGGGAGGAGCGCGCGCCCGGGCCGCGGGCCGCCCGCGCGGCGGGGCTGCTGGGAGTGCTCGGCTCTGTGAGAATCCTGGGAGCTGGTGATGTCAGACTCGCTGGGTCATTTGAAGGTTAGCAGCCCGGGAAGGGTTCACCGAAAGTTCACTCGCATATATTAGGCAATTCAATCTTTCATTCTGTGTGACAGAAGTAGTAGGAAGTGAGCTGTTCAGAGGCAGGAGGGTCTATTCTTTGCCAAAGGGGGGACCAGAGTCCCCGCGCGAGCCGCCCGAGGACGCGGATGCCGAGGACGCGCGCGAGCCGGGCAGGGCTGGTCTGGGCACCGTCCGGGTAGGAGCCGCACCGCATTCCGAAGGCTTTTTGCAGGCGTCCGCTTGGAAGGAGAACTTGGGATCTTTCTGGGAACCCCCCGCCCCGGCTGGATTGGCCGAGCAAGCCTGGAAAATGGTAAATGATCATTTGGATCAATTACAGGCTTTTAGCTGGCTTGTCTGTCATAATTCATGATTCGAGGCTGGGAAAAAGACCAACAGCCTACGTGCCAAAAAGGGGGCAGAGTTTGATGGAGTTGGGTGGACTTTTCTATGCCATTTGCCTCCACACCTAGAGGATAAGCACTTTTGCAGACATTCGGTGCAGGGGAGATCATGTTTGACTGTATGGATGTCCTGTCAGTGAGTCCTGGGCGAATCCTGGATTTCTACACTGCGAGCCCGTCTTCATGCATGCTCCAGGAGAAGGCTCTCAAAGCATGCTTCAGTGGATTGACCCAAACCGAATGGCAGCATCGGCACACTGCTCAATGTAGGTTTATTTTTTTCCCTTCTTCTACCCAGAAAAAAAAAAAAAAATGAATTGTCTCTCTTGCATGCAATAAAGACACTGGAAACAAACTGCACTGCTAGCCAGACAAAGGATTTAATGATTTAATGCTGAAAGGGTGTGCTATGCTGGTGTGCATATTGATTCCGTCTGCTGAAAATTTCCTGTTAGATGTTTTCTTCCCAAACAACCCCTCCAGACTCCTGCTCCTCTCCTTACCAACCCTACCGTGCCTTGAAAATTGTTAAAAAAAAAAAAAAAATGTGCGCGCGCTGAGAGGGGAAAAGTAGAGGGTGACCACAGGACTTTGAAACATTCTTCAAGTGAGGCAGTTTGACACATTTGTACAGTTTTTACTAAGATGTATGCAGAGGGGAATTTCACTTTGCTGTTCTTTGGATTAACTGCTGGCTATATATATATATATACATATATATATATATATATATATATATATATATATACACACACACACACATATCTATCTCACCCCCCTTGTGTGTTTCAACAATCCAAAGTAATTAAAATATGACATCTTCCTCGGGAGGAATTTGGCCTCATTGAGGTGTCTGCTGCTCCTGAAGTTCACAAACCACCAGTTCAAACTGCTGCCTCCAATGTTTTTCTTGCGGAGGAAAAAGGCAATATTTCTTAGCATTGACCCTGCTGCCACCTTTCCGAGTCACTTTGTTGCTCTAAGAAGTTGCTGTTTTGCTAGAAAACTACTGGCAACGAACACCCCTTGGGCTGAGCCATCCATTATTTCCATATCTTGCAATTCAGCCGGGAACCTGGACGTTGGTTCAAGGAAGGGAAACATAAGTGGAGTAGCCCAGTTTTTTAAAAAAATATTGACTATTTGGTTATCTGATGCTGACGGGGTGCCGAGGCCCACGCTGGTCAACAGTAGCCCGGCTGCAGGCTTGAGAAATGAGCAGCAGTCCCAGAAAACCCCACTTTCGGGCGTCTGCAGTGGGGGCCTGCGGGGCGCATTGCTGCCCTGACAGTGATTTAGATAAATGGCTCGGCTATCTATCAAAATGTTTTTAGTACTTTATTTGACAATTCATTGGAGCATTAGCCTGAAAATGACATTTTAAATCTTTGTTTTCAAAGAGGTCAAAGTTTAACTGGAAGAAATTGAGTTTTCCTAATAACATGATGGCTTATCTAAAGAAAGGGAAGAAAAAGGAGAGGAAGAGAGGACAATGACAAGATTTAAACTGCCCTCTTCTGAAACTTTTTCTTAAGAATAAAGACTTGCTTCCAGGGCCAGGAAATCAACAGGTCTGTAGCTGAAAAATCAATAACCATTTGATGCCAACAGTCTGGCTGTCTGACTTAATATTTCGTAGAGCCATAACCAGGGTAAAAAAAAAGAATATATATATATATATCTTTCTCAGAAGGTGCCCTCAGTTAGCTGCTCTTGAAATGGCTTTACTTTCCTGCCGCCTGTTTTCTTTCTGAAGAGCTCAAAGAAACTGTTACAAAATAATTTTCCAACCTACTAAGGGATCTTTTAGACCCCTCTGTAGCAATTAAAACAGTATGAACAGTTTCATTTGGAATCGCAGGGAACTGGAGCGTCTGGAACTTTTTCTTGTGAGAGAGTTTTAATGAAACGTTTTTTAAGGAAGGAGAAAAAAGAATGCTGGGATCCTGGCGTCAAGCTATTAGACCTAATAGAGGTTTTACAAGTAGACATTCTTCCTTTTGTAATTAACCCTCCAAAAGTGCCTATTAAGTTGCAGGAGTTGGGGGGAAAGCTTTGTTTGTTCTTGAACAAGTTAAACAAGGGATTTGCCTTATCTGGGGAGAGCGAGTGGTGAATGTGTCATTCACCTAGGGCCAGCCAGATAAGCGAGAAGTGTTGATAACAGCAAAGTTCAGCTAATCAAAGAAACTTGCCTTCAAAAAAGTAAATAAAGGCATCTGACAAAGGGATTTCAAAAATTTCAGTGTCTTTATTTTTGTAAGCAGGGCAATTAGTGCTTGCTGTGGTCAGTTTCACAAGGGTTTCAACCTCCCACCCCCCACTCCAGGTTACATGAATAGAATGTAAATGTCACTTATGCCCCTGCAGAGTTGGAGGGCTTTTGATGGTTCAGTTTAGTTCTTGAAGTGATTGCATTTTTTTTAGCATAAATAAAAGTTCTAACAAAGCTCTGCCACGCGGTGTTTGGCTCAGGGTGGCACAGCCAGTTAGGGCTTTTGAAGTAAAAGCATATTAGGGCTCCGTTTGTGTAAGTACAAACAAACAAACAAACAAACAAACCCGCAACCTTTTCCATTTTACTTAATGACTGTTTTGACAAGAAGCAGATCTGTTTGTGCTCTTAACAGAGAGGAAGCAGTGGGCAAGAAAGGGAAAAAATAGTACGAAATCCTAACCCAAACTGTTTTCTACTCTTGAGATCCCTACTTTTTATTTTATTTTTATGGTGTGAGTGTGTGTCTTTGTGTGTGTAGTAATTAGAGTAAACCCTTTGAATGTAAACCATACCAGAAGCATTCCTTAAAAGGTGTTAGAATATTCTTTTTATTTTCCTTTTTAATTTTAAAGACAGAAAAGTGATATGCCAACCAGCTGTCGGTTGGAGTAGGGCCTGTGAATTGCTTCTAAAAATTCAAAGTCAGGAGTAGCGAGTTACTGAGGGCATGTGGTATGAATAATACGATTTAAGACTGCCCCTGGAGGTGTTGGGAGTCACTAAGTTTCTATTCAGATGCCTCCTGGATTATCTTGGGTTTAGGCTGCTCCAGATGTTTTCAGCATTAATTGCTCAGTGGGCATAGGATAAATCCTAATATTTGTGGTCTAAATATAGCAGTTGCTTTCGGTGAAATCATGAGTGTGACAACTTCTTGGCCCCTTTCCCTGTCTTCTCCCTACTCAACACATCAAAAAACAAAGGAGAAAAAGATTTTTTTTTTTTTCCAACAAGGAGAAATCATCTGTTTTTTTAAAAACAAACTATCAATGTACAATGAAAGAAGGAAAAAAGTACCCTTCCCAAAGTGCCGGGACCTGAATTTTCAGTATTAAACAGTATCTAAATCCTCTTCTAGTGAGATATAAATTGGGGTCAAAGTGGCAAAATCAAAGATACCCTCTGAAAGAGAGACTAAATAAAGGCTGACAGCCACCGTATGAATTGAATGGGGTTTTGAATAAATATTTCGGTGAAAAGGCTTAATTGTTTTTCTAAAGTAGGACATACTTTTCTGCTTCTCGGCCATATGACAGTGGTTACCAACACCATCAGAAAGGAGAGATGAAAAGGGAATTCTTCTTATATCTCAGGGAGTGCAGGATAGGTCCGTCCGAAAACAAGTGGAAGATTCACTAACTTTTCCTTCCCGGTAGGAAGAAAGCAATACTAAAATTTTATCAGTATCCAGATAATTCGGCACTCCTGGTAGGGAGGCACTGATGTGCAACCTGGGGGAAAAAAATGAATAAATAACTGTTATTACCAGAAAAGGGGAGATTCTAAAAATTAGGTGGAAACGCCAGAAGTAGATGTGCGTGTCCCTTAAACCTGGGCTGTGGAATGGATGGGAAAACGCGGGGCAGCGTTGGACTTCGCAGCCCCGATGCAAAGCCCTCACACCCACACAGGCCTTCCTTTTTTTTTATTCTTAGTAGATAAATGATCAGATGGCAATTTCTGATAGGTTAGGTGACCTGAATCAGAAGTTTTTCTCCTCATTTTTGAGGCCTGGCTCTGACCATGTATAACCAGTCAGTATCATCATGAACTTTGCTTTAAAGCAGAAAAGAAAGTTCTTCTGGATATCAGGTTCTTATAATTTCCCTTCAACATGTTAAGCCCCTGAGATGGCTAAGTAGGAAAGAGAACCTTACTGTTTTCTCCTTTGTACCTTCTTGTGGAATGTAATCAATAGATAATCTCAGAAGAGAAACACATGGTAGATGATGAAGATTATAAATTGTGCTCTCCAGGAGTTTATAATCTTTAAAATGAAAACAGTTTTTTAAAGGCTGGGGATTTTTTAACTAACAAATTACTGAGAGAAGATGAAGATGTAAAAGCACATTGCAAAACAGAAAACCCTTCGAGTCCAATAGCATTTACGAAATAGTAAATGCAGTGTTCATTTTAGGGCATCTTAAAAAGAATCTTCCATAGGATTTGAGTTACATATAAGTGCCAATAAATTTATCCTTAAGTGACATTTTTATACTTTAAATGTTCTCATATAAATTCAGTTAACTATCAATTAAATAGATTATTTCAGGAATGGGAGTTTTTTTTTTTGATGAAAGTTAATCAGAAAAATCTTGGCTGAAAATCTTTCTAAAAGATATTAATGTGGAATCTTGCCTTTCAAATTACAGGGTAGCTATGGCTATCATACATCTCAGCTTTTCTAGGATAACCCACTTTCAAATATGCTTGCCACAATTCCCACAGAAGTCACAGAACTATGCCAGATATTCCAGCATTACGACATCTCCCAGCGCTGCCCCTTGAACCCAGGAGCGGCACAGAAAGCCTTTGTTTGGATATTATGGTCAGTGTAACTGCAGCTTTCACTCACAGCTTAATTTTTCCATTATAAGGGCAGATCGCCCGTGCTTCTGGGTCGTTCTTCTGAACATGAGTTCCTTCTGTGGCAAAGCGTAGATCTGTAAATAGCAGGCGTCCCTTGCAATATGGATTTAAGTACTATGACCGAGGTTCTGATGCCTCAAGTGTGTGTCTGCGTGCATGCCTGCGTGTGTGTTTTGGGAGTGCCGGAGGAGTGGAATTACACACTAAATCCCTGTGTACAAAGCTGTAACAGTTCTTAGCCAGCGTCTTCTTAAAAAGTTGACGTTGGATGCGATGGAGAGAGGAGAGTTAACTCCGGTTTCAGATTTATCCGCATCCTGTCTGTAAGTGGCTTGGCCTAAGCACCTCTTGTTAAATAGGAGATGAGATAGCCTGCCCATCTGTAAGATCTAATAACAGCCTCATCACTCAGTACGTTGCCCTGGACGCTCCTCTGTTCCTTCCTGCCTCCTTCCTTCATCATTAAGAAGCACGATTCCCGCCCCATCCCAACCCCTGATCCCCTTCTAATGAATAAAAAATAAAAGTTGCAAAAAGTTCTCCCCACTCAGGCAGCAGTGGAGGCTGCCTGTGCCGGTGGGGTATTCTGTTATTTGGAGCTCCCAGAGCTGCCTAGGTGGGAATTCAAGCAGGCAATGGAACCGCTGACTTGCTTTTTCTCTGGCTTGGCAGGGTGGGGAGCCGGGAGGGGGCCTTTCAGTAAGATAAGACTCCTGGTCCCCAGCACGATAAGGCGGGATAACAGGAACTGACGTCAGGGGGTGACCCCGCCCGGAGGAGCGTTTCCTCTGTCGGGGCACAGGCTCCCGGCTGATGGAGTGGAGCTGGGCCGGCTTGGGGGGCGGGGAGCTAATTGAGCAGGGCTGAACCTGGGTGACCGTGTCCCTCCTTCCCCAAAGGAGGTTTCTCTGAACAGAACAAAGAATGGCTGGCAGGGGAGGGGGTTTAGTAAGAGCAGACTCTGCGATGATAATCGCAATTTTAGGTTGTCATGTGCTGGATATTTGTTTCCCAGCTGTCAACAGTTTCCCTCTGATGTCTCCTAAGACGGTCTATCCAGCAGGCACCAAATATTATCCCCCGTGAATCCTGCCAACTCCCCACGTAGAACCAAATGGGCGGGAATTCGCGTTGTCAGAGTTAATCCCTGGGACTCCTGTTTACTTTTCTAAACTCCAGGTTCCCACCCCCGTCGGCGTCATCTGACAGCAGGCTAAAGCCCTGAAGCCACCTGGCAGTTTTTCCTTTCCTCTTTCCTTCGTCCTTTTCTCCTAAACTAGGTTAAAATTAAAAAAAAAAATTTTTTTTCTTCTTCTTTTTTTTTTTTTTTTTACTGTTGTTTGCCTTTATTAGTGTCTGCAATGGAAGTTCGGAGGTCAAATTCTAATGAAAGGATCCTATTTGATGTTTTCAAGTTCATGCCATCATAGTCTACTGTTAAAGATTACGCTTTTTTTTTTTTTTTAAGGTTTTAGTATTGAATAAGGAGTTATTCTCCTAATGTTACTCAGATATAGTGAAATGTTTTTGTTGTGGTTGTTGATATTGATCAGTTAATACTGGTCACAGATTAAATGTTATCAAAAAATAGCTAAATTTGGAATACTGGGGTAGAAATGATGCAGATAAGACCAGATAAGATGACTGCATCAGCTAACTGGAAAATGAAGATTTGAATCACACTTATCCTAATGCTTCTCTAATTTTCAGAGTGAATGAAGACCTCGGTAATAAATCCCTCGTCTCAAAAATGTTAAAGCTTTTGGGGCTACAGTACCTTTGTCTTGTCATTTAAGTTCGTGATTACAAAAAGGCTGTTTCAGCTTCAAAAGATTTTTTAGGGTCTGGCCCATTGGAAAGCTTGGGGGTGTAATTAACTAAAATGGAAATGGAAGGCAAGCGAAATTTAGTTCCTAATGTTTTAATTTAGCTCAGTACTGCCATGTGTTATTGAAGAGAATTCTTAAAGGCAAACATAATTATTTCATTATGGTCCTCAGAATGCTTTCATTGGCTTTAATGACAAGAAGCTGTATAAAAAGGCATACGTTTTAATTAGTCCTTCTTATATTTACATCAGATAAATAACAAATAATTGATGAAAAACAAGTCTTTGGGATGGATGATTTCACATAGTGTGCTGGTTACAGTTTAACGATGAAACATTTCTCTGTTGCTTTGCATTTTAATTATCCAGACATTACAGTGGTGGGGCCGTGGAGCTAAAATACCATTGTTGCCATTTTATTAAAAAAAAAAAATCACGATTAATGCCTATTAATCGGAATCGGGAAAAGGTAGCGAGAAGCATCTCTCAGAGTAAGTATATTGCCAGTCCCATTAATTTTACCACGTTTGTTAGCACTCGTTTTGATCACTTTTATCTTTTACGCTTCATCCTTTTGGATTAAGACTGTCAGGGGTTTCACCTGCGTTTTTATGATCACATCTCCTAAATCCAGTGTTCTCTCTCACTTGCAGCCTCTGCTGAAGGCTTGGCTGGATGTACCATGCCACGTGTGGCCTGGAAATCCAGAGAGCCGCCTTCCAAGTGACAGGCCCATTTTACCTTTGATCTTCTAGGAAAACCCATTTCCCATGATCCATCCGTTTTGGTGTACAGAACACTAATTGTTATTATTGATTTTAAATTCCGTGACCATTACAAGTAACCCAGATGACTGGCAGATAAAGGGTAATAATCCATGGAGTTCTGGAACTGTTTCATGTTTGTCTGGAGTACTTTATGTGATCAATATTAACTGCCCCATTGAAACTAACTGCTGTATCAAATAACAGTCAATCAAATGAATGTGCTTAGAGATTATTTATTGAAAGCCCTAATTGTTCACTGGGGCCCTGCTTATCAGAGGAAACAATAGGAAGCAGAGACACGGCGACCGGGTTTGGATGTGCTGGGAAAGTTGGAGGATGCAAAAGTCGTCTTTTGCTGCGTGGGCCACGGGCTTCTAGCAGCACAGGTTGTAAATAGCCTCCCGGGAGTTCCTCTGCCACCTGCATGTGGGGAGCGCTCTGGAGAGGTGGGCGGAGTGACTTCCCGGCTCCCAGCCCTGGGGCTGTGGGGCCGTCACTCTGAGAATTTCACGGCGGCCTCTCCACCTGCCCGGCACAGACGTAACTCTGCGAGCATCTCTCCACCTGCGGTCCCCGCTCTGTGGCTGGCCTGAGGAATAGCCCGCCTGGACACAGGATCGATTTCTACAGCCACGAAATGGGACATCGCAGGATTTGTAGCAAGATTATAGATAACGTCAAGGAGGCTTCTGCCCTGCCCTGAAGACACACGGAGGTCCCTGCTTTCAGAGCAGTTCTGTGACTCGCCTGCCTTCGCCAGCAGCCACGGTGCCGGCCGAGCTGGTGTCTCTTTCCTGCGTGAGATGGTTCCTCTGTCTGTGACCTGTCGGCGAGGGGACAGTACTTCCCATGTCAGTGGAATAGCGCTGTGGTCTTGATGCAGTGGCATCTGTTCACCAAGCCCGGAGACTTGAGTGCAGACAGTTGACTTTTACACCGAGCGTGGTCACCCTTGAAGTTGTCACAGTACAGCTCACCCAGGGTTCTATCATTCAGGGATGGGTTAGATCTTGCAAAGGCCTGTTCAACAAACAGCTCTTGGGTGTCTGCCGTATGCCAGGCTCCCCCCGACATGTCCCGGTGGCAGGAGAGGGACCCCCAAGGTGAAGTCCACGCCTCCCTTGCTCTCTGGACTCTCCACGGAAGGGAGACACTTGTGTATACACGCCAGTGTGACACAGCCCCGCGGTGAGACAAACACAAGGATCTCCTTGGGACTTTGGAAGTGGGTTTGATTACAGACAGAACTCAAACTCACTGAGAAACAGGGCTCGTGCCTAAGGAGGGGATCACGTGGGTCACACATTTTTGTCACAAGAGGCAGGCAAGAGGTTTTGCTGGGGGCAGCCACCATAGGTGCGTCCTAAGCGCGGTTTACAAAGCAGAGTTCCAAACTCCGCGATGGATTAAGGGCATACCTTCTGAACTTGCTTCTTGAAGGCTCACAGGATGTTTCTGGAGTGTTTGTTAAATAATGTTTTTAGGGGTTGGGTCTGATTAGATATTTTTTAAAAATCACTTCTTTCTAAAAAAATTTTCTTAGAGGACAGTTGATTTACCATGTTGTGTTAGTTGCAGGTGTATGGGAAATCAGGTATACAGTGAATCAGCTATGCATACACATGTATCCATTCCTTTTCAGACTTTTTCCCATATAGGTTGTTACAGAGTATTGAGTAGCATTCCCTGTGCTCTCCAATAGGTCCTTTTTGATTATCTCTTTCGTCTATAATAGTGTCTGTTTGTTAATCCCAACCTCCTAGTTTATCAAGTTTATCCCCCCGCCCCAATTTCCCCTTTGGTAACCATAAGTCTTATGTTTGAAATCTGTGAATCTGTTTTCTGTTTTGTAAATAAGTTCATTTATGTCATTGGAAATACAGGTTCCACATGTAAGTAGTATCATATGATATTAGTCTTTGTCTGACTGACTTCAGTCCGTATGATAATTTCTGGGACCGTTCATGTTGCTGCAAACGGCATCATTTCTCTCTCTTTTTCATGGCTGAGACTATTCCATTGCGTTTGTGTACCACATCTCTATCCATGCATCTGTCGATGGACGTTCAGGATGTTTCCACGTGGGGGCCATTGTGTCACTTTGTATTTATGATTTTGCTTTTGAGACTTTCTTGCTGTATGACGGAGTGCCCCCCAAACTTAGTGACCTAACAGCTATTATCTCAATATTTTGTGGATGGACTGGGCTCAGCTGGGCAGATCTTCTGCTCCAGGTGATGTCCACTGAGGCTGCACCATGCAGGGCTGAAATGGGCTGAAAGCTTGTCCTTGCTGGCGCCCGGGGCTGACAGTGGATGCTGGCTGTTGGCAGAGAGCTCAGCTGGGCGGTCACCATGTGTATCTCCTGCTCCTCTCTGCGTGGCGGCAGTAATCCGAGAAGGGGGCTGCCTAGAAGCTCCTGGGCCTCGGAAAGGCTGGAGCGAAGCTGGCACGTGGTCACTGGGACCGCCTCCTGTTAGGGGAGCAGCTCGGCCCAGCCCGGCTCCCGTGGGACCACCTCTGCACGTGGGGGTCTAAGAGCATGCTGCTGTGTTCTACACGGTGGTCATCCCATCGTGCCCTGGAACCCGAGAGGAGTGACCGTCTTCTGGTTTAGAGAACAGCCTGAGGAGCTGCAGTGGAGTTCTTAGTCCTTTCTTAGGCTGGTTAGACATTTGAAGAGACCCTACTCTAATCGTGCTCCCTACGTCAGTATCACAGGCAGTCATGTGAGGCAGGTATGATTTGCCTCTTTTCCCAGAAGAGAAAATTGAGGCTCAGAGAAAGTGAGTTTGATAGCAGTGTGGCAGCGGAGGGGGGAATTCCTGCAGAAAGTTTCTGCCCTGATAACCCCACGTGTGGACCCCGGAGTGAGCGCTTTGGCTTTGGAGCAAGGTGGGAGAGAGGTGAAGGACTGGACCACAGAATTTCCTCTGATTCCATCATTTCTCCCATGAAAGACACAGCCTTTTAAACTGTGGAAGAAGCTAGGATGCTGTTTGCTCCTTCATCCTTTTGTCTTCCGTCCTGTTTGTTGTCAGAGTCTGCAACTGACCTGGTCCCTTTGCAGCTCACAGGATCTTGAGTCAGGACGGAGGAATTGAAGGGAGGTGAGAGATGAGAAATAAGATTTTCTTGTTCTTCTAGCTTGCTCAGAGCCCTCATCTGGAGATGGACACCAGTGGTGGGACCTCTTCAACAGCACTACTGTATCTTCCATTACTGAAAAGAAAAGAAAAACTTCTAGGAGATACTGAAAAACTTACATTTTGATATTTGCCACCTACTTTCAGTATCTGCTTGTTTTTAGGGTCCCAAACCTGTGGAAGCTGAAGCTCCAATACTTTGGCCACCTGATGCGAAGAACTGACTCATTGGAAAAGACCCTGATGCTGGGAAAGATTAAGGGCAGGAGGAGAAGGGGGAGACAGGATGAAATGATTGGATGGCATCTTCCACCCAATGGACATGAGTTTGAGCCAACTCTGGGAGATAGTGAAGGACAGGGAGGCCTGGCGTGCTGTAGTCCATGAGGTTACAAAGAGTCAGACATGATTTAGTGACTAAACAACAACAACAAACCTATGAAAATTGTGACTATTTAATGAAGTTTACATTAATCATCATGATGGCGGTTAGCCTCACATAACGCCCTTATTTCTGTGGTTTCAAACAGTTTACTCTTCATGTCCGCAGGTTCCACATTGACTGGTTTGGCCAATCTCAGATGGAAAATATTCAGGACAAAAAAAATTCCAGGAAGTTCCAAAAAGCAAAACTTGATTTTGCTGCACAGCTGGCAACTATTTGCACAGTATTTACATTGTGTTTGTAACTGTGAGCTTCGTGCTTACAGCGTATTAGGCATTATGAGTAGAGATGATTTAAAGGATACAGAGGATGTGGATGTTGTATGCAAATTCTATTTCCATTTATATATTTGAACGTCCACAGATTTTGGTGTCCACAGGGATCCTGGAACCAGGGTCTCCCGCAGATATGGAGTAACTGTTTCAAGTGCAATATATCGTTCTGTATTGGGGATTTTTGTGTACTGTGTTCTACCTGTTTCTTTTGTTTGAAATCTAATTGTTGAATTACGGCCTTTGAGGAGGCAGATGGGGGAATTGCAGTGACTGCCTGTGGGTCGTGAGGAGCGTTCTGGGTCGATGCTGCATGCGTTCCTCGTGGACCCCGTGGTGCAGTGAAGCTGGGCACGCTTCCTGCACTGCTTCTGCTGTTGCCTCGATCGTTTTCACCTGTACGTAACGCTTACCTTGCAAACTTTGTCATTGTTGTCGTTTAGTCGTTAAGTCATGCCCAGCTCTTTTTCAGCCCCATGGACTGTAACCCACCAGGCTCCTCTGTCCATGGGATTTCCCAGGCAAGAATACTGGAGTGGGTTGCCCTTTCCTTCTCCAGGGGATCTTCCTGCCCCGAGGATTGAACCTGGGTCTCCTGCACTGGCAGGCGATGCTTTACCACTGAGCCACCTGGATTGTGTCCCCTTAGCAACCTGGGAAGTCTTTGAGGCCAGATATGGTGCCCTTCACCTCTGTCCTCCCAGCACAAGAGCAGGCTGTCGGCACAGCTCGTGTGGCACCTGATCAGCCCTCAGTTAACCGTGGTTAAGTCAGTGGATACAGGTGTTCAGCCATGTCACCCCGTAAGGTCCCGGTTACCTGGTCTCTCCAGTAGGATTTTTTGCGAGGATGGGAGCCATCCGTAATTCTGTTTCTGACACAGTGATGGCTGGCCACGTGGGGCTGTTGAGCACCTGAAATGTGGCCAATGTGTCTGAGGAACTGAATTTTTTATTGTATTTAATTTTAGTTAAATTAACTTTCAGTCGCCACATGTGGCTAGTGGCTACTGCATTGAACGACACAGCCCTGTACACTCAGCTATTATTATTTTTTCAATATTTGTACATTCTCTTTATTTCCCTTTTCCTTCAGCCTTTATTCACCTCTTCTATTGCCGTTCAGGAGCTCCAATTATCTCGTTATGCAGCCCGTAAATGGACTGCAGGAGAATGTAAACAGAATATTGGAGGGCTGTGATTTCAGTCATTGTTTTACTTGTTTTCCTTCTGGGTGGAACTGTTTTTCCTGGGGCTTGCCAAAGACTTAGCACTTATTTTGCTCACGCGCGTTTTGCGGAGCTCAACCAAGACTTGCCCAGAATCCCTGTGGACTGGGCTTGAAAGCCGCTCCTTGCAGCAGTCTTGTCGAGGGAAAGGACGAGTTCAGGCCCCGCGCTCCACGCCTGCGTGGTTTTCAAGTGGACGCTGTCTCTTCCAGCCTTTTCCAGCCGGTTTTAACTCTGCTGAAGCATGTTGAACTGCAGGGAGGCAGAGGAATAGCAGGGAGGCAGAGGGATAGCAGACTGTGCTCTGTGGACGCCTCAGTGTGTGTTCTAGACTCTCAGGAGCGCCTTCTGCACATGTCTGCGCTGCTCGGGAAAGCAGCGCCGGGCGCACAGGACGTCCTTGGGAGGGACCTGAATACCGCTCAGGGAAGACGGCCTGGAAACCCAGAGCGTCTCGGGTGGCGGCCTCTGCTTTCGTTTATTTGTGTATCTGAGGGTCACTCAAAACACCTGAGGCAGACGTGAGAGGGTGCCTAGGCCTCGGGAGGCCCACGCTGGCCGCGAAGGCAAGCCCGTACGGAAAACGCCAGCTGGAAAACCAGCCTGCAGACGTGAGAGGGGGTGTTTCCGTGGGCTTCTGGCACTCACCCCGCTGTCTCCGGGGCAGAATTTCTGATCGTCCTTCCCGCTCACCTTGCCACACCTCCCTCCCTTCCTTTTTCTGTTCATCCTAGAAAGGGGCTAAAGAAATTAAACAGAAGTAAGACCAAGTCAACCGTCAAGAAAAGCTTTTAAAATTTTTGTTTTATTGAAACATAGTTGATTTATGAAGTTGGGTTAATTTCTGCGGCACAGCAGGGTGCTGTGTGTGTGTGTGTGTGTTTGTGCTCAGCCGTGTCCAACTCTTTGCGGCCCCATGGACTGTAGCCCTCCAGGCTCCTCTGTCCGTGGGATTCTCCAGGCAAACATACTGGAGTGGGTTAACAGTTCCTTCTCCAGGGGATCTTCCTGACCCGGGGATCAAACCTGGGTCTCCTGAATCTGCCTGCATTGGCAGGCAGGTTCTTTACCACTGTGCCACCTGGGAAGCCCTATATATATGTGTGTGTGTGTATGTATATGTGTGTGTGTGTGTATAGGTGTGTATGTATATATGTGTGTGTGTATATGTGTGTGTATATATGTGTGTGTATGTGTGTATATATGTGTATGTGTATATGTGTGTATGTGTGTGTATATATGTGTATGTATATATGTGTGTATGTGTATATATTTGTGTGTATGCATGTGTATATGTGTGTGTATATGTGTATGTGTGTGTGTATATGTGTGTGTGTGTATGTATATGTGTGTGTATATGTTTGTGTATATGTGCATATGTATGTGTGTATATGTGTGTGCATGTATTTGTGTGTGTGTATATGTGTGTATATATCTGTGTATATATGTGTGTATGTATATGTGTGTGTGTCTGTGTATGTGCATATGTATGTGTGTGTATGTGCGTGTCTATATATGTGTGTGTATGTATATATATGTGTGTGTATGTATATGTGTGTGTGTATGTGTATTTATATGTGTGTGTATATGTGTGTATTTATATGTGTGTATGTATATATGTGTGTATGTGTGTATATGTGTGTATATATATGTGTGTGTATATGTGTATGTATATATGTGTGTATGTGTGTGTATGTCTCTCTCTGTATGTGTGTGTATGTATATGTGTGTGTATGTATATGTGTGTGTGTGTATATGTATGTGTGTGTATATGTGTCTGTGTATCTTTTTCCTAGTCTCTTCCATTACGCTATCACAGGATATTGGATGTGGTTCCCTATACTGTACAGCAGGTCCTTGCTTTTTAATCTGTTCTATTAATATATACAGTGGTTCGCATCTGCTAATTCCAAACTCCCAATCCTTCCCTTCGCCGCACCCCTCCCCCTTGATAACCACAAGTCTGTCCCGTCAAGAGAAATTTCTGAACCAAGGTTTTTTTTCCCCTCAGATGGTTTCAGGTTGTGACTGATTTTTTATTAAACAAGCACCATCATCATAGTTAATATTTATGAAGTGTGTGTTACCTGCATATTATGCCAAGAGTGTAAAATGAGTTCTGTCCCCTCATCCTCACAACAGCCTGACGAGAAAGGCGCTGTTGGTGGCTCCCTTCTACAGATGAGACTCCCCAGACAGAGCGGTTCGGGCACCCGGATCTGTGAGGCGGGAGAGAGCGGGGTGCGGTCCCCTCTCAGCTTTGTGTGATGTCGGGGTTCCTTCCCTCTGCCAACCTGCGAAGTAGACCCCCATTTTCTTTGTAAGGAGAGGGACGGAGCGAGGTTGCAAGTCTCAGAACCCACAGGATAATAGAAGGGTTTTCAAGTGAAAGCTGGAAACAATGCATTTTTAACAAAATGGGCAGTTACTCTAATCGCTGTGCCCCTACTGTTCAATTCCTTTTTATGTCCTAATTCATTAAATTATGTGCACACACGGGCTTATCATTTACAGATGTATGCACTTTTAACGGGCTCATGTGAAACAGATGTTTCACGAAAGGTAACCGAGAACAAGTGATCTAAACCCTCCTTTAGTGGGTATCAAGTGAGTATTCTGGCCCGTCACCTGCAGGGTTTTCTGCTATTATTTTGAATTGCAGTGTCCAGCGCGGGGAGAAGAATTCAGTCTGTCCCCTGGAGGAACAAATAAAAACATAACGACCCAAGAAGCAGACATCTGCATCTCAAAATAAAAGAGGGTGTGTGCAGGTGACAGGCAGGTGGTATTCACATGTGGGCCCAGGTGGATATGAATGAGTTTTACAAGCAATTGGAGGAGAATAGACCCATTGCATTACAGTAGACTTTTTTTTTTAAACTTTTTAAGAGCCTTGTTCTATCTTAACCATTACAGTCTTTGAATTCATAAATGAGCATCTATCATGCTGTTTTTTATCCAGAATTTCTTAATTATTTTTAGTTTAAAAAAAAATTTTTTTTGGAGGCATTGCATAACTTGTAGGGTCTCAGTTCCCCAGCCAGGAATGAACCCAGGGCCCCAGAAGTGACCTCGGAGTCCTAACCACTGGACTGCCAGGGAACTTCCTAATTCCTTATTTTTAGATGGAATTAGTCCATCGCTGTTGTAATTGGCTGGAAAGTGAACATGCATGAGTGAACGTGATGTCAGATTACTGTCTCCCAGATCCTGAAAGAGTGAGGTGGGCTCTTTCCACAGGCCCTTCATGACTGCACATAAGTCACCTTTAGTTAATGATAACCGTAGAAGGAATTTCAGTTAGGTGTGCCTTAAAACCCAGCGTGTTACTCCCTTCTGAGGCTCCTTATCCCTTGGGATCTTTCCTGTGGCTGCAGGCAGGCAGTGCTGAGCTGGACCCCTCTTGCGGCTGCAGGAGGCTGGATGCTCGTGGTGGGCTTCTCCATGCCCTGTCCGGGTCCTCCGCTGAGGCTTCTGGAGCAGCTGGAGGCTGTCCGAACCTCTCTCTTCACACCCTCCTGTGACGTGGGCTTCCTCACAGTGTGGGGATCCCTAAGCTCTTCACAGGGCTTCTCCCAGAATGAACATTCCAGGAGATGCAGACAGAAGCCTCTCGGGATCCTGCCTCCCATGTCACAGTGTTACTCTTGCCATATCCTTTTGATCAAAAAGAAATCAAAGTGGCAGCTCAGATTAAAGGGGGAGGGCCCACCCAGCGATGTGATGCTCCCTGGAGGTGTGGGTCTCCCTGGGCAGGCCCTCTTTGGAGACCGCCTGCATACTAACTAGAAAGAAATGCACACCTCTTTCAATAGAGTCACGCGGCCTAATACATCCACAGTGCCCTACCCTGGAAGACGTGTCAGCGACCATTTATTTCAGGACTTATTCAGAGTGTTGGGGAAAAATAGTAATCATGCCTCAAAGTCAACAGTGAAATTTATTGTTTATGGATTGTCAGGAGTTCTCTAAACAACAACAGCAAAAAGCTGGAGCTAAAAGATGGCAGAAATTATGTCATTTTGTACGTTCAGAGCTGGAAACCATCACAGGTGAAATATAAAATGGAACATGAAATATTAAGTGGCATATCAGGTTTATTGCATATATGACCATGAGACTGCTTTTTATTTTGTCTTATGGAGCTCTAAAAAAAATCCATGTAATGGATTAAAGGTATTAAAACTCCCATATTCCGCCTGGCTCTAGGCCAAAGAACAGGGCATGATAAATAATCCCAATAGACAAAATATGTAGGAAGGAATTTTAAAATGTATTTACGATAGACATATTGACCTCCCTAACTAATAAAAATGTATACATGAGGTTAGTTTTGAAGGAAATGTGCAGACCTTACACATTTATAGTGTATATAAATACTGTATACAGTATAGTGCTAGAATCCTTAAAATATTTCCCGCATCTCTGTGACATATGGCTATCATATTCTGTCTTTACCCCAGAAGCAAAGAAAAGCATGGATTTTATATATTTTATTTACATGTGCATTTACTCTAGGAAGGAATAGTTTTATTAATCTTAAAGCAGGAGCCAAAGCTGGGCGGCAACCCATTTTGTAAATAAAGTTTTATTGGTACATGTCCCACCTACTCATTTACCCACTTGCCTGCAGCTGCTCCCCTGCAAGCCGCAGAGCTCAGTGGCCGTGACAGAGACCGTGTGTCCCACAGAGCCTGAGATATTTACTGTCTAGTCCTTTACAGAAAGAGTTTGCTAATCTTGTCTTAAAATGTTAAAAAAAAAAGAAAAATCAGTGGGACAGTTAGACTAGGAATGAGTACCTTGTCTCTTGGTTATCATCATGTTAGGTGGATTCCAGAAACCTGTTCTGGACCACGCCGGTCCCCAGCTCTGTGATCTCGGCCAAGTCACTGACCTTCTGGAAGCCTCAGTTTCCTTCTGTGAATGAAAGTGAAAGTGAAGTCGCTCAGTCGTGTCCGACTCTGTGCGGCCCCATGGACTGTAGACGTGCGACCCCATGGACTGTAGACCCCCATGCTCCTCCGTCCATGGGATTGTCCAGGCAAGAAGACTGGAGTGGGTTGCCATTTCCAGATCTTCGCAACCCAGGAATCGAACGTGGGTCTCCTGCATTGCAGGCGAATTCTGTACCAACTGAGCTCTCAGGGACGCCCCCTTCTGTGAATAATGGAGGTTAAAACTCTGCTAATGATACTGATCTCTGCTCTTCTGCTCACTTTTGCTACGGGGGAGCAAGGGAGGCGGTGTGATGGAAACGCCCCTGGGGTCCTCCATCACCTGGTGCGCTGCTGGCGGCTGACGGTGGCTGAAACAGCCATCCCGTATTCCATAGTGCACAGGATATCTTGGCAAGGATGTCTACGCAGATTTCATTCTTACACTCGGTTTTCAACCAACCTCTCTTGGGCCCCTGCTCTGTACTTTCAGGCACTGGGCATTTAAAGGCAAGGCAGCTGAAGCCTCTGTGTGCCGGTGACATGCCCAGTCATGGCAGCCTCGGGGACCATCTTTGCCGTCTGGTGTTTTTAGTTGCCCGTCTGCGTGGGCTGAGAACAGTGTCTCCTAACTTCTTTTTAATCCGGCATTTAGCATGGTGTCTGGTCTTGCCGGTTGCTCAATAAATACATGTCAGCACTTGGATGTTGCTGGCTCATAATCACGGGGACCGTCCGTCTTCACCCCACCCCCACCCCCAGTGGCCCATCCAAAGTGCTGGAACTTAAGTTCAAGCAGTCGTGGAAGGCTGTCAAGCTGATGGAGATCGCCGTGGCAGGGAGGCCTTTCGGGAAGCTGTTCCGGGGTCTGTGCACACGAATCCGGGTGATGCGCAGAGCTGGGTGGAAGCCACACTGGAGTGGGAGGGTGAGGAGTCGGGCTGGCACGGCGCTCCGCTCCTCTTAGCCCGGGGAGGACCGCGTGCGGAGGGACGATGGAAGGAAGGGGCAGCGTATCAAGACTTCTGTTGTTGTTTTAATTGGAGAGCAATGGCTTTACAATGTTGCGTTGGTTTCAGCTGTACACAAATCAGCTATAAGTATCCTGTTGCTCTTGAGTGGCTCAGTCACGTCCGACTCTTCGACCCCATGGACGGCAGCAGGCCAGATTCCCCTGTCCTTCACTTTGTCCCGGAGCTTGCTCAGACTCATGTCCATGGAGTTGGTGATGCCAGCCAGCCATCTCGTCCTCTACTGCCCTCTTCTCCTTTTGCCTTCAGTCTTTCCCAGCATCAGGGTCAGCAAATACATATTTCTATAGATACACGTCTCCCCTCCCCGTGGAGCCTCCCTCCCCCATCCCGCCCCCAGGCCATCACCCAGCGCCGTGCTGAGCCTCCCTTGCTTACAGCAGCTTCCCGCCAGCGGTTTTACACCTGATTGTGCACTTATGTCAGTGCTTGGCTCCCCTTCCGTCCCACCCTCTCCTGCCCCCGCTGCATCTGCAAGTCCATTCTCCATGTCCTGCCCTGAGGATGGGGTCGTTCGTACCATTTTTCTGGATTGCATAGAAAGGCGTTAATATGCACTATCTGTTCTTAGCATATCAAGACTTGCGAGCGCTGTGGAGGAGGGCGATGGGAGGTGAAGAGTGTTGAGGTTGATCAGCACAGCATGAGCCCCTGATCCCGCAGCGATGCTAACTCTGCTTGAAGGGCCTGGGGACAGGCGCTGGGCCCAGTACTTCACCGTAATTCATCACTGAATGCACACGGTGACCCGGTGAGGGCTATGCTGTCAGTTTTTACAAGGAGAAGTGGAGACTCAGAGACAGTAAGGACCTTGCCCAAGGTCACACAGCTAGGAGAATTAGGATTTGAACCCAGACCAGCAGGCTTCAAAGTTCACATTTCTAATCACGTGCCTCAGCTTGTCTGTCAAGATGGAAAGTTCCCTGAAGAAGGGAATATCCCAAAAGACCTGAGCCTTGAGGCCTTCTTGCAGGTGGTAAAAGTTTCTTTAAATTATTTTTTCAAGTTTTCCTTAGCAATTTCTTCTTTTTTAAAAAAAGCTTTACTGAGATTTAATTTACATATCATTCAGTTCAGCCTTTTAAAGTATACAATTAGTGGGTTGTAATATATTCACAGAGTTGTGCAACCACCACCACTATCTAATTTTAGAACACTTTCATCATCTCAAAAAGAAAATCATAGTGGTTCATTTTATGTGTCAACTTGCCTGGGGTGCCATGGGGTGCCCAGATACTTGGTCCAACATTATTCTGAGTGTTTCTGTGAAGGTTTTTTTTTTTTTGTCTCTCTTTGTTTTTTATTTTATATTGGAGTATGGTTGATTTACAATGTTGTGTTAGTTCCATGCAGCCAGCAAAATGATTCAGTTATACATATGTCCATTCTTTTTCAGATTCTTTTCCCATGTAGGTTATTAAAGAATATTGAGTATAGAGTTCCCTGTGCGCTACAGTGGGTCCTTGTTGGTAGTCTGTTTAATAGACAGTGATTCATGTGTGCTAAGTCACTTTAGTTGTGTCTGACTGTTGGCACTCCTGCGGACTGCAGCCTGCCAGGCTCCTCTGTCCATGATTATCCAGACAAGAAGACCGGAGTGGGTCGCTGTGCCCTCCTCCAGGGGAGCTTCCCAACCCAGAGATCAAATGCGTGGCTCTTCTGTCTCCTGCATTGGCAGGTGGAGTCTTTACCACTAGCGCCACCTGGGAAGCTTACAGCAGTGTGTGTGTGTGAATCCCAAACTTCTGATTCATCTCTCCACACCACATTTCCCTCTTTTTCCGTAAGTTTGTTTAGCAGTTTCTTTCTTTCTTTTCTTTTTTTTTTTTTAACTATTTATTTGTTTATTCAGCTGTCAAGATCTTTGTGACATCTTGCGGGATCTTTCCTTATGGCACAGCGACTCTCTCTGGTGGCGTGTGGGTTCCAGAGCACGGGGGTTCCAGAGCAGGGTTAGGGTTAGTGGGGTCCAGAGCGCAGGGGTTCCAGAGAGCAGAGGTTCCAGGGTGCCGGGGTTCCAAAGCACGGGGGGGGTGGGGTGTGTGGTTCCAGAGCATGGGGGTTCCAGAGCGGGGTTAGGGTTAGTGGGTTCCAGAGTGTGGGGGGTTCCAGAGTGCAGCATGTGGGTTCCAGAGCACAGAGGTTCCAGAGTGTGGCGTGTGGGTTCCAGAGCACGGGGGTTCCAGAGCGCGGCACATGGGTTCCAGAGCACAGAGGTCCCAGAGCTCGGGGGTTCCAGAGTGCAGCACATGGATTCCGGAGCATGGAGGTTCCAGGGCGCCGGGGTTCCAGAGGGTGCCGGCTCGGCAGTTGTGCTGTGGGCTTACTTGCTCTTCAGCACGTGGGGTCTTCTTGGACCAGGGATCGAGCCCGTGTTGCCTGCGTTGCAGGGTGGGTCCTCAACCCCTGGACCACCAGGGAAGCCACAGCAATTTTCTTTTTTAAGAACGCAAAGGAGAGCACTTTGACGCCCTCTTCCTTCTCACAGGAAGAAACAGTGAGGAATCACTGTTACAGATCAAGAAAAATCGCCCATGCTAGAGCATCTCTCTGACGTGAACATTCCATGTAGAAACATAAGCACCTATGAAAACGAAATACCCCCAGTGCTGCGTCCCTTGGAGCTGGTGTGTGTGGCCGTCTCCCTCACTAGCTCAGTCGTCGCGTTCATCCGCTAGAAGCTTTGCGGGGTGCTTCCGGTCGCCACCCACGCTCTGGTCCTCCCGGGAGACCCAGCCCTCCTGAAGGCATCCCGAACCTGCAGACAGGGACAGACAGGGACAGCAGAGCCATCACACAGCCTCGGGTTCCCTTCTTGCGCCAGCTACATCCTGGCTCAGGAAGAGGAAGTGGTCCACTGTCAGGAAAGGGAGCCACTGCCCAGGGAGGGGGCCGGAGCCCTCCTCTGCCCCTCCCGGCCGAGCCCCGAGCTGGCGGTGGGCGAGCCACGTGTGGCCGGAGTTGCTCGCGGAATCACACGCCCTCGGACCCGCGTCTGAGCTGCTCCACCCTGCCCCCCTTCGCGGCAGGGAATGTGAGGGAGGGGTTCCAGTCTGCGATGTGCGTGCCTCCTGACCCCTGCGTTTGCTTCTACGGGACTTGCCTGCCGCACCGCTTTGACTGGAAAGGAGCAAGTGCATTCTTGCTGTCCCTTTGGCTTCTTTCTGCTTTAGTTTTCTACTTTAACTTTCGGTCCTTAGGCATGGGTCTGCTTGACATGGTCTAATATTTTCTCAAACTTGCTGCCAGGGTCTCTGCCAGCATCCGGCCAAAGAAGTTCTGCAGGATCACAAGACAGGATGTGAGTGTCCCGTCCTCGCCCAGCACCGGGGTCACACCCGTTCTCTTGAACCCAAGTCACGTGCCTGCCCATTCCTGCCTATCTGCTCCCCACTGTAGGACCTCGCGCAAGTTCCCGCCCCAGTCCACACCTCCGGTGTCTTGCCGGGAAGCATTTTGTAGAAATAAAGGCAAGCTCACTCAAAGACCCATTGTGGGAGTCAAATGAATTAATACACGTCAAACGCTTAGAACAGGGGGTGGTACCTACTAGCCCCGCGGTACGGGCTCCATGAGTGTCTCTGTCAATATCGTCCTGTGGGTCTTGTTTGCCTGGATGACAGTTTCCTGTTGTCTAAGGTGTTGGTCATATTAAGACATGGCTCGCCCACCTGCTCCCAGATACTCTAACAAACACTCAAATGCAGAGTTCTGTTGTTTACCTGGTGTGAACCCAGCAATGTGCTATTCACGCTTGTCATCCCCATTTCCCAGATTAGGAAACTGAGGCCAACCTAACCATCATTTGTACTAATTTTTTTTTAAGATTCCACATGTAAATATGTGTGTATATATATAAACATGTGTATATATATAAAGTGGATCTGTGGTTTTTAGAGTCTTTTCCCATATAGATCATTACAGAGTTTTGCGTGGAAGTGACCTGTGCTAAACAGCAGTTTCCTACTGGTTATCTATTTTATATATAATGGTGTGTATATGTCATCTCAGTCTCCCAGTTTATCCCACCTCCCTTCTTTCCTTCTTGGTAACTGTAAGTTTTGTTTTCTACATCTGCAATTCTCTGTTTTGTAAATAAGTTCTTTTGTACCGTTTTTTTAGATTCCACATATAAACAGTACCCTATGGTATTTGTCTTTCTCTGACTTACTTCACTCACGTATGATAATCTCAAGGTCCATCATGTTGCTGCATGTGTGTGTACTAAGTCACTTCAGTAGTGTCCAGCTCTTTTTGACCCCACAGACTGTGGCCCACCAGGCTCTTCTCTCCATGGGATTCTCCGGGCAAGGACACTGAAGTGGGTAGCCATTCCTTTCTCCAGGGTATCTTCCCAACCCAGGGACTGAACCCTCATCTCTTATCTCTCCTTCGTTGACAGGTGGATTCTTTACCACTAGCATCACCTGCTTCAAATAGCGTTATTTCATTATTTTTTATGGCCGACTAATATTCCATTATATATATATGTGCCACATCTTTATCCATTCCTCTATCGGCATTTAGGTTGCTCCCATTTCTTGGTTATCATGGAGAGTGCTTCTGTGAACATGGGGTACACTGTGGGATGTTTGGTAGCATCCTTGGGCTATAATCAAAAAATGCCTGAAGTTGCCACCAATTATGACAGCCAGAATCTCTCCGGACCTTGCCAACTATCTCTTAGGGGGCAAAAATCAGTGTTAGTTAAGAGCCACTGTTCAACATTAAAAAAAATGGAGGGAAAAGTGGACGGATGTGGAGGTCCGGGTTGACCATCACTTACTGAACACTGTGCCAGGCAAGTTGCAAACATACTCTCTCTTTCACCAGCAGGAATTTTAGGATTATCTGCAGTGTCCAAAAGGACACTAGGGTGCAGAGAAGGAAAGAAAACTCTCTGGTCACTAAATTAATAAGTGGCAGAAGAGGGATCCCACCCAGGTGGTTCTGGCAGCAAAGCGCATGACCTTCCCATCACTTCCTCACACGGTTTTCTGCAGGTTCAGGGCATGTTAGTTCTTTTTAGGAAACAAGAAAACCCAGATGATGAGGATTGAATTGGTTTCCAAGTTATTCTGAAGCCACTAATATGAGTGTATACCTGTAAAATAACAACAAAATATAACAACAACAACACCACTTCTTTGCAGCAAATGGTGACCCAGCAAGTACAGCATTACTTTGTTGCAAAAGATGGGTTGGCTACATTCTGGTGTCTTAACCCTTGAGCTTACTCAGAGCTGGGAAGAGTGGCAGAAATTTCCATGTGACCAAATGTCCTCTTTTAAAACTCTTCCCCCAAAGTATCCTCCCCTTATTACTTTTCTGTAAGGCTGGTATCAGTGTGATTTTCAAATATATTTATGGGATATAAACAAATAACTGTATATCTAAGATGATACACATTTTAATGCTCTTGTTTTAATTCACTGTGGGTGTAAGAAATTTGAACAGATAATAGGATGTCATTTGTTAGTGCAATAATTGCTTTTTAAGAATTATGGGAATCCTGACTGGAAGTAGAATATGAGAGTGACTCATTTGGTGTGGAGATTAACTCTTCAGGGACCTTCCTATTGCGAGGCAATTAGCTTCATCTGTACTTGACTCCAGAGACTGGGTCTCGCGTTTGTTGCATTCACACCTTCCATTTCTGATGCCTCTCTGTTCACATCATTAATAAGTAGTTAGATGTGTCGGGCGTTAAGTGATTTTAAGAGAGAATTTATTTGAACTTGTCACAAGCTATCTTATTCTGTCCTAGAAAATAGTGATCTAAAGCATCGTCTGTTACAAATGTCACCTAAAACAACCTAGGAGATAATTTTCGACTATGTTCCTTGAAGCAAGAGAAGCATATTATAAAAATGAAAGGTAGGTGTTCAATGTGTCATAGTCCCTTAGGAAAATATGACAGCTCTTCCCATGGTAAAAGTCAGTCCCAGGAATAATTTCTGCTGCTGCCAAGAGCCCAGGCAGATGTAGGTGCAGAACAGGAAGATCAGTGGATGCTCAGCCCGTCTCTCTGATAAAGTGAAAGTGAGGTCGCTCAGTCGTGTCCGACTCTCTGCAACCCCACGGACTGACTATAGCCCACCAGGCTCCTCCGTCCATGGGATTTTCCAGACAAGAATACTGGAGTGGGTTGCCATTTCCTTCTCCAGGAGATCTTTCCGACCCAGGGACTGAAGCCGGGTCTCCTGCATTGTAGACAGACGCTTTACCATCTGAGCCACCAGGGAAGTCGCCCTTTTGATAAGGCCTAAACTATCTTGTCAAGTTTAACCATGTCTTGATTCAAGTCAGTGTTTGGAAAATTATAACTATCAATTAAAAGAAAGGGAGGTACCCAACCCTGCAGTTCTACAATGCCAGTAAATAGGCCCTAGCGGACCACACCTAGTGATATTCCTAGCAGAGGAAGGAGATAAAGGAGGTGGGTTAAAAAGCTTTAAAAGCTGTGGGTTTGAGTGAAACAAGAGGAATATGGAGACTTCCCTCGAGGTCCAGTTTAAGACCTCGCCTTCCAATGCAGGGCCTGTGGGTTCCATCCCTGCTCCCCGAGCTAAGATCCCACGTTCTTCCTGGTCAAAAAACACCAAAACATAAAACAGAAGCAATATTGTAACAAATTCACTAAAGACTTTAGACATGGTCCACATTAAAAAAAAAAAAATCTTAAAAAACAAAGAGTATTCAGCCAGTTAAATCTCTTGTAAAACTAATAGTCTTGTGTTTAAATTTCTGGGATGCTAAGGCGCCGACTTCAGGGGCCCTCCCCTCCCTTCCCCCGGGGGCTGGGGGCGGAGACAATGCGGTTCTGCCTTAGTTACAAACACTTAGCCCAGCCCTGGGCACTTAGTAAGTGCTCAGTAAATGGTAGGTTCTGTTAGTTCAGCTCTTCCCTCCAACTCTGACCCCCCTCCGCCAGCTAAAACCCACTGCCAAAATTCCGTGGGAGAAGATGCAGGCTTCTGGTGAGCATAAACACAGTGGCAGCCTGGAGATCTGAATAATGGACTAACTGCCCAAGGAGGGGAGTGTTCGGGGCGGACCTGAGCAAAGGGGAAGCCGGCACAGTCCCGGTGCCAAATTGACTCAGCAGATTGTTTGGGATTCCGGAGAGGTTAGGACAGTAACAAGGCATTTTTATGTCCGGGTGGCTCTGATGTTGCTGCTAGGCCTGGGAATTATCTGGGGCTCTTGTTAACATGCCTGTTTGGATTCGGCAGGCACTTCTGGGGCGGGGCGCGCGAGAGTCTCGCCTTCCACCGGGCTCCCAGGTGGTGCCGAGGCAGGGGCCGCAGCTCGGAAGGCCAGCCTTTCTGTAAGGGCTAGAAGATCAAAGTCCTCCCCGGCCCTCTGGTCTCCTGCCTGTGCTCAGCACCTGTTGCCCGCGCGGTGAGAATTGCAGCGGTTCTCAGAGCGCCAGCCCCAGCCCTGGGCCAGCATCCCGGGCGACCCGGGCAAGCACACACTCCTTCAGGGTCACGGGCAGGTTACTGAGTCAAGACTGCCGGAGCCGCCCCGGCGTCCCCCGCCACCTCCCCTCCCCTTCCCCAGACCCGGGACTGATCTCGGAGCTGCTTAGGGATAACAAAGCCAGCAGCGGAGCGAGGCAAGACCGTTCCAAACCGGAGTTTTTCTTTGGCAATCACCTAATTTTCAAAATGCGATTCACAGATTTGCAAAATCCCTCGAGTGTGGAAACAAACCGCTTTTCCTGAAAGATGATTAAAAGCAGACCCCCGCCCCCACCCCCACTGGAAAATTAAATGAGCGGCCGCACCGAGGTCCCCCGCGCTCACGTGTAAAGAATAATTTAAAAGAAGGCCCGCGTGCGCGCGCGCGCATGCGTACACGTCTGCAGCGCAGAATCTGGTTCTAATTACTTGTACT
Source organism: Cervus canadensis (assembly GCF_019320065.1). Lineage (NCBI taxonomy): Eukaryota > Metazoa > Chordata > Mammalia > Artiodactyla > Cervidae > Cervus > Cervus canadensis. The sequence continues at coordinate 37,986,215 of NC_057416.1, read as the reverse complement.
TTGGTTGAACTTTGGCGTTTCCTTTGACTTTCTCCCTAATGTATGTGAGCTGTGGGCCTTGCGATCCTGCAGTGCATCCACAGAAAAAAGGGGAGGGGGGGAAATCCAGACTGGCTCTCTTCGGTGCCAACAAAAATGAAACCCAACTGAATGTTTTGACCAAATGCGACACTTTGCGCTTCTCCCTTAATTAGCTGAAATGACTCCCTCCCACCGGGTCCCGGAGCTCGGGGCTCAAAATTCCCCGGGGGCCATGCAGGAAATTCCTTTTGCTTTACAACTCCTTTCTTTTTCTTTTAAAGCTCGGCTGCCCAGAGAGTGCATTAAAATGTTGTCTTAATCATCGAAGGTTCTAGTAAAAAAAGCAAGACTTTCATACCGCGGGATGCCTGCCCCGCCCGCGTCGAATCAGGCCCAACGTAAAATCCTGAAGTCTGTCAACATGGCTTAGCCAGCTGTAAATTAATTCTCACAAAGAAAAAAAAAAAAAAAACAAAGAAAAACAGTATACTGGGCCTTCTCTTTAAAATGTTATCTGCTACTAATCTAACCTTTAGAAGAATGCCAAGCATGTTAGGAATTGTGAAGGGAGCTATTGTTAGAAGCTTTCCGTGTGTTTAAATGACACTCAGGTGTGTTGTAACAACAAGGACTTTTATATTGTGTTTTCTCAGGTGAGTTAAGTTATAAGCACCAAGTCCTCTTAACATGCAATAGTATTATTATTATTGCTTTTTTTTTTTGGAGTGAATTAAACCTCCAGAGTTGTGACTGTTTAAGAAAGCTGTGACATTTGGGAATGCTGGTATTCTGCTTTTGTGCAGAATCTGGTCGGTGGAGATTTCGTTTCGTTTGTTTTTTGTTTTGTCTGCAAACCACCTCGGAGTTTGGAGTCCTTCAGAACTGTGCTTCTCACAGTGCCAGCTTCGGCCCCTTGCCAGTCCTGGAGGAATGAGGCAGCAAGAGCAGGTGTTTAGAAATTTGTCCAGCAATTCGACAAGAGTAATTTTATGTCTAGAAAAAAAAATCGGTTTTTTCCCTCCTCATTTTAACTTGTAGCTTGTGTTTTGAGCATCTTTTCTGAAATTCCTTTTTTCCTGGAGATTTCATTTTGTATCTTTTTCCCCCTCGAGATTTGCTTTTATTACTATCAATCTATGAAGGAAAAAAAAAGAAATGGTCATTTACCATAGACAGTCTGAAAATCACTCATTTAAAGCACAAGCCTTCCTCACCCCCAGAGGTCTGCTGCTGATCGTGGCCCAGACGCACCTGGAGGGTTAGTATGAAGGCAATCAAGACTTGTGGGGCTTTTCTGCAAGGAAGGTGCCTCTAGATTTGTTTGCCCCAGTGACAGCCTCCTCTGCGTGGCAGGAACGGAGAGGTTTAGAAGATGGGCCAGAAGCTTCTGTCAGTGCAGGTGTGGGTCGGCTGTCTCCTTTGGCAGCCTGGGGAAGGCCCCGGAGCACCTCTGGTGCTGACTCTGCTCTTGGCAGGATCCCGTGGAGCCAAACGTCCACCTCGCCCAAGCACAAAAGTTCCTGCTTTGGCGGTTCCCTGACAGCCAGTCTGATGTGCAATTTGGGTGATGCCCTGGAGGCTGCAGTTGTTGGGGAGGCAGCCACCGGCCAAAACTGCACAGGACAATAGGTAAGCAGGGAAATAAAGGAAAAGCAGGTCCGGATGAGTCCTCAAAGGCTGCTTTTCCCCAAACTGAAATCCCCACAGGATGGCTGGAGGGCTGGTGTTTTATTGAATGACAACCAGCCTCTTTCTCCCCTCTGGGAAGTCTAAAAACTGCGTTCTCTGGCCTGCCTGACATCGCTGAATGAGTTAACACAGGACATGTTGTCTGCTGAGCCTGCAGAGTTTTTGAGCAAAAATTTTATCATTCCATAGACTGATTGTGCTTGCCCGGAATAAGTAACAGAATGTTTGAGGCCTCTCAAGGGCATTTGATGAATCTAACTCTCATTTAAAGGGACTAATAGATTATTGATTTAAGCAGGATGACAGGGAGCAGATCAATGGCCAGGCACTCGGTAGCTATCTTCAACACCAGAACTAAGGGAGCTGTGGGCTGCCCACCCGGCCCGTTCCCCGCTGTCTTCTCTGCGGTGGAAATAAAGGGGGAGCACGGGAGAAGAGGAGCACTAATAAAACTTGGCCAAACTTACGTTTTTGCTGTGTTACTGAAAAAACCAGAGATTGCCTTGAAGTTCAAATCCGCTTTTATATTGATGCCATATCCTTGTTGTAATTCTAGAGCTTGTGTTGGCTTGTTTGCTTAAAGCCAGCTTTGGCAGGCTGACGGACCACTGAGATTTTTCTTTTTTGCTTCGTATTGTTCTCAGCCTGGTGGGCCACATGGAGGACGTGAGAGACCAGTGATTATCCAGTTTGAGGAGATGTTTGACTGTATACAGTCAGTTAATTCTTTACCACCAATGGGAATTTTTTTCCAAAGATCATTGTTTCTTGTGACATATAAGTCTTTTCTATTTATGTTTGTGTGGGATGCATGCATGGCATTTGTAGGATTCGCATTGCAAACCGCAGCAGAATCAATTCATTCTTCAAAACAGCCTGGTCACCTCCTCTGGGAAGACTCCCATGATTTTTCTGAGCTGAATAAGGCTTATATAGCCCTCTCTGATATGTCATTTATCTGTGGTTCCCAAACTGCTGCAATTTGGATTCACCTGGGAATATTTTTTTAAAAAGCGCTGATGCCTGGCTCCCACTCCCAGGCATTCTGGCGTAATCGGTCATAGATACAGCCTAAGCACTAGGAAGTTTTAAAGCTCCCCAGGTAGTTCTAACATACAGCCAAGTTCGAGAACCACTGTATTATATTTCTAATTGTTAGTTTACTCTATATTGGGCCAAAGTTGTCAGGGCTAAGGGATTACACCATGTACCGTCCGTAGCATATAACATACGCTTGGCATGTTACAGCCGCGCAGGGAATTAAACAATTAAACACATGAGCATCCGGTGTACAAATACGGAAAAGTTCATAGCACTGCTGGTGAAGTCACCACAGGGTTAGGAGAAGTCCACAGCATTCACTATTGATTGCTTCCAAATAGAACGTTTTCATCTGTACAACTGTTCAGAAAAAGACTTCTGATTCAGTCTCTGGTTATAAGTGACTCTCCTCCACTGGAAAGGCTTTTCCTGACCTTTTTATAAAATGTCTCAGGATTTTGAGGTCGCTCCCCTTTCAGGTGCCCTGCCAAAGATGCTTGGGATTGGATTGCCTGCAGTTCTGTTTCCTCTCTTTGGGAGGGAGAGATGCTGGATGCTCTCAACACATGAATTTGAAGCAGCGTATTTATGGAAATTACACCCACTTCCAAAATTTAGGAGGCAGCTCTGACAGCTGAGTCCAGCCCTAGCAGAAGTCTATTTACAACTTTGCTAAACGAGCCAGATTAACTGTTCTACATGAGCCAGTGGGACGTTAAAATACGCTCTCCCCACACTGCACGCAACTCAGGGTTGATGGTCGTGGTGAGGACCCAGCTTGGTCCCTTGAGGGGAAGTAAAGACACACAGATAAAACCAATCAGAAAGTTCTGGGAGGCACTTAGGGGCGGACTCACTCCCATTGATATCTAGGAGTGTAAGTGTAAGCCCCTCTAGAAACAACAAAATAACCATACCTTTTGAATTAATGATTCTACTTCTGAGAATTTATCCTAAGGACATAGTCAGAGATGTGCTGAGATTGGCTACGAAGATATTCATCATGATGGAATGTTTTGTGGGAAAGAATATTTATTGACAATGAAACAAACTCATGACACAGTAAGTTAAACAAAGTTGCAAACAGAATCTACAGTGTAATTCCACTTTTTAGAATAAACCAAAAGCATTTACATTCACGGTGAAATGTTTTGAGGGACAGATGCCAAGATAACAGTAATTTTCTCTGAGTGAAAGGATTCTGGGTAATTCTGTATGGGTTTATTTTCTTAGATTTTTTTCTCCTCCCGCCCCCCCCCAACCCAGGGCTCCAGAAGCTTTTAATTTGTTAACTTCTTTGAAATCGGGCTGTGTCTCACAAGCACTCATGGATCATAATTTAATTGGCAGTACCCTGGCTTTCTTAAATGATAATGTGGAATAACTGCATCTTGTAATCAATGGTGACTCAGATCAGTGACACCCAGGAATGACAGTAGTAACAAGGGCAGCAGCAGTATCTTGGGTTTTTTAAAGATTGAAATACAGTTCCTGTCCAATATTGTGTAAGTTACAGAGGTACACTCGATGTACACTATTCACAATTTTTAAAGTTTGTGTTCCGTTTATAGTTATAAAATACTGGCTCTGTTCCCTACGTTGTATCCTTGTTATTTTTAGTCCTTGTTGTTGTTAAGTTGCTAAGACATGTGCGATTCTTTGTGACCCCGAGACTGTACCCCTCCAGACTCCTCTGTCCATGGGATTTCCCAGGCAAGAATCCTGGAGTGGGTTGCCATTTCCTTCTCCAGGGGATCTTTCCCAACCCTGAGATCAAACCTGCGTCTCCTGCGTTGCGGGTGGATTCTTTCCCACTGAGCCACCATGGAAGCTCCTTGTATCCTTGTAGCTTATTCTGTATTTGTTTCCCTAGATTTTTAGCGAACAGTGGTATATCATCTTGTACTGTTTTCTTGTGGATGCCATTATGACTCGTTTGCCTTCGGTGAAGCCGATTAGCTTAGTGTGAGGCATCCTTTTGTATCTGTGGCTTGATAGCTGATCTGATGAGCTTTTGTGACATCTTAAATGGTGACCTTCCTATGCAACATGTGCTGCGATTGTGCCAAGCTACCCAGGGAAGACTATACTAGATTTATCTACTAGACCTGCGCAGCGCTAATGAATTCATTCCAAGATTCTTCTGAATTATGAAAATACTATAATTATAGTTGATTCTCTTCCAAAGGGATAATTAATTACTTTTAAAGGAAGCAAATGAGTATTTGAAAGCTATTTGGTTTCTAATTTTACCATTTAACAACTTAGAGGGGCATTTGGGGCTTGGAATGAAGACAAAGAAGGAAAAGTGGAAAAGCTCATGTATTAATTCATTGAATATTTATCGATTACCCACCTACGATGTGCCAGAACCTCTTGTAGGCCTGGAGCAGAGTTGTAAACAATTCATCTAAGTTCCTTGGTTTTCCCAGACCCATACTTGTGGGGTAGCATGGGCAGAATATAAAATGGTGTGCACAGACATTCTAAATTTAGACTCTAGTTAGGGTGTTGTAGAAAATAAAATGAGATACAGTGACCAAGAGTGGGAAGGGGTCTTTTATTTAGAAAAGCCATCTGTGAGGAGCTGACATCTGCTCTAAGATGTAGGAGAGAAGAGCCACGAGACGTATGAAGGTCTCAGAATTTCCAGATACAGAGAATGCTTGACACCAGAGCTTGGCCTGTTCAAGGGATGGAACAGAAAGCAACTGTTTAGAGGTCAGTCAAGGAGGACGATCATTGCATCCAATGTCATCACTAAGGCACCGTATCACGAAGAGCCTTGCTGAACACATAGCAAGGAGTTTGCTGTCACCAGTGACTGTTGGAGGGCTTTGTGCGGGTTAGGGAGAGGATTGGTCTTAACTTTGCAGCAGCTATCTGACTGTGGGTTTGCAGAATGGACCCGAGGCTAGAAGACAGTGGGCCCAGGAGCCCAGTGCAGAGGCTTCTGCAGCAGCTGAGGTGGGAGATGCTGGCTGATCGCTAGGCTAGCTTCAATCCCTGGTCGGGAAGATCCCCCGGAGGAGGAAATGGCGACCCACTCCCGTCTTCTTGCCTGGGAAATCCCATGGACAGAGGAGCCTGGCGGGCTGCAGTCCAAGGGGTTGCAAAGAGTCAGGCATGGCTGAGCGCGCACACACACACACTGACTCCACTGGCTTGAGCTGGACCCTGATGACCTCGCTTTGTAGTTGGCTCTGACGCGATGCTGATCTGCTGGTCCAAGGGGGACCCTGAAGAGCAAAGATCTCGCCCCCGTTACTGTTCATGACGCTCAGCTCTGGCCCCGCGCTGAAGACCCCCTCCATTGTCGGATGGCTGGCTAGGGCATTGTCTTCCTTTGCCCTGAGGAGACTTACTTTTGGTTAAGTTACTGCAGGGTCAAGCAGGTCATTCCTGAGACTCTTAAATAAACCGGAAGCTGGGGAACCCGAGCCGAAAGAGCCCTGAGTGTGCGGTGTGAGCATCTGACTTTGTGTCCTGGCTCCACCACGGCCCTGTTGGTTTGGGATGAGTCACTGCGCTCCTCTGAGATGCTGTCTCTCTCGAGGGTAAAACGGTGATAACATGACCTCCCTCTCAGTGCCGAAGCGTTCTGCCAGTGAGAGAGACATGCCGGATTGCTTTGTAAACCGCAGAGACCCACGTCAGCGGTAGATTGCCCCTGTGGTGCCCACCCTGACAGCTGGCCTTGTGGGCCTGTCCTGGCGATGTCATAGCTGAAATGGGGGCGGAGGCCTGTGAACCCACTGGGGAAAAAGTAATGAACTGTGTTTTCTCGCTTTTCTCCCTCTCCGCCTCTCCGCCACAGCGATTGAGACCCAGAGCACCAGCTCCGAGGAACTGGTCCCGAGCCCCCCGTCTCCGCTTCCGCCGCCCCGCGTGTACAAGCCCTGTTTCGTCTGCCAGGACAAGTCGTCAGGCTACCACTATGGGGTCAGCGCCTGCGAGGGCTGTAAGGTGAGTTCAGCCCCAGGTCTGGGACGCCTCGACATCTGTCCCGGCCTCTCCAATCAGCCTGGAGGTCTGGGCTGTGTTTGATGGTTTCATTTCTTCCTTATATAGCTCATTAGTTAAAAATGCAGAAACTTCTCCAGATGACTGATGGAAGCCAAATGTTCCAGGGCCCTCAAAATAACCCGTAGCAGTTCTTTTCAGGTAACAAGAGCCTTTTGAAGGCGTCCTGAAAAGCATCACCCTATTTCTCTTTAGAACATGCCGTCTGGTGTCTTTGTAGTTTTATTTTATTTTTAAATATGACTGACAGTCCCCTGAATCAACTTGCAGAGAATCCAAGGTTGAAATTGGGATTTATCTTCTGGCTGTTTCCTCAGCCCTGTGGCCTTTGAATTACAGTTTGATTTTCAGCCTGTGGGGACTTGCTACTGTGTGTGTGTCATAAATTCAGGGGAGCTGGATTTAAAATTCCAGCCTACGGAGTCGTGGAGGCTGAACATGTGTCAGAGACTCTATGGCTGCTTTGAATCAAACTAGACAGTCGTAATCGAGTCCAACAGGCTTAATTGAGTGAAAGAGCTTCTTACTTTTTTTTAAAGAGAGAAAAGAAACAAAGAATGACTTCATAGGCAGATCCAACTCACCCACAGACAGTCTGTCAAAGGATTTGTGTCTGTCTTGCAGCCCTTCGCTAGATACACGGCTTAATTTCTGTTCTCACTGGTGCCAGTTCAGGTGGTTGTTTAATGTGGAGAGTTACAGCCCCCCGGCCCCCCAGCTCCCCACCCCGCAGCCCCCCAGGTGCTCCAAGGCATTTTGTCTTTGGCTGATAAGAGTGAGTACTTACTGTGTGCTCGGGGTCTGTGATAAACCACCCTGAAATGGTATGGCTTTGAGACCACAGCCTTTTCTTTGGTTTGCAACTCATGGGCCAGTGCTCTCGGCCAAGTTCCCCTGGCGGCGTTCGCGTGGACTGGATCAGCTGCAGGTTAGCCAGCTGGCTCTGCTTCTGAGGGTGCTGTCCATTGAGGGGTGGGGGGCTCCCTTCCCGATGGGCTGGCCCCGGTTATTCTCACGGGCAGGGTTCCAGAAGAGGGCACCAGGCTGCTCAAGGCCTCCGGAGGCCCACAGGCGTAGGCTCTGAGCGCTCCTGACACGCTCTGGTGTTGGCCAGAGCAGGTCAGAAGCCCAGCCTGTTAACACAAGAGGTGGGAACATAAACTCAACCTCTCAGCCCAAGGAGTGGCCAAGACACAAGATGAGAGGCGGAAACACAGAGGAAGGACCAATGGGGTCTTTGTGCGTTGCGTCTACCACACTGCGTGTCCGCTGGCCTGGGCATACATGGGGGGGGGGGGGGACCCGGGACCCCAACCGCAGCTGCGACTAACCCACAGCTGGCCACCAGAAGAGCCACATGAGCAAACACCCAAGCATCAGCCCCGCGAGGAGATTGGATGACCCTTCCTTCCTTCTCAAGTCTTTTGAATAAGCATGTATTCGTTTGCAGGGTGAGGCCCGCCTGGGGAAATTCATTACAGCCTGAGGGACATCTCTTTCTCTGGGATCATGTTGGCGTGAAAGGAAGGCCACTTCCTCCCGCAGCCTTAGATAGGGCAGGCACGGCAGTGAGCATGGCAGCCAGCTGGCAGCTGGGTGGAAAGTGAAGCTTTTTGCTTCGAAGTACTGCTGAATGTTGGTAACCCCTCGCTGAACCTACTGAAATTTATCTTGAGATTTGGGAAGGGTTCAGAGAACCCCAGTTCCTTCTGTCCAAGTGTTGTGCAATGCATAAATACATCATTTTCTAGTGCTCATTTGAAAGTTAAATGAAAGGACACTCCTTTATTTCAAAAAAACTTTGTCACCTTCTGTCCAGAAACCTTCATGAGGGCTGTTGTAACTCCGCTCACCTGCTCCCTTTCTGCCCTGGGAAAAGAAATGAGCCCGCGTGTCTTCTTGTGCCAGACCCCAGGGCCCTGCCCACGTGTTAAGCTGTTTCACAATCTCTGAAGGACAAGCTGTTTTAATCAGCTCTTAGTCAGCTAGTTCTCTGACCTCCTGCACAGGATTCTGACTCTTTTTAGGAAAATCCCCAACACAAACAAGGCCTGGACCAGTACAAGCAACTTTGATGAGCTTGGGAAAGCTGTTCAGAGTCCTGCTGGGGTGTATCTTTTCAGTAAAGAACAGTAAGCCCAATAAGGTCAGGTGAGCTGGCCAGCCAGTTGTCCAGCTTAAGGATTAAGCCCACCATAGCTTTAGACTATGGGTGGTCCTCTGAAAGCGAGGGCCGCCTTGCCCCCTGCTTGTTGAGAAAGACTGGTCTGCATTTTGGCTTGCTGGGCAGATATAGTGACAAAATTCATAGAACTGAAAAGCTTAAGAAGCCAAAAGTATGATGTAACCACCAAAGAAAAAATATATAACTTTAAAAAATGAAATAAAACTTTTGTTTTCATTTTAAAAATGACCAGTACAGTGCAGAGTTTATTGTATAAAAAAAAAAATAGAACATTAAAATAACCAGTGTTCTACCCTGGGAGAGAAACCCCTGTTAAACCTGTTTTTCTATTAGTTATATGCACGTTGTTATTTTTGTTTTTTGTTTTTTTTTCACCAGAATAGAATTTTATATTGTACACTGGTTTTGACTTTCTTTTTAAATTTAATAATCTTTCATGACCAAAATGTAAACAACTGCTTAGTTTATAAGGCTATACCGTTAATGTAGTGGTTTATGGTACATCACAATTTATCTAATGAATCCCCTATTGTACAACTGAGGTATTCCCGGTGTTTCTCTACTATAAATAATGCTTTGGTAAATAGCCTTCTTGTTTATCTCTGATAATTTACTTAGGATAAATTAGTAGAGGTGGAATTTCTAGGTCAGTGGCTCTGTACATTTTTAAGGCTTAAAGTGAAAGAAAGTATAAGTGAGGTCGCTCAGTCGTGTCCAACTCTTTGCGACCCCGTGGACTGTAGCCCACCAGGTTCCTCTGTCCATGGGATTTTCCAGGCAAGAGCTCTGGAGTGGGTTTCCATTTCCTTCTCCAGGTTTAAGGCTTAAACAAATTGCCAAAATGCCTTCTAAAAGACATTTATTGGTGTCAGCTCTGTCAGTCTGATAGAGTTAATATTACTGAAGACTATTAGGACTCTCTCCCTTGTAGTAATAATGTAATGAGTCAAGAAACAGCTTCTCAAACAAACCACAGTTTGGTCGTTTATAACGGGCCCCCTGCCTGGTGCCGTTTCAGGCTCCCAGCAGGCAGACCCCAGGGGCCCCCAGCTGACCTGTAAGAGTGGGCCCACCCTCTGCCTGGAGATCAAGGATCGCAGCTCTAGACTGGAAGCCCTTGCTCTAAAGTAGGGTTCCCAAACAGAACCCAATTTATATCTTTAAGAAGGGGTCGCCACAGTGACTCCTGCCTGTCGTGACCAGAGTGACCTTATTGACTGTTGTTTCGGGGAGAGAACCTCTGTCTCCCAAAGGACCAGGTGGCAGAATCAGCCTCAGAAGGTGATGAACGGGCCACGGGCTACCTCTGGGAATGGCCAGAGGCTGCGTGTTGACTTGGCATCACCGTGGCAACATAAGCACTAGCTGTCCCACAGGGATGTCCCGTTTAGGGGATTTCCAGCTAAGCGTTGGCAAATTTTTACAGGGGACAGAGGGTGCATAAAATTTTTACAGGGGACCAAGAGTACATAAAATGAACATGTGGTGTAGTTAGCTGAGGAGGTGTAACAGTATAAAGTTGTAAAGCTGATTTTCAGCTGTCTTTAAGAAACAATTCCATTACTCATAGCTAGAATTTGCGTGAAGTTTTGACCTTCATCACATTTTATATTTGCATACTTGTAGCTTTCAAAGGGCATGGGATCTAAAGTGAGAAGACCAGGATTTGACTCCTAGCTAGGTTGCTTTCTAGTTTTGTGACCTTGGGCAAGCATCTTTAATTCTCTCTGTCTCTCTCTTTTCTCAGTGGGAAAAACAGAGATAATAAGATCACCACCTTGTAATACTGTTGTGAATATAAAATGAGTTACTATGAAGTATGCACTTGGCACATCGTAAGCAGTATATATGCTTACTTACTGTTTCGTACTGTCATTAACGTATTGTGGTGACTTTTGCACACAGTACTGTAACGTCGGTTATGATCCTAGTATTCTTTCTTGTAATGTTCTTTCAGAAATTCCCTGTTCCCTTGTACACAAATAAACACTGCCTCTTTCCTTCAAGACTTAGGTTAAGAGCTAGCCAGTACTTGGAACCTCCACTGATTACACTAGGACAGGAGTTGGCACATTGATTCTGTAAAGAGGAGACAGTAAATATTTTAGGCTTCAGAGGCCGTATGGTTTCTGTTACGGCTACTCAACTCAGCAGTTGTTGCATGAAAGGAGCCATAGACAATATGTAAATAAATAGGCCTGGCTATGTTCCAGTAAAACTTTATTTACAAAAACAGGCCGCAGACCATGTTTGGCCCTTCGGCCTAGTTTCCCGATCTCTGCAAAAGTACATGGTGATACGTCGTATCTCGAGTGTGTGCTTAGCTGCTCAGTCGTGTCTGACTTTGCGATCCTATGGACTGCAGCTCACCAGGCTCCTCTGTCCCTGGGGTTCTCCAGGCAAGAATACTGGAGTGGGTTGCCATGCCCTGCTCCAAAAGATCTTCCAAACCCAGGGACTGAATGTCTCTTATGTCTCCTGCATTGGCAGGCAGGTTCTTTACCACTAGCGCCATCTGGGAAGCCCATCCAGTTTCTGAAACTCAGAAGCTGATGGCCCAAAGCATTCATGCCAAAGGTGGCATCAGCTCTTTCTAGTGGACTGTGGGCCTAGGACAGCTGCGTCCCTTTCCTGCCTGCACGGTCTCCATGGCAACAGCTTCAGGACCACTCTTCCTATCTGTTCCTCCACCCCTCATCCCCGCTCAGCTCCCACCTCCTTATCACCCAGAGCCAGAGATGAGCAGTTTCCTTATAAGTCAGTTACTTCCAGAAACACCTGGCTTGCTTTGGAGACGTTGATGGGATATATTTTATAATCTGTTGTTGTTGTTCAGTCACTCAGTTTGTGTCCGACTCTTTATGGCCCCATGGACTGCAGCACGGCAGGCTTGCCTGTCCTTCACTCTTCCAGAGCTTGCTCAAACTCATGTCCGTTAAGTCTGTGATGCCATCCAACCATCTCATCCTCTGTCATCCCCTTCTCCTCCTCCCCTCAATCTTGCCCAGCATCAGGGTCTTTTCCAATGATCTGGCTCTTCACAACATTACATCAAAGTATTGGAGCTTCATCTTCTGCATCAGTTCTTCCAATGAATATTCAGGGTTGATTTCCTTTAGGATTAACTCGTTTGGTCTCATCTCAAGGGACTCTCAAGAGTCTTCTCCAACACCACAATTCAGTTCAATTCAGTCGCTCAGTCATGTCTGACTCTTTGCGTCCCTATGAATCACAGCACACCAGGCCTCCCTGTCCATCACCAATTCCCGGAGTTTACTCAAACCCATGTCCATCCACCACAATTGCTGCTGCTAAGTCGCTTCAGTCGTGTCCGACTCTGTGCAACCCCTTAGACGACAACCCACCAGGCTCCCCTGTCCCTGGGATTCTCCAGGCAAGAACACTGGAGTGGGTTGCCATTTCCTTCTCCAATGCATGAAAGTGAAAAGTGAAAGTGAAGTCGCTTAGTTGTGTCCAACTCTTAGCGACTCCATGGACTGCAGCCTACCAGGCTCCTCTGTCCATGGGATTTTCCAGGCAGGAGTACTGGAGTGGGTTGCCATTGCCTTCTCCACAATTAGAAAGCATCACTTCTTCGGCATTCAGCCTTCTTTATGGTCCAACTGTCAACATCTGTACATGACTACTGGAAAAACCATAGCTTTGATTATACAGACCTTTGTCGGCAAAGGTCTTTTTAATATGCTGCTATGCTTTTTAATATGCTGTCTAGGTTTGTCATAACTTTTCTTCCAAGCGTCTGAATTTCATGGCTGCACTCACCATCCACAGTGATTATGGAGCCCAATAAAATAAAGTCTGTCTCTGTTTCCATTGTTTCTCCATCTATTTGCCATGAAGGGACAGGACCAGGTGCCATAATCTTAATTTTTTAAATGCTGAGTTTTAAGCCAACTTTTTCACTCTCCTCTCACCTTCATCAAGAGGCTCTTTTGTTCCTTCTCACTTTCTGCCATAAGAGTGGTGTCATCTGCATATCTGAGGTTATTGGTATTTCTCCCAGCAATCTTTATTCCAACTTGTGCTTCATCCAGCCTGACATTTCACGTGATGTACTCTGTGGAGAAGTTGAATAAGCAGGGTGACAATATACAGCCTTGATGTACTCCTTTCCCAATCGTGAACCAGTCCTTTGTTCCATGTCCAGTTCTAACTGTTGCTTCCTGACCTGCATACAGGTTTCTCAGGAGACAGGTAAGGTGGTCTGGTATTCCCATCTCTTGAAGAATTTTCCAGTTTGTGGTGATCCACACAAAGTCAAAGGCTTTAGCATAGTTGATGAAGCAGAAGTAGATGTTTTTCTGGAATTCTCTGGCTTTTTCAATGATCCAGTAGATATTGGCAATTTGATCTCTGGTTCCTCTGCCTTTTCTGAATCCAGCTTGTACATCTGGAATTTCTTAGTTCACATAGTATTAAAGCGTAGTTTGAAGGATTTTGAGCATTACTTTGCTAACATGTGAAATGAGTGAAATTATGTGGTAGTTTGAACATTTGTTGGCATTGCCCTTCTTTGGAATTGGAATAAAAACTGACCGTTTCCAGTTCTGTAGCCACTGCTGAGTTTTCCTTATTTGCTGACCTACTGAGTGCAGAAGCTCCAGTACTTTGGCCACCTCAAGCGAAGAGTTGACTCATTGGAAAAGACCCTGATGCTGGGAGGGATTGGGGGCAGGAGGAGAAGGGGACGACAGAGGATGAGATGGCTGGATGGCATCACCGACTTGATGGGTTTGAATAAGCTCCAGGAGTTGGTGATGGACCGGGAGGCCTGGCGTGATGCAATTGATGGGGCCGCGAAGAGTCGGACACCACTGAGCAACTGAACTGAACTGAGCGCAGCACTTTCACAGCATCATCTTTTAGGATTTGAAATAGCTCAGCTGGAATTCCATCACCTCCACTAGCTTTGTTCCTAATGATGCTTCCTGAGGCCCACTTGATTTCACACTCTGAGATGTGTGACTCTAGGTGAGTGACTACACTGTTGGGGTTATCTGGGTGTTTAAGACCTTTTTTGTATAGTTCTCCTGTGTATTCTTGCTCCCTCTTCTTAACTTCTTCTGCTTCTGTTAGGTCCATACCATTTCTGTCCTTTATTGTGCCCATCTTTGCATGAAATGTTCCCTTGGTATTTCCAGTTTTCTTGAAATCTCTAGTCTTTCCCATTCTATTGTCTTCCTTAGTTTTTTTGCGTCGTTCACTTAGGAAGGCTTCCTTATCTCTTCTTGCTTTTCTCTGGAACTCTGCATTCAGTGGGGTGGATCTGTCCCTTTCTCCTTTGCCTATCACTTCTCTTCTTTCCTCCTCTATTTGTAAGGCCTCCTCAGACAAACACTTTGCCTTCTTGCATTTCTTTTTCTCATGGATAGTTTCGGTCACCACCTACTGTACAGTGTTATGAACCGCCGTCCGTAGTTCTTCAGGCAGGCATTCTGTCTACCAGATATAACCCCTTGATCTTCTGTAGCAGTTAGCTTTTCCTGCCTACCAAAGAGCCTTCATGGTTTTGCCTTAAAACAAAAGACATTTCTGATCGGTTACGATTCTCTGCAGGTCTTCTTGTCTGGGCTGGGTTGGCTTGGGCCAGATGATGCACGTGACCAGGACCTTGACGGCATGACCGGCTCCTCCTCCCGTGAGCCTGGCCTGCCCTTGTTCACGTGGGGTGGACAGGCTTCCATCGTAAGACAGGACACCGCCAGTGTACACACCTCTGGTTACGTCACACTTGCTAGTGTCCCTCCTGCTGCCCAGGCGCGCTTATGCCTGCAGTCAACGGATGGAGAAATGGCCACCACCCCTTGTGGGGAAAAGTGGCCGAGTCCCCACTCAGCAAAAGGTGAGGGTGCCCAAGCTGACATTTGGTTACACACCTCCTTCTATTATGCCCTGGTGTCGTGTGGAATTAGTTTCCCAAAACTGTATTCCGGAGTCACTGTGCTGGGCGCCATGGATACAGAGTGGACATGACAGACGGGTTCCTCCTGGAACAGGGACACAGACAGGCAAACCGTTTGGAGTTGGAAGAAAGGATGGTCTGGTAAAGATGAGTGGAGTGGAACCTGGGTCGACAGGAGATCGGGGCTTCCCAGGTGGAGCTAGTGGTAAAGAACCCGCCTGCCAATGCAGGAGACGTGAGAGATGCGGGTTTGATCCCTGGGATCCCCGGGATCTTCCCAGGTCGGGAAGATCCCCCGGAGAAGGAAATAGCAGCCCACTCCAGTATTCTTGCCTGGAGAATCCCAAGGACGGAGGAACCTGGCGGGCTGTAGTCCCTGGGGTCGCAAAGTCGGACACGGCTGAAGCAACTCAGCCCGCACGCCGGTGAGAGCTCACGGGGAGAAGGAGTCGACTGTGTGATGGGGACAGGACTTTAGGTCAGAAACTGAACTTGGGCTCGGGTCGTTTCTTCCTGGCTTTGTTGTGTCCCTTCACCTCTCTCGACTTCAACAGGTGTGTGAAACGAAGACAAATCCACACGTTTGAACGCCATCCTGCGCCAAAGGGCAAATAACTGCCACAGTGAATCCAGTACGTGCACCGATTTCTTGTTAGGCGTAGCCTGGCTGGTGTTCTGGTCCCTGGTGTCTGCAAGTCCGGGGAGAGTCGCGGGCAGGGAAGAAGCTGTGCTTGGTGGGTGCCTTCTCTTTACCAGGCCCGGGAGCATCTTATACTCCCATTTCGGTTAATTCTCACAACAGCCCAGCAGCGGGTAGGCTGTATGACCACCGCGTTAACAGAGGAGAAAACTGAGGTTCAGAGAGGTTAAGGAACGTGGCCAAGGTCACACAGCTGGACCTCAACCCTCGCCTGTTTGGAAAATACCCGACTGCTTCAGCCACACCGAACCAGAGGATAGGAAGCGTGCTGTGTTCTGTTCCAGAGCGTGGGGTTTCGCGGGGGCGACAAATTAGAACCAGGTGGGGGCGTACCGCAAAAGAGCAGCGACCCTGTCATCTTGGTCATCTCATTAAAGAAATGACACTTTTACATCAAGAAGTAAAAGAAGAAAGGGCTTATAAGGCAGTCTTCCCCAAGGAGGGGCAGTGGACAGACGGGCCCCGCCCCGGGCAGCCTCCCACGTGGTGTTCGGTCCGTGTTCCCCCCGCTTCGCCCTCGCTGGGTGGAAACTTCCCATCCCTGAGCCAGCGCCCAGCCCCACCAGAGCGGGGGTGAGGCTTCCAGGAGGCCCAGCGCGATGTCTGATTGTGGTCACGCTGGCCGCCTGCTATTTAAAGCAGCCTTGAAGAGGCTAAACTCCGCTAGCCCCCTAGGTCCCTCAGGGCTCGTTTCATCCATTTTCTCATCTGCCTTTGTTTTCCTCGCCTCTGAAGAGGGAGGCTCTCATCTCCAGAATGGCCTTCAGCCACTCCACTGGTTTGGGTTTTTTTTTTTTTTCCTGGCAGACAGCAAGTAGTGTGTGCAGTCACAGAGAGTTTTGCAATCAGGAAGATGGATGTCTGCACTTAATTTTAGAACTTCTATTAAATATTATAAACATGCTTCGTTATTTTATTTGACCAGGGTCATTTAAGATGACATTGGTTTTTTCTGTTGTTGTTGTTTTTAATCGACATTGATAAACATGAACATCATGCTCTGTTTGGAAACCATTCCCGGCTTTGCCTGTCCTTCACGGTTGCTTCTGCTGAGGGGTTTGTTGCAAGGGTCTGGTCCCCAAAACAGTGTAACGTACTAAGGGCCATAACGAGAGATGGGACAATGTCTGCACGCTGTTGCAGCTAAAGCTGCATTATGAAGCTGCTGTCAAGTTCATTATTTCCATCCTTGAGCCATGAAGTAGGTCCCCTCATAGATCCAGAGAACTTTTCTTTATGAAACTGGTCAGGAGTGGAGAATTTGTTCTCTCATTGATCCGTCATTTACTAAACACCTTCTGTGAGACAGGCTCTAGGTAGAGAAGTGAAAAGTTTCATGTGTTTTGCTCCCAATGTTCAGCAAGTATACAGACTGGTGCGGTTAAATAGTAGGCATAGAGTAGATATTTCCTGACCCAAACAGTGAGTGCGCCAGCAAGGAGGGAGATGTGTGTTTTCCGGGCTGTGACACATGTGGTCTCGGGGCTCGCCGGGTGCAGAGAAGGAGACCCATGTTCCTCTGGCACTTCCAGGGAGGGCTTTGAAGAAGAGACGGCGTGACCATGGACTGTGTGAGCACTTCCCAGATGAGGAAAGGGGGAGCGGTGTTCCAGGCAGAAGCTGAAGACTGATCTGAAAGCAAGGGAACCTGGAATAGCCCACAGAGAATTACATGGAAAAGTGGAAATGTATCCATTCTGTTAGGGCTTCCGCGTGGCGCTAGCAGTAAAGAACCCGCCTGCCCTGCAGGAGACGTGAGAGACGTGGGTTCGATCCCTGGGTCGGGAAGATCCCCTGGAGGAGGGCCTGGCAACCCACTCCAGTCTTGCCTGGAGAATCGCATGGACAGAGGAGCCTGGGAAACCACAGTCCGTAGGGTCACGAGGAGCTGGATGTGACTGAAGTGACTTGGCACACACACATCCCTTCGGGTCCGGCTGGTTCTACACAGCCCCGTGCAGGCATCTGGGGGTCAGCTGACGGCTGAGAGGCTCAGAAGGACCCACGGCCCGTCTCCTCAGCACAGCCTTGCCGTTCTTGGCCACATGCTCTGTGTTCTCCTTTGTAGCACTCAACCCAGGTGTCACTAACTTAATTTCTTTTCATTAATTTTTGTTGGGGTATAGTTGATTTATGATGGTGTGTTCGTTTCAGGTGGATCAGTTATGCATGTCCTCATGTCCGCTCTTTTTTAGATTCTTCCCCATGTGGGTTATTACAGAACATTGGGTCCAGTTCCCTCTGCTGCACAATAGGTTCTCATTACTTACTTGCTTTACACATAGTAGCGTGTATGTGTCAACCCCAGACTCCTCCCGCCTCCTCCGGTTGATACACATATGTTTGTTTTCTAGCTCTGCGACTCTGTTTCTGCTTTATAAATAAGTTCACTTGTAGCATTTTTTAGATTCCACATAGAGTGGTGTCATACGGTATCTGTCCTTCTCTGACGCCCTTCACTTACTGTGATCATCTCCACGTCCACCCATGTCGCTGCAGATGGCGTTATTTCCATCTCTTCTGTGGCTGAGTGATGTGAGTGAACTTGCTGTGGTGGATCTGTGTGTTTGCTGCCCGCTGCCTCTGTCACACCGTCAGCCTCAGGAAGGCCAGGGTTGGTGTTGCATCTGAACATTACCACCAGGACGTGGCATGGGGCCCAAAGGAAGAAGTGTTTTAAATCAGGAATCAGATATAATTGTATAGTAATGAATAGAGTAATAAGTGACAGGTAATAAATAAGACAAAATTGCATGGTAATGCCAGTGAGTGGTATCATCATATGTATTGTAATTATATAACGAATTGCATCTGAATATATCTGGTTTGTGATGATATATTCATGAACATATTTACAAAATTTATTAACAGTTTGAAGCTTCGAGTGGCCAAAATCCAGCTTATTTGCTTAGTCCTTCTGCCTTTCACTTCAAGGTTCAGCCTTCACGGAAAAAGATACGTTCTTTTTGATATCTTTAAGCAAACTCTTAAGGATTAGCAACTGGAACAATGTACTTAAAAACACTGTGAGCCCTTAGGGCTTTAAAGAAAATAAAAATCTCGACATCTAGAACCTACCTCTATCTAGAAACATCTAGACAGATGAAATGACAATCTGGCTATTTCTAGTTTTAGTTCCCACAGGAGAAAACACTTTCCTTCTTCTCTTCTGCTGGACAAATGTTGTTCTAAATTGAGAAATCATTTTGGATTGAAAAAGCAGGAAAAGTCTGTCTTTTTTTTTTTTCGTTTCTGATGTAGGAATAAACAGGAAGTGGAGGGTGAATTGTGAATTCGCCTACAATCCTATATTTTTTTTTTGCCATGTCAGCTGAGTGAGAACAGTTTATTTCATTTGGTAGTTTTAAGTGGTTTGTAAATTTTTTAATGGTTACAAGTTCATAAATGCTTGTTTAAATTACTTTGCTTGTCTGTTGTTTAAAAATATCTAGAACACTCCCATTTGCTGTTTTTGTTAAACAAGCCTCAAGTCTAGTTCTTTGGTAAAGCTTTCTGCCCTTGTCATCCAGCAGAGAAGGAAGCCCCCGTGTTCATACTTAGCCTCTTGACTTGCCAATGCCTTGCTCCCAGTGATGTCACAAGTGTATGTATTTCAAGAAGTTGGTCAATGAAAAAAAATTAGCAAAATATCAATACCATTTTTTACTTAAAGCAAGTGTGGGACCCCAGGGAGGGGGCGGTTAACTAAGTTACCTATACAAAATTCCTAGAGACCGTCATCTAAAAAGAAATGTGACAATATATTACAATTTCACCAAACGACAACAAGACTGTATTTCTGTCAGAGAAATGAAAGCGTATGTCTGGGGTTTCCTGAGAGGTGATAGAAATTGTGACCGAACATCGCTTCTGTTTAAAAAATAGGTTTTACACCATCAGAGGTTATGATTTTAGTGACTTTGGGGAGATGAGTCATTCAGATGTCTCTCCAGACCTTTTTACTGGAGAGGTTCAATAGGGAGCTTCCAATTCTGTATTTCCTTCTCCTGCATGAACTCCAAGGAACATGAGGAATGGAATCCCCTGGAAGGACACTCCTGGTTTGTCTTTGTGACGTTTATTCTTCATTTTATATTAGCGTGTGGTTAGTTTGCAGTGTTGTGTTAGCTTCAGGGGTGCAGCAGAGGGATTCGGCCCTGTTCGTGCATGTACCCACTCTTTTCAGACCATTTCCCACGCGGGTCACTACAGGACGTTGAGCAGCGTTCCGTGTTCTCTGCAACAGGTCCCTGTTGGCTGCTGCTGTGTACAGAGAAGAGTGTGTGCGTGTCAATCCCAAACTCCTGGTTTCTCTGCCCCCGCTTCCCCTTTAATAACGAGGGCGCCCCTGTGTCTCCAGTCGCTGGATTGCTCTTCCCGAGGGCGGGGCTGTGCCTCCCTGGTCTCCCCTCTCGGGATGGTTGCCTTCCTCACCTGCATACCTGTGTTAAATTACAGAAACAGGAAAACCATCTTATATTTGTATTGCCTCTAAGTTTTTCTAAAGCACTTTTGCTTTGTGCAATTAAATTCAGCTGAGCTTAGCTGCCACTGGGAGGGGGAAAAAAAAAACAACCCTCCAAAATGTGTCCTCTTTGGTACAGAATTTCCTTGTCAAGTAGCCGTTTGGGGCATGTGTCCTCGACTGGTCCCTGCTCTCTTATGCACAGAGATTAGGCTGTACATAATTAGGCTGTGCGCAGGAAGGCAGGCTGCTTCCCATGTGGCATCCACCAGGCCCTTACCGCCTCTGGTTCTAACCGGAGACTGGAAGGGAGAGCGAGAGGTGGGCAAAGCCAGGCCTGGGGGGCACAGAGCAGGCCAGGTCCCGGTCTTGGCCTCAGAGCGGCTGTTGGAGGTGGAGCCTGGACGTGAGCTTGGGGACCAACCGGCTGTTAGCAGTAGGCAGGTGTGAATGCGTTAGTCACTCGGTCGTGTCTGACTCTCTACGACCCCATGGATGGTAGCCCACGAGGCTCCTCTGTCCATGGGGTTCTCCAGGCAAGTGGGTAGCCATTCCCTTCTTCAGGGGCTCTTCCTGACCCAGGAATCGAACCCGGATCTCCTGCACTGCAGGCAGATTCTTTACCTTGCGAGCCACTGGCAATAGGAAAGCAATACTGAATTTAGTGGAGAGCTGAGTCCCTGCCTGAGGTGTTTTATTTGCTCCTCGTAAAAATTAGAGAAGTAGGTAGAGGAGGGTTTTTTGTTTTTTTTTTTCCTTCCATTTCACAGGTGAGAAAACACACCAGGTTCTACAATGCACCTCCCAGATTTAGAATCTGATGCTGCCCCTGACAGGGTTACTGTGGAAACCAGCATGGATACTTTGTACAGTTGTTCACTTAATTCTCCCTGATCGTGTCAAAGTCTTTTCAAAGTCTGCGATTCTAAACATCTTCATTTCCTGGTATCTTCTGTTTTGACATACAGGGAGGCTGGGAAGACCTTTATCAGGGGCTCTAGCCCAGCATGCTCCCACAAAACAGAAATCACACGTAGCCAAGAATGACCCCAGAAAATCCCTCCAGCAGGCAGACGGCTGGAGACTGACATATGTCTCCCATTAAGACGACAAAGCCACTTCTTCCTCCAGCCTTGGAAGCAGATTGCTAGCCCTTCCTCAGAGCCCCAGACGAGATAGCTGTTTTCTGTTTTCGTGTTGTACCAAAAATACGTGTCCTTAAGCACAGGAACTACACGAATGCAACACAAACTCATGTCCTGAAAATCACACGTCTTTCTAGATCTCTCCTTGTCTCTGAGTTTCTTCCGTGACAGTAGTTTCCTTGGAATTGGCATTTCTCCAGTGCCTTTTATGAGCTGTATCTTTTTTGTTTTCTTTCTTTCTTTTATTTTTAGTTCAGTATTTTTCCACTTCAGAAAGGTGGCTAGCTGTGTCCAGTGGCTTAGCTCTGACAGGATGGGGAGACGTTTGTTCTCTGGACCCTAGAACTCATCCCTGAAAAATATCTAGAAATGGGAATGAAGATCTGCGTGCATCTCCCCCGCACAAGGCTCGCATTGTCTGGGGAGGAGGGAAGGCTGGGTTCTGGCAGCCCGGCCCCATCAGAGCCTTGTTCCTTGTTCCACGTTGAAAAGATGACATTCCTCTGCTCGCAGCGGCCTGCCCGGGTGTCTGGCACCAGTCCTGTGGCCGGCGCTGTCGCCCGGGGCATTTGTGTTTGGGTTGGTTTTGTTTTATTTCAGAAGCAGCGCAGTGCGGGCGATGTGAGCGTCCAAGGTGGAGCTGTTTCTGCGGAACTGGCTGTCAGGCTCCTCTGCGCCGTCAAGGTGGCCCGCCCGCCAGGGCGGCTGCTTCCCGTTCACTGGTGTCAGAACGCGAGAAGGCGCGTACAGTGAATTTAACTCATTAGCTTGTTCTCAAGTGTTGCTGAGGCAGCCCTCGGGGCTTTATCACGGGCCCCCTCCTCCCTCAGGATTTCACGTGATATTCCCTTTATGACAGAGATCAGTGAATTTGCAAAGTAAATATTCCAATCAGGAAAAGCAAAATCTTCAGTGACCCTGTCTGTTCTGTTTCTGTGGAGGCTTTTTACAGAAAAAGCCTGGGGGTGGGGGGGTGGGGCGGGTAGGGTAGGGAAAATCCTTTATATTGGCTGCAGCTCTGAAGTGGAACATGTTAAATGTACTTCTCAGGGTCTGTGAGCCTTAAAATAATGAGCGATGGAAAAACTCTGAGGTAGGTCAGCGAGGGAGGGAAAACTTTGGCCGTACAAAGGATTTGCACGGTTAAACAAATTTGGAGAAACTAGAATGATCAAACAACGCGCGTTCTCCTCCGTGCTTTTGAAGCTGAAAATAGCAGCATTCTCTGTAACACAGCACCACCATTCATACGGACTGGAAAGTCCCCCAAATCATGAAAATTATCCTGATTAGTCAAACCCCACAGGGGTCATCTGACTGCTCCTGAGGGAAGTAAGAATTTCCGTGTGGATCCCGCTTCTGTATTTCATACTCACATTTGTCTGCTGTATCTGGGGACTCGGGCCTTGCGGACACACTTTCAGCCAGGAAATGCTTTTGAAAGCTGCTGTCCTTGTTTACGTTAGTCCTCGTTAGCGTCAAGAATGAGTCTCAGAATCGTAGAAATTTTGAGGGGGGGGTGGTTTGCGATATTTGTCAGTTTCAGGGGCGTGTCCTCTTGTGTTAGATGCTCCTTCAACTGGTTGGTCTCCTAAATTAGACCACGTGTGGATCCAGTACCCCCACGAGATAGCGTTTGATGGCTTCTCTTCCATTTGAATGCAAGTATATCAAGTTTACATTCTCATCAAAGACAGTATGCTAACATGCTCTCAGTCCTGTTCACTGAATGGCAAAAGTGTAGCAGGGATTAGTGCAAATGCCAGAGATTATGGGAAAGGGTCTGAGAGCTTGATCCACCGCTTCCAGTTATTTTTCCCTGAAACGGAATTAAATGTAAAATTCCTCATCCTCTGGTATTTTTGGTCTTCAATTATTCCCTGCTTTAATAAGAGTTAGGTGGGAACTATGTTCTGTTTAAATGAGTATTTGGTGCTAATTCTCTTGACCAAAAATTTGAGCCTCGTGGATCTGTTACACATACAGATATAGGATTTATTTCTGTTGTGGCGGGTAGGATCGACACAGAATTATGAATTATGTCAAAGCCTAAAAGGGTAGATTGCCACCCCTGGATACATTTGGACTCAAACCCAAATAGTGAAGTCTGTGTCATTCCCCTCCCTACGCCCGTGTGTGGCACGTTTGCAGAGGACTAACATCATGGACCAGTGGTTTAAGAAGCCTAACAGAGTATTTTTTTAGTTAATAAATCTAGTCAGGTATTTCTTTTCTGCTCGGTTCTTTTCCATCCATCCTATTCTTTATCAGCCCTGGGCCTCAGAAATAGTGTTCCTGGGGCTTCCCTGGCGGTCCAGAGGTTAGGACTCTGAGCCTCCGCCGCAGCGTCACAGGTTCCCTCGCTGCTGCTCGGGGAACTAAGATCCCGCATGCCAAGAGGTACAGCAAATTAGAAAGAGAAAAGAAAGGAAATGGTATTCCTGCTGTCTGCAGGGCACACTGCGGGCGGGGCGAGAATGTGACCCCCAGGAGCTCACCGCGAGGCCGTCACTGACCCCCAGGAGCTCACCGTGCGGCCGTCACGACCCGGTGGGTGGGCTGCTGTCAGTGACTCTAGGCTCACCCCCCACATCAGAGGTGGAAGCTGTAAGCATTGTAGCAACTTATTTTAGAATATCAAGGCAGAAGTTCCTACAAAGGAATGTAAAAGTCATGTAAGTAAGATGGAAAAAAAATGATTTACATACATTTTGGAGACACTGTACCTTTGTAACTCCTGTTTCCTTTTCCTCAAGCCTCCTGGGGGCAGGAAGAAGCCTGGGTCCCCGTGGTTCTAAGGCCCTGCGGGGTGCAGGCCACCTCTCTGCTCCCACTCACATCACGATTCATTGCCCAAAGCAGTTTGTGTGGCCCTGTGTCATCCAGGGGAATGGAATGCAGTCCTACTGTGTGTCTGGGAGAATTGCTAGTGTTTACCCTATGGTTGTGTTAACCCCCACCCTGTAATAACTTGGGGCAAATGGAGGAACAGATGTTTCAGGCAGGATCGGCTGGGTGTGTCCTAGCAGACTGGAGGGGAAGCCTGGCAACGTCAGGAGGCATCCTGACCCATGCTGCTTTCGTCTTCAGGAGGAGCGTTCTCCTCCGAGCACTCGGGACTTGACAGGGGAGTCCAGCCCACTGTCCCGCTGTCTCTCCCCTCCACCCACTGCCACGCTGCTCTTGGCATGGAACCAATGATGTAAGAACAGCACTGGGCTCGCCTTGTCACCTGATGAGATAGATGATGTGTTGCTGTCTGCCGAGGGGGACTGTTTTCTTATCAATTATTAAGGTCACTTCTTGGCCTCATGTTGAACTGGTTTTAAATTTCAAATATTGGTCATTTCCCATTCGTCATATACACCAGTGAAATAACAGATGCCTTCCTTTCATTATGAAAAATCCTGTGATTACTAACAAGTAGAGGGCACAGTGAGGATTCATGAATACAGTCAGTTCAGTCACTCAGTCGTGTCCGACTCCTTGCGACCCCGTGGACTGCAGCACGCCAGGCCTCCCTGTCCATGACCAGCTCCCGGAGTTTACTCAAACTCATGTCCATTGAGTCGGTGATGCCATCCAACCATCTCATCCTCAGTTGTCCCCTTCTCCTCCCTCCTTCAATCTTTCCCAGCATCAGGGTCTTTTCCAATGAGTCAGTTGACCAAATCAGGTGACCAAAGTACTGGAGCTTCAGCTTCAGCATCAGTCCTTCCAATGAATATTCAGGACTTCCAGTGAATACAGTACCTCCTTGCTTTGTGCGTGCTGAGTCACTTCAGTCATGTCTGACTCTTTGCAACCCCATGGACTATAAAACCTGCCAGGGCCCTCTGTCCTTAGGATTCTCTAGGCAAGAATACTGGAGTGGGTTGTCATGCCCTCCTTCAGGGGATCTTCCTGACCCAGGGATCAAACCCATGTCTATTAGTCTGCTATGTTGGCGGGCAGGTTCTTTACCACTGATGCCCTTGCTTTTTATAACATATTTATTGTGTAGGTGAGACAGAGAGCCCCTCCTTAGTAAGGTTTAGTTTCTGAAATAAGTGCATGTGTTAAAAAAAATTGCACCGGCTTAAAATGACCCTCAGTCATCCAAACAGTGTGTTCCAGTTACCAGTGCTGCATAGCAAACCGTCACAAATGTTAAAGACATAAAACAACTTTTTTATTTTTTATTTTTTTTGCTCATGGGGTCTGTAGGTCAGGAGTGTAGACGGGACATGGTGGGGATGGTTTGTCTGGGCCTCCGCTGAGAAGACAGCATCTCCAGTGCCTGAGGTCTGGGAGGTGGCAGCCTTTGGAGGCAGCTGTATCTGGTGGTTGATGCTGCTTGGTGACCGGGGCCTCAGCTGGTATCTGGAGCAGAGAACTGACTGGAACTTCTCAGAGCGGCTTGTGCTTCCTCACAAGATGCTGATCGTGGAGTCGGCAGGCATATTACAGCGTGGGCTCGGAGGCCCACAAGTGAGGGCTGCAGAAGACGAGGGGGAGGCCCTTTTACAGACAAGAGACGTGGCCTTTTATTTCCTAGTCCCGGAAGCCCCGGAGTGTACCTCTGGTCAAATTCTGCTGCTCGCCGCAGTCACAGACCCCCGCTCCAGCTTCAGGGGAAGGGGCGCAGAGCCTCCTCTCATGGGGATAGAGCCAGGTCAGCTGAGAAGAGCATCTGGGTGGGGGTAGCCCTGTGGTCGTCCTTGGAGGACCAACCCGCTGCTGTGGGGCTCTGGTTTGAAGCACGGGCTCTCTCTCCAGTTGGACGCCAGGTGAAGCAGGTGGCGTGTTCTTGGGAGCCTGTCTTAGGAAAGGGCGCGTCTTTATGGACGGGGGAGACCAACGGGGAGCCGCGAGGGACCGAGGGCCCCGGGGGTCCCATCACTGGTCTTGCACTGAAGGAGGCCCACTTCCTGAGCTCGGGGCAGCTTGGCGTGTGGCTCCCTGGCCCACCTCTCCGCTGCTGTGGGTGGGCTCCTACTTCACAGATAACTGGGAAAACTGAAGCCCACTGAGGCTGTGCGTCTGCCTTTGTTGACAGAGGGGGAAACAGTGAATCAGAAGGCAGGTGAGCCCGACTTCCCGGAAGAAGGCTGCCCGCTCTGCCCCGAGCCCTCCCCAGGCTGTGTCAGTCACACGATGATTATCTTATTGATTCCAGGCCGCTGAATGAATTGTATTTTTATAAATGAGGGCTCTAACGTGAGATGTTCCTGTGCTTCCCTGAGCTCCCTGCCAAGAGAGTTATTTATTCCTTTTCGGGCATGCTATTCCCGTGCGTGGTCAGGGTGCTGAACTCCCATTGACTTCGGCCGAGATGCTCTTGGCCTCAGCTTGAAAGTTGTCTACGGGCCTTTAATTACACCCTCTGGCGAAGGAGAAAGAGCACTTGAAACATGCATAAATTCTGTACATATTTCCAAGGTTGGGCTGGTTAAAAAATGCTGTCTGTCTGTCTGTCTTTTTTTTTTTCCTCTTTGAACTCGGACATGAATTTTTGTAAAGTACAGCGTGTCAAGGGAAGGGCAGTGAGAAAACATGCAGGGGTATTTACTTAAAAATTACTCAGCGCATCCATCATGGTACGCTCATTGGTTTTAGGGTGGTAGATACCGTGTTCTGGGATGAGCGGTGTTGGACTTCATTTTAAATGGCCGCTTTTAAAAGTCACAACTTTGCTGCGCACAGTCTTATGTGATCCATACCCTTCTCTGACCATAAATTTCATTTTCCTTTTGTACATTTCTTGTTAGATTAAACCCTCCAAAACTGTTTATTACTTTGTTCCTATTTAAAAGTAAAACACAAAACCATGAAATATACTGAATTTTGTTCAACTCCTTATAAATGAGTACTTACAATGACTTTTTAAAGTTTCAAATATCATAGGCTCCCCTGGTGGCGCAGTTGGTAAAGAATCCGCCCGCAATGTGGGAGACCTGTGTTCAATCCCGGGGTCAGGAAGATCCCCTGGTGAAGGGCATGGCTACCCACTTCTGTATTCTCGCCTGGAGAATCCCATAGACAGAGGAGCCCGGTGGGCTGCCATCAATGGGGTCTCAGAGTCGGACATGACTGAGCAGCTAACACACGTCATGGGTTTAAGGAAACGTGTAGAATGTGGCTTTGACTGTGACTTGGTGAAGCAGAGTCGTGCGACCTTGGGAGTCCTCGGGTTCCTTCCTTGGCTTCATGGGGTCACCACCTGAGCCATCTCTATAAAGGAGGCGGGACGATCCCCAACTGCAGAATGCACAGGCCATGTTAATTGCACTGTATGTTTCTAGCGCTCCGCCACCGGACATTATAAATAAGCCGCATGGAAGTGACACAGGCTGACCTGGCTTCCTCTTCCATCCCCCTTCACACATTACATGCTGTGCAGCGACCTGCGAGCTGGGAAAGATCTTTAATGACCCACATACTGACCGTATTCCTGAAGCACGAAAGGCTGGTTGTCTTCTTTGGAAAAGAGCGATCTGTCCCCTCCCCAGCAAGCTCAGTCTTGGTGAGATGGATGCGGCAGGCCTGTGGTTCCTACGTCCCCTCAACCTGAGCTGGTGCCTTCCTCTGGCCCCGGAAGTCTCACTCTCTGGGGCAAGCCACGGAAACCCAGTTTCATCTTTCATAGAAAAGGATAATAACAGCTGAATGGTAGGGTTATTTGAGAAACATACACTGTCGCGTGTCCCCAGTGTTTCTTTAGGGAGGAAAGCACTTATCTAGCATGTGCCCTGTGCTGGACACATATTTCAACTCAGTCCACACTCACCATGGCTTGATGAAGAAGGAAGCTACCGCTGCTCCCAGTTGCAGGGGAGACCCCAGCTTGCTTTACTTTCTCTTTTCCTCTTGTTCTCCACCCGTGCCAGGAGCCAGGTCAGATTCAGATGGCAATTGAGGTCACTAACTTTCATCTTTAATATTTTCTGATTCACTATTCCTTGAAAGGCAAGGAGGCACTTTGGTTGTGTTGCACATAATTCTAAAGGTAAAAGTCACTATGTAGTCCAGTCTGTTTGAGTTTTTAGGGTGAAAGGATGCCGGATCATTTTCTGCAAAAATGAACCCCATTAAGAAGTCGTGTGTAATTTTTCTTACTGGAGTTAGTTCTACTACTGGAGTTGAGAATCTGGATGCGTAGCGGAGAGCCATGTGGGCTGATCTAGGGCAGTAGAGAGTGATGGGAGTGTGACCAAGATACTGGTTATGTTCCCAATGCTCGCTAGCCTCTGTCAGTGGTGTTCAAGCTTTAGTGTGGATCCAAGTCACTAGAACGGCTTGTTAAGCCATAGATTACAGGGTCCTGCCCCCAAAGTCCCAGGTACAAGAGGTCTTGGTGGCCCTGAGACTCTGCATTTCCAACACACTCCTGAATCCTGCAAGGGGCTGGGACCACATTTGAGAGTCACTGCCCTGTGGGACTAACATTGTCAAGTTTTCTAGTATTTCAAGGGAACCTCTCTATTCTTTGAGGTTTGTGGCTTTTTCAGGATCTTTTCTGGTTCTCCTGACATTTTGCTACTAGAAAAAAGTGCTCAAATCAGACAAGGATTAGGCAAGAAAATATTAGGCAGAAACATCAAATCAATCTCTTTTGTTATTGAAATCTCCCACTTTTTAAATGTTGCCAATGCATTTAAACATTTTTAAGCGACTCTGCTGGCCACCGCTGAGCCAAAATAAACATAGCTGGTGGCTCAGTTCAGCGTACAGATTAGTCATTTGCAACTTCTGCTTTAGATGCTAAGAAGATAGGGTGGAGGAGAATGAAAGAATTCAGTTTTTTTTTTTTTTAATGTCTTCTCTGCAATTAAAAGTCTCATGAAAAACTTTACAGCAGGAAAAAAGGAAAAAACCTAGTCCCGCAAGCCAAAGCATGTGCTCTTCTTTTATAAACGGAAGTGGGAATCCATCAGCTGTGAAAAGGATCAGATAGGTCCCTGGGTTAGGCGGAGGCAGCCTGTGAGCTGTGGTCCCTGCTGAGGCCTGTCTGCCAGGAGCAGACCTGGCTGCCGGGAAGGGTCCTGGCCGGACACTGCTGCCCTCAGCCTCGTGTTGCCATCCCTGAGGTCCTGCTCAGGCTCCTCTTCACCCCTCTCTGCCCACATGCAGCTCGCATTCTTTCCTCACCTCATCTTACTTTTTCTTTCATCTTCACCTGCAGCTCTTGCCACTTACCGTTGTGTTATGCGATAGTACTACCAGCACCTAATGTTTTTAAGCTCTTAACACGTGTTTTTAAGCTTCCCACATAGTGACCGTGTTCTGGCTCAGGTTGGTAAAGTATCTGCCTGAAAGGCAGGAGCCGAGTTCGACCCCTGGGTGGGGAAGATCCCCTGGAGAAGGGAATGGCAACTCACTCCAGTATTCTTCCCTGGAGAATCCCCAGGGACAGAGGAGCCTGGTGGGCCACAGCCCAAGGGGGTCACAAAGAGTGGGACACGACGGAGCGACTGACACTTCCACTTTCAACATAACTTAGCTCATTCCTTTCCATAACAACCCCATAAGATGGAAAATGTTACTGTCCCCATTGTGAGATAAGAAAACATGGCACACGGTGGTTATTACTTGTCCAAAATCAACCACACAGTTAATAGGCAGAGATGACTCTTGAACCCAGGCCTGTCTCCAGCAGGACCCAAGCCCACAGCCACTAGACTGACTCTCCACGAAGGGTCCTCAGCCCTCGTCTTCCCTGTAGGACTTGGGCCAGTGAGGACACAGCCCTACAACCCACAGAATGATTTCCATCTGCCCCAGATCTCCATGTGACACATGGCTCATCAGTCCTTAATCTCAGTACAGATGTGATTCTGCATGGCAGAGACCAGGTTTTATGGCTCTTTGAAATGTCTGGAGTTGCCTGCTGGGCCTCGTGCAGGATTTCTTAGATCACAAGCTTTTGATAAGGTATTTTGATAATCATCATTTTGGTCTTAGCAGAGCGTGTACTCAGCCAAGGATTCCAGGCACCGTTGGTCCAGGACTGACTGGACCAGCGCCGTTCGATCAGAATACAGTGCTGGCCACTGCTTGAGTTAGATGTGCCACGTGAGGTGCCCTGGTAGCCTCGTGTTCAAAAAGTAAAAAGCATCTAGTGAAGTTAATGTCCATAATACACGCTGTCTTATTCTGGACCCAAAATATTTCACTAGAACCATTGAGAGACTTTACATTATTTTTCATACTTAAGTCCTCCAAACATGAGGCTATGGTCACACGTAAAACAACCCCAGTTTTGACCAGCCCCATTTCAAGGACTCAGCAGCCACGTACGGCCAGTGGCCGGCAGTGGACGGCACAGCAGTGGACCGGAGAGGCGTGGGAGTCGCACGCACAGCCGGCAAGCCTGCGAGAAAACCCCTTAGTGCCTGGTGCGGGGGACGGAGAGGCTCAGGGCAGCAGAGAGTCAGGAAAGCATCTGGATGCAGTTATTTTAAAGAAGTGATTTTGGAGAAAGAAAATGGGAAACTTTGGGGAAATTTTACTAATTGGTGGAAGGTCTAGTTGTGAAAAAAAATATATGGGTATATAGTTTCTCTTTACTGGTTTATTTAAAGAAGTTCATTTTTATCTGGAGCTAGGAAAAAGATTGCCCGTACCACAGTTGAGGATGTCAGATCCTGAAGAGAGAGTGAGCTTCGGAAACAACAATGTGAGGACCAGAGTTGTCCCATTTGAATGACTTAGAGCTTCTTGACCTCTGGACCCCTCGCAGTGGTCTCGATCAGAGGAGCATAATAAATTTTTAAATCCTGTTTTCTTTCTTTCCTCCTAGCAAAAGAGCGTGCCTTCCGCTCTCACCGAGGTTTGGATGGTGCAGAGGAAGCGTTGCCTTTCTGAGGCTTGTTTTGGTAGCAACGGGGAGAAAAAGACACAGCAAAGCCCAGAGATAAGAGCCAGGGAGACTGATTATGAGTAGAAGTTCTCTGGATGCATCGTGTCAGCAGCACAAACTGTTTTCATTCTCCACGTTAGTTAATGGCTAATCTAGAGATTGTGCTGCCATTTGCTGAGAGAGCACAGTTTAAAATATTTTATCATTAATGTGACAGGGAGTTGGATAAAGAAAATGAAGCATGATTATAAAATGCTAATTATCGTTCTCGAGTGCGTATTGGGCACTCACGAATATTTGCAGCATAATTTGCTTTATTTATTATTTCAGTTTGGTTATAAATGTTAATTCAATTGCAGATGGTATGTTGGCAATTTACAGAGCCATAAAGTTATTTGGAAATCCTAATATTTTCAACCAAAATGTTCTGTTAGTGATGGATGGGCTAAATTAAAAAAAAATAATAAAATAACAACCTTGCTCTTTAAAGACATTAATTGGCAAGTAGGCTTCAGGGATTTCCAGATTCATGTGGGCTGCGTTTCACTCCTTACAGGAGTAGAGGGCACGGTTCGTAGTTGAGAGTGGTGATCTTCTTCCTGAGAAAGGATGGGAGGAAGGAGGTCTCTTTCTCCTACCACCTTTGTAATGTTTCTTCAAGGCTGAGATTTTTTTTTCTGGTGTCTCGTTCATGGCACTAAAGACACACGCTTGAAACCACACTTTCCCTGTGCCACGTCAGTGGTTTCAGAAGCCCTGATGTTGATAGGTGCATTTCTGCGCGACTCTGTATTCATGTGTGTCCGTGTGTGAGAGAGACAGAGATCATGTTTTCTCCAGCCTCACTGATGACTTAAAATAGACGTTCGTTTCAGACCAGAGGTTGTCAAGCTACAGCCCACAGGCTAAATCTGGTTGGCTGCCTGTTTTTTGTACAGCCCAGAGCTAAGAATAGTTTTTGCATTTGAAAAGCTTGGGGAAAAAAAAGTTATAAAAGAATATTTCATGACACATGAAAATGATAGGAAATTCAGATGCGGTGTGCATGGATAAGTTTTCTCGGAACACAGCCATGCTCCCTCATTTATGAATTGTCTGCATGGCTTCCACTCAGCCGCGGCCGGCTTGAGCCTTTACAACAGACACTGGTTCACAGCCTAAAAGGTTTACATCTGGCCCTTTATGGAAGGAGTCTGCCAACCCCTAGATTAGACCATCTAAGAGTCAGTTTCCAAAATAAAGCCTTAACCTTTTTTAAAGACAAAACAAACTCGATTACAGAATTTATGGAAGCGTAAGAACTTCAGGGAGCAAATAGTTTCAGCACACAACTCTTCATGTTTGAAAGCTGGAAAGGAGATTCGAAATATGAGCCCTGGCTTCCTTCTTTTGTCTTGATGTTGGTAATTAAAAGAAGTGACCTTATACGACTAACGTAAATAATTTTATGCTTCACATACATGCACTATGCTCAAAACATTCTCTTTGCTGCCCCCCCCCCAACTAAGGATAAAAGTAAAGATTGTTTTCTTTTATTACCACATTAAAAGCACAAACTCAGCCATGTTCCGAGATTGTTCTGTTTTTGTGAAGGATGGTACATGGACGTGTGGTAATATCAGAAAATATGGCTCCCTTCTATTCCTTGTTGGGAGAAATGTCATTCTTTACTAAGAAATACTGTGCTTAATTAATTCTTGCTCCTAGGAGGTCAACTTGGGGCACTCATTATGGCCTTAATTGGTGGTATAAATCCTGAGAGCCCGGAGGAAAACACATTTCGTAGTGAGTGGTCTCTGGCCCTTCCGGCAAGCACGCACCAGTGCCGGCCCATCTCGGAGAGCGACGGCTTCTGGTTTGATGGCTTCGGGTCTGGCCGCCCTGAGATGAGGTTTAAAGGCCAATGTGCAATAAGAGCAGAAATGCCATGACTCGTCCCGGTGCCTTGCATTACACAGTGTGAGACAACCCACTACCTTCTGACTTGGAAAAATGTGTTGCTTTGAACTCCGGTTTTTTGTATTAAATTATAGTCATTATACGGCCCATCTGGAATCTCCTGCCAGGCCAAAAAAAAAATCATCTTACAGACATTAGCAAAAGGAAGTTAAGTGTAATTTTTTTTAATTGTCTACTTTTCATTTCCATTTATTTTTTTTCCCTTTTATTGGAGAAACCAGATGGAAAGGAAGGCAGGAGCCTCTCCCTCTGCCGGTTCCCTTTCGGGGTGGAGGCAGAACATTCCCGCCCGCCGCTCCCCTCACGCGCACTGACTCGAGGCGGAGACCGGGAAGCTGCTGGGGAGGGCAGGAGTTCATTCCGAAGCTCGTGCCCAGCCAGGGTGCCGGGCTGTGTCCCAGCCAGGGACCGTGTGGGGGGCTGACTTAGGGCTCTCACCCGAGTCGTTGCCACAGATGCCCTCTGACAGCGTGCAGAGCAAACTCACAGATGCCCCGTGGGACACGGCTCATCTCTGCATCCTGCTCTGGGCTCGGCTGTTTTGCTGGGAGTTGTCTGTCGGCTGGGTTTTGACCCGGGCGGGGAAGGACCCACGTCTGGGAAACTCGAGCTCCCTCCTGAGCAAACCCGGCCCGTCCCACAAAAGGCAGAGGCCTGAGCTCAGGCTGGAGACGTGGGGGCACCCCGCGTTTTCTCCTTCAGACTCCCAGAAATCTCAGACATCAGAGCTGGAGGGCAGGGCAAGGTGATTTCAGACGTGTGCACCGGAATCGCAAGAGTCGCTCGGCAGTTTCCCGGGGCCCCCAGCTTCCCTGTGAGGCGAATCCAAGACCCCCCCACGGCCTTCCTCCTTCTCCTCTCGGCCGAACCTCCACTCCAGCAGAGTCGTTTTGCGATGGCCCAGGGCTCTTGTCCTCCTTGATCAGTAGAAGTTGACTTGAGGCCAGAGGAGAAACTCAAGCTAAGCTTTACTGGGGCCTGTGTTGCAGAGGTGGGCAGTGAGAACACGTAGCAGGTGCCCTTGCCCACCGGCTCCGGGAGGAGGGGTGAGCTGGCTCCTTGTATGGTGAGGGTCGGGGTGTGGCCTGGGGTCAGGCTGGAGGGGTGGCTTAGGTGGTCTGCTCACCCCTGTGGTGGGATTAGGTGCCAGGGGCATGCATGGTACCCTTCTTGTGCTCCCAGGTCTTCACAAGTGGCATTTGGGTTTTTGGTCTTTTTGTATCCTGTTATCCAGAATTTGCCCCGATTGCACATGCCTGCCGTTATTCTTAGGCCCTGATGCTTTCTTTGTATTTTGTGGGTGGAGGAGAGGTGTGTCCAGGTGCAAGCACTGCAGCCAAGGGTCCCAAGCCCCAGCCCGTCTCAGTTTGGCAAACTTGAGTCGTTCCCCCACGCGACCCTCCACCTTCCAGATGAACAGAGATTTCCCAAAAGCCAGGTCAGGCACTGGATGCGGTGCTGAGGATACAAGAGCTAAACAGTTATGACAAGTCTTCGGCTTCATAAACTACATCAGAACCACTCTGTAGTCACCTGTGGATTCGCCCAGATGAATTCCTGAGTTGCTGTGTCTGGAGGGGACGTTTTACGTTTAGATAATGGTGAGACACTTCTGGACCACATACCGACATTCCCAGTACCTGTGAGCATTTGAGGAGCGGTATTACGACTCATTTTGAGTTTCTTTTTTTTTTCTTTCTGGCTGTGTCACATGGGATCTTAGTTCCCTGACCAGGGATCGAGTCCTCACCCCAGAGTCTTAACCACTGGACCACCAGGGAAGTCCTTAATTTTGAATTTCTGAGTAATAAATCCTTGCGTCTCATGAATAGTCTTATTTCAGTCAGGTTCCAGTCACAGGTTTATAGCTTCATCATCTAAATATATTTTCGTTGCTCTAAATATTTTTTTCGGATTAGGACAAAGTCTGCAAGCATACCCAGCCGTGATGTCTTCCGATGCTTCTCCTCTTACGACACACCTGAGAGTTGGTGGCAGAGGGGGGGTGCTGGTGGTCCCCTCCTTGCCTACCTGGGACCGCTGCCTTTGTGCGGTTGGTCCCACACTGGATTCCTCAGCTGAGAGCCTTTTTTTAAGGAACCAGGCTCTGTCCTGCCCTCATTTGTTGTTTGATACAGTAATAGACACACATTACTGATGAAAATGGGGCCTCCTCTGTGGCTCCATGGTAAAGAATCTGCCTAACCAATAACAGAAGAGGTGGGTTTTGATCCTGGGTGGGGAAGATCCCCTGGAGAAGGGAATGGAAACCCACCCCAGTATTCCTGCCTGGAGAATCCCATGGACAGAGGAGCCTGGTGGGCTGCCATCCACGGGGTCGCAGAGTCGGACATGACTTTGCGACTACAGAACAACAGAGGGGAACAGTGATTCCGGATGGCTCATCCTTGCGGCCTGCTGAAGGTTCCTTCGCCAAGGGGGTCAGTGTAGCTTTCAGAGCTAGGCGTCGTGGCCTCTCTGGTCCTCACCGTGCGAGGCGGTGTCATGTACCACTCTCCACTTTCAACCAGGCAGATGAGGCATCAGCACAATTAAAAGCGGAAAATTAATCGGGCGGCTCTGCCGGTAGCGAATGCTTACAGAACACACACTGATACAAAAGATTTTAAATAATTCACGGTCGGCACTTTCTTCCTCAATCTGTAAATGAGGACACCGAATGCGGAAGGGCGGCTGGACACCCTATCTCCCCGCCCCTCCCCAGCCCATTAGGATAACAAGATGAGGGCCATGATTGGGGTCGGGGTGTTGGAGGAGCATCGCGCAGGTGAACATTAAAAATTCAAAGAGATGACACTCCAAAATGCCTTGGGTAAGCAACCTCGTAAAAGCCGCTTGGAAACCTGAAATTGCAGATGGATTCAGAACCACCTCTTCTGGCTCACTGCCTGCTGTTTTCACAAGACCTGTTCTCGGGCCCACCGAGGCGCGAGGCTCAGTCCTGATGGGTCTCTCTCGGCCGGCTTTGGGTGCACCCAGCAAGCTTAAGGTGACGTTAAAACAAATAGGGATTACTACATGCCGTCTTGTCTCCTTGCCCCCACTGACAACGTTAAATCTCAGTCGACCAGAGTCACGTGGCTCACAGCAGCT
Organism: Cervus canadensis; assembly: GCF_019320065.1. NCBI lineage: Eukaryota > Metazoa > Chordata > Mammalia > Artiodactyla > Cervidae > Cervus > Cervus canadensis. The sequence continues at coordinate 37,950,109 of NC_057416.1, read as the reverse complement.
TTTCCAGCCCTGGAGGATTTCTCCCATAGCTCTGACCCCTGTCGCCCACCCCCACCCCCCCGCCCCGGTCCAGATCCCCTAAGTCCGGTGACAGGGTGGTCCCAGAGAGACAGAACTGCTCGAATGTTAATGGAAAGTCGCTCAGTGGTGGTCCCAGGTTGGTTGGACCAGCTAAGGGGCCCAAGCTTTTTTTTTTTCCTACACCTGCCTGTGGACATCTCCTAATTATTCATTTGAGAAAACTCTGGATAAAAATACCAATCCTGAAAGCATGTGTGTTCCAAAGAAGAAGGTCAGCCGTGGCCAAGGAAGTGTTTAGTCCTGTTTGATCTAAGGAAAATAATTCCCCAAATTCTGTGTCCAGGCAGCTGCTTAAGAGAGAGGAAAGTTCTTTTAGATGAGTTCCAAATAAACACACCCTTCCAAGTTATCTACTTTGTCCTTCTGGGAAGAAAAAAAAAAGCCTGGAAGGGTAAACGAAGTTCCATGGAATGATCATCTGACAAGAGCAGATGCGAGTGAGGCGCCCCGGAGCCCCTGGGGTGCCCTGCTGGCGGGGAACACGGGCTCCGGCCGCAGGGACCACGCCACACGCCCATCCCGGCTGCAGTGGGACGCAGCCACGGAGGAGAATAAATGTCCCTTTGATACAGGAAACAGGAGAACATAACAGGTTTTCATTCAGGATGTGTGTTTCTTCTGTCTAAGGCCAGCAGTTTTGGAAAATGAAGCTACGTGTTTAAAAATAAGGGCTCTGTTAGGAAAAATAAAATGTGTCTCCCTACATTCATTAGCCGCCTTTAATTGAAAACTGGAGAGCAGTTGAGAACTGGCAGGTACCTCCTTTATGATGGGACCGGTTTTCCCCCCTCTCTCCCGTGTAGTCGAAAGGCTGCTCCGCCTTTTATCAGCGGAAAGCAGGGATGAAATGGAGCAGCAGAGAAGTGTAACACTTAAAACATGCCCTGTGTGAGTTCTGCCAAATTTTCTCTTATAAAACAGGAACGGGAAGCACAGGAGTTAAGGTCTCCGAGAGCCACAGCTCCAGAAGCGCGTTTTTATAACTCGAGGTGCTTGGGTGGGAGCTGTAATGTGCTAATTGCAGACAAGTTCATGCTGTTTAAAGAACTTTACCTTTTGCACTGGGGACCTGTTCAGTCTCAGATCTTGGCACGGTGCTGACATAATATTGCAACTTTAATTTTAAAGATCAAGAAAGAGGAGCTGGGGTGAAATTTGAGCCGATTTCTTACTAATTTGGAATAAGGAAGAAAGGAGTTTGGGATACATCACGAAGTTGGTATTGCTGTCTGAATTTCTAATATTAGTTTCGCTGCGATGAGAGAGACCGGGGTTTGATCCCCGAATCGGGAAGATCCCCTGCAAAAGGAAATGGCAACCCATTCTGGTATTCTTGCCTGGAGAATCCCATGGACAGAGGAGCCTGGTGGGCTACAGTCCATGGGGTCACAAAGAGTTTTGAACACCACTGAGCAGCTAACAGCAATAACATTGAAAATATAACTTCCTTTCTCCTTTTCCTTAATCTTGAAATTTTTTGGTTGGTGGTTATATTTATTGAATTTAAGTTTCCATGCTGATCTTTCTTTTCTTCCATCTCCTTCAACATGGAATCTCCATATGATATTTAAAAAGCAAAATCACTTGCCACCATGTTATCTGTCTACTGAAGTATAGTTGATTTGCAGTGTTGTGCTAATTTCTGCCGTACAGCGGAGTGATTCAGTTATACACATACACTCATTCTTTTTAATATTCTTTTCCATGTGGTTTATCTCAGGGTATTGGATACAGTGCTATACAGTAGGACTTGCTGAGTGTCCGTTCTGTATATAATAGTTGACATCGGCTAGCGCCAAGCTCACTCCACCCCTCCCACCCCGCTCCCGCTTGGCAACCACCAATCTGTTCTCTGTGGCCCTGATTCTGTTTCACAGACGGTTCATTTGTGTCCTATTTTAGATTCCATATATACACGACATCATATGATATTTGTCTCTCTCTGTCTGACTTTTCAGTTAGTATCATAATCTCCAGGTCCATCCACGTGGCTGCAGACGGTATTACTTCATTCTTTTTGATGGCTGAGTGATCTTCCACTGTGCGTATGTACCACCTCTTCTTTATCCATTCCTCTGTCGGTGGACATTCACGTTGTTCCACGTCTCGACTGCTGTGAGCGCTGGGCGCACTGCGTTACTTTTTAATCACAGCAGCCGCACACGCTGCATCACAGAGATGATTAGGATACCGCGTGAAAGGCTTCCTGACTTGAGGAAGAACGCCGTGAAGACCCGTCGCTGCAGTGTTGTGGAGTGAAGGTCACAGTAGGGCCTGCTGCTGGGGCCGTAGGGGATCCCCCGGCGCCTGACCTCTGGGGGGCTGTGTCGTGAGCTAAAGGGCAAGGCAGGGAAGGAATCTGGAGTCGGAGGGAACAGCACTGTGAAGGCTCAGAGGAGAGAAAGCATGCACTCGGGGTGGGGGCCCGGACAAAGGACTCGGGCAGCTTTGGGGGACAGGCAGGGGTCTAGACCGTTTCACTGATGACCTGGACATTTGGAGGGCGTGGATTTGGGATACGGTGCTGTAGCAGGCCTCAGCCTGGAGTCGCCGTGGCTGTTCCACAGCAGGACAGAATCCACTTTGAGAGCTGGAGCTCAAGCCATGTTTTCTCAACGACCTGTTGGCAAGACCGTTGCAGCGACAGGGCTGCGTCTGTGGTGTGGAGAAGCCGAAGGTCACACCCAATAAATGCTCGTTACTTTACAGGCGTCAGACTCTTGCCGACTTAAATGGGAAGGCCTGACCCGCTTCCCTTCCTGCTCACACATCCTCTGTGACTTCTTCCTTTTCACGTCAGATTCAGGACATAACTGCACACACAATAATAAGTGTGGAAAAATTCCAGCAAGAGGATCCCTGACTGGCCCCGAAAATTAAATTAACTTAGAAAAAATACAAGAAATTTTGGTTAAAGTTTTTTTTTTCTTTTCTTTTCTAATTTAGGTCCCTCTTTGCAACACAGAACAATAACCGCACATCCTAGTTACGGTGTCTGTAAGAGGCCTTGGAAGGTTGTGATACGCGGAGCTGTACTTTGTCACCAGCCCACATGTCATGACAGAGAAAGTCGTGGCTTTGCCGGTGGTGACTTGTTGCATACCAGATTTCTAAAAGAGATTTATAAATTCATCCTCCTCTGCAAAGAATTTATGTATTTTCAAGCACATTTTGGCTGTGTCTCCTTCTGCTTACCTTTCCCCCTCTTTGGGGCAGATGAAGATCTTGAACTTGGGTCCAGAGGAGATTTAGTAATTAATGTGTAAAGCAGCTGGGTTCTGCTAACTCCTGGGCTGTGGCCGAGGACCAATTTTGGTGCAATTTTTCTCAGTGAAAGAATTGATATTTTAAAAACTCAAAATGCACTGGCTTCTTGCCCTGTTATATTTTGAGTAATCCTGATGATAAATCGGTAACTATGGGTTTCATGGTGGAAGGGCACAAAATAACTGACCCAAGTAATCTAGAAAACAGATGTCTTTGGTTGGTTTAAAGTAAATTCTCAAGACCAGATTTAAAGAAAGCTATGTGGAGCCCAGTGAAATCATCCATTTTGGAGGAATTTTTTTTTTTTTTAATTCTCTTACAGTTTTTCTTTCTACTCTGTCTCAACTCAAATTCTTGCGAAGTGGGAAAGTGGTCCTCGAGACACTGTATTTGTAATACTTAACCTGCTGTACAGAAATCCTTTGGAAAACGGAGTAACTGTTGGGCTTCATGTTCTTCAGCTTCTTTCTGCTTTACTCTTTCTCTTGGTGGCCCCCAAGAAGGAGTTGGCACATCCAGGGGGCATATGAGTGAGCTTCTAGGCTCCCTCCTGAGACTGCACCTAAACATATGTGCTGTCTAGAAGGAAATTTTATCCAGTTCTGAAAAAGTTCTCGGTCTTCTTTCTACTCCTCCCAGCTCCCTCCCAAAGTCCCTTATCCAAGTGGGAAATAAAGCCCAAAGTAGAACATCAAATACCTTCCAAATGGTTTTCCCTTCTGGCTCTTTCTGGAGCCATTGAATTGCCCAGAAGCATCCCGAGGAGATCTAAAGCATCCTGGTGGTGGACTTGCTTAATTCTGTCTGATCTGCAGTCTTCCAGCTAGCCTTGAGGTCATCCAGAGGATAAGAAGATTTTCAGGTCCTCACGGAGGAAGAAAGTTGGAGACCTTTGCTGAGATGGTATTCTACAGCCAGGACTGGCTGTTTAGTTTGCAGGACCCAGGCAAAATGAAAATGCTCACCTCCCATTCAAAAATGACCCAGAAGTTCAAGACAGGGCCAGCAGAGCAGTAAACCCAGTGCGAGACCCTTCCAGGGCCAGGCTCTGTGTGGCCGCCCAGGCTGCACGCGTGGGAAGCTGGCCCCGCCCAGGGCAGACCCCTGCACTTTGGAAAAACAGCCGGTTCAACCAGTAGTGTTCACTTGTCTTGTGAGACTCTTCTCCTCAAATCTTGTTTGTGATTGTTGGTCCGCAAACCTGATAGATTGCCTACCCACAGCATGGGTTTATAATAATCAACCAGACTATATGATAGCTGAGCACTTTCAAAAACTCTTATCCAAGGTCATGCTTTGGAAATATAAAAAGCCTTTTTCTTTTTTTCACCTAAATTGAAAGACTTTTTGTCCAGTCAATTAAACTCTTCTTACTTGTTAGTCCCAGTTCATTTTACCTGGTGGCATTTCTTCCCCAGATCATGTTCCTCTAAAATAAAGAACATTGTGGACTGATGCACTGGCTCCAATGCCCTTCCTGGGACATGGAAGACTCTAGAAGTTTAAACCTTAATCTCAGGTGTTGTGAGTTCATGTTCGCAGTTAGGAACCCAGGCCACCTTTGCAAACTTGGTATTCCTGGGGAGTTCTAATTAACAGGGGATTAGACGGATTGAGAGCGTTGGCCTCTGGGTCTAACAGGGGTTGAGCTCTCAGGGGCTCGCCTGACAAAGTCCAGGAAAAGGCCGTAATCACCCTCTTCTGGAAAGACTGGCTCCCACAGAGATGAAGTTTTTGCTAAATCTGTAGTCTTTGCCTTCTTAAGAACCATCTTCCTAGGCATCTCCCAAAATAAAGCAAGTGTTAGTCACTCAGTCGTGTCTGACTCTGCAACCCCATGGACTATGGCCCACCAGGCTCCTCTGTCCATGGGATTTTCCAGGCAAGAATCTGGAGTGGGTTGCCATGCCCTGCTCCAGGGAATCTTCCTGACTCAGGGATCGAACCCAGATCTCCTGCACTGCAGGCAGATTCCTTACCGCTTGGGCTACCTGTCTGCCTTCCTGACCTGACCCTGTCTGCCCATCACCCCCAAAATAAAGGCTTGTCTTTCTCACCTGGACTAGAGTCAGTGAGCTCAGGAGACTTCCCGTCTGAGGGAGTTGGCAGGAGAGTATTGGGGCTGAAACGCGTGGTCAAGGGGAAGGACTCAGAGGCCCCTTTCCCAGGGGCAGGCGAGAGGCGCCGTGGAGTTTGGGGCCTCCTAGGAGGTGGGCTGTCCACCTCCACGTGGTCACCCGTTCACCTTTGCCGAATTCGCAGTAGCGGCGTCTTGCCCTGGCAGGGGCTTTTTTCTAAACAAAAAACGAATGTCTCTACTCCTGTCCCCCTTGGGATGACGGCAACATTCTTGTGCAGAGTGTGGCTCCCGCGGCATTTTCCTTTGGTGGCTCAGAGCGGCCCCCACCTGGCCGGCCAGCGTGCTCAGCCCATGCGTGCCCAGCCTCCCCACGGGGGAGGAAGCGCCCTGTTTGTCATCAAAACAGCGGGCTGTTTTTCTACTTTCTCCCTCCCTCTCACCATTGTCTTTCAGTGGGGTGAAAAGGTCTTCACTTTTCTCTTTCTCCCCCCAAATCTGGCTATTAATAACTCCTCAGACGTTGTCACGCATAGACCTCTACTCAGTCCGGAGGGTGTTTTTTGTTTGTTTAAGGCAACGTGTTTCCTGGTCTGAAAGCCGCGTTTCCCAAAGTAGCTGCAATGGGAGTATTCCACCCTCACCTCCCACGGGCAGCTCCTCTGCTTCTGACTGGAGATGGGAATTGCAGGTCTGTGCGTGGCCAGCCTGAGTCTCCATGCCAGGCTCACTGGCCTGGGTGATGCCCGCCTGGGGCAGCCACCTGCTTAGTGGCTTGGATCGAGCTGGGATTGCAGACCATTCCTTTTAATGAACGAGGAATGATGACTTACTTCTCTCTCTCACCTCTCACTCTGGAAGGAGAAAGCACCCTTTTGAACTTTGCTTGGGATAGAAATCAACCCTGCTGAAGCCCAGTGCAAACATGTGTGATGCCCACACTCTCTTTTGGGTGAATTTCTCCTGACCCGTTGTTTTTTTATGATGAATTCGGGGCCAAGTTGCCTTTTTTTGAAAAAAGAAAAAAGGTTTCACTTAGTGCCTTTCTTCCAGAGATCATGACACTTTCTACACTTGTTAAACCCGACGAAAGGGGCTCTAAAATGGAAAAAGCCGCTTCCATCCAAAACACCGCATTGTAAATTCTCAAAATCAGCTTGAGGATTAAGCAGGAGTCAGCCAATTGTGCTGTCATTTCGGAAATCAAAGATTCTTGGCCTACATTCCTGCTCAAACCTAAGGGCTTTAGGTATTTGTATTTTTTTATAATGATTTTTTTTTTATTGTGGTAAAAGTCATGTAATATAAAACATACTATTTTAACCATATTTAATTGTACAGTTCAGCTGCACTAAGTATATTCACACTGTTGTATAATTCTCATCATCATTCATCTCCTGAATTTTTCACCATCCCAGGTTGAAAGTCTGCCCCCACCAAACACTAACCCCCTTCCCCCATCCCTACTCCCTCCCACCCCCTGGCCCCTTGATACCCAGGGCTCGACTGTCTTCAGTTCGATTCAGTTCAGTCACTCAGTCGTGTCCGACTCTTTGTGACCCCATGGACTGCAGCATGCCAGGCTTCTCTGTCTATCACCAACTCCCGGAGTTTACTCAAACTCATGTCCATTGAGTCGGTGATGCCATCCAACCATCTCATCCTCTGCCGTCCCCTCTCCTCCCACCTTCAATCTTTCCCAGCATCAGCTCTTTTCCAATGAGTCAGTTCTTCTCATCAGGTAGCCAAAGTATTGGAGTTTCAACTTCAGCATCAGTCCTTCCAATGAACGTTCAGGACTGATTTCCTTTAGGATGGACTGGTTGGATCTCCTTGTAGTACAAGGGACTCTCAAGACTTTTCTCCAACACCACAGTTCAAAAGCATCAATTCTTGGGTGCTCAGCTTTCTTTATATGCTTCAGTATGTGTTAAATTAATGCAGAATGCAATCAGTGGTGCCCAGCTTGGCAGAATATGCTCCTGACCTTGGTCCTCGCCTGCACAGAAGAGGGAGCGCCTTCCCAGCAAGTGCCTGGCGTGGCCTTCCTGACCTGACCCTGTCTGCCCATCAGTTCACTGTCCCCACCGTGGCTGCACACACACCCCCATCACTCACCTCTCTGCCAGTCTGGACTGCTGGCCCTTCCCTGTCCTTCCTCACCTCTGACCTCTGCTCACCCATGGTGTTTTGACTTTATTGGAGCATAGCTGATTTACAGTGTTGAGTTAGCTTCAGGTGTCCACCAAAGTAATTCACTTTGACATACACACGTATCCACTCTTTTAAAGATTCTTTTCCCATCTAGGTCATTACAGAGTATTGAGTAGAGTGCCTGCGCTCCACAGTGGGTCCTAATTAGTTACTATTTTATGCATGGTAGTGTGTGCGTCAATTTCAAACCCTCCATTTGTGTGTGCCTGCTATGTGCCAGGCACTGTACGGGGCTCTTCTAATGCTTCTACACTGCTTAGTTCACGTGACTTCTCACTCCTGGTAGGTTGGAGAAGGGCAGTCCATATCCATCTTTTCCATCTTGGTGTTCCCCGGGAGAGCCCACCGCCTCTGCACCCCCGTTAAATGGCCCTGAGTGAATGGATCATGAATGGGTCTTTGGAGTCATGAGGCTGCCCGCCCACAGTAGCCCGTGTTGCCCAGAGAGTCATAGCACTGTTCTGTCCTATTTGGATATCTTTATTTTAAACACAAGATGTGTATTGGAAATTGTCCAGAAGAAAGCTTTGGAAAAAGGGGTTTTGCCAGAAACAAAAGCTGCCATTCATCAGGGCCTTGCTATGTGCTGGGCATTGTACTAACACTTCATGTGCATTTCCTGATCGGGTCCACTGAGTGGGCCTATGAAGTAGGCACTTTCAGTATCCCCATTTTATGGAGGAGGAAACTGAGGCCTTGGTGTAACTTGTGCAATATCACACAGATGGTAAGTGACCAAGCCAAAGTTTTGTTTGTTTGTTTTGTTTTGTTTTATAAGGAACAAACATTTATTTCTCACAGTTGTGGAGGCTGGGAAATCCAAGATCAAGGCACTCGGCAGATTCAGAGTTTTGTGACGTCCTGCTTCCTGGACAGATGTCTCTCCCCTTTACCTTCATGTGTGAGAGGAAAGGGTAGGCTAGCTCTCTGGTGTCTTTTTAAAGGGTTCTCCTCTTATGGCCTTCCAGTGAATATTCAGGGTTGATTTCCTTTAGCATTGACTGGTTTGATCTCCTTGCTGTCCAAGGGACTCTCAGGAGTCTTCTCCAACACCACTATTAGAAAGCATCAATTCTTTAGCGCTCAGCCTGAAGGCAAAAGAAGAAGTGGGCGGCAGAGGGTGAGATGGTTAGACAGCATCGCCAACTGAACTGACATGAATTTGAGCAAACTCCAGAAGATAGTAGAGGACAGAGGAGCCTGGCGTGCTGCAGTCCATGGGTTCACAAAGTTGGACACAACTTAGTGACTTAACAACAACAACAAACCCTTATGGCCTAAGTGCTTCCCAAATGCCCCACCTCCCAATTCCATCACATTGAGTGGTAGACTTCAGTGAAAGAATTTCTGGGGGATGCATTCAGTCTACAGCAGGGGGATTGTCAGAGAGGGTCCTGGGCATCACAGGATGTGTGGCACCATCTCTAACCTCTGTCTCTAACTACTCTAATGTATTTGCCAGCCATGTACATTATGACAACAGAAACATCCCTTACAGGTCAAAAATCTCAGCCCTGCTCCCACTGGGAACCATTTCTGTAAGGGAAGACATTATATATAATAATCATTGGTTATACAAAGTACAGGCCATTGTGTTTTTAAAAAATATTGTAAAGTCTAATTCTTTTTAAAAAAAAAAACTTCTGTTTTGAGGCTTAGCCAATTGACAATGCTTTGATAGTTTTGGGTAAACAGTGGAGGGACTCAGCCATCCATATACGTGCATCCATTCTCCCCCCTACTCCCCTCCCATCCATGCTGCCACGTAACATTGAGCAGAGTTCCCTGTGCTATACAGTAGGGCCTTGCTGGTGATCCATTATAGATACGCAGTGTGTGCATGTCCATCCCGGACTCCCTAACTGTCCCATCCCCTGGCAGCCGTAAGTTCATTCTGTGAGCCGTAAGTCTGTGAGTCTCCTCCTGTTTTGTAAGCAAGTTCATAGTATCATTTATTTTTAGATTCCACATATAAGGGATGTCATAGAATATCTCTCTCCTTCTCTGTCTGACTTACTGTGCGCTGTATGACCGTCTCTAGGTCTATCACATGTTGCTGCAGATGGCATTATTTCATTCCTTTTAGTGGCTGAGTAATACTCCATTTTATACATGTACCTCATCTTCTTTATCGATTCCTCTGTTGATGGACATCTGGGTTGCTTCCATGTCTTGGGTATCCTAAACAGTGCTGCGATGAACATTGGGGCACATGTATCATTCTGGATCATGTTTTTCTCCAGATGTATGCCCAGGGGTGGGATTGCAGGGACATATGGTAGCTCTATTTTTAGTTTTTTAAGGGACTTCCTTACTGTTCTCTATAGTGGCTGCACCAATTTACACTCCCACCAACAGTGTAGGGAGGTTCCCTTCTCTCCGCACCCTCTCCAGCATTTACTGTTTGTGGATTTTTTTTATAGTAGCCACTCTGGCTGCTATGAGGTCATATCTCATTGTAGTTTTGATTAGAATTTCTCTTATAATTAGTGATGTTGAACGTCTTTTCAAATGCCTCTTGGCCGTTTGTATGTCTCCTTTGGGGAAATGTCTATTTAGGTCTTCTGCCCACTTGTTGACTGAACTGTTGGTTTTTGTGCTGTTAAACATCATGAGCTGTTTGTAAATTTTGGAGACTAATCCCTTGTCGGTCACATTGCTTGCAAATATTTTCTCCCAACCTGTGGGTTGTCTTTGCGGTTTATTGTTTATTGTATCCTCTGCTGTGCAGAAGCTTTAAGTAGGTACCATTTGTTTATTTTTGTTTTTATTTCCATTGTTCTGGGAGATGGATTGGAAAAGATATTTGCTGCAGTTTATGTCAGAGTGTTCTGCCTATGTTTTCCTTTAGGAGTTTATAGTGTCCAGTCTCAGATTTAGGTCTTTAGTTCATTTTGAGCTTATTTTTGTGTTTGGTGGTAAAGAATGATCTCATTTCATCTTTTTACATGTAGATGTCAGTATTCCCAGCACCATTTGTTGAAGAGACTGTCTTTCCAACATTGGGTAGTCTTGTCGCCTTTGTCATAGGTTAATTGATCATAGGTGCATGATTTTAATTCTGAGTTTTCTATCCTGTTCCATTGATGTCTATTTTTGTGCCAGTACCATACAGTTTTGATGACTATAACTTTGTAGTATAGTTTGAAGTCAGGGAGCCTGATTCCTCCAGCTCCATTCTTCTTTCTCAAGGCTGCTTTGGCTCTTTTGGGTCTCCATATAAATTTTAAGATTTTTTGGTTCTAATTCTGTGAAAAATGCCATTGGTAATATAATAGGGATTGCATTGAATCTATAGACTGCTTTGGGTAGTATACTCACTTTAACAATATTGATTCTTCCAATCCACAAACATGGTATATCTTTCCATGTGCTTCTGTCTTCTTTGATTTCTTTCATCAGCATCTTACAGTTTTTGGAGTACAGGTCTTTTGTTTCCTTAGGTAGGTTTGTTCCTCAGTATTTTATTCTTTTTAATGCAATTGTAAATGGAATTGTTTCTTAAATTTCTCTTTCTGATCTTTTGTTGTTAGTGTATAGAAATGCAACAGATTCCTGTCTGTTAATTTTGTAACCTACAGCATTACCAAATTCATTGAAGAGTTCTAGTAGTTTTTTGGAATAAGACATTATATATAATTATATGTAAAGCCTAATTCTTAACCACTTCCTTTGTAGCTCAGTTGGTAAAGAACCTGCCTGCAATGCAGGAGACCTGGGTTTGATTCCTGGGTCAGGAAGATGCCCTGGAGGAGGAAATGGCAACCCACTCCAGTATTCTTGCCTGGAGAATCCAATGGAGAGAGGAGCCTGTTGGGCTACAGTCCATGGGGTCACAAGGGTTGGACATGGCTTAGCAACTAAACCACCACCATAAAGGAGAGTGAGATGAGTCACTTTTTCCCATGTCCTGTCTAGATTGGGGACATTTGACTAGCTCGTCAAGGGAATTAGGAATCTGAAGTATTTAGGTTTAGGAAAATGTTTAGGTTTGCAAGAGACAGTTATCTTTCCTTCTGATTTATGATTGTTTATGTCCTGTAGATAGTAGATCAGTTAGAACAAGGGTACCTTGTATCCCCGAGGGAAGACAAATGAAATCTTGAGTAGGATGTGGGTGTTTTGTGGTTATTGCTAAGATGTGAAGCAGATGGCTCACAAATGGCTCTAAGGCCTATGTGGCCTTCTGTACCATATGAGTATTTTTCTTTTTTTGGTTGACCCCTAGTTCTTTGATAGCAAGAGTAGAAGAACATGAAGTTAGAAAGGTTGAAAAATCCATGATTAGGATACGCTTGACTCAGTTTGTGATGCAGGTCTGTCTTCTTGACCTCATGGCAGAAAACCAGGTCCTCAGACTAACTGGTGACCGGAGACTGTGAGCCAGTTCCTGGGATTGGCACCGTAGCCTCAGTCTGGCCACAGACACCCGCCCAAGGTCCCCAGAGAGGTGAGCTGAGGTCTCCACTCCAAGAGAAAGCTGAAGCCATCGGAAAGCCCTCTGGTTGATATCTTTTAAGCCCAAGGCCAGTCCCAAGAAATCATAGTTGTTTCTGGTTTCATTTTTTCATTCATTTTATTGAGGTATATTTGATGTACAATGTTGTATTAATTTCTGCACAACAAAGTGACTCAGTTATACACATATTTACTTTCTTTTCCATACTCTTTTCCATGATGGCTTATCACAGCATATTCCTTCTAGTTCCCTGTGCTATCCTGGAGGCGCTTGTTGTTTATCCATCTTATATATAATCGTTTGCAGCCGCTCATCCCAGACTCTCGGGCCATCCCTTCTCCACCCCTCCTCCGATTTAGCCAGCACAGAGCCGTTCTCTGTGTCCGTGAGTCTGAAGAAACCACAGCTATTACCCCTGCAGGTGGCAGATCTGTCCGTCCTTCGTCTCCACATGCTGCCTCCTCCTTGCTGTTTTTTGTGCCCATGGAAGCCCCCTCATCCTCCCCCTCAAGCTGTCTCAACATGCCCCTCCCTGCTGTGAGGACCCACTTGGGATCTCAGAAATGTACACCTGAGAAGGGTCCGGGAATCAGCCACCAGCCCCTCACTCGGGATGGGTGCACCCAGCTCCCTGGCAGGGACTCCCCAGACCACCCTTCAGCTTCTCCTCCAGGGCCCTGCCCGCCTCCCCTCTTCCCTGCAGCCGCTCCGGGGAGGAGGACCAAGTCCTTCCCTTGGACCTGCTCAGCTTTTCTGCCTTTTCTCCTCCAGGTGTGTCTCTACCCATCTACCGGCTGCAAGAACTAGCACACTTGAATTTGGTACTTCTTTTTCAAGAATTTTTAAATTTAGCTTTTATTTTATATTGAAATCTAGTTGATTTACAATGTTGTGTTAGTTTCTGCTGTACAGCAAAGTGATAAAGTTATGCAAACACATGTGTCCACTCTTTTTAAGATTCTTTTCCCATACTGGTGACTACAGACTGTTGAGTAGAGTTTTCTACAGTAGGTCCTTATTGATTATCTATTTTATATATGTGTCTGTGTATGTTAATCCCAAACTCCTAATTTGTCCCTCCCTTCCCCTTTGGTAGCCATAAGTTTATTTTAAAAGTCTATGAGTCTGTTCCTGTTTGAACTCAATACTTCTTCTTTTTTGTGTGTGTGTGTGATTTCTTTTTTTTTTTTTTTTTATTAGTTGGAGGCTAATTACTTCGCAACATTTCAGTGGGTTTTGTCATACATTGTTATGAATCAGCCATAGTTACACGTATTCTCCATCCCGATCCCCCCTCCCACCTCCCTCTTCACCCGATTCCTCTGGGTCTTCCCAGTGCACCAGGCCCGAGCACTTGTCTCATGCATCCCACCTGGGCTGGTGATCTGTTTCACCATAGATAATATACATGCTGTTCTTTCGAAACATCCCACCCTCACCTTCTCCCACAGAGTTCAAAAGTCTGTTCTGTACTTCTGTGTCTCTTTTTCTGTTTTGCATATAGGGTTATCGTTACCATCTTTCTAAATTCCATATATATGTGTTAGTATGCTGTAATGTTCTTTATCTTTCTGGCTTACTTCACTCTGTATAATGGGCCCCAGTTTCATCCATCTCATTAGAACTGATTCAAATGAATTCTTTTTAATGGCTGAGTAATATTCCATGGTATATATGTACCACAGCTTCCTTATCCATTCTTCTGCTGATGGGCATCTAGGTTGCTTCCATGTCCTGGCTATTATAAACAGTGCTGCAATGAACAGAACTCAATACTCCTAAAGCCCATTTTACATATGACAAATTTGGGCTATGGTTTTTTTGGGTTTTTTTTTGTTTTATGTGGGAGAGGCTACAGTTTTTTGATTCCCAAATTACGAGGCTCTCAATTTTAGGTGGGATGGATTCCTGGCTTTAAACCTCATTGAGTCACATAGTGAGAAGCATGTTTATTATCTCTCCATCCCTCGAAGGGAAGTCTCAAGTCAGGGCTGATCTCTTCCTCAGTCTTGCTCTGTCCCTTTTCAGGCAGAAGTGAGGAGGCTGGGCTCCACGTCTTTAGCACAACCCGGATCCAGCAAGAGTGAAATCACTTCTGAGTATTGTTTTTTTTTTCCATTAATGTATTTAACTCTTGGCTGTGCTGGGTCTTCATTGCGACGTGGGCTTTTCTCTAGCTGTGTGAAGCAGGGAGCTAGTCTTCAGTGCTATGCACTGGCTTCTCACTGCAGTGGCTTCTCTTGTTACGGAGCACGGGCTCTAGGCACAGGCCCAGGAGCTGTGGCACACGGGCTTAGTTGCTCTGCGGCACGTGGGGTCTTCCCGGAGCAGGGGTCGAACCCGTGTCCCCTGCATTGTCGGGCGGAATCTTACCCACTGTGCCACCGGGGAAGTCCTGACTACTGTTTTACCGGACTTCATTCTGTTTATTGTGTAAGTGCCCTCTCATTCTTTAATGACAGTGCTAGCTTTTGAATCGAGCCAGAGGTTAAAAGTTTCCATTTTAAATAATGCTAGAAATAAAAGAAGACTCGACCTAGATAAAAACATTAAGTGGATAAAATGTTGGTGGCATGGGGCTATGGTGCCACCCACACACGAGAGCCTCCAAGCAGTGGAAATGAGGTTTACCGAACAGCACACGGTATCTACTGCAGGGGAGGGAGGTTGGACAAGACAGGCCCCTCTGTGGCCTCCAAGGGCATTTCCGTTCACCCAACCCATGTGCAAAAGTACCTGACCGCATCCGTCTTAGCCAAGTATCCTGTCGTGGTGGAAATAATTTCCTGGAACTCAGATTCCCCTTCTGAAATCCAGCCTAAACCCTGATTTGGAAAGCCAAGAAGTCCTATTTCATTTCTGCTATCACTGTTACTGAACCTCACTCTCTAGATAATTAGTGCCGTATAAAGTTCTTAAGCCTCTCTTCTTCCATCTCGGTGTCATGAGATTGGTTTCCTCTCCTCCATGCTCCCTCACCACGAATGTGCTGAACTGAATATTCAGTTTTTAATAAACGGAGGAGACCCCCTCTGTCCACACCTCACTGGCTTCACACCTGCAGAGACTGGATCTTCCAAATGTCAGTGTTTCTTGGCAGTAGAGCAGTGAAGTGTTTGTAAGTGGAGTTTGTACATCTGGCAGCCAAAAGTGTCCCGTATGCATTAATATTTTCTGCAGGAAAAGATGTGTTTGAAGTGACCACAGTGCACAGATTCTCTTAGAGTTGCAGGGTATTTATAACCTGTTATTTTAAATTCTGAGCATATTTGTAGCTCCAGAGGTACAAAAATAAACTATGTTTTCTTGGAAAAATGTGTATATCTGGGATGTGACAGGAGTTGCAACCTTAAACAAGATTTCCAGGCATTTACAGTTGAACCATGCCAGTGAAAATATGTTATTTAGACATTAAAATCCTAGGGTGCCCACGTACATATCCTAAATGATGTGTGTTACATGAGCTTTCTTGGCTACTGTGCTTTGGCTTTGAAGGTTTTTAGTTCTGGCTCCTGGAGTGTTAATGCACTGCCGGGAAAGGTGAACTCAAATGGTGAGTCTTATTTGTGGTTCAACACATTGGGTGGTGTGTTTCTTACGTTCAAGAGAATTGTGTCTCGTGTAGGTAAAAGTTGCATCACAACTGATAAGGTAAAACTCCTTGCTTTTATTACCCCTAGCAGCAGAGAGGTTTTTGATGGGCGATTGGAAGAGGAAAAAGACAGCAGGTTTACTTGTCAGTCACTGTTCATTCATCTCTGTGTTAACAAGCATCACTCAATTTTCCATTCTCTGCAGAGCTGTGTGGGGAGATGGGTAAGCAGAGAGGAGAAGGCGGGGACCCTGTGCTTGTGGAGCCTAAAGTTTTACTTGTTTCATCCCAGTTTCACAAAAATCAAGATAAATTGCTTCTTTGGTCAAATGATAACATCCAAAAGTTAGTAAACAGTAACTTATTCAAATATGCAGTAAACTCATATTGAGGATTTATTTAAAACATTAATGAGGAAAAGAGGAGGAGGATAAATTGGTTCAAAGAAGGATATGAGAAAATGCCTAGGTAGGTAGGTACACAGACAGACAGTGTACCTGATACAGTGATGGGGGAAAAAAATGCTGGAATAAGATGGCAAAGTTAGACACAACTGATTAATGCCCTGCAAGGCAATAAAACAGTAATCTTTGGTTATAGCTCAACTGGGCAGGAATCTTTGCACCTGTAATAGACCAATATGATTCTTAAGTTACCAGTCTTATTGTATACAATCTTTACAGAGTCAGGGTCCAATCAGTAATAAACAGTAAGTCACAATGAGTTACTTTTCCTGAGACCGTTAGACGACCTGGGTAAGTTTATGAGTCAGGGCTGCATATGCAGACTTTCTGCAAAAATGACAATAATATTCTGTACATGTGCTATCCAGTGTGGTAGGCACTGCACATATGTGGCTGTTGAATGATTGAAATGGGAGAAAATATCTGCAAACAAAGCAACCACAAGGAATTAATTTCCAAAATTTACAAAGAGTTTGTGCCACTTAGTATAAAAAAAACAAACCACCCAATCAAAAATAGGTTAAAGATCTAAGTAGACGTTTCTCCAAAGAAAACATACAGATGGCCAAAAGACACATGAAAAGACACTCAACATCGCTAATTATTGGAGAAATTCAAATCAAAACTACAGTGAGACGTCACCTCACAATAGCCATAATGGGCATCATCCAAAAGTCTACAAACAATAAATGCCAGAGAGGACGTGGAGGAAAGTGCTGGTGGGGATGTAAATTGGTGCAGCTACTATGGAGAACAGATGGAGGCTCCTTAAACTAAAAATAGAGCTACCATAGGCCCCTGCAGTCCCACCTCTGGCCATATATCTGGAGAAAACCATGGTTCAAAAGGATACATGCACCCCTATGTTCATTGTAGCACTGTTTACAATAGCCAAGACATGGCAGCAACCTAAGTGTCCATTGACAGCTGAATGGATAAAGAAGTTGTGGTACATGGATACAATGGAATACTACTCAGCCGCTGAAAAGAGTGAAACAGTGGCCTTTGCCACAACTTGGATGGACGTGGAGATTATCACACTAATTTTATTTAATTTTCATCAATTTTGATTTACATGACCACATGTGATTAATAGCTTATTGGACAATAGCTTATTAACAGCTTATTGTCCAATACCTTATTGGACAACACAACTCTAATATGCCATTAAATGACCAAGCAGTCATTTTTCTGCCTTGTTTCCAACCTTGGCTAATATTTTTCTTAAACACTCTGTAAATTAAGTCATGTTTTAAATATTGTTACATGAGCTGAATATGTAAAAGGATTTGGAGAGGACACCTTTGAAAAGACCTGCTTCTTTCACGAAGCATATCATTTCTTCTGCAAACTGAATGGTTCTTCTGTTGGGTTTCTTGACAGTAGACTCACCTGAAATCACTCTGGCCAGCGTGGGAACCACTTAGGAAGTTAAGCCTGTCTGGAGGGAAGTCAACGCTGCATTGTATTTCCCAAGGCATTCATTTTCTTTTAGCAAGATAATAACAGTCATGTCCAGTTTTGATTAAAAGGAACTTTCTGCTTTGCAGCAAAGGGAGAGACTCTGAATATGACTGTCATATTTCACAAGGACACAAGAATTTTAAGGCTTAAATAAGTTAACTTTTCTGCTCCCATCACTTCATTACTCAGAACGAGCAGTCAATGCATTGATAAGGTTGACTTTGATTTCTCCTGAAGCTCAGTAGTTTTGCTTAATTTTCTCCTCTTTTCACTTGCCTGCAGGGCTTTTTCCGCAGAAGTATTCAGAAGAACATGATTTACACTTGTCACCGAGATAAGAATTGTGTTATTAATAAAGTCACCAGGAATCGATGCCAGTACTGTCGGCTCCAGAAGTGCTTTGAAGTGGGGATGTCCAAAGAATGTAAGTCGAACTTCAAAAATTCTTTTTCTCTTTGCTTTATCTGTAAATGTGATTACTCAGCCTCCAAAATCAGGTTGTGGAGGACATCAGCATGTGGAGTTCGGACATAACACTAATGATACATGGCCACAGTTAGGTGTCAACAGAGATGACATGGAAATAGAAAACCGGGGCTTTTCAGATACAGTTTGAGTGGCATTTGGTGAAAGGGGTGGAGCTGGGGGTCGTTCTTGTATTCCAGAGCAGTTCGTAACTGACCCTGCGTCTCCGCTGGTAACCCAAGCATGTCCTAGAACCACACGGAGACCATTCCCCCATCTTGACAGGAGGAATAAAGAGCTTGCCTGTATTGATGAGAATAAAACAGAGGCAGAGGCATGTGGAAATAATGCACCCTTTCTCAGAGGGGAGGGGGTACCAAACTTTTGCTGTCGAAGAAACGTTTAGAAATTTGGCACGTTGACACTTTTCCAAACTTGATTCAGCTTTTCTCCTTCCCACCACCCCCTCCTCCAATTATTCTCTTGATTAATTCAGAAGAGAACATGTGAATAGGTTAAAAACGAGTGGTCCATAATCATCGGCTTATGGGGCTTTGAATTAGACGTGCTTTAACACAGGCAGAGGGAATACAGCACCAAAAAATCATTGCTTGTGGGTTCTCCTTGGTGCTTTCAAATGAAGAGAGCAAGAACATGCCAGACCAATGCCCTGGCTTGGGCGGGTGTGAGGAAGAGGCAGGTGTGTGTGCCAGGGGGAATAGTTGGTGGAACTGCCACCCACCTGCCCTGCATCCCGTGGGGATCACTTGGGGCCCTGGGCAGGGCGGTCTAAGTGGCTCTGGAGATGCTGAGCTGTGCGCACCATCGTCTACAAGTGTGGGACAGAAAGCCACAGTCTGACAGTGGGGTTTGAAGACTTATGTTGTGCAGAGGCTCTTGGAATTTGGAACTGGAACATGTGGCCCAGTGCTAGTGGAGAAGGTCCCTGGAGTCAGGTGGGCCCACACTGAGGGTGTGCAACGGGCTGCCTGGCTCTACCCCGGGAGTTGTGACTGGAGGATCTTTCTTGGTGGTCTGCCTAGCGTGTTCCTAACTGTGCCCAGGGTTTAAATGGGCTTTTCCACCTCTTGGGTTTCTGCACTTCAGGGAAGACATCAGGGTTGGATCAATTCATTTGACTCAAGCCATTAGTATATTCTGTTCCAGGCACTATCATTGTTTCATGAACTTGTAACCTAGGCTGGTCCAGTGAGAAAGAGTTCAAGACTCGTGCTCATGATCCATAAAAGAAAAAAATGGTTAATTAGACTTCATCAAAATCAGAAATGTCTGCTGTTCCAAAGACACTGTGAAATTAATGACAAGATCAGCCACAGGTGAGGAGAAAATATTTACAAATCACATATCTGATAAGGACTTAAATGTAGAATATGGAAAACCTTTGAAAACTCGACGATGAGAAAGCAAATAACCCAATTAAAACAACTAACGAGTACTCTTCAAAAATGCCAAGGTTCTGAAAGACAGAGTGACTGGGACATGACAGCTAAGTGATCCTGAACATGCTGGAGCAGAAGGAAACTATCCATAAAGGGCGTTATTGGGACGGTTATTGAAATTTGAATACAGACTGTAGATTAGAATTGAGTCCACTTTAAATTTCCTGACTTTGATCATTGTGCTTTTGTTATACGAGAAAGAGAATGTTCTTACTCTCAGTATCTGCAACCAGCTCTCCATGGTTCAAAAGATGGGGAGGGGAGAGGTGTGTGTGTGAGAGAGAGAGAGAGAGACAGAAATGAGAGAGAAAGAAGAGAGAGGTGGAAAATATCAAATCGCATGAATCTGAGTGAAGGGATACACCATGAAGGAGCTCCCTGTACTGTTCTTGCAACTTTTCAGCAAATCGGAAATTTTAGCAAAGTAAAATTACTAAAACCAAAGACTCGTGCTTAGAATGTTGGGGCCGAAGTGTTCCCGCCTTCTGCTGCAGGTGTGTGGGGAGGCAGGGACCCACAGGTCCTCTCAGCCCTGAAGGAGGTCAGCGACAGGTCAGAGCAGGCTCTGTGGATGGAGGAGTGGACAGACATACAAACTCGGGCCCTGACGGCATCCCTGAGTTGCTGGACCAACCACCCCTGGAACCTCTGCCTCCAGGTCATTTGGTTGTATCTGCCAAGAAGTCATCATGAAGGCCCTTGGGCTGGGCTCTCATTCATAATTAAGATCCCGATGAGCAAGCATGGGGTCACCAGCCCCATGGGTACCAGACAGGGAAGCATCGTGGGTGACATCCTCTGGGGGCTCTGTCTGCAAGTGATGAGTCCACATTTCAGCCAGTTCCTTTCATCCCCTCTGGACTTCAGAGCTATTTAATAAAAAAAAAAATCAATGAATGTTGTGATATGAAAGTAATTTTTACTTAGCTCAGGCCCTAAACCCTACCACTGATGAGAAAAGAGTGATACTGCCCTGAAATAGTCAGATCATTTACATGGCTACGTGAGGCCCACAGGATGTCCCCTTAACTCCCTTTTTTGGTCTGACATTCTTTAGATGTGGATGTTACGCTGAAGTTCTGTGGGGGAATTTTGGTTCAGACTACAATTATAAACGAGTAAGGCAGCTGTGGACTCAGGGCAGATCGGTACTTTTGCCTTTATTTTGTGTGGGCTAGAGACCCATTTCCTGCTTACATTACTTAAAACCCATATCCTGCCGCTCCGTAAAAACTGGCAGGTTGGTTTGCCAATTTAAAAAAGAACAATAATAATAATGTTTACACCCACAGGAAAACTCTGGTTTCAACCCTCAAGGAACTTATCACCCTAATTAGATTGAAAAATATAGGAATGGGAAGAAAATGGGATCATTATGCCCAAGTATACAAAAATAAATGTATTTTCTTTAGAAGGCAATTGAAGGTGAAGACAATAAACACTTGGAGTATAGTGACTGAGAGTCTAATAGAAAATTTAAAAAGTTGAAACAGAAGGAAGCAGGAAAATAAAGAGAATCGGTAACCAATTAGACCACAGTATCAGCAACTGAAACAAACCCAGAAATCATAGAGACTCTTGGGATGGTTGAACTGAAAATGGATCTCGGAGATTGGTTTTCAGTCACCTCTCTCCCTTGACACACAAGTACGGCAGGACCCAGAAAGATGAAACGGTCCTCCCAGCCATCCCCTACTGGCTGCAGACAGACCCGGGCCTAGAGTTCACGGCTACCACCTCTCCTTGCCACGCTTTCTTTGCAGCACCAAGACGCGCAAGGTTTGCCTTCAGGTCTGGTCGTAGGTCATGTCAGTTCACTAGGGTGTTGCAGAACTCTTTGGATGCAAGGGACAGAAAACCCAGCTGAAACTTGCCATAAGTTAAAAAAATCCGCACACGTAATGGGGCTTTCCGGACACCATGACTGGATCCCAAGGCTCCTGTTTGTTTTAGGGGCATTTTCATTGTCCTCTTCATCTCTCACAGCTGGGTTTTTTGTTTTTTTTTTTTGGTTTGTTATTTTACTGTGTTGGTTTTGTTTCTGGGAAGCTTTTCCAAGTGGCTAGTAAAGATGGCCAACCAACAACTCCAGCCAATAGCCTACCCAGCAGAAACACAGAGACCCAGATCCTCGGTGAAGGCAGGACTTGGGGTGGGGCGGGGGCTGAATACTGTGATTGGCTAGTTCTGGATCCGTGTCCATCCCTGGACCCCCACCCCCACCCCAAAGGAGCCAAGAGTGCGGGAAACCAGAGAGATGGGGGCAGAAACGACTTCATGTTCACCGTGAAACATCGAGTCTCATGGCACTGTTCCCAGTATGTTCTTATTCTTGAATCTGGGTTGGGGAAAAGAAAGAAACCTCAGGATTACAGTGCTCGCTAACACAGGCAAGGCGTTTTCTGTGTACCAGGCACCGCATAAACTGCTCACGTCATCCCATCCTCGGAACAGCCCTGTAAGATAGGTTAGTTTCAGTTCCTCTCTACCCCTGTTTTAGGAAGATGTGGATGTTGAGACACAGAGAGGTTAATTGACCCGACGTAACACAGTGGGTAAGAGGCAACCCTGGGCTTAGGACCCAGGGAGTGATATATACTGTGTGCCCTAAAAAGCAGCTTTGAAAACTCTGGGTTTTATTGCCAGTGGTTAATAAAACAACAGTCACACTCCTTGCTGTATATTAGAGATGTATGCCCTGGAAAATCATGTGCAAATTTAATTTTTATAGATCAAATTTGGTTTTAAATGTATACGGGGATGTACACAGAAAGCTTTTACTGTTTGTCCCATCAGAAAAGCAAGGTTATTTCTTCGTTTTCCTTTTCTCTGAATGCTGGTGGGCGTACCTTCTATTTTCCAAGGGCTTTGTACAAGAGGGGAACCTTTTTTTTTTCTTTTTTTTTTTTTTCAGAAGAGTAGCTATTTGTCAGAGCATGGGATTTGAAAGCGGTAACAGCAAGGGGGAAAAAAAATCGATATTCAGCCGCATTTGAAAAGTAGTAGAAAAGTTTATGAAGAACTTGGGGAGGAGGGAAAGGAAGTAACATGACTCCAGCTTGAGTGGTGAGCTGCTGCTGGTGGGCAGGAGGCTGGTGACCATGTCAGGGAAGACAAGCACAGCAAAGCCCTAAAGTAAAAACCCGGGGAAAAAAAGATCAGCAGCAAGTGAAGACAGAAAAGTTGGGATTGAGAGTGAGACATTCGGTCCAGACAAGCTTATGTCCGTGGTGGGGAGGGAGCAGGTTGAAGCCGTGCTGCTTAGAGACCACAGGAGGAAACTGACAATGCATTCCGGTCAGTGACAGAAACCCCAGTGAGAGTTCACATTTTTCAGCCATTGATCAGCAAAACTAAAAAAAGGGTCAGATAGGAAATGTTTTGACTTTTGGGCCGTGTGACCTCCGTCTCAGTTCCCGACCTCTGCCGCTGTAGCAAACACAGCTATTGGCGGTGGTGGTGTTTAGTCGCTCAGTCGTGTCCAACTCTTTGCGACCCCATGGACTGTAGCCTTCGAGGCTCCTCTGTCCATGGGATCTCCCAGGCAAGGATACTGGAGTGGGTTGTTATTTCCTCCTCCAGGGGATCTTCCTGACCCAGGGATCGAACCCCTGTCTCCTGCATTGGCGGGCGGACTCTCTACCGCTGAGCCACCAGGAAGCCCAATCACAGCTATAGAAAATACATGAGCAGAGAGGTGTGGTCGTGTCCCAGTGCAGCTTCATTTACAAAACAGGTGTCGGGTGGGTTTGGCCCGGAAGTACTCCCGCCTTCCTGGCTCCCCCAGCGGTCAGCCATGCCCGCTGCTCTGTGACCTCACCCCCAGCTTCGTCCCCCCTCCACCACCTGCTTTTCTCCTGTGACGGGTGATCACTCAGCTTCCAGCTGTCCTGGAGCCTCTGGCCCTCGAGCCTCTCACAGCTCCGAGCTCCTGCAAAGGCCCTGCCCTGGGATTGGGTTTCCGCCTTCTTCCCTGTCCGAGGAACCCCAGAAGCCTGCTGAGGTGCTGCTTCCTCCCTGAAGCCCCCTGCAGGCTCTCTCCCCGGTGCTCTGGGGGCGGGGGCTGGGGCTCTGTACGTCCCTCTAGGAACCACAGGCCATTCTGTTACCCGTGAGGCTTCCCAGCTTGATTATAAACCCCTGAGAGGCGCGCATCCTGTGCTTCTCAGCTTGTGGCCCCAGAAGCCAGCACGATGCTTGCACAGAGAAGTTAGGTTGGTCAAGGGGCTTAACTGTGGCTGCACTGAGAGACACCCCGGCCTCTGCAAGCTGTCAGCCGCAGCGCCTTTCTGGATACACGTGTTCAGCTGTCCCTCCTCTGCCGCGGGCCCAGACACGTTACACACCTTCTCCGGGGCTGTGTTCTCTGCTGGATGAGCGTAGCCTTGCTGCTGGCTGACCCCCTGGGCGTGGCCTGAGCAGGGACGCCTCTCCTCCTGTTCCGAGAACGGTGTTGCTGCCCTCAGCCTCCCCTGGCTGGTCGCCTCCCCGGCAGATGTAAGGTCTTCTCGTGTGTTCACCGGGGAGCCGAGCAGGCATCGCGTGTGCACGGAAACCTCACTGAAGGTGGGGCGGCTGGGGTGGACGGGCGGCGAGGGGGCTGTGGCTCCCGTTTGCCAAACCTTGGTGATTCTGGTAATGCTGGCCAGGGTTCTCGGCCTCCTCAATCAGTAGACATTGATTAGAGGCCAGACAGGAAGTTCAGGCAAGGTTTTATTGGGGTCCCTGCTTCATAGCGGGGAGTGAAAACAAGTAACAGGCTTCCTTGCCCACTCCCTGAGCAGGATGGGGCAGCTGGCTCCTTACATGAGGGATGGGGATGTGTCCTGGGCTTCCCCGGTGGCTCAGCCGTAAAGAACCCGCGTGCAGTGCAGGAGACTGGGGTTCAATCCCTGAGTCGGGAAGATTCCCTGGAGAAGGGCGTGGCAACCCACTCCAGTCTTCTTGCCTGGAGAATCCCATGGACAGAGGAGCCTGGTGGGCTACAGTCCGTGGGGTCGCACAGGGTCAGACACAAAAGCGCAACTAGAGACGGGCGGGGGCGGCGTGTGTCCAGGGGTCGGGCTGGGGGTGTCTTAGGGTCCGCCCGCCCCTCTGGTGGTGCTGAGTGCAGGGGGCATGCGCAGTGCCCTGCTTTTGTTCCCAGCTCTTCAGAAGTGGCAGTTGGGTTTGTTGGTCTCTCTGTATATCTTCTTGTCCATATTTTGCCCCAACTGCTCACATATGTGTAGTTGTGTTTAGTCCCTGCTAGTTCTTTTGTATTCTGTTGCTGGAAGAGATGTTAGTCCAGGTGCAGGCACAGCAGCAAAGGGTCCCAGGCCCCAGGCTGTCTCAGTTCAGTTCAGTTTAGTGGCTCAGTCGGGCCCATCTCTTTGTGACCCCATGGACCACAGCACGCCAGGCTTCCCTGCCCATCACCAGCTACTGGAGTTTATTCAAACTCATATCCATTGATTCAGTGATGCCATCCAACCATTTCACCCTCTGTCATCCCCTTCTCCTCCCACCTTCAATCTTTCCCAGCATCAGGGTCTTTTCCAATGAGTCAGCTCTTTGCATAAGGTGGCCAACATATTGGAGTTTCAGCTTCAGCATCAGTCCTTCCAATGAACACCCAGGACTGTTCTCCTTTAGGATGGACTGGTTGGATCTCTTTGCAGTCCCAGGGACTCTCAAGAGTCTTCTCCAACCCACAGTTCAAAAGCATCAATTTTTCAGCACTCAGCTTTCTTTATAATCCAACTTTCACATCCATACACAACTACTAGAAAACCATACCTTTGACTAGACGGACCTTAGCTGGCAAACTAATGTCTCTGCTTTTTAATATGCTTTCTAGGTTGGTCTTAGATTTTCTTCCAAGGAGCCAAGCGTCTTTTAATTTCATGGCTGCAGTCACCATCTGCAGTGATTTTGGAGCCCCAAAAATAAAGTCTATCACTGTTGCAACTGTTTCCCCATCTATTTGCCATGAAGTGATGGGACCAGATGCCATGATCTTAGTTTTCTGAATGTTGAATTTTACTGTCTCATTAGTAGTGAAATTGCTCACAGACAAAAGGCAGGGATCCAGGGACAGGCTGGACTTGGGGTGGAAATGGAAGATGAGAATTAGCCTGGATGAAGATGCGTGAGCTGTGATGAGGGGAGATTTGTGGCCCTGGTGCCTCTGATGTGTGGCAGGTTCCGTGGGCCTCTGTCCTTTAGGCTGGGCGCCCTCCACAAAGATGTTATAGAAGGTCCCGAGGCCACCGCCCCCTTCCGCTTCTTCTTTCCTTTCTTAAAACCACTGGCTGATAATTTTCAAAGGAACCCATTTACATTTTCTTTGAGCTTATATTTATGTAGTCCATGCCTTTGAGGGGTAGGCAAAATCTTTGATTTTGTGTGAGAATGCTATTCGGTATTTATTGTACAGCTTTTTTTTTTTTTAATCCCTATGACAATTTCATAAAGTGTTTTTATAGAATAGAGCAATTGAATAATCTCTGAATTTAAGAGTCCCTAACCACTCATTGATAGCTTCTCATTTGGGGCACATTGAGATTAAAAACAGTTTTTTATAAAGTCTCTAAATTCCAGTTTACACTTTAGATGTGAATGTCCCCATGGGTGGGTTGGACGCGATAAATGGACACTTTTTATGGACACTTAAGACACTTCCATGAGATGTTCTCCTTTTCTGTTCCCATCATTTCCCCTTCAGTGTTAAACCTCCATTAAAACAAACCTTTTGGATGAAAGGCTCTTAACCTCCGTTAAAATCACTTTTCTTGGTGCACAAATTATATGGATGTGCTCATTGGTTCTATGGCTGAATTTTACTGGCTTAATTACGAAGAAATTCATATTGTAGGTTGCCCCACGTACATGGATGTACATGGAAAATTACATAAAAATCATCATCAGGGCACGCAAACGTCTTTCTAATTTCAGTTTATTTCTTCCAGTGCTCCCCGGCCCTAGCCTGTTACTGCGTTTCCGAGGTTCACTGTGATTCTTCTGTTCTGTTCAGCAGAGATGGAGCTCTAAGCCCGCCTTCTCCCTTCACCCCCGCCGCACACAAAATCCCCCCAAAGCACCTCCCTGGGGAAGTTAACCAAAGACTGAAACTTTTTATATCTAAAAATGCCACGGAAGCTGGAAGGTAAAAATCCGCTGCCCCATTACACTGGCCACAGGTTCCTGATTCCCTGTGTCTGCCCGGGACCCTAAAAACCACAGGGGATTCCGTTTGGGCCCCGGCAGGCAGAGCTGTCTATGCCGCCGTGGGGCTTGAAACACGCCTCTCCCCGCAGCCTCGCGCAGCCTCACCTTAGGCAAAGGCGAAATCCCCATCACCCAGCGCGCCGGAGCAGCAATGGGGGCTGATCTGGGGCCGCGAGCCCTCCTCCCTCGGGCAGGGGTGCGCGGCCTTGCAGGGGGTGGTCTCGCGCCTGGGACTTTGCCCGGCGCACGACAAGTCGGGGTCGGTGCTGCCCGCTCCTCGGGGTCTCCTTCCATCGCGGCCACTGGCTCTGCCCTGTGCTGTTGTTGCTGCTGGCACGCCTGTCTTTTTTTTTTTTTTTTTTTTTTAATGCTATTTATTTATTTTTGGCTGCGCTGCGTCTTCATGGCTGTGCCGTGCGCGGGCTTTCCTCTAGCTGTGGCCAGCAGGGGCTACCCTCTCGCCGTGGTCTGCGGGCTTGTCGTTGCGGCGGCTCCCCTCGTGGCGGAGCAGGGCTCTAGGGCGCGCCGGCTTCAGAGGTGCGGCTCGCAGGCTCGGTAGTTGCGGCCCACGGGCTTAGTTGCCCGGCGGCATGTGGGATCTCCCCGGACCAGGGATCGAAGCCGTGTCTCGTGCATTGGTAGGTGGGTTCTTTACCATCATTACCCCTTTAGTGTTAAAGCTCCGTTAAAACCAACCTTTCGGGTGACGTAACCACTTCCCTCAGCCACCAGGGAAGCCCTGGTTTTGATTTGAGTAACCACAGCCTTGGTCCTCCTTTAGGACAAAAGTGGAGGTAGGGACTGGGTTGAGGTGTTTGTATAGCAGGGCAGTGCAGATGGACGCCCGACCCGTTATGTCGCAGAGTTAAGGGAAAACGTGCAGACGAAGTTTCTAGAATGAATATCCTCCTTCCTTGGCTGCTGTGAACTTGGAGGCAGGTAGCTCATCCGCCTGGAGATGCGTGAGGGCAGAGAATAGACAGGGCCCTGCTGGCATCACGGAGCCCTACTCCACGGGGGAAGCTGAAGTGTTAGAAAGGAGGCCTCCCTGTGTCCTCGGCTCAGGGTGCAGAACCGAGCCGAGTCCCCGGGGAGGCGGGGCCCCCTCCCTCGGCATCCCCCCTTTCCGCCCACATGGCACCTCCCATCTCTCCGCATCCTTCATTTGGGTCTCCGTGCCTGCCTTTCACCTGAACCCATTATCTCCTTTTTCCCAACTAGATCTTATCACCCTTCCGGCCCTTTATCAGCATGGCTTTTTGCCATCAGCCTCGCGGGTGATAGGGGCACAAAGTGCTTTACCAAGAGCCTCCTAGGACTTAGGGTCACCCCTTGTGTCCTGAGTTGGAGGAGCTGAGGCCTGCCCAACTCACAGTGCTGGCTTCAACCCACGGTCCCTTTCCAGTCCCGCAGATCTTCTCAAGTTTCTCTTTGCTTGGTGGTGGTGGTTTAGTCGCTAAGTCCTGTCCGACTCTTGCGACCCCATGGACTGTAGCCCACCAGGCTCCTCTGTCCATGGGATTCTCCAGGGAAGAATACTGGAGTGGGTTGCCATTTCCTTCTCCAGGGGATCTTTCCAACCCAGGGATCGAGCCTTCATCTCCTACACTGCAGGCAGATTCCTTACCAACTGAGCCACCGATAGTAAAGTTCTTTTGCGAGTTTAATGTTACCAGGTGTTCAGTGTCTTCACCCATCTTTGCTGCCAAGTCACATGTTCTATCATTTACATATAAGATTTGATTTGATGTATGGACTGGTTTAATGCAATATTTCCCCTGGTGTAAACTCTGCCCACGGTACTGTGAAACATAATTTAGGGAATGCTGAATGGGATCACATCATACAGTGATGAAGTTATTTCCTTTTCGATCAATATTCATTCAGTCTTTCCATTGCCAGTGAGAAGGTCTCAGGTTGATGCTGATACGTTCTTTATCAACACCTCATGAACCTTCAATGCTCCCTCTTTTTAACAGAGAGGACAGGCTACCATCCTTAGTTGGAAGCCGTATTTGTTTCAGAGGTGTGCGAACCTTCTTAGATGGCCAGATAACACTTACTTTAGGCTTTGCAGGCCACTGGGTGTCATTGCCTCTGCTTTACTGTTGCCCCATGAAAGTTTCATGAAGGAGCTTGGCTTTGTTCCAGTAAGACTTTATTTAGTAAAACTTGATTACAAACAAAAGCAGTTGACCTGAAAACACTGTTGACTTTTTTTCTTTTACCTCCTATTTATGGCCATTGCTACTACTTTCCCCTGTATATTAACAGTAGTAAAATCAAATTCTCTAAAATTTGTTTAACCAAAAAATTAATTTGGACAGAAGTCATCAGGGCATGCTGGCCTGTGAGCATGTGAAAAACCGTGAAGGTAGTCAGGGACTGACGCTGGAGAAAGCCTGGTTTTCTGAGCCAGCTGGTCAGGCGGTGCTGGACAGGGATAGAAGAGCATCTCTCCAGAGCCTGGGGCCTCCCTTAGGGGTCTGGACCCCACAATCTGCCTCTGTCCTGCCCCTGCCCCAGCCCTCTCCCCACCCCGAGCTGCCCGCATGTGGAGGGTATGGGTCCTGCTTTGCTTGCCTCCCGGGGTTCATCCCATCCTGGTGCCGTGAAGGGTGGGTTCCCTTGGATCTGTGGGGCGGGCTTTCAAACACCCAGACCGTCTGCAGCAGTAGCGGGAGAGGCCAGGCAGGCCTCCAGGGCGGTTTGCTTGAGTCCCTGCTTCATGTTTATTATCTATTTCCGGCTGAGCTGGGTCTTTGCTGCTGCGTGGGCTTTTCCCTGCTTGCGGTGAGCGGGGACCATCTCCAGTTGCGGTGCACAGGCCTCTCGGGCTGGTGGCTCCTCTTGGGGTGGAGCAGGGGTTTGGGGGCACCTGGTCTTCAGTAGCTGTGGAGCGCGGGCTTAGCTGCTCCTCAAAACGTGGGATCTTCCCACGCCACGGACCAAACCCACATCCCTTGCATTGGCAGGTGGACCCTTACCCACAGCGCCACTGGGGAAGCCCCGTGTCCCCGCTTCTGAAGAGCAGTGTGGTGGGGCTGGGGGTGCAGACCCGAGGCAGCCGGGGTTCGGGTCTCAGCCCCACCACCCGCTCGGCTCTGTGCCCCACACCGGTTCTCGTCCTGCTCCCCAAAGACCCCTGAGTGGTCTGCCTCAGTCCATGCTGCCCCCCACCTTCCTCTCCCTCGTCCTAACCCACCGCCCTCCTAAGCCACCTAACCTAACCCACGAACCCCCAAGCTCCTCCAGCAGCAGAGGCAGGTGGGCGCGCTCACCTCCCCGCAGTGTGACATGCTAGTGACACCTGAGGCTGGCGACTTTCAAAGTCAGACTTGTTCTGAGTTCAGAAGTCAGCGGTGCGTGTGTGAGAGGCAGCAGGTGTTCCCTGCAGGGCTGTGAGCATCCTCAGGGCAGGCACAGCCTTCTTCCTATTTGGGTCCCCAGCGCCTTGTATTGAACAGCTAGTTCTGGAACGGATTGCAGGCAAAGGGTGCCGGAGAAGTGAGGATTCTGAATCAGGACCTTTGATCTTCCCAAGAGCTAGAGATTGGAATCAACATATTGCTGTACTGAGCCTGTTGTCTCTCTTCCATTTCTCTCCCTCCCCTAATTCGCACCCTGTGAATACTAGCCTGTTGGCCCTTTGATGACCTGAAATCTTGATATGATGTGTTCCATGGGGGGTGTAACCAGATAGAGATTGTAACTAGGTCCTAATGGAGAAGATTTGCTTTCTCTCAAAACCATGCACACATAGACACCATATTTCATCCAATCTATAATTTGTTAAGGCGCACTATAATTTTATGTACCGCTAAAAACAAAACAGCACCAATTAAACTAAGACACAGTGAAGACTGTTAAGACAGGTGGCAGTTTCAGAGAGAGAGAGAGGGAAGCCAGATCTCAGCCCTGTAAGAAAAGGAAGTGTCTTCACATTTGAGGCTGGAAATATGCTCTGTTTTCATCTGGAGCTGTTTTTCATCCTGCTTTAAATAGACACTGATGATAAAACCTCAGTGCCCAAAGACAATCCCCAGCGCAGAGAGTTGGCTGAGTAAATATGCAAAGACTTCTAAAATAGCTGGCAGAGAGCCCTTTGTTTGGAAACAAATGTGTCCCTGAAAATAGCAACCCGAGATTCGCCCGCTCAGCCCCTGTGTTCCAGCGAGCAGGGCCCTACTTTAAGTGCCTTCTCAGTGGCAGCAATTCTCTGGAGGGTGGCTCCCTAAATTGCTCCATAAATCCACGCACACCGCTCAGCCTGGAATTTGCTCTTCCTGCAGTGGGACTGCGCACTCACGCCAGTCTGCCATCGCAGAACATTAACTATCACACTCAGGTTATCCCTCCCATCCTTCTCCCTTTAATGCTGGAAAACAAAGAGTTGCTCTGAGCCGATGAACTCGATTAATGAAGACAGGTGTCTTTTTAGTGCTGAGACCAAGGAGAGAATGCTGTTTCCTCAAGAGAAGGACTGTTTCTGCCCCCAATTCACACTTGTTTCAACACTTCATTTCACAGATATAATGTCCCTCCATGATTAAAAAGTCTGATCATTCTGTTTTCAAAATGATTTTCGGACAGAAATGTTCTGCTTTGACGTTGGAGGACGTGAGTCCCACCCCCTGTCTTGGCTTGTTTCTTCTGGTGGTGGTTAATAGCATCCCTGAGTCAGACTTATAAACAGTGTCTTGGTTCAGCAACATTGTTTAAATCTTAAAATAGAACAGAGGGATTTCACAGGTGTTTCAAAATGGACCCACTTAGGAGGCCACAGCACTTCCAAGAGAAGATAAAACTTGCTTTGAGTAAACTCTGTCTACTCTGGGACTTAATGAGGACAGCCAGAGAATCAAGCGGCAAACTATAATGCATGAAGGATTCCCACTTTGTGTCCTGAAAGTGTGGGGACTCCGCACTTGAGCAACTTTGGATGGAAGCTTGGCTGTGGCCCCCTTGGACTTGGAGCTGTCAGAGATGTGAAAACACGCAGCTCCAAGTAGGCTTCTGACCAGGGAAGGGAGACGTCATGACCTCGTGGAGCCAAACCAACCCTTGGAGATGACCGTGCCTGTGTCTCCCAGATGATAACAGGATCTGGAGCTCTAGAACGCGAACCCCAATTTGTTTTTGCAGATAGTGGCTTTTGTGTGGTTCTCTGAGTTCCTTAATTTTATGTCCATCAAATTGAAATGTGGTCCTTTACCAGAAAGGCTTAAGCCCTAATGTTCATTGAAGTATTATTCACAATCGCCAAGACGTGGAAACAGCCTGTATGTCCCTCCGCAGAGGAATGGTAAAGATGTAGTCTGTGTGTGCAATGGAATACGATACAGCCGTTAAAATGAAATAATGCCATTTGCCACAACATGGGCAGACCTAGAGATGATCGTACTAAGTGAAAAACAAGTATCATATGATATTACTCATGTGTAGAATCTAAACTTTTAAAAATTAAATAAGTGAACTTATTTACAAAACAGAAACAGACTCGCAAAATTTTGAAAACCAACTCCTGGTTACCAGAGGGGAAACATAGGTGTGAGGAGTCAATCAGGAGCTTGGGAATAACGTAGGCACACTCCTGTATGTCAGATGGACAGTCACTGAGGATCCAGCGTGTAGCACAGGGAACTCTATGCAGTCTTCAGTGATACGCTATATACAGAAAGACTCTGGAAGAGAATGAATGTGTGTATATGTGTTCCTGAATCACTTGGCTCTCCACCTGACAGAAACCCAATCCTGGAAATCAGTTATCCTCCAGGACAGTTTTAAAAAAGAAGATGAATGCGCCTCCCTTTAACACACCACTGTTTCTTCAGGAGGTGTTCTGCCCTCTCTGCCTTTCATCTTCTCCTCTAACTGGGGACCTTTTTCAGTTGCAGCTCTGAACTCTTCAGGAGCACCAGACCTGGGATGTGATCCCTGACTTACTCTGAGTTCTCTGAGGATGGTTATATCACACCTCCAATCTCATCAACCCAACGAACTGGCTTTTCCCTTTGGTGCTATGCACTGCAAATGAATAGCCCATGGATCCATTTACAGCTTGTTGTGTTTTGGAAAACTTATTTCAGCCATCAAAATAATAAACAGTGCACGAAGAATAGTTATTTTTTAGTGTTAAATTATCAGTGTGTGTGCACACACTCAGTTGCTCAGTCAGTCTGATTCTCTGTGACCCCATGGCCTATAGCCCACCAGGCTCCTCTGTCCATGAAATTTTCCAGGCAAGAGCACTGGAATGGGTTGCCATTTCCTCCTCCGGGGGATCTTCCTGACTGAGTGGTTAAACCCATGTCTCTTGCATCTCCTGCACTGGTAGGCGGGTTCTTTACCACTGCACCACCTCACAGTGACGGTAAATTTCTCTCAGGTATGTAATGTGATCAGAATGGGATTTATAAACCAGTTTAGATTCTAGTTTAATAATTAGTTGCTATCCCTTTTTTCCATAATTAAAAAAAAAGATGTCTTTTCATTTTGAATCATCCATTAGAGGCAAATGGGACTTTAACTGAGAGTGGTTTAGAAAAGTTAACAAGAAAATATGCCTAATAGAATAGACAACCTACATTCTTTTTCATAGCTATCGAGTCATTTCTTTGTGAGGCTATTCACATTTAAAGGAGTTCTGAGTTTACAGAAAGTCCATATTAATTTCTTTGTCCTTTTTGTTGGTTTTAAAAAATGTTTACCATATGTTGATGACAAAGGAGAAATAGTAAAAATGGTAAATCCTTTCCTAATACCAGTTGGCAGAATAGGAGCAATTAATTCAGCTTCTGAAATTTAACTATAAAGAGAGAGCATCTGTGATTTAGTATGTTTGGTGTATTATGGCAGAAAGTGAAGAAACTAAAGAGCCTCTTGATGAAAGTGAAAGAGAGTGAAAATGTTGGCTTAAAGCTCAACATTCAGAAAACTAAGATCATGGCATCCGGTCCCATCACTTCATGGCAAATAGATGAGGAAACAATGGAAACAGTGATAGACTTTATTTTTTGGGCTCCAAAATCACTGCAGATGGTGATTGCAGCCATGAAATTAAAAGACACTTACTCCTTGGAAGGAAAGTTATGACCAACCTAGACAGCATATTAAAAAGCAGAGACATTACTTTGCCAACAAAGGTCCATCTAGTCAAGGCTGTGGTTTTTCCAGTGGTCATGTATGGATGTGAGAGTTGAACTATAAAGAAAGCTGAGCACCAAAGAATTGATGCTTTTGAACTGTGGTGTTGGAGAAGACTCTTGAGAGTCCCTAGGACTGCGAGGAGATCCAACCAGTCCAGCCTAAAGGAGATCAGCCCTGGGTGTTCACTGGAAGGACTGAAGCTGAAACTCCAATACTTTGGCCACCTGATGCAAAGAGCTGACTTATTTGAAAAGACCCTGATGCTGGGAAAGATTGAGGGCAGGAGGAGAAAGGGACAACAGAGGATGAGATGGTTTCATGGCATCATCGACTCTATGGACATGGGTTTGGGTAGACTCTGGGAGTTGGTGATGGACAGGGAAGCCTGGCGTGCTGCGGTTCATGAGGTCGCAAAGAGTCGGACACGACTGAGCGACTGAACTGAACTGAATGTTGGTGTATTAAGCATTTGATTTAGGATATGGAATATCACTTTTAAACATATCAAAAGTAATGAAGCTTCATTTCAGCAAAAGAGGCAAATATAAACAAACCCCAACCCTTTTTATAGCGATGTATCTCTCAGTGCCATCTTCAAGAATGCAAGGGAGTTTACAAAAATATTACTTTAAAAATGATTGCAATTCAAGAGTAAAAAGACAGCCTGGTTAAAAAGAGAGCAATGGGTCTTCCCTGATGGCTCAGTGGTAAAGAGCCCGCCTGCTCACGCAGGAGACAGGGGGTCTGTCCCTAGTGCAGGAAGACCCCACGTGCAGGGGCAGCTAAAGCCCGTGAGCCACGCCTACTGAGCCCGCCCTCTGGAGCCCGCGCTCCAACGGGAGAAGCCCATGCTCTGCAACAAGGGGGGCCCCTGTCTCCGCAACCAGAGAAAACCCCGCCCAGCGACCGAGAGCCAGCACAGCCAAACACGAAGAAAGGAATACATCCCTCTAAAAAGTAGGCAATGGATTTGAATAGACATTTGACCAAAGAGGACAGACAAATAAACGGCCAATCAGCACACAAGATGATGCTCAGCGGGTTTATCAGTCATCAGGGAAAGGCAAATCAAAGTCACCGAGTTCCCACTTCACACCCACGGCGGCAAGTGCTGGCGAAGTGATGCGGACACGTGAGCCATCTCGCGCTGCAGGTGGGGCTGTCACGTGGGGCAGCCGCTTTGGAAAAGAATCTGGCGATTGTCAAAAAGTTAAAGATAGCGTTACTGTATCACCCGTCAGAGTTCTATTCCAGATGTGTACCCGGGAGAAATGAAAAACGTGCCCCACAGAAACTCGACAGAGATGTTCTTTGCAGCATTATTCCTAAAGAGAGCCAACATGAAAAACAACACAAGTGTCTGCTCACTGATGAAGAGACCTAAAAAAAAAAAAATGTGGTCTCCCCATGCAATGGAATGTCATTCAGCCTAACAAAGAATTAAGTATTGATACATGATACAGCATGCTGACCCTTGAAAAATGTTATGTTCAGTGAAAGAAGAAAGACACAAAGGCTCCATAATTCGTGAATTCACCTATTAAAATGTGCAGAATAGGCAAACCCATAGAGACCGAAGCAAAGAAAAGATGCATGTATAACTGAATCACTTGCTATACACCTGAAACTAATGCCGCAGTGTCAATCAACTATATGTGAATTAAAACACATTTTTTAGTTAAAAATTAAAACACAGAGACAGAAGGTAGGCGTGACCAGAGGCGTGAGTGATTGAAGAATGAGGAGTGACAGCTAAGGGGTTTCTTCTTAGGGTTGGTGGTATTACAGCTTGGTGACTCTATCAAAGACCACTGAATCACACACTTTAAAAGGTCGATGTTATGGTATGTGAATTATATATCAGTTTTTTAAATGAAAGAATGTTTTAAATGCTAGGCTAGCTGACTTAGGGGAAAATAGGAGGAGAAACCTTGGATTCAAATTAGCACCCTGAGGTTCATGCAGCCTAGACAAGGCTTCTGGTCACCCTAGTGGAGTGAAAAAGGATGCTGTCAAGGGCAGGGTCCCTGGCGTCCACGAGATGGAAACAGCCGAATCTCCAGTGACTTGGAGATGAACGTCTCCCAGGACTCCTTCTAAAGAGAGTCCTGGGAGGGGTCTTTAGTATGTCCTTGACAGTTCTCATTGCTGTTCCTTGGGACAGCCCTTCATATGTAGCTCAGTCTCATCTCTTTTCCAAATTGGAATTAAAAAGGCATCAGAAAAGCAAGGGAATCTTTATGATGCTAGACCCCCAAAGAAGTGACTGGCCCCGAAATTGAGGAGCACCGTGAAGACTGTCACAGCAAACAAGGGTTGACTCCTCTCCCCGATCCATTTCCAGTTACATCATTTAAATCTCTCTCCTTCAAATCCTGCCTTCCTGGAGATCGCCCCGGTTTTGCGTCCCCAGTCGCTCTGGCTTGTGCTATACAGTAGGTTTCTGTTGGTTTTCCATTTTAAATCTAGCGGTGTGGACATGACCTCCCCAAAGTCCCTAACTGTCCCCCCCTCCCAACTCCCCCCCCCCCCCAGCAAAGAAAACGAACTTACGATATTTCAGTCTTTTTAATTTTAGGCCTCTCCTGGGTATGAGGTGATCATCTTACTGTGGTTTTCGTTTGTATTTTCATGATCACTAATGATATTACATTGCTTTTTTTTTTTTGGCCTTTTTTTTTAATTGGAATACAGTTGCTTTACAATGTGATGTTTCTGTTGTACAGCAGAATAAATCAGCCACGCGTATTCCCCTCCTTCTGATCCTCCCTCCCCCATCCCACCCTCCAGGGCATCACAGAGCACCCAGCTGGGCCCCCTGCACTGTGGAGCAGCTCCCCGCTAGCTGTCTGCTTTGCCCCGGTTTACGTGGTGACACATGTCCCTGCTACGCTCCCAGTTTGTCCCGCCCGCCCCTTCCCCCACTGCGTCCACAAGTCCCTTCTCTCACGTCTCTTAGTCTCTATTCTTACTCTGCAGATAGGGCCATCAGTACCATCTTCCTAGACACCACATATAGGCACTAATAGACGACATTTGTTTTTCTCTGTCTGACTTACTTCGTTTTGGACGACAGACTCTAGGTTCATCCACATCACTGCAAATGACCCCTGTTTTGTGGCTGAGTACATTGCTTTTTAATTTAACAAAAGCTCAACCTGTTGTTAAGTTAGTAAATAGAAAATAAAGCTACGCACATTTTGATCTCATGTTTATAAAAACAAAGTTTGGAAGATAATGCTCAAAATGTTAAAAGCTCTTGTTATATTCTTGTGTGAACTTGTCTCTAGTTTTAGTTTATTGTTTAACCTCAGTATACATTTGTTCATTGTGTGATAAAAGAAGAAAAATTTGGGGGGGAAAAAAAAGAAGAGGTTATTTCTTTAATTGATCAAGGTAGACCTTTCATTTTCCTAATTGTCTTAACACTTTAGGCTGAGTAATGTCAGGTATTGATGGTGCTTTAGATAGAAATGGTTGAGAACATAGATGCTAATACAGTTTTGCATTTATCTGTTCCCCCAGGGAGAAGCAAATCTATGCATGTGTATTTAGACATCTTGATATCTAAGGACTGCATCCATATTTCCCTCAGTTTAATAGGCTACAATCTAGAGGTCAGCAGGCTTAAGCCTGTGAGACAGATCTGGCCTTCTGCCTGTTTTTATCAATAAAATTTTATTGGAGCACAGCCACATCTATTCATTTATGTATCGTCCACGGCTGCTCCCTTGCTGTGACATTATAGCTGAGTGATTGGGACAGAGACTGTGTAGCCCACGAAGCCTGAAATATTTACTGTCTGGCCCTTTGTGGAAGGAGTTTGCCAGCCCCGACCATAATCCATTCCGTCTCCTTAAATTTTCTGTTTCAATTCAAGCAATGGTTACGAGAGCTTTGCTCTGTGCCAGACATACGTGCAGTTTGTAACCGCACCTTCCTTTCTAAACGATTCACAGAAGCTACTCACCAGTTACGTGCCTTACAATCATGTCTTGATAATTCAATAAGAACTACATCTAATTTCAACTTCAGCTTGAAAATCCATAAACAAATCCTTCCTCATCTGTACCCCAAAATCCTTTCATGTTATGTGCAGGAAAAATAAAAGTGTTTTTTTCCTGGATTGAAATGCAGCTAACTCTAAAGTCATGTAACTTTTTTAAACACACATAGATAACTTTAGCATCCAACTGGTACCTCTTTTTAGATAAAGGAAGTGTAGTGACTGTGAATAATAAAGTAGCTTGATTTTCTTGGCTAGAAATTGACTTTGAAAGCAGTTCTGGAAGGAGAGAGAGAAATTTGTTAGAAGCAGAGACACCAAAGTTGGAACGGGTAGCATTCCAAGATGATGGCTCTTAGTCTGAATGGTCTTCTGTTTTACCTGTGTATAGTAACAATTTTATTTATTTGTTTCGGGGCACGCTGGGTCTTCATTGCTGCGTGGGCTTTTCTCTCGTTGCGGGGCGTGGGGGCCACTCTCCAGCCACGGGGCGTGGGCTCCTCGTCGTGACGGCTTGTTGCAGGGCACCAGCTCTAGAGCACAGGCTTGGTAGTTGTGGCCATGGGCCTTAGTTGCTCCGCGGCAGGCGGGAATCCTCCCAGACCAGGGATCGAACCCGTGTCTCCTGCATTGGCAGGCTGATTTCTTGAGCCACCAGGGAAGCCCCATCTGTACATGTTATCTTAAACCCCATACATTATAAAGAATGGAATGCTTTAACATTTACATCAACTCATGAGGAACGTATCACTCTTTCTTCACCTTTTACAAATGACCAAAGGGGAACTTAAAAACAAATACACATCAATAAACTAGCATGGTGTCCTGGACCACTTTAAAGATGGACTCAAGGCAGAAGAACACCACTGCCTCTGTTTTTGCATCCGGTAACACGAAGACTTTCGTGTCTCTGTGTATCTTGTAACATAAAGAGTGACTGAACTGAACACGAAGGTGTTCATTCCTGCCCTTTCCATATTTTGTGAGAACAAAATGCCAGGAGTACAAAAAAACTGTGAAAGTGGCTTAACAAACCAAAATGCTTGAGAAACAGAGAAGATATAATTGTGGGTAGTGTTGTGAGCCTGTTGTCAGCCGAGGCTGTAGAAGAACCTTTGTGTGGGACTCTCCCCATCAGACCAGGCCAGGGCATTACTTTTCTGTGGGATCACTGCACCCCGGACACCCCCCGACCCGCACAGTTCAGAGCCCACCTCCCGTGGAGAAATGCCATACGTGCATATTCCCGTCCCAGTGGAACTTCCCTGACCTACTTATTCACAGCTTGCAGACTTCGCTCCCCTGAAAGATGCTACCATCTTTCTTAGCGTTTCCTCCTGGAATCTAATTATACCAAACGAGGGGTGCACCAAACCTCACCCTCCAGGTAAACTCATCACAGAGATTTCTGCTTCAAGGATGGATCTGTGTTATTCGCTGCTGGAGGGAGCTGATGGCTGCTTCTCCGTTATTCCTGGTGCCTCTGACGGTTTCTAGGACGGCTGGGGATAAAACAGGAAATGAGACCTACAGGGACTTTGGTCCTGCTGGACTGATTTGTGAACGAGTGCAGAAGAGAGCCTGCAGTCTGCGTCCTCTGGGCTCCCTCGTGGAGTAGCCGTCTGTTCACACACCCGGAATCCCAGCGGCGAGACCTGGGGGCTGGCCATGCCCCTCACCAGGGGGGTGACCCGCGCAACTGACGTGCCCTCTCTGGGTGTCACACGTCTGACATACACGGGCATGGTGGTGGCGATGGGTAGCGAGACATCGCGGGATCTGAGACAGGAGACTTGTCACAACGTCCCTTTCATTAGCATCAGTGAGACCCCGTCATTGAAAATCACATCTGCTTCCAGGACAGGAATACAGTGAAGCCGCATTCGGACCCTGCTCTGCTCCTGATAAAGCAGACAGAAAGCAGCTGTGAAAGTGGTTTGGGGATGTAGCGCCGTTTCGGGATTGACTTTTCTCTGTCACTTCTTCGCCCGTCACTTTTGGCGGGGGACGCTCTGAACATTCCCATCACGGCATGCTCAGAACGTGTCTCATCGTGGGAGAGGTGAGACACCTAGACACAAAGGGTCTTAATGGCCTCGGCCGAAACAGATGTACAGAATGCCCCAAGCAGACATGGCCGAGGGGAGGAGCTGTCTGCTTGGCGCGAGGCGAGCGAAGTGGGGTTGTAATTACGCACTTTTCCGTCTCCAGGCGCCTGGAGCGTGTAGATGTAAAAATCCACGAGAAGACTTGTGTGCGCTCTGCCCCTGGGCCGACGACCCCAGGCTGTAGGTGGCAGGGGAGGAACCTGCCGTCGGGGCGCACCGGGTTCCTGGGCACATCTGTCGCTGTGACACACCCGTCCCGCACCCCGAGTCCCAGGCTCCGCCCACTCTCACTGACGCGCCGTCCCCACGTGTAAAGGGCTTTCCCCTTCGCAGTCAGCTTGTCTTTATAACCCGTGAGTACAGGGTGGTCCCCGGGGAGAGGCGGCAGGTTGCGTCCCTGTCTGATCCTGCGGAGGGAATGGGGCTTGGCCCCTATCACTCAGCAGAGGGAAGAGAGGAGGAGAAGGTGTTGGGGAAGTGTGGGCGCTTTGGGGGATGGAGCGCAGGTGGCGAGGCCTGGGAAACTCTGGCCCAGAATCAGCCAAGGCCGCCCCATCTGGAAGCTCAGCCCAGGGGCGTGGGAAGTCTATGGTCCTCCCAGAGCCCCCACCCCCTGCCTCTGCAGCAGGAGGGGCCCTGTCCTGCCCCTGGGGGCCACGCAGTAGTGGACTCAGATGTGTTGAGTGTTACAGGGTATGGCCCTGGATTCTTGGCCCAGCCTCTGTCCATAGAGCAGGGGACCCAGGCTGGCTGTCCTCCAAGTGCCCATTCAGGGCATGGCAGTGGATGGTTGGTGAGACATCACAGGATCTAAGATGGTAGACTTGTCACAACATCCCTTTCATTAGCGCCAGTGAGACCCTGTCATTGAAAATCATATTTGCTTTTAATTCTGAAACCAGGCGTGAGTGAGGTCTGATGCTCCATTCAAACAGGGAAGTGACAGGTAAGCTATTTTCTCATTTCCAGAAAGTTCAGTAAGGAATCCATGAACATGTGATCAGAATTCTGTTCAGATGTTCTACATGTTCGTGGTGGTGTCTAGATCTCGTGTTCACCAGATCTCATCTCTAAGACAAGGGAATGTTTCTGCTGCTGACAGCTTCCCCAGCACATAACAAACACATAGGTATTGATGACACCTTCTGGTAGGTTCTGCAGACCTGTCAGAAGTGTTGCCATGTTACATATGAGAAGTTGAGGGGATGTCTGCCTCAGGAAATGGTTCTCTGCCCTTGTTTCTACTGGATATCTGGCCTCCTGCAGAATAAATCGAGTCTCTATACATAAGAAGACTTTGTTTCCAGATACAGGGTGGGGCGATCCCTGTGTCCATGGGGTGTTAGGTAAGTTTTTTGTAAAATGAATGATCCTTTTATTACATGAGCCGTCCCCTTCAGGTAGCTGGATCTTGGCAAGTTTCATGTGAAACAGTAAGGGAGAGACCAAAAGCTTCTATTTAAAGACTGAAGAATATAAGATTCATAGAACTGAAATGACTTGTCCAATGTCGGTGGCTAATCACGGTTGTGTCAGAAATAGCACTCAGGCGTCCTGATTCTGAGCAGAGGGCCCTTGTCTCCTTAGAGAGCATTCTCGCCAGCTGGGCTAAACAAACGACAAATTAGGAGCTTCTAGAAGTCAGGGTCTACCGCATACATATTGTCCAGTTCCTTCAAAAAATGCTTAACAAGTGCTTTTTGAAAACGATGAGAAAATAGCTTACCTTATCACTGCCCTGTTTGAATGGAGCGTCAGCCCTCACTCACGCTTTCAGAATTAAAAGGGGGAAGAACAACCATCAAACTTCTGCAACGATTTTTATCAACTCTTTTTCTCTTGCCCGGGAAGTATTAGTAACATTGCCTAATTTTTAAAACGAGCCGTTTGTAGCAATAGAAGTTAGCGGGGAAATCTTTCTCAACCTCTCATTCTCATTCCCATTCCCATATAAAGTACAGTTTGAAAGCTGCCTCTTAAAAAGTTCCAGCAGTCTGTCCTACGGGCAGTGCTAAGACTGATGCACATTTAACTTTCTGAGGGGTTCCACTCCCGTGCCCTCAGCACAGAAGAGGTTGCTCATCGAAGCTAGGAGGGAAGGTGTTTAAAAAGTCGAGGGACGTCTTGAGGCGTCTGAGCAGCATCTTGCCGTCGCGGCTAAGCCGGCCGCTGCCTTTCCCCGCATGCTGCGTGCAGCTGACGCCAACGTGGCTCTTGGAGGAGCGTGAGCCGGGGTGCTCGCGGGACAGTGCTCCCGGAGCCAGACGCACGGCCAAGGCAGGGTGACCTACTTCTGTTACCACGGCACGCAGCGTCCACGCTTGTTTTACACAAGCTCCTCGAAAAAGCAGATTGCACAGAAGGTGAAGTGCATTAGTAGTTTTAAGATCTCTTTAGTCGAGGTGTTGGCCAGAAAAAGATCAAAGGATAATTAGAACCTTGTTCCCGTAGGAATTAGGGTTAGATCTGAAACATGCCAGTGGCCTGCAGTTTCCACCATCTTCTTCATCTTGGTTGGATTAAAGAAGGAGGTTCCTAAGGAATGCGGTACAAGTCTTTTTCATCTCATAAAAGTAAGGATTAAAACCTACTAACAAACACCTTCAAAAGAAGGCTCCCCCCCCACACACACCCCCCTTTCTCCACTTTGGAAAGACTTGCTTTTATGACTCTGGGAATACAATCAGAAATGATATGTGATGTGGAAGTGTTTTTTTTTTTTTTTTAATTTTCAGTTTATATCACAACTTCCTAAAGTGTTCTGACAAACCTATTCAGAATTTTACACACATACATGCAGTGCTAAATGGATGGGGAAATAAAGGGGAAAAAATAACACTTAAAGATCTTTCTATCCTGACAATAAAATTCCCAGGATGCTGAGTTCTCCTGTTCATCTGGGAGCAAAATGCCCAATATTCACTTGAAGGCAAAAGCAAGATCAGCAGAATTAAAGTCTGGCTTCCTCTTGAGGCGAGAGGCAGAGGACGAAAGGGTTGGAGAGCTGGCGTGCGAGGGTGGAGGGGCACAGACTGGAACGCCGAGCGACTCCGGCTGCCCTGTCCCCCGTCCTCAGTAGGAAGCTCCTTGAGATCAGAAACTTGACCCTCACTGATTTCTTAGGCCCCTCAGGAAGTACAGTTTCTGACTCATGCCTTCAGGAGTTCGCTCCTGAAGGGAAGCTTCATGGAAGTAGTCACGTATTTCCCGAGTGTTTACCGTCCGGTCTGCCACGTTGTTCTTCATTCATTTATTTGGCTGTGCTGGGACTTCGTTGCTGCGCACGGGCTCCCTCTCGCTGCCGCGAGCAGGGGCCTTGCTGGTTGCCATGCGTGGGCTTCTCAGCGTGGTGGCCGCTCTCCTTGCAGAGCTCGGGGTCTAGGGTGCAGGGAGCTCAGTAGCTGCAGCACGTGGGCTCAGTCGTCGTGGCTCGTGGACTCTGGAGCACGGGCCCAGCAGTGGTGGGGCACAGGCTCAGGAGCTCCGCTGCACGTGGGATCGTCTCGGATCAGGGATCGAACCTGCACCCCCTGCCTTGACTGGTAGACTCACCCACCGTACCGCCAGGGAAGTCCTACCCTTCGGTCTTCCAACAGCAGATACTTATGGTATGCCTCCTATCTGCCAGGTGTTTTTCAGGCGCCAAGTGCCGCCCTGAGGATAGTCCCCGACACCATGGAGCACTCTTTGGGGTGGGGGAGAAGGTCAGTTCAGTTCAGTTCAGTCGCTCAGTCGTGTCTGACTCTCTGTGACCCCATGAATCGCAGCACACCAGGCCTCCCTGTCCATCACCAACTCCCGGAGTTTACTCAAACTTATGTCCATTGAGTCGGTGATGCCATCCAGCCATCTCATCCTCTGTCGTCCCCTTCTCCTCCTGCCCCCAACCCCTCCCAGCATCAGGGTCTTTTCCAATGAGTCAACTCTTCACATG
Source organism: Cervus canadensis (assembly GCF_019320065.1). Lineage (NCBI taxonomy): Eukaryota > Metazoa > Chordata > Mammalia > Artiodactyla > Cervidae > Cervus > Cervus canadensis. Next base: position 37,906,160 of record NC_057416.1, on the reverse strand, counting down.
AGGTGGCCAAAGTACTGGAGTTTCAGCTTCAGCATCAGTCCTTCCAATGAACACCCAGGACTGATCTCCTTTAGGATGGACTGGTTGGATCTCCTTGCAGTCTAAGGGACTCTCAAACTTCTCCAGCACCACAGTTCAAAAGCATCAATTCTTTGGCACTCAGCTTTCTTCACAGTCCAACTCTAACATCCATACATGACCACTGGAAAAACCATAGCCTTGACCAGATGGACCTTTGTTGGCAAAGTAATGTCTCTGCTTTTCAATATGCTGTCTAGGTAGGTCATAACTTTCCTTCCAAGGAGTAAGTGTCTTTTAATTTCATGGCTGCAATCACCAAAAAAATAAAGTCAGCCACTGTTTCCCCATCTATCTGCCATGAAGTGATGGGACTGGATGCCATGATCTTAGTTTTCTGAATGTTGAGCTTTAAGCCAACTTTTTCACTCTCCTCTTTCACTTTCATCAAGAGGCTTTTTAGTTCCTCTTCACTTTCTGCCGTAAGGGTGGTGTCATCTGCATATCTGAGGTTATTGATATTTCTCCCGGCAATCTTGATTCCAGCTTGTGCTTCTTCCAGCCCAACGTTTCTCATGATGTACTCTGCATATAAGTTAAATAAGCAGGGTGACAATATACAGCCTTGACGTACTCCTTTTCCTATTTGGAAACCAGTCTGTTGGTCCATGTCCAGTTCTAACTGTTGCTTCCTGACCTGCATATAGGTTTCTCAAGAGGCAGGTCAGGTGGTCTGGTATTCCCATCTCTTTCAGAATTTTCCACAGTTTATTGTGATCCACACAGCCAAAGGCTTTGGCATAGTCAATAAAGCAGAAATGGATGTTTTTCTGGAACTCTCTTGCTTTTTCGATGATCGAGTGGATGTTGGCAAGACAACGCGCTGGGGAGAGAGTAGACAGACGTAATTGATGAGCAGGTCCGCTGTTTTGAGCTGTGTCGCATGACACGGACGTCTGCTGAGCACTTGAAGTATACAGACAGACATAAAGCGGTGTTGCAGGGCTGGTGGGGGCTCTTTGATAAAGGAGGTTGGGGAACATCCTTCTGGCCAGAGGACATCTGAGCAGGGATGTGAGGGAAGTAAAGGGTGGGGCAGGGAGGGGTCAGAGCGAGACGGTTCCTGGTGGGAGACCACAGGTGCCAAGCTCTGCGCTGCATGCTGAGAGTTGAGTGGTGGACGAAACGGATGCATTCCTGATCCATGGACTTTGAACTTTCCGTCTACAGGTCAGGTGGACTTTAAGCTAGGTGGCAAAAATTACATGCATAGTTGAAAATCAAACTGTGATAGAAGATAAATGGGAGAAGGGACTTGGGAGGGACTTCGAATCGGTTGATGAGAAAAGACCGCAGTGAGACGTGTGATGTCTGAGAAGGAGCTGCCTTGCATATGGCGGGTGGTGTGTTTGTGGGGGGATGGGGTGCAGGCCATGGGAGCAGCATGGGGGAAGGTCTCCAGGCTGGGATACGTCTGTCCGCTGGGGGCCCCGATGACCGCTGGGGCTGTGCATGGTCATTAAGGGGAGAAGTGTTCCAGCATGTCATTGGACAGGGAGCAGGAGACAGACTGGTTGGCTGTTGCAGGCCCCCCCCCCCCACCGAAGGAGTGTGACCTTGTTCTCTGTGCTCTGAGGTCCCACTGATACGTGATCAACATTAAATGGCGTGATCGCATTTCCAGTTTTAAAGTACGGACTGCTTGGCCTACCATGTGGGGAGTGGGTGGAGGACCAGCCAGGCACAGGTGTGAGAGGATGATTTGGAACGAGATGGTGGCAGTGGAGATAAAAGTGGAAATTCCAGAGAATGGCATTGGTTTCCATCAATAAATTGGATGAAGAACCAGCTTGACAGTGCATACAAGGCAGTGGGGAGTGTTGGATGAGCTCAGGATGAACGGATGGTGGGTGTGTGGGTGGGTGGATGGGTGGGGGCGTGGACGGAGCGGGGACAGATAGATGGACAGACAGATAGGCACACGGGTAGGTGGAAGGATGGTTGGGGCTGGATGGTTGGCAACTAGTTCTCTGGTCTTCAGTACAGATCTGGTAGACAAGTCTCCGCATTTGACAGGATGATAACTGAGTTGATTGCTAGAAACGTTCTCCTTCCTCAGGCGGGTCCCCGGTCTCCTGTGATTGCTCACTTGTGCTTTAGTGACGGAGCCCTGCTGTGAAGGAATTACATCGTTTAGCAGTGATCTTAGTGGACGACCCCGTTGTGGTTGAGCAGATACCTGGTGGTGTCCTGTGTGTGTGATTCCCGGAAGCAGGGTGTGGAGGCCTGGCCTGGCCGGGTGGCGTTCCGATGTTGTCAGATGCGCTCTGCTCGCTCACTCAGTCGTGTTCCCCTCTTTGCAGCCCCGTGGACTGCAGCCCGCCAGGCTCCTCTGCCCGTGGACTGCTCCAGGCGAGAAGATTGGAGTGGGGTGCCGTCTCCTCCTCCAGGGGGTCTTCCCCACCCAGGGATCGAACCCACGTCTCTTGCATCTCCTGAACTGGCAGGCTTTGCCATGAGCATGACCTGGGAAGCAGTGTTCTCATAGGCTGTTTCAGTTCATCCTGAGGAATGCCTTGTGAGGGGGACACTGCCCAGGCCCTTGTACAGACAGATTGGGAACCTAAAGCTTAGAGAGGGCAGGTCACTTACTTGAGGTCACTGCAGGTCGGTGGAGCAGGAATAATTTCCCCCCAGACGCAGATGTGCAATTAAGAATGTCCAGAGCCTGTTCTCACCAGCCAGCCCCTCCAAATCCGGGCCTCTGTGTCCACAGTTTGCACCTCAGCCCTGAACACTGTGCAAGCATCAGCCCGCAGTGAGGCAAAGGCTCTGGAGAGTCCCCGGGGGGCTCCTGCCCATGCAAACCCAGTGGCAGGCCCCAGTCACAGGGGGCCTGTGACTTGATTTCCTCCCAGGAAGACCTGCTGGAAAGACTTCAACTGACAAGCCCTGAAAATGGTCGTGAAAGATGACTGTGTGTTACAGGTAAACCACCTCCCTTTAGGATGGAGGTCAAAGAAGCTGGGCTTTGAAGTTGGTCAGCTGTGGGCTCAGCCCCAGCTCCAGGCGACCCATGGACTGGAGTGTCCCCAAGTACGAGTCGGGGCCCAGGCAAACCCTGTAGTGTGTTGAGAGGGGTTAGACTGTACAGGAATCCTTTAGTCCAGCACCTGCCAAGCACAGGTAAGTGATGGACAATGCTCAGAGTGTTGCCAACCAGGGCCCTTGGCCTTCCCCGATCAATTGAAATGGATCAGACGCCAGATGAGAAACTCAGGCAAGGCTTTCCTGGGGCCCCTGCTGCAGCAGGAGGGAGTGAGAACAAGCAACAGGTGCCCTTGCTCACTTGTTCCCTGAGAGGGCGAGCTGGTTCCTCACAGAAGACGAGGATGTCGGCGGATCCAGGGGTCGGGCCGGGGGGTGTCTTAGGTGGTCTGCCCGCCCCTTCGGTGGTGCTGAGTGCCGGGGGCAGGCCCCCCCGCTTTTGTTCCCGACTCTTCAGAAGTGGCAGCGGGGGTTTTGGTCTTTCTGTATCTTGTCCAGAATTTGCCCCGACGGCTCATTCACACAGTTATTGTCCGTCCCTTATGGATTCTTTGTGTTTTGTCGCTGGAGGAGACATTTGTCCAGGTGCCAGCTCTGCAGCAGAGGGTCCCAGCCTGTCTCTCGAGACCTTAATGTCCCAAGGCAACAGGGGCTTCTTTGAGGGTAACTAGATGTTCTTGGCATTCCGCAAACAAACCAAAATGTGTTCATTGCTCCTTGAGTGAGTCAAAGATAACATTAGGTCATTAGCTTTGCCTCCACAGAACTAAAGAGAAAAAGCAAACAGCTTCTCTGTGAACCTCAGAAGGAATATATATATATAGTTTTCTACCATGAAAATGTGTACAAGAATATTCTTAACGACAGTATTCAAAATGAGGGGATAATTTAAGAGTTTGGGGTTAACATCCAGACTGCACACACTGGAAGTGAGAAGTGAAAGTGAAAGTCGCTCAGTCGTGTCTGACTCTTTGCCGACCGCATGGACTATATAGCCCATGGAATTCTCCAGGCCAGAATACTGGAGTGGGTAGCCTTTCCCTTCTCCAGGGGATCTTCCCAACCCAGGGATTGAACCCAGGTCTCCCGCACTGCAGGCAGATTTTTTACCATCTGAGCCACCAGGGAAGTCCTAGAATACTGGAGTGGGTAGCCTATCCCTTCTCCAGGGGATCTTCCCAACCCAGGAATCGAACCGGGGTCTCTGCACAGGCAGAGTCTACCAACCGAGCTACCAGGGAAGCCACCTTGCACACACTCCTATATATAAAATAGATAAACAACAAGGCCCTGCTGTGTAGGACAGGGAACTCGCCTCAGTGTCTTGTAATACCCTATAAGGGAAGAGAATCTGAAGAAATACATTTATATATAATAGCTAAATCATTTTGCAGTATACCTGGAACTAACATGATATTATAAATCAGTTGTTCTTCAATTAAAAAGTAATAGCAAAATGCTGCAAAGAATTCAATTTTCAGCAGCAGCAGAATGCATAAATTCAAACCCTGAAGTTCTCCATGAGGATGAAATTGTCTAGCTGAGAACATGGATGCCGCTCAGGTTTCATCCCCACTCACTCACCGAAAATATGACTGTTTCCATTTTTATACATTTCGAAACATTCAAGACAAACCACCTTTTCTTTATGGATGGAAACGTGGAAAAGTTAGCCAGGAAATCAAGAAAAATGCTAAACATGAAATTTAGAGTAGCGTTATTTCTGAAGGATAAGAAGGTGGGAAGGGGCACCCCAGAGGCTCCCAGATGGACAAGATGTCCTTAAACTTAAAAGTACATGATGGAAACTTGGGGGAGGGGGCGTAACTTATTCTGTATCATGATCTTGAAGGTGTTTATATGACTGCGAGTTTGTCAAAGCTCAGAGAACTATATACAGCGAAAGGGTGAAATCTGTAGTATGTAAATTATAGCTCAACTGAAAAAGCGCTTGTTAGAGAAGAGTGTATATGGTGAGCCCCCTACATATGAACCTTTGAGCTGCCAGCTTTCAAAGCTGAGAAGATGCGTCCTGGCTCACGTGTCTGGCGTGCATTGTCCCTGAGATCATCCCCTACAAGCGGCTGTCCTCTGTGTACCCTGCAGTAATGCATAGGGGACGGTGGTGCAGGATCTTTATTTCAAGCTCAGGATGCCTGGAAGCAAGCATGAACCAGCCGTGGTGGAGCTGGCTCAGTGTAGCTGATCGTTAGTCGCGTACCGAGGCTGACTTTGGTGGCCTCACAGAAACATTGGGCTCACGAATATTCTTGTGTTCGCATGTAGGGGACTCACTGTGGTAGGCATGCAGGTGTGTTTATTAAACTTTGTTCATCCTTTATATGTAATTGTTCTATTTTTTTAGCTACTCCATCTACTGGGAAAAAAGAAAAAGTGTTTCTAAAACCCCTCAGTGGTTTGCCATTCTCTTTGGGTAAGAGTTCAGCTGGGCTTCCAGGTGGCTCAAGGGGTAAAGAAACACCTGTGGTGCAGGAGACACAGGAGACCTGGGTTCGATTCCGGGGTCGGGAAGATCCCCTGGAGGAGGGCATGGCCACCCACTCCAGTCTTCTTGCCTGGGGAGTCCCGTGGACAGAGGAGCCCGGCGGGCTACAGTCCCTGGGGTCGCAGAGCCGGCCCACACGGATCACGCAGGCACTGCTACAAGAGTCAGACTGTCGGTGTGGATGGCAGCGCCTTCAAGCCCTGCCCTGCCCGCCTCTCCTGTCCTCTGCCCTGGTCCCCACTCTTCCGTCCGCTTCCTCCCGCGCTGGCCTGGCAGAATCGTGGGCATCTGTGGGCCTCTCTGGCTCCCTCTAGACTGAAAGTTCCCTCAGTTCCAACACGTGGCCTGGCACCTAGAGAAGTTCTGCAAAGATTGTGGCGAGTTCGTTGAGATGCGGGCATCCTCTCTGGTTCTGCAGGAGGAAGAGTCAGGGGGAGACGTGGGCCGGGGCTGAAGGCCCCTCAGATAAGGTCCCGAGGCCTGACGTCCGGAGGGGGTCTCGCTGGGCTGTGGTCCGGGTGCTGGTGGGGTGTGCCCCTTCTGCAGGTCTGGGGGGATGCCTTTCCTGGTCTCTCCCAGCCCTGGAGGCTGCCTGCACCCCGACTCCTGGCCCTTGTCCGTCTTCAAAACCAGCAGGGGCGGGTCGTGTCCTTCTCATGTTACCCTTGTGACCCTGGCCCTTCTGCACCGTCTCCCTCCTTTTAAGGGCCCTGATGCTCACAGCGGTGCCCCCGGACCACCCAGGCTAGCCTTGGGGTTCGAAGGTCCACTGATGCCCAGCCTTGATCCCCACATCTTCACACATTCTGGGGATTGGCATGGAGACATTTAGGGGAGATGAGGTTGGGGGCATTCTTTTTCCTATTGCCAACTTAAAAAAAAAAATGCACAAGCTGAGAGGTGTGAGTTCAGTTTTATTTGGGGCCCAAATGAGGCCTGCAGCCCAGGAGACAGCATTTCAGATGGCTCTGAGAAGCTGCTCCAAAGAGGCGGGGGACCCGTGGGGTGGGGAGGGGAGGTCAGGGCACGTGTGATTTTGGTGCAGGGGGGAGTGCATGCAATAAAACACGTGTTTTCTTGCTAGTCACAGGAGCTGTCGTCACCATGAAGGACTGTGGTGCTTTCGTAGATATGAAGGGATACAAGAATGGGGCTCATAAAATGTTCACCTGAAAATATCCAACCCTCTGAAGACCTGTTCTACCATTCCCCCTGACACCCCAGCGCAGAGTGCCTCATTTGTGATCTCCACCCTAAATTCCTTTCGGGGGGTGTTAAAGGTCAGCGACTGCAGCGGCTAACGATTTAATCCTCACAGAGATAGGTGGCAAGTGCCCACAGCAAGGGACAGCTTGTCACTGACGCCGCCACACACGGTAAAGAGCTGATGGATGAAATTTGAGTGATGGCAAGTGCTTCCTCCCAGATTTGGGGTCTCACCGGACTTTTGTTCCAGTTTTAGTTGGTGCAGAGACCCTGACATGAGTCGCTTGAGAGGCAGCGCTTTTTTTGAGAGCTTACAGGTTTTCTGTTTGGTTTCCTTAGATAATCCCTGGAAACACTGGTGGGAAGTGGAGGGAGGTAGGGGAGAGGGAAACCGCGTTGAGGGTGTCTTCGGGGCTGCGGCCCCATGTGCCGGCTGGATCCAGGCTGGGGGCTGAGGTAGGAAACCTGAACTTCAGAGGCTGCCCCTAACAAGGTGGGGGTGTGATCGAGAGCTGCCCTGAGGGAACTTAACTCCTGGGAGCTGTGTACACATGCACTCCAGGGCCAGGGAAAGCTGACAAGCAGAGATGCAAGTGTTGGTGGTTGGAATTCTGGTCGGAATACACTGGAGAAGTCAAGACCTAGCGGGTGTGTGTAAAATATACATAGGGGACCAACAGTTGCCTGCTCCATCTCCCATTGGAATCTGGAAACCTGAATGCCGTGACATCACCATCCTGAGTCGCTGCACAGAGCCCTTTAATGATAGTTCAGGAACTTTCCACCATGTTTTCTGAAGGATTTTACAGAGAAGCCCCAAGGCTCCTTGTAGGAAATTCCCCCATCTAGCCCTAATTCAACCGGAGGCACTCAGCTGTTTTCTATTTTTATAGACTTTTATAAGAAAAGGAAAAGATACACTTTAAAAACAGGAAACCACTTTCTTAACCCATGCATTATTAAAATTGCATGCGAGGAATCTTTTCTGCCAGGTAGCAATTCAGGAGAGCAGAGACGAGGTCGGTGTCATTTCACCCAGGGTCTTGCCGAAGGGACCAGTGCAAAATCTGGATTAGTTCTGTTGGTAAAAATAATCTTCCCATCCAGAAATATGTGAAAAAGCTACGTTGTTCAAGATCTTCAGGCTTAAATTCACCACAGATTGGGAGGTAGGAGTGGGGAAGGGGAGATTTTGAGCTGTTTAGGTTTAATGAAATGTTTAAGGCTGAAATAATGGTTCTGTATAGCTTTTTGACATAATTTATTCTATTTTATGTCAATTTGCCTGAAGAGTATAATGTCATACGGGGGGAGAGCAGCAAAGGGCTCTTACCGAGTCATGGGTTGTAATTTACATCCAGAAAGTCTACATATTCCATAATTATGGTGTGCTATGAATTAGTAGAGTAATATTGAATATCTCCGAACCCCTTATTATGGCTTCTCACTTGAAATATGTTTTCAATATACATTTATTCAGCAGTGCTTAAACATGGCAAGTCATAAACACATGCTTTTTAAATCATGTGGCTACATTTTCTTCCTGCTTAAATGTGAGATCAGATGTCGTTAACAGCAGAGGCGGGGAGGTGGGGTGAGTAATGAGGAGAGAGGTGCTGTTTAAAAACAAATAGTATTTTTTATTTTAAAAGAAGCGTCTTCTATTTATGATACTGTTTCCCTAAAGTGAAAGAGGCATGAGTACTTAGAGGCTTTTGGTAGTTGCTGTGGTGACAATTTATTTTATGTTTTGTAGCACTTTGCCTCCCAAGAGCAATGTATGTTTGAAAACGGCCGTATATTACGTGAATACACTTGACCAACTGATTTGGTTAGTAGATGCTGCTGGGCTAAGATCCAGGAAGAAGAGCTAAAGATCCAGCTCTCAGATAATTAAGAACATGGTCCAAATGGCTGGAGCCCGAAGAGGCTTCCCATAACTGTCTCCAGAGTGAGAATTTACCTTCACTCCTGATGGCAGGTGGCCAAGGCACTAATCCACAAAAGATGAGGGAATTCCTCCCGGGGAATGTGATTAAGTGTTTTGGAAAGAGAGGCTTTACTCTCCAGGACATTTAGAGTTCACTTTCAAGGCCAGCCTCTCCAGGTCTAGCCCTGGGCCTGCCGGAGGTCTATGCTTGCAATTTCGGCATGCTGACACCAGGTGGCAGGCAGTGCTGACTGAGGTCACGGAGACTGCCTATCATATAACAACTGGGGTTTCCTTCAGCGCTGCTAACAAGTTGACCGGTGTTAGAGGATTAAAAGAGATTCTTTATGAAAGCATAATACTTGCTAAAAGTACTACAGACATTACCTCCACTTTTAAATCTAATGCACTGATTATAAAGGCCATGTCAATGTACACTCACAAAAAGCTCTGTATATATTTATATTGAACATAATTGTAATGTAGTTTTATAGGGTTTATGTAAAATTGTTTATGTAAAAATTATATGCTCTAGACCACAACTCAACAAACGTATCAAGTTCTAGATATGTAGTTGTTTTCAGTTCAGTTCAGTCGCTCAGTCGTGTCCAATTCTTTGCAATCCAATGGATTGCAGCACTCCAGGCCTCCCTGTCCACCACCAACTCCCAGAGTTTACTCAAACTCATGTCCATTGAGTCAGTGATGCCATCCAACCATCTCATTCTCTGTCGTCTGCTTCTCTGCCCACCTTCAATCTTTCCCAGCATCAGGGTCTTTTCCAGTGAGTCAGTTCTTTGCATCAGGTGGCCAAAGTATTCAGCTTCAGCATTAGTCCTTCCAATGAATATTCAGGACTGATTTCCTTTAGGATTGACTGGTTGGATCGCTTTGCAGACCAAGGGACTCTCAAAAATCTTCTCCAGCATAGTTGGAAAGCATCAATTCTTTGGCACTCAGCTTTCTTTATAGTCCAACTCTCACATCTATACATGACTACTGGAAAAACCATAGCTTTGACTAGACGGACCTTTGCTGGCAAAGTAATGTCTCTGCTTTTTAATATGCTCTCTAGGTTGGTCATAAGTTTTCTTCCAATATGCAAGCATCTTTTAATTTCATGGCTGCAGTTACTAACCTTAAATAAGAAATCCCTCAAGGTTAAATAGTTACATTGGTATCAGGAAATAACAGTGTAATGTACTAAAGTACCTCTAAAACATGAAGATAATGGGCCAAACAATGCCTAATGTGCTGCCTGGCTTGAAGCTTGTTATTTCATAAGAGGATAGAATACTTTCTTGTTTCACATCTTGTGCTTTTGGTTTTCTGTAAGTTGAAGGACATGAAATGCAGGGTAGTGTTTGGATATGTTTTATTGGTGAGCCAGAAGAGGGGTGATTGCATTTTATATGCCAGCAAATAAAGCAAGTACTTCCTTTGCAAATGATATATCTAGGTTTCTACTTTGTTGGTTCAATTCTGCTCAATCATTGATAGAAATCATAAAATAATCTGATAGAAGGAGCAGAAGGTAATCTGTAGTACTCTAGTAGACACTGCTAAATGAATAAGAAAACCATTGACAAAGTTTGGGTTAAAAGCAGAAACTGTCTAATTCAAAATTTATTAAGTTACGTAATTGAGAGTGTGATTTAAAGAAATGCAAACTCCTGGGCAAAATTAAATGCCTTACTTCCTAGCACTTTGCCTCTTCTGAATTGATCTTAAATTAAACCCTGGCTTCCTCTCTCCTGGTGGTGACATGGATCCACTGAATCTTCAGTGCTCTTCTGGGGCTTCTCAGAATTCCTCCATGGAAGCCAAGTTAAGTCCTTCCTCGTGTCTCCCATTGATCCTAATTGAAAAAATGTTTTCAACATGTACCTCTTGAAGAAACCCCCAGATTATGTTTCATTCAGCTCAGCTCTAACTTCTGAGTATTCATGATTCAGTGTATCCTTTCATAACCAATCATCAGAAAGCTAGATTCAGTCCCTGTGAAGTGGAAACCCAACCTCACTATCTGCTGGCCACGCAATCCGAGCATTTGCAAAATTAGAGTAAAATAATACTTACCTTGAAGATTGAGAAGGTTGAGTGGGAACCTGTGTGCAATGCACCGGTTCTGTGTACTTGATTCATCATAAGTACACAACTCAAAAAATGTTAGTCTTTATCGGTAGTACTGTTGTTAATAATGGGTCTTCAGTTATCTTTTCTGAATCTGAGGAGGACTCAGGATTCTTAAACTTGGGCTTTTTTCTCTCTTCTTTTTGAGATTGAAGTATAGTTGATCTATAGTGTTTCAGGTACAGCAAAGTGATTCATTTATATATGCATATACATATATACATTCATTTCATTGCAGGTTATTATAAGATATGGCATATAGTTTCCTGTGTTAGACAGCAGATCCGTGTTGCGTATCTAATTTATATATAGTAGTGTAATGTGTCTATTTTAATGCCAAATTTCCAATTTATCCCTCCCTGCATTTCCTTTGGTAACTGTATGCCTGCGTTCTGTTTCTGTGAATCTGTTTCTGTTTTGTAAATAAGTTTATTTGTATCATTCTTCAGAATCCACATATAAGCAGTATCTTACGGTATCTGTCTCTGTCTGACCTGCTTCACTTGGTGTGATACTCTGTAGGTCCATCCAGGTTGCTGTAAATTACCTTATTTCATCCTTGTTCGTGGCTGAGGAATAGTCCACTGTATGTGTGTACCACATCTTTACCCGTCATCTGTCGGTGGACGTTTAGGTGGTTCAGTGCTGCTGTGAACACTGGGATGCATGTGTCTGTTCTTGTTAGAATTTTTGTCTTTTCTGGATATACGCCCAGGAGTGGGACTGCCGGATCATGCGGTGACTCTAGTTTTTGTTTTTTAAGGGTCTTAAGCTTACTTAAGTGACTCGATGGACATGAGTTTGAGTAAGCTCTGGGAGTTGTTGATGAACAGGGAAGCCTGGTGTGCTATAGTCCATGGGGTCACAAAGAGTCAGACACGACTGAGCGACTGGTCGGAACGAAGCTTACCTTTATATTCATCCCAGAAGTGAAAGCAGAGAAGGTCCCTGCTTCACAGCTCCTGTGGAAGCACCACACTTGCCCTTCTACTCAGGGTCTGGGTGTCAGCAACCCCCAGGGCCCTTAGTGGTGACTTTCCTGGGTCCTCCTGGAGCAGCGTTTGCTGAACACACCAGCTTGGATGATGATGTTTTCTGGCCAGTGGCCAGTTTTGGGGGGTCTTTTTTATTTTAACTGTGCGGGGTTTTCTCTAGATGCAGAGAGCAGGGACTAGTTGTGGTGTGTGGGCTTATCATAGTGGCGGCTTCTCTTGTTGCAGAGCACGGGCTCCAGGGCACAGAGGCTTCAGTAGTTGTGGCCACAAGGGCTTTGTCGCTCCATGGCGTGTGGGATCTTCCCGGACCAGGGCTTGAACCTGCGTCTCCTGCACTGGCAGGAGGATTCTTTATCACTGTGCCACCAGGGAAGCCCAGAGACCGTACTTCTTTTCAAATAAATCATTACAGGGGAATTCCCTGGCAGTCCTGTGGCTAGGGCTCTGCTGTCTCAGTGCCGAGGGCCCAGGTTCGATCCCTGGTCAGGGAACTAAAACTCTGCAAGCTCTGGGGCATGACCAAAAAATATTAAAAATAAATAAGTGTAAGCAAACACATTAACTGTGCTCCGAGTTTGTGTTTTGTTTTACGTTGAGTCCTTCCGTGTTGGCTTTGGGATCAGCACCCAAGAGATGATCGTTTTAAGTAAACGGACAGACGATTGCAGGGCCAGCCAGTGCAGGGGAACTTGGAGCAGTTCCTGCTTCTGCCCTGGGGCAGGGTCCGGGGGTGAGGCGGACCCAGTTAGTCCTGCAAAGACCGCTGTTTGGAAGGCCCCACTGTCCCTCGGAAGCCTAAACCTCTTCTGTGTGCCAGCCAGGAGCGTGGAAGAAATGGCCGAGCGTGGGCATGGCTGTGGGCGCTTGGGGCCACGTCAGAGAGGTTCCCCGTCCGCTGAGGGCAGCGTGGCTGGATCTGGGGCCCCGCAAGCTCGCGAGCGTCAGCATCCTGCTTGTGAGGGGGGAGAGGGTAGGAGTTCTAATCTTGCTGGGTTGCTGGGCAAGGCAACGCATCATGTGTACAAGCGTGCGGGGCGCCAGGGAGGCAGCCCGGGGTCACTTAAGGCAGGAGGCTCCGGAGGAGGGTGGTGGGGACCCAGGGCCCCCGTCCAGCCTCCCCGCACCACACACAGGCCTCCTTTCTTCCTTCCTGCTCTTTCACCTGACTGTTAGGGTGGGCGGAGATGCAGAGAAGCATCCCCTCTCCCTTCAGAGCGTCCGCGGCTTCTCTGCAGGCCCGCGGCTGTGACTGCGGAGGCCGGGTCTGGCGCAGGATGCCCACGTGCGCGTTCCCAGAATGAGGAATCCTGCAGTGTAAATGCCCAGGGCACTCACAGACCCAGCCTCATCCACCCCGGAGCTCCGATGAAAGATAGGGGATGCCACTTCATTCCAGCTGCACAGCCCAGGGAAAAGACAGAATGGGACTGAGACATTTAGAGGACCAAAGAATGTTCCAAGTCAAGCCCTTCCGCACAAAGCAGGGTGCAAAGCTAAATAACATTTCAGATTTCAAAACAAAAACAATTAAAGTTTGTTGTTGTTTTTTAATCCCTGGGCTCTGGCAGGTGTGGGGAATTTAGCTTGACGTGTACGTTTAGTTGCTCAGTCACGTCCAACTCTTGAGATCCAAAGGACTGTCGCCTGCCAGGCTTCTCTGTCCATGGGTGTTTTCGGGCAGCAAGACTGGGTGGCCATTTCCTCCATTTCCAGGGGTTCTTCCCGACCCAGGGATCGAACCCACATCTCCTGTGTCTCCTGCATGGCAGGCGGATTCTCTACCCTCTGAAGCATCAGGCTTCCTTGCTTAGTGAAAAATAAAATGCAGACCCATTGCTCTTCTGAGCAAATACGGCTGGGTGTTTCGGGAAGAAACAGTGTCTCAGAAACCGATGGGTGCATGGAGGCGTGAGGTGGGAGTTTGGGACGTAATGGTGAGAAGTTTGGGGGGCTGCTGGGAGAGAGAGCGTGACCATAAAATGAGAACTTTAAGAGCCCTAGAGAAAGAAAGTTGGGGAGTTTTCCAGTAACGTGTTGGATTGAGAAAGAAAATAAACCCATGCTCTCCCGAACACGGTGGCAGATCCAGTTCGGAGAAGTTGAGTAAGAGACTGCATTCCCAAACTCCTGAGAAAAGCTCCTCAAAGCCTTCCCCGAGGAGCCCCCAGAGGGAAGTGCTGACTCTGCAGCCTGCTGGGAGGGGCGGCCTGGACCCTGGTCAGGAAGAGACCCCAAATCCTCAGGGGCCGAGGGCGTTGAGTATGTGGCTTGGCCCGGTGGAAAGGAGAGAGGCCTGCTAACAGAGTGCGGCTGAGAGGAAGGAGCATCTGGAAGACACCATCGAGTGCTTTAAAGGCACGCCAAGCTCCTTGAGTCATGTGAGCGTGGGCGCGCATCGATTATTTCAGCTGTGTGTGCTGCTTCCCCTGAGATCGCCTGCCCCTGCAGGTCAGGATTTGTCGTGTGTATGATGAGGCTCTGAGTGGGCTGGAACTGTCTGTGTGTGTGTATACATGAGTGTGCACACACACACGGGTTCTTGGTCAGAGTCTGCATTCCCAGCACCGCACGCGGACCGATTTGATGGTCAGTTTGTTCCTTTATGTGGCAGGTGTATAACCCCGTATCGCAGATGTAGACACCACGGCTCTTTGGGGCTGTTTGGCTATATAGCACTGTTCATTCATTCATTCATTCATTCCTGCTGCCAAAACCGAAAGATGGCCCTGAATGAGGGGGCTATCAGGGCGCGCGTGTGTTTCTGAGCTCCTTTATCAAGAGGGCCTTTCCTGGACTTCCCTGATGGTGCAGTGGTGAAGAATCCGCTTCTCAATGCAAGGGACATGAGTTCGATCCCTGATCCGGGAGGATCCCAGCCACGGGTCATCACCGCCCATGCGCCACAATAAATATGGAGCCAGTGCTCTGGAGCACCTCGCCTCCACTCCTGCAGCTCAAGCTCCTGGACAAAGAGAGAAGTGCTGCGCAAGAAAAGTCTCAGCCGGGAGAAGCCCGCCCGCGCGCCGCAACCAGAGAGGAGTCCCCGCTCTCTGAGGCCAGACAAGGCCTGCACGCAGCAACATGGCTCAGCACAGCCAAAAACAGAAGTAATAAGTAAATAACGTCCTTTTACAGGAGAGGGCCTCTCCGTCAGCCCAGCCTCCAGCAGCGATGTCAGTCGCCTTACAAAGCCCTTCCTCAACGCTTAGAACAACAGATCCCTTCCACTCACAAAGTGGGGGTGCAGGTCGTAACCAGGGTCAGGCGGAAACCTCTTGCCGTTCTTCGCACAGGACTTGCCCCCAGCCCCGGGTCTCCCACCCCCTCGCTCTCACAGGCGGCTCCCGAGATGGCAGCCCGCCGGTTTCGTTTCTGCATGAAAGTCAGAGAATCTAGGTCAGTTTATCCAAGTAGAAAGTGTTATTTTATTAACTCTGTGCAAACTGCTGCCTCAGTGCTTTATAGGAACAAAGTCCCTTGTGTCTGGGGCGTATTCTCAGGCAGTTTTCAGAGGCTTCTAGGTTATCACTTAGATTGAAAATCAACAAGCAACCCCCCCCCCTTTTTTTTTAAGAAATGGTTCCTGGTAATGTGTGTGTCTTTTTAACTGTCTTCTCAGACACTCAATCTATCCAGGCTCTTTGATTGTGAAAGCATTTGAAGTGAGATTACAATGGCTCTGCATCAACGTCCAGGAAGACTGGCAAGCCCCTGACCGAAGCTCAGACCCGCCTCGTGATTGTGGAGTTGCCTTCTTATTTTCATCAGCTGACCCAGTAATGATCATTGAACCCAGACCGGTTATCAGAAGAGAAAGGGGGTCCTTTCAGTCGCTAAACACCAGTATCTTCTCATCAAGGTTTTAGATGTCTTATCACTGTGATTTTTTTAATGTTTTCACGCCACAGTAACACTGCATTAGAATAATACTTTTCAGTGTTTTAGAGTAGAATTACACAAGATGTGGTTCGTGAACCAGAGCCGACGGAAATGATAGATGTGTACAAAAGTGAGGAACAGACCGTGTAGCACAGGAAACTACACTCGATATCCTGTGATAAGCCATAAGGAAAGAGAACGTGAAAACGAAGGCATACATATGATAACTGCATCGCTTTGCCGTACCACGGAAATTAATGCAACGTTGTAAATCAACTCTTCTTCCATAAAATTTTTTTGAAAAGGGAGACACAGAAATTGAGAAACTCTGTAGTTTGATACTGCCGTAACATCCAAGCAGCGTGCCATTTTCCTCGCGATTCATCTGTCCTGTATTTTACACAGCATCCATCACCCCACGTGGTACTGCTTCCGGTTTTGTGAGGGACACGGGGATTGCATATTAGACCCCATTTTACAGATAAAACACACCTAGACTGCGAGAGGGGAAAGACAGCTAGCTTGTCACCTGTGGGCTGTCTCCATCCAGTGCTTCACACCTGAAGCCAGCGGCCCTCTGAGATAACCCTCTGCTGCTAATCACAGACCCTGTTGAGCCAGCCGAGCTGCGGGTGCTCTCGCCTGAGGTCTTTCTGTATTTCTGGCTGTGCCGGTTCTTCTTTGCCGTGCGTCCGCTGACTCTGGTTGCGGAGAGCGAGGCCGCTGTCTGCTTATGTGGCTCAGGCGTCTCACTGCAGGGGCTTCTCTTGCTGTGGACCATGGACTCTG
The DNA here is from genome assembly GCF_019320065.1 of Cervus canadensis. Taxonomy (NCBI): domain Eukaryota; kingdom Metazoa; phylum Chordata; class Mammalia; order Artiodactyla; family Cervidae; genus Cervus; species Cervus canadensis. Next base: position 37,889,656 of record NC_057416.1, on the reverse strand, counting down.
GGGCGCTTGGGCTCAGGAGCTGGGGTTCCCGGGCTGCAGAGCCACAGGCTCAGTAGTTGGGGGGCCTGGGTTTAGTTGCTCCGTGGCACGGGGGATCTTCCCCAACCAGGGATCGAACCCGTGTCCCTGCTCTGCAAGGCGGACCCCAAACCACTGGACAACCAGGGATGCCCTTGCCTGAGAGACGGAGGGATCTCTGCTGACCATCGACCTTGGTGACCTATGAACAGATAGCCTTTGATAACGTTTGAGTCCTCCCCATCAGAAAACCATTTAGACCCTCAACAGAAAGGCCGTTCCCTATGTTTTCCAAAGCAATTGAAAGATCATAGCTGCACAGAAGCTCAAGGTTTGGGAGAGACCCTGGGGGCCGTGCTGCCCTTGGTGTTGACCTGCCCGTGGGCAGCCCCTGTTCCGTGGGAGGGCCGCATCACGGCAGGTGGCATCCTCTCGGAGGGGGATAGCAGGGATGGCTAGAAAGTCCTTCTTCACACCAGGCCCACGTCTCTGCCACTCACCTGTGGGCTTAGCTCTGCCTCCCCAGGATACAGAGAATCCGTCCCAGGATTTGTTGCCAGACTCCGTGCTGCTTCTGAATCCCCTTCCACACCCCATCTTCAGTCTTCCCGCCCTGCTGGTCCCCACTCCCCGCGTTCTGTCGAGCCAGTGTCTGTCCTACAATGGGTGAGTCCCCCCAAAACGACCCTGGCGTTCCCAGCGCGGTCTGCCCAGGGTACAGGAAAATGACCACCTCTCCCAGTCCATGCAGTGTAGCTCTCATCAGGCCGTCTAAGACCATTACTGGGTCTGCGGTTGGATCTCTCCAGTGTGTGGGTCCGAGCTCCATCAGCCAGTTTTCAAAGACCTGGCCAGCTGTGACTCTAGACCGGCGTTTCTCAGCCAGCTTCCCAGGTGGACAGCATCCCCAGGTGGACAGTGCGTTGGTTTTAGCCGCCTCCCTCATCCTCCCCTTTCGGGGCTGTCGGTCAAGGAGGCCTCTTTGCTGTGACCTTCGTGACATCTGATCACCCCCAGCACCCCAGCCCCTGACCACGTGTCCCCCGCGTCCTTGAACCCCGCCAGACGTCCTGTGTGGGTAGTAGCCTCAGGGGGCCGGGCTGGAAGGGGAGTGGGAGGGAGTCATTACCATGATGTTTCACAGGTGATAATAAGCGTGTCTGATGTCTGTAATTAAGAAGAATAATAGAGAAGATTAAAGAGGGAAGAAGGCAGTCAGACAACTCGTGGAAGCCGCCTCCCTGGGGCCACCTGACTTAACTCACGCCCCACTCACTTCCTGACCGCCTTGCATCCTGGCCTCTCCCCCCACCCCCCCTGCAGATGGAAGCAAAGCCACTTTGTTCAGGTTGATGAATGACCTGATTTAGAGGTCAGCAAGCTGCAGCTGGGTGGGCCAGACCCAGTGGGTCACCTGGAATTACAAATAAAGTTTTATTGGAACAGCCACACCGGTTGGTTTCTGCTGATGATCTGTGTCTGTTTTCTGAAATCAACCACAGACTTGGGTCGCCATGACAGAGGCTGGGTGGCCCCCGAAGCGTGAGATACTTGCTCTCGGTTCTCCACAGAGATCAGTCGGCTGGCCTCTGTCCTGTGCCAACAGGTCCGTGAATCTGGCCTCTGGTGGTGCCAAACCCCTGCCCCGGCTCCCGGCTCCCATGACCATCATTGGCGGCCATGTCTTCTCTGACCCCGTGGTGCAGCGAACCTCACTGTCCTCTCCACTCTCTCTGTCCACACTTCCTCCATCTTCACACGGACCTCGTTTCGACAGAAACACGCATGGGGCATAGGTTTCAGTCGTTCCGTTCAGTGCCGTCTCCCCCCTGCCTGGCACACGTCTGGTAGGCATGTGAGCGGGTCTAGCTCTGCCTGGAGGGCACGTTCCAACAGAGGTCACCTTGCAGGAGAGTCCTGTTTGGACCTCACAGGTGAACGGGTGGACCCCAGAGGTAGTCGTACAGGAGCGCTCCGCTTGGAATCACGGACGTGTCCCCTTACCCAGCCAAGACCTGGAACTTTAGGCAGCTGTTTTCCATTTCGTTGGCCCCAAGTCTGGTCTTACTCTGACATATTGTGGCTGCAGTGATTGAAGGTAGTAGTGCTTCTGTAAATTTCCTTCTGTTCATCCGGTGTGGCCCAGTCTCCTGGACCACGCCGAGGACAGCGGCTGAGACCCGGTAGGGTCACGGAAAGAGTGGGGAACAGACGAGGAGGCCACAAAACGGGTGTCTGGCCCCTTCCCCCACAGACACCTTGGCCCGTCTTTGTCCAGCGCTGGGTACCAGATGGGGGCTCTGCCGTGTCCTTGGGGGCAGGTGGCAGCTTCTCCTCCAGGCTCTTTATTTCTGTTGGGGTATAGCTGCTTCACATGTCATGTTGGTTTCTGCTGAACACTGAAGTGAGTCAGCTGTATGTGTTCTCCCGGCCCCTCCTGCTTGGCCTGCCCCCACCCCAGCCCCATCCCTCCCCTCTAGGGCATCCCAGAGCGCCGAGCGCTCCCTGTGTGATACAGCACCTTCCCGCTAGCTGTCCGCTTTACCCCCGGTGGTGTATAGATATCACTGCCACCCGCTCCACAGCCCCGTGTCGACATGTCCGTTCTCCACGTCTGTGCCTCTATTCCGGCTCCGCACTTAAGTTCATCGGTACCACTTTTTCTGGATTCCACATGTGTGTGTTAATATGTGCTATTTGTTTTTCTCTTTCTGACTTGCTTCCCTCTATGGCAGTCTCTAGGTCCATGCTGCCTCTCCACAAATGATCCAATTTCATTCCTTTTTGTGGCTCAGTAATTGTTGTTCAGTCACTCAGTCCTGTCCGACTTTTTGCAACCCCATGGGCTGCCCCACGCCACGCTTCCCTGTCCTTCACCATCTCCTGGCATTTGCTCAAACTCATGTTCATCAAGTCAGTGATGCCATCCAACCATCTCATCCTCTGTCATCCCCTTCTCCTCCTGCCTTCAATCTTTCCCAGCATCAGGGTCTTTTCCAGTGAGTTGGCTCTTCGCATCAGGTGGCCAAAGTATTGGAGCTTCAGCTTCAGCATCAGTCCTTCCAGTGAATATTCAGGGTTCATTTCCTTTAGGATGGACTGGTTTGATCTCCCTGTAGTCCAGGGGGCTCTCAAGAGTCTTCTCCAACACCACAATTGGAAAGCATCCATTCTTCGGCCTTCCTTATGGTCCAGCTCTCACACCCATACATGACTACTGGAAAAACCATAGCTTTGACTAGACAGACCTTTGTTGGCAAAGTGACTTTTCTGTTTTTAAATACTCTGTCTAGGTTTGTGATAGCTTTTCTTCCAAGGAGCAGGCATCTTCTAATTTCATGGCTGCAGTCACCATCTGCAGTGATTTTGGAGCCCCCAAAAATAAAGTCTGTCACTGTTTCCATTGTTTCCCCATCTATTTGCCATGAAGTGATGAGACTGGATGCCATGATCTTAGTTTTTGAATGTTGAGTTTTAAGCCAGCTTTTTCACTCTCTTCTCTCACCATCAAGAGGTTCTTTAGTTCCATAGAAAGGAACATTATGCCACAGGGAAAGTGATTTTTTTCCTGATATGGGGAAATACCCACCATGTTAAGTTTAAATGAAAAACAAGATGAGAAAATTGAGATTGTCTATGATCTGTAATAAAAATATACATATAAATGCATAGAAAGGAAGAGAAAAAAAATAAAACATTAACAGGGAGGGTGTATCTCTGGGACATGGATGAATTATAACTTGTATTTTCTTCTTTGCGATTCTGTTACTTTCCAAATGTGTGCAGTGAGCATATGTTGCTATTTTTAAAAGATACTCTTTCTTTTCTTTCCAAAGAAAGTAACTTTTTATGAAGGTTCTCATGTTGTATGGAGACTCTAGGAAACTAGTTGCCCAAACCTAGTTTAACCAAAAACCAGTCATTACCTGGAAGATGAAGGAAGTTAGTTCATCTGGTTGGTCGCACTGCAGTCATAAGATGTTTCAGTTTAGTTCAGTTCAGTCACTCAGTCGTGTCCGACTCTTTTCGACCCCATGAATCGCAGCACGCCAGGCCTCCCTGTCCATCACAAACTCCTGGAGTTTACTCAAACTCATGCCCATCGAGTCAGTGATGCCATCCAGCCATCTCATCCTCTGTCGTCCCCTTCTCCTCCTGCCCCCAGTCCCTCCCAGCATCAGGGTCTTTTCCATTGAGTGAACCCTTCGCATGAGGTCGCGCCAAAGTACTGGAGTTTCAGCTTCAGCATCAGTCCTTCCAATGAACACCCAGGACTGATCTCCCTTAGGATGGACTGGTTGGATCTCCTTGCAGTCCAAGGGACTCTCAAGAGTCTTCTCCAACACCACAATTCAAAAGCATCAATTTTTCGGCACCCAGCTTTCTTCACAGTCCAACTCTCACAACCATACGTGACCATTGGAAAAACCATAGCCTTGACTAGATGGACCTTTGTTGGCAAAGTAATGTCTCTGCTTTTTAACATGCTGTCTAGGTTGGTCATAACTTTCCTTCCAAGGAGTAAATGTCTTTTAATTTCATGGCTGCAGTCACCATCTGCAGTGATTTTGGAGCCCCCAAAAGTAGTCTGACACTGTTTCCACTGTTTCCTCATCTATTTCTCATGAAGTGATGGGACCAGACGCCATGATCTTAGTTTTCTGAATGTTGAGCTTTAAGCCAACTTTTTCACTCTCCTCTTTCACTTTCATCAAGAGGCTCTTTAGTTCCTCTTCACTTTCTGCCATAAGGGTGGTGTCATCTGCATATCTGAGGTTATTGATATTTCTCCCGGCAATCTTGATTCCAGCTTGTGCTTCTTCCAGCCCAACGTTTCTCATGATGTACTCTGCATATAAGTTAAATAAGCAGGGTGACAATATACAGCCTTGACGTACTCCTTTTCCTACCTTGTTTAGTTGAAAACTGGAACATCTGCCCCCTCCCTCCCATCTCCCCCTCCCCTAAGCTGCTTAACCGCTAGCTAGAACTTAGAAAACAGAGGAAGGTGCCTGGCTTGTTTGACATGACCATCTCCAAAGTGCTGCCTCGGTGAATGGATGGACATTCCTTGCAGTATCTCCAAGGAGCTACTCTCTTGCCAAATGCTTTTCTTTACGACCTCTAGAATATTTAGATTTTGTCCTAAGCTGAACAGCAGTCTGTGGCAGAATCTGTGATCGGTCAGGGAACTTTTCTTGTTCTCCGTGCGTCTCCCGGCGGGCATACATCTGCACTTCCCTGCAGAGGGAGCTTCCTTTTTCTTCTCTAAAGAGGCCCTGAGAAGCCCAACCTCTGATGGGACTGCGCCTCTTCCCTGCCTTGATTCGTCCCCTCTCGCGTCCGCCCCCAAAGCAGACGCTGCGGGGGAAGCGGGTTGAGAGGGTGTGACACCCGGAATCTAAATGAGCGGTTCACCGCACACGAGGCCTCAGCGCAGCCGCAGGCTCTGTTCCCAGTAGGGAGTAGCTCGTGAGGGCGGTGAAGGCGTGCGGCAGGGATGGGGTCTTCCTGCTGTCCTGGCGCCCTCATCCCCTCACCCCAGCACAGCACTCAGCCTCCCTCTCAGAGCCTCCATCAGCAACAAAGACTTGTTTAGGGTGCTGTTTGGGGTGAAGAATTCCTAAAATCCCTGCCCTCCAGGGATTTACCTTCTTATGGGGGAGAAAGATAATTAAAAGGACAAATAAGGAGACTGAACGGGGAAAGGGAAGAGGACCGTTGTGGGGGGCATGGGGTGGGGGATTGCAGTTTGCGATGAAGTAGTCAGGGCAGGCTTCAGGCTTTATACGGTGACATCTGAATAAAGAATGCAGGAAGGAGAGGCTCCAGGCAGAAGGAAGAGCTAGTGCAAAGGCCCTGAGGTGGGGCATTCCCCGGTATGTTTGAGGACCCAGGAGGAAGCCAGTTGTGAAAAAAAGGCATAAGACAGGACAGGGAATGAGAGAGGCCCAGGGGATCTGTCCCGGCTTCTGCTCTTACGGCAGGTCTGATGGGAAGCTGTCGGGTGTTTAGGGCAGAAGTTGGGTTTCCGTAGGTCCAAGAAGGCTGTTCTATTGAGACTGTATGTCGGCAGAGTCAGGGCAGACACAGGGAGCGCCTGGGGGCCACAGAAGGGAACGTGGGAGCAGCGAGGCGATGCTGGGGCTGGGAGTCTTCAGGAGTCAGTTGCGAAGTAACTGCAGGAATCACCATGTCGGCAACTCGTTTCTGAGACTCACCTTACAGTCTGAAAACCTTCTTCCCGCTAGAGAAAAGCCACTTTCCTTTGAAGGGCAAAACCAAGGAACCCTACATTAAAAAATATATGCAAAGCATGTGTCTATTTTGAATTATGGTCTTCTCCAGATTAGACCCAGGAGTGGGATTGCTGGATCACATGAGAGCTCTATTTTTAGTTTTTTAAGGAACCTCCATACTGTTCTCCATGGTGTCTGCACCAATTTACATGCCCACTCTGGCTCAGCCGGTTAAGACTCCGCCTGCAACGCAGGAGACCCCGGTTTGATTCCTGGGCAGGGAAGATCTGCTGGAGAAGGGCTAGGCTACCCACTCCAGTATTCTTGGGTTTCCCTTGTGGCTCAGTTAGTAAAGAATCTGCCTACAATGCAGGAGACCTGGGCTTGATCCCTGGGTTGGGAAGATCCCCTGGAGAAGGGAACAGCTACCCACTCCAGTATTCTGGCCTGGAGAATTCCATGGACTGTATAGTCAATGGGGTCACAAAGAGTCGGACATGACTGAGCAACTTTCAGTGGCAGTGTAGGAGGGCTTCCTTTTCCCCACACCTTCTCCAGCATTTGTTGTTTGCAGAGTTTTTAATGATGGCCATGATTCAAAGAGATACATGCACCCCAGTGTCCACTGCATCACTGTTTACAATACCCAGGACATGGAAGCAACCCAAATGTCCATCGAAAGATGAATGGATGAAGAAGATGTGGTCCGTGTGTATGATGGAATATTACTCAGCCTTAAAAAGGAATTGAATTGGGTCATTTGTAGAGACATGGATGGACCTGGAGACTGTCATTCTGAATGAAAAACAGAGAAGAGCAGATATTGTATATTAACGCTTACCTGTGGAGTCTGGAAAAATGGTACAGATGATCTCATGTGCAAGGTAGAAATAGAGACACAGACACAGGGAACAAATGCATGGACACCAAGGGAAGAAAGGTGAGGTGAATTGGGAGACTGGGATGGACCTCTATACACTATTGATAGTTTGAATAAAATAGATAATTAATGAGAGCCTAAAAAAGTAATAATTGAAGCAACATTAGCTCACTGCAGATGATTTGGAAAGTACCAAAATTTATCAAAAAGAGGAGATAAATCACAGTGAATCTTATGTCCCAGATGTAAGTCCTGTGAATATTGTGACTTTTTTTTATTCTGCTTTTTTCAATCCATATATGTGTGTATTCCATTGTTTTCTGATCTCCTTTCTGAAAGGAGATGTTAAATTTAGCATTGTGAATATTTAGCCATGTCATTAAATAGCCTTTGAAAAGATGATTTTTGATAGCAGTGTAATGTTCCTTTCAGCAGGTGTGAATTAACTTACAGAGTCATTGGCTTATTGGAAGATGCAGCTTGCCACGTGCAGCCCCGGTGGCTCATGGCTTCCTGGACTTCACCCCTGAGTCAGATGAGCCTCCCTGCCCTGTCCTGGGCAGCACTGATAACCAAAGTCCTCCCCCAGGCAGAGCCCGCCCCGGGAGCTCCCACAGCATGGAGAACAGGCCAGATGCCTTTCCTGGGGGGAGGAGGGCAGAGGCAGAGAAGGCCTGGGAGGGCTTCCGCTGAGAACATTCAGTGCCTTCCCTCAGACTCACTAAGACAAGTCCCCGCTCCTGGGAAAACGAGACGGGGAGGCAGGGAGAAAGCCAAGGCTCACTGCCGGTCACCGGCTCAGCAGACCCGGGGCCAGGAGCCCGGGGCCCTACCCCTGAGGATTTATAGTGAGTGATGGATGTCAAGTTCTCGGTCATGGCAAAGGTTCCATAACTGTCGTCTTCCCCTTTCTCCTACCATTGCCAGGAAAACACCAACCTTCTGTAAAGTCAGTCTTCACTTGTACCATTCTTGGGGGCCAAGCTGAGTTATTGGATAGGGGGTGCCAAGCTAGTGGTCCCTCTACAGAATGTGGGGTTCAGCTCAGGAAGTCCCCGTTGGACGTTACTTCATTAACCTTCCTCCGCCAGGTAAATATCCTCTAGAGAAAGAGTCCCCAGCTGGCCAGTCTCCTGGTGACCTCAGTTGGAGTTCAGTAATCATCTACTGATGGGTGAATGCGTTAAGAGATGGGTGGAAGGGTGGGTGAAAGGAAGACTAAATTAAGTCATACCTTTTTTTCTTTCTCTGAAGAAGACATGAACAGAACCATGTTTTTTACATAAGCCATGGTCTTTTCCTCTTTTTTTTTCCCTCAGTTGAAATAAAAACCCATTATGGAAATTCCTAGTTTCTGTTGGAAGACACTAAAGAGCCACGTGAGATCTAAGTAGCATATTTTCTCTGTCTGAGCTGGGGGAGGAAGACGTGATTTTCCAGCCTGAGTGACATAAATCTATCTGTGCCCCGCCCCCCAAAATATATCGTTCTTGCTGTGATTCATTCGGCCTTTTTGTAAGTGGACTGTGGTTTGTGTGCAGTGGATGAAGTAATTGGAGTGAGTGCTTCTCCCTAGAGACAGAATCAATCACCGTTGTAGAAGATGGTGACATTTTAGAGAGAAACTCCGAGGAAAATGTCATGCTTAAAAAATTAGATTTAAACGCACTGGCTCCAGATTGATTTTTATTACACTCAGATGGATTCCCTGATTGATTATCAGTCTTACAAATGTTTAGCACATTTCTCACTTCTCTAATAATCAGAATAATCTAATTTTCAATGTCATTTAATGTACTCTATTCAAGGTTATAATAGATCATATTTCTAATAAAACCCAGCAATTATGGAATGAATAATACAGGAAGACTGGTGTTCAGATTCCCTGGATTGTAAGCAGCACTGAGGGAAAGTCTTAGCTAAGTCCATTCTTTTGGTGTTAATTTTTTTTTAATTTAGTACGACAATATTTCTCAATTGTAAATGGACTTTTTAAAAATTAATTTTTATTGGAATATAGTAGATTTACAACATCATGTTGGTTTCAGGTGTATAGCAAAGTGCATCTGTTATACATGTATCCACTCTTTTTAAGATTCTTTTCATAGAGGTCACTCTAGGGTATTGAGTAGAGTTCCCTGTGCTAGACAGTAGTGTGTGCATCTCAGTGTCAATCTCCTCATTGATTCCTCCCCCTTTCCACCTGGTAACCGTAAATGTTTTCTACATTTCTGAAGCCCATTCCTTTAAATGTGGTGTACGCTGTAAGTCACTGACTGCATTTTATAGGGTGTTTTTTTTTCCCCTGCCCATGATCTGAATGGAGCTTCACTAGACTTGAACAAAAACAACAACAACAACAACAAATTGGGGGAGGAAACAGCAAGATTTGAATCCTTCTAATACATGTTATTGGTGCACCTGGAGAAAAGTGACAGGTAGCCAGGAGATTTATCGAGTTTCTCTAGTAATTGCTGCTCTCCCCCCGTTTTTGATATACGCCCCCTGGAGAAATACCATATTTTAGTTCTAAATATTTTTCCAATACACACTGAAGCGGCAGCTGACATTACGGATGTTTCAGGGCGAGCCCCGGGGGATCTCATTTCGCCGAGGTTTGACTCTGTGTTTGGAGTCTAGTACCTCTCTGACTGTCACTCTGGTGGAAGGCCTGCTCGCGCCTTTAGGGGGGAGGCTGGGCTCTTGCCGTCGGCGGCCTCTCCCGGGTGAGTCTCACTGGCGTCCGGGTTGGGGGTGGTGAGTCCGTCCGCTTCATGTGCAGCGCTGTCACCTGGGCCCCCGACGAGCAGCGGCCCCTCCGAGGGTCCCCCTGCTTGCTGGGCCCCCTTGAGGTGCCCAGGGGTCCCGGGCAGGGCCGAGGAGGCCCCCAGATGGTTAGACTCAAGGGAGAGGCCTCAGGCAGAAGACTCCAGTCTATAGCTGGTCCCGGAGAAGAGCATGGAAGACTGAGAATGTTGGAAGACCTGGAACTTCCTGCAGGTTTCGACAGAGACAGATGACGGGCGGGTCCAGGGGAGACGCCCTGCGCGGAGACGAGGTGTCCGGATGCAGCGTCACGGGATGCGCTGGGTGCCGGCCTGAGAGACTGAGGCCGTAGGCTCCCCAGCCTGTCTGCTCCTGAGGTCTTGGGCGGATGGATCCTGGAGGCCCGCGGGGCTCTCTGTCTGCGGCTGGGCAGAGCACGTTTTGGAGAGCTGCAGGGCTTTGCTCTGCGCATCTCATTCTCAGAACATCCATTGCAGCTGGAGCAGGACAGCCTGGGACCTGGCTGTCCGCTGAGAGACATGACAGAGCACGCTGGAAATTCAGGGGCTGGGGAGACTCAGCCACAGGGAGGAGATGCTGGCTCTGAACCGTTTGGGGGGCCACGCGCGGAAAGGAAAGCTGCCAAGTTGGCGACCGTCTGTCACACTCTGGATCTTTTTGGCACCTGTGTTGGATTAGTACCTTACCCTCCTGGTCGGGGCAGCTACCACGGAGAGAAGCCAGGTACCTTGCTGGGATTCACTCAGCTCCGGGGCCAGGGGCCAGACGTAAACCAGCTCTCGGACCCAGCACTTGCCGCCTTGTCATAACCGAGTCCGCCAGAGAGGGACTCCAGGGATCAGTGAGGGGATCCCTGGCAGCTCTGACCACTCCCCAGGTCTCCACTCAGGACACACGTTCAAAGTCCCTTCCTGATGTTTGAGACATTCCAGGCACAGGGAGGGAGTCCTCTGTCACAGCACCCAAACGAGGTGACTTTAGTCTGAGAACACGTGCTCCTTAAACTCGGTGGGTTGAGAGACCAGGGGTCCCTTGCAGTTAAGGTCCTGGAGAGTCAAAGCGGTCTGCATGGTTGGCAACGCTAGTTTACCATCTCTGCTTTCCTGGAGCGTCTGGAAAGGGAATAAGTGAGTGTGAGCGTGTGTATGTGTGTGTGTCTGTCTTAAGGGGCTGAGAAGGTCATGACCTGCAAAATAAGATGATCGTGAAAGCCTGCAGGGACAGGGTCTTAGCAGGGTGCTGGGAGCAGCAAGTCACTCCCTCCAATGATGTGCCGCGGTGAGGACCTTGGTCACCTGAGCGCTCCCCTGGATGCTTTATGGGGCCCCACGAGAGACAATGAGTCAGGACACCTCTATGGAAAAGGCCTGCTTAACCTCTAACACTTTTACTTCTATTATATTACTACTTTTGCCTAGCATTCCCAGATGGGCTGTTGTCTGCAAACGTCACTCACAGAGAGGATGCAGGCAGACAGAGCCGACCTCGGCAGGTCCACAGGATGAGGGGGACGCACTGGGGCCCGGGCCAGGCGGAGGGTCCAGAGTCACTGAACCAACAGCACCACAGGGCGGGGTCGCGTGAGGGCATCGGGGGTCCCCTTAGGAGGGGGTCGGCGGGCAGGGCTGAGCGACGTCCGGGGGCGGTAGGCGCACGTCTGACGCTGGGGGGGGGGGGGGTTAGGGGCAGAGGTGGGACACGTGCCATCCAGGTGCAAGTGCTCAGACGGCTTGGGCACGATCTCAGGATTCATGAAGCGGGAAAGGAGGGCTCGGGATGCTCTTTGGGTAGAGAGCCCTTTAAATGTGCTGCAGGGAGGCCTCTTGGGGATCCCAGGATACGGCTGTCTCAGCCGCAGTGTTTATTACCAGCTTTCTCAAAGGGGCCCTCCATCGCCTGGTTATACATCCGGGGACCAGCAAGAGTTCTCAGAGAGGAGAAGTCTGGTCCACATTCATCAGCATTCCTCTTTAAATATGCATATATTTAAGTATAAATGTATATTTATATATAAATCTATGGAAGTTAAGTCGCTCAGTCTTGTCCAACTCTTTGCCATCCCGTGGACTGTAGCCTACCAGGCTCCTCCGTCCATGGGATTTTACAAGCAAGAACACTGGAGTGGGTTGCCATTTCCTTCTCCAAGGGCTCTTCCCGACCCAGGGATTGAACCCAGGTCTCGTGCATGGCAGGCAGACGCTTTACCATCTGAGTCACTAGCGAAGTCTCTTACTTATATTATAAATCCATTACTTAATATTTAAAGGCATGTATTTGGCTGCACTGGGTCTTAGCTGCTGCACACAGGATCTTTAATCTTCGATCTTCCTTGCGGCAGGTGGGCCCTTTAGCTGTGGCATGTGGGATCTAGTCCCCTGACCAGGGATGAAACCTGGGTGCCCTGCATTGGGAGCTCGGAGTCTTAGCCACTGGACCCCCAGGGACGTCCCAGCATTGCTCTTTTTGAAGTTAGCTCAAGGCACTTTTTAATGTTCCATAATTCTTGCTATTTTTTTAAAAGTCCAGACACATCGTAAGGAAGTCCCACAACTTACTGACCTTGCCCAGTCTGGAAATAAGGTGACTTCAGTGAGAGCCCTGGCGTGGGAGGGTCAGGTTGACCCTCACGGTTGACCGTGGGCCCCTCTGCAGTCAGGATGCCTGGTGGCAGAACGTCTGTGTGATTAAAAATGGCACTTGCTGGAGCGGCCCCATTGTGCAGTTTCCCAAATTCAGTCAGAAGATTCCGGGGTGAGTGGGGGAACAGGCCGGACCGGGGGCCCGGTGGAATTAGTGAGAAGAATTAGCACTACAGAGTCGAGCGTTCCTCTCCAGCTTGAGGTCCGGCCACGCTTAACTGCCTGCAGAGTCCTGCTGTGTGCATCTCAAGACCCTGGGCGTGCGGAGCCGGGAAGCGCTGCTTGCTCTCGTCGGAAGGGACGCGGAGAGGAGGTGGTGGACCTCCTCGTCTCGGTGGCCGGTGAGGGCAGCATGACCTCTCCTCGTGTTCTGGACGTTTCCAGGGCGCCTGGCTCTGCTCTGAGTACGGGAAGGTCACCGTCTTGCACTTGTGGTCCAGGTTCAGGTCGAGTAACCCCCCCCCCCGCCCCGCCTCGGCCTCTCTTCCTTCTAAAATCTGTAAGAAAAAGATGAAACCTCACTCCTCTAAAATCAAGCAAGGGTATGGAAAAAGTGATGAGAAAAAAAAAAAAAAAGGAGTTGGAAATATTTCAGAGGAAAGCATGTGACATCTAGGGCTTTCTTCAGAATCCTCTGGAGGGAGGAGTCAGGGAGGAAAGGAGATTGGCCAGAAGTTGATCATTGAAGCTGACCATTGAGCGGCTTGGGGGCTTCTGGTACCATTTCCTCTACTTGTAGCATGCTTGAAACTTTACATAATAGATGCACTTAAATATAAACACATGTTGTCAAGACAGGAAAAATTAATGACATGTCCATTAAGGTATAACTTCATGTTTTGAAGCGTTGGAATGAAAAACAGAAATCTTACAAAGGAAGATGTGCTTAAGTATCATTTACTTGGTGAATTTTATGAAATATGTGAAAAGTGTTGTTGCCCCATCTCTTTAGTCAAGCCCGACTCTGCAACGCCTCGCACCGTAGCACCCCAGGCTCCTCTGTCCTCCACTGTCTCCCAGAGTTTGCTCTGATTCGTGTCCATTGAGTCGATGATGAAAAGTGATGGTGCTTAAATATCTGAAAATTTTAGTTCTGGGGAGAGGATGTTTTTTGGCCATCTTATGCAGTTTTTTGTTTGTTTTTCTGGAAAGACTTGGGTGAATGAAACAGACCCTACTGGTTGCTGTCTGCCGACCTTTCTGGCCGTCAGGTCTCACCGTCCTTCCTTCTGGAAGGCGCCCAGGTGTGCTCTTCGGCATCCCTGGAGGAAGGGTGGGCAGGGTGCAGGTCGGTTTTCTTTAGAGACTCTCTGGAGTCTTCACATTTTCCTCTTCTCCATGTGAATTAGGTTTCACTGTTTGTGAGACTCCCTTTTTGACTAGGCCATCTTGCAAAAGGGCAGAGGGGAATGCAACATCTTTGGAGAGGCTCTGAGTAAAAATTAAAGAAGAATAAGGACTTTGGAAGGAGACCCCCCCCTTCCTGTCCACGCCCCCTCCCCCCAAGATCATCTGAGGTGTTGCTTCATGAGACTGTGGGGCAGTGAACACACTGCACTGATCACGTCTCGTGTATCTGGGCTCTCTCCTCCAGCAAGGGCCGTGCCCGGAGGCCTTTGGCACACATCTGCCAGATGCACTTCTAGGTGTCGGCGTTGGGCGTCACTGCACCGGGCGGGTTTGCAAGCTTTGTTCAGAGGCCCTGTGAGAGTTGGAACCCCCTCACACCCCTAGAACACCTCCTAGAACGCCAGGACTTCAGACCCCTGAGTCTCTCCGTTTCCCGGGTGCTCACCCTTCCCCAAAGCCTGGGACGTTCTCCACCCTAGTTCACTGTGCTCAGCTCAGGTGTAACCTCCCCGGGAGGGTCTCCCCTGGCTGCCCCCCCACCAACCGCTCCACTATCCCCAATGCTTTCTCGGGGGGAGTCAGGGGTATGAGCCTGCTCTGTCGCGTCTGACTCTCTGCGACCCCATGGATAGCAGCACGCCAGGCTCCTCTGTCCATGGGGTTTTCCAGGCCACAATACTGAAGTGGGTAGCCATGCCCTGCCCTCTTCTAGGGGATCTTCTGGGCCCAGGGATCAAACTCACATCTCCTACACTGTAGGTAGATTCTTGACCACTGCGCTGAAGTCCCGCACTCAGGGAGTGACAGCCTTTTTATTCTGTGCGTGGTGAGGGGAAGAGTCCGCCTCTAGCTCTCAGCCAGGGCCAGGACGTACTGTGGGGTCACAGCCAGGGGTGGTGGGGAGATGGGAAGGAGGGTCTCCAGAAGAGAGTCTGTGGGGACACAGGCTTTGGTGCCGGGTAGAAAAAGCAGTTGGGGTCCACCCTGTTGCCTGATTAATGAAATCAAAGGGAAAAACAATCGTGGGAGAGTGGGAGTTAAGCCCTTTCTGTTTGTTAAAAATACTTTCTGCCCTAATTTGGACTTATTTTACAAATAACTTCTTAAAAATCAAAGACATGTTTTTAGAGCACAGTTCTGCCAACTTCACCCCGTGGGCCGGATCCCCCCCACCGTGAGTTTTGGGAAGAAAGTCCTTTGGGAAAGAAGGGTGTTTTTTTTGTTTGTTTTTTGATTTTTGTTTCATGTGGGAGTCTCATTGATTTATAATGTTGTGTTAGTCTCAACATTGTTAGTTGAAACTCACAATAGTTGGTGCAGTGAAGTGATTCAGTTATACACACATGCCCGTTCTTTTTAAATTCTTTCCCATATAGGCTGTTACAGAGGACTGAGTTCCCTGTGTTATGTGGTAGGTTGTTTTTTTTTTTTTGTAAATTAATATATTTTAATTGGAGGCTAACTACTTTACAGTGTTGTAGTAGTTTTGCCATACATTGACATGAATCAGCCACGGGTGTACACATGTCCCCCATCCTGAACCCCCCTCCCTCCCCATCCCATCCCTCTGGGTCATCCCAGTGCTCCGGCCCTGAGTGCCCTGTCTCATGCATCGAACCTGGACTGGCGGTCTGTTCCACAATTGATAGTATACATGTTTCAATGCTATTCTCTCAAATCATCCCACCCTCGCCTTCTCCCACAGAGTCCAAAAGTCTGTTCTTTACATCTGTGTCTCTTTTGCTGTCTCGAATATAGGATCATCGTTACCATCTTTATAAATTCCATATATATGCATTAGTATACTGTATTGGTGTTTTTCTCTCTGACTTACTTCACTCTGTATAAGGCTCCAGTTTCATCCACCTCATTAGAACTGATTCAGATGGATTCTTTTTAATGGCTGAGTAATCCATTGTGTATATGCAACACAGCTTTCTTATCCATTCTTCTGCTGATGGGCATCTAGGTTGCTTCCATGTCCTGGCTGTTATAAACGGTGCTATGCAGTAGGTTCTTACCTGTTATTTATTTTATGTATAACAGTGTGTATATGTTAATCCCAGTCTCCCAACTTACCCCCGCCCCCAGTCTTGCTGAAGTGCCTCCGAGGTTCAGGACTCTCGGTTGATCTGGGAACGTCCCGCCTGGGCTGCTGTCCGTCCTCCTCCAGCAGGCTGGCCCGGCCTGTTCCCGCAGTGACGGTGCTCTCCACGCCGAGGCTGGCGCAGCTCGACTCCCGCTGGGCTCCGTTGGTCAGAGTGCGTCATGGGCCAGCCCAGATAGAGGGGCTGGGACCAGCCTCCACCTCTGGATGGAGGCGCTGAGGCGTCAGGGCGCGCAGGGGGTCCACGGGGGGAGAGCCAAAGGATGGGGCTGCTGCCCTTCCCACGCTGCGCCCCTGCCCTGGCCCTGAGGGGGCTTGTGAGGGTCCCGTGCCCGCAGGGCAGTCCCTGAGGCTGCATCTCAGGACTTTCCCCAAGCTAGGGACCTGGTTTCTGTTTTATAAAACGTTGTAAGAGGGAGAACAGGAGAATGTCAACAAGAACGGAAAATGATTTTCTGAAAATGAATTGGGTTTAGGGGACCAGAGGAATGACATTTTTGATTGTTAGAACTCATCTTTTTTAAAAAGAATCTATTGAGGTGTAGTTGACTTATAACGTTGTGTTCGTTTCAGATGCACCGCAGAGTGATTCAGTGGTTATTGTTGTTTAGTCTCTCAGTCCTGTCCAACTCTCTTGCGACTCCATGAACTACAGCCCACAAGGCTCCTCTGTCCATGGGATTTCCCAGGCAAGAATGCTGGAGTGGTTGCCATTTCCTTCTCCAGGGGATCTTCCTGACCCAGGGGTTGGAATCGTGTCTGCTACTTGGCAGGCAGATTGTTTACCACTGAGCCTACAGGGAAGCCCTGGTTCAGTTACACATATACATATTTTTTCCACATAGGCCATTACAGAGTGTTCAGTATAGTTCCCTGTGCTAAACAACAGGCTCTTGTTAGTCATCTGTTCTGTATATGCCCGTGTGTATGTGTCAATCCCAGCCTCCTGATTTACCCCTCCCCTCTCCACCCACATAAATAACCATGTTTGTTTTCTGCAACTACGACTCTAATTCTGTTTTGTAAAGAAGTTCATTTGTACTGTTTTATTAAGATTCCAGTGTATAAGCAATATGATATGGTGTTTATCTCTCTGTGTCTGACTTCACTCAGTATGACCATCTCTAGGTTCATTCACGTTGCTGCAAATGGCATTATTTTGTTCTTTTTATGGCTGGGTAGTATTCCATTATATATATGTACCACATCTTCTTTATCCATTCCTCTGTCTATGGAAATTTAGGTTGCTTTCATGTCTTGGCTGTTGTAAACAGTGCTGCAAAGAACATTGGCGTGCATGTATCTTTTCTAAATAGAGATTTCTCTGAATGCATGCCCAGGAGTGGGATTGCTGGGTCATGAGGTAGCTCTAATTTTAGTTTTTCAAGGAACCTCCACACTGTTTTCTGAAGTGGCTGCACCAAATTACATTCCCACCAACAGTGTAGGAGGGTTCCCTTCTCTCCACAGCCTCTCCAGCATTTATTGTTTGCAGACATTTTGACGATGGCCATTCCAACTGGTGTGAGGTGGTACCTCATTGTGGTTTCGATTTGCATGTCTTCAATAATTAGTGATGTTGAGCATCTTTTCATGTACCTTTTGGCCATCTTGTTTTCTTTGAAGAAATGTCTATTTAGGTCTTCTGCCCATTTTTTGGATTCAGTTGTGTTTTCTGATATGGAGCTGCCTCAGCTGTTTGTCTCTTTTGGAGATTAATCCCTTGCTGATTGCTTCATTTGCAAATGCTTTTCCTGTTCTGAGGATTGTATTTTTGTTTATGGTTTACTTTCCTGTAAAAAAGCTTTTAAGTTTAATTAGATCCCATTTGTTGATTTTTGTTTTTATTTTCATATTGTAGGAGGTGCATCAGAAAAGATCCTGCTGTGATTTATGTCATACGGTGTTCTATGTTTTCCTCTAAGAATTTTACAGTGTGTGGCCGTACATTTAGGTCTTTAATCCATTTTGAGTTTATTTTTATGTACGGTGTTAGGGAGTGTTCTAGTTTCACTCTCTTGTATGTAGCTGTCCAGTTTTCCTGGCAACACTTATTGAAGAGACTTTCTTCTCTGCATTGTATAGTCTTACCTCCTTTGTCATAGAATAAGTGACCACAGGTTTGTGGGTTTACCTCTGGACTTTCCGCCCTGTTCCATCGATGTATATTCCTATTTTTGTGCCAGTACCATAGCATCTTGATTACTGTAACTTTCTAGTGTAGACTGAGGTCAGGAAGGTTGACTCTTCCAGCTTCATTCTTCTTTCTCAAGATTGCTTTGGCTATTTGGGGTCTTTTCTATTTCCATACAAATCTTGATGGAGAGTGTTGTTTCATATTTGACAGCCTGTAACTTGCTGTGAAGAATGTATAGGACACAGAGCAGGATACAGGCTTATCTGCAACAATGTGCTGGGAAATTTCTTCTTGTTATTTGGAGACCCCACCCCACCCCAGAGCATTAGATACTGCTTTAAACAAAGTCTTCTCGTGGGAAAAAAAAAAATTCTAAAGAGAAGTACCAGGACTTCTGTTCAGTCCTGTCACTCTGGATACACGGTCCTTATTTTAAGACTCTGGATTCCTGACTCTCAAACTCCCTGCAGTTTTACCGAGTCAGAAAAACCCACTGAGCAGCCTTTCAGACAGACGAGGGCAGTCTGAACTCAGCAGAGCTAACCTCCACTTACATAGCAAGGCAGGTCCTGCCCCTGAAACTGGCTCATGGAAGCAGAGGCTGAACGGTCCTTTTCTAAACTGGAGGTTTTAACAGATGAGGGGTGTTGATCGTGCAGTGGGTGTGAGTTTACTCCTGATTTAAAGGCAGATGGCCGGGCACAGTGTCTTCAATGTCCATTTTTTTAGCATCCCATTTTTAAAATATAATTATCTTTCCTTATTTATTTTTGGCCAGGCTGGGTCTTCACTGCCGTGTGGGTTTTTCCTCTAGCTGCAGCAAGTGGGGACTACTCTCTCGTTGGAGTACTCCGGCTTCTCAGCGCGGCGGCTCTCCCCTTGTTGCAAAGCACCAGTCCTAAGGGCATGGGCTTCGGTAGTTGTGGGGCATGAACTCAGTAGTTGTCGCGCAGGGACTTAGTTGTTCTGCGGCATGTGGAATCTTCCCCGACCAGAGACTGAACCTGTGGCTCCTGCACTGGCAGGCGAATTCTCATCCGCTGCGCCAACAGAGCTGTCCTAGCATCCAATTTAATAGCATCAGTAAAATCCTTCATCTCAGCCCTGATGATGCTGGATGGCGCTCAGGAAAACAGCGCCTCCAGTGGACGGGGTTTGGAGAGCCACCCTGGCTGGCCGGGCCTTTGCTGCCAGAGGCCGGGTCAGAGGAGGGCCCCGGTGGCGCCCCCCAGAGGCCGCCTGCACTTTCTCTGCTTCTGCCCAAGCCCTGTCTTTCCTGCGTCAGGCAAGAGGGTTTGTCTCCGGAGTTAAATGTAGGGTATTTGCTATAGTTCATCCAAGATTCTTCTCCAGAGGAAAGGGTTTGTCCCTTCCAGCAGAGCCAGTAAGCTCCAATCTCCTGCCGTGCCAGGGTACCCACCGCGCGGGGCCCGCCGGAGAGACAGGCGACTGCACCCGCCTGCCCGCCCGCCTGCCCGCCCAGGC
Organism: Cervus canadensis; assembly: GCF_019320065.1. Lineage (NCBI taxonomy): Eukaryota > Metazoa > Chordata > Mammalia > Artiodactyla > Cervidae > Cervus > Cervus canadensis. The sequence goes on along the minus strand of NC_057416.1, from coordinate 37,870,014 downwards.
GGGAAAGGGCTTGGGGGGTGGTATGAGACGGGAGGAGCCCGGCTCCCTTAAGAGGTTACCGCTGCATGGCTGAAAGAGCCAGGGAAAGGGAAAGTGTGTTTAAAATCGCTTGGAAAGTTTTATTAGTAGAAGGTACCACTTTAACAGAAGTATTTGGACCTTCTGTTATTCTGCTATTTGAGGATTTTCTATAAGTCCTTGGGATAACTTGAAGAAGCTGAGCTAGGCTGGTAGATCCCAGTTAAACTCTCAGAATGCTATGTCCAGACTATTCTCCCTCCCCACCAAGACCTGCATATTTAATATTCTCCAAAAATTTTAAGTATGCTCCGTGCGCGGTCACCATGTGCGCCGGCCGTTCCTAAGGCTTTGCCCTTGTGCAGGGCCCGCAACGCCCTCAGATGCTGCCTCGTGGCTCACTGGAATGGCCCCTGGAGGATGCAGTTTTGACCTCCGTTTCAAAACCCCCAAAGCGAGGTCCAAGCACAGGGCTATATTTTTTGTTGTTGTAACCTCTGGCTGCGCGGGGTCTTCATTGCTGGGCGGGCTTTCTCTCGCTGGCGGTGAGCGGGGCTCCTCCCTCGTTGCGGTGTGAACCTTCTCTCGTTGCGGAGCACAGGCTCCAGAGCGCAGGCCCAGTAGTGGCGCTGCACACACAGGTTTAGTTGCTCCCAAGCACGTGGGATCTTCCCAGCCCAGGGATTGAACCCGTGTCTCCTGAATTGACACGTAGGTTCCTGGTGGTTCAGCTGATAAAGAATCCACCTGCCGAGGCAGGAGATGCAAGAGAGGCAAGTTCAATCCCTGGGTGGGGAAGATCCCCTGGAGAAGGAAATGGCAATCCACTCCAGTCTTCTTTGCCTGGAAAATCCCATGGGCAGAGGAGCCTGGTGGGCTACAGTCCTTCGGATCGCGAAGAGTCGGATTCAATTAAGCACATGTCAGGCCTGAGCTCCTTACCACTGAGCCACCAGGGAAGCCGCCAGGGCTGTATTCATTCAACAGACGCTCACGGGTGTCCTGTCCTCAGACTGGCCCAAAGGGCAGTGTTCGCGGTGGAGAAAATGTAGCTGCAGCCTCATCCACTAACCTCCTTTCTCTGTGTATCTGTTCCAATTTCTACGTGTGCCTCCGTGGAGACTGCAATATTGGGAGAAAGGCACAGTTCCCACCGCCCAGGGGGTCCTGACTCTGGGGCTGTGTGCTCCCCTCACCCCAACCCCACCCAAGGTCACAGCGGGATCTGCTCTGTTAATTGCTTGAGAAAGAATCCCAAATCCTGAAACCATGGGGAAGTATTTCCCAGTATTTCCTGTTAGTTACAGATCCACCTGCCTTCAGGTCCATGAGTAGTTCATCTGTATAATTAGTTCAGCAAATGGTTTTTAAACTAAGATGAAACTATGTTTTTGTGGTTTTCTTTCAAGTATAGCGGTATGTTACTTACAGACCCTCCCCTGCTCATGGCCACCAGACGGCTATCATCACCGGCTGAGGCTCATTATTCGTGCAGTTAGTTAAGGAGGTGAAAAGTCGGGATAAAGGGACTCCAGACTTTAATATTCAAACAAGACTAAACAGACCATTATGCCTCCTTCGCTAGACTGAATCTAGAGAATTTTAATGGACAGAAACACTGTTGATAGTATTTTCCTTTCCTATTTTATTTTTGATGTGAAAGAATTTGTAGGGATGTGTTGTTTCATCTCCTCCCGAGTCCAAGTGAAATCTCTTCCCTTTTGCGTGTTTCCTGGATTACATTTTTATTGTGTGCCTAGGAATCAATATTCCAGATACATGCACAAGTGCACACATTGAAATGAACATGACTTCATTTATTTTCATGATTAGACATTCAAATAAAAGTGCTGGGGTGTCTGTTTTCATATTCATAGGTTGAGATCCGTACATCAGAGGTATTTGTATAAGTGACACTTTTATTACGTTCATTTCATTTGCAATATGATAGTGGATCATAAATATGTTACTTTTATGCCACCAAATCTGATTTGTGGCACTTAGCCCTCACAAGGAGAATACTTGATATTTTATGGAGCGCCTTTCGTCCAAGAAGCGTTTTGCCACAAGGGGCCAGGCTCTGCCAGGTGTGTAAATCACGCTGGCAACCCTCTGCACGTCCGCTGCTCCATCAGCCGCACGGTTGGGGCCGAGGGTGGCCGTGACTTCTCTGCGTGCCCGGAGGCGAGGGTGAGACCTTGAATTTGGGGAAGAAGGAGGCTCAGGCGGGCTCTGTGCGCTGCCATTGGGTCCTGACAGCCGACAGCCCACATCCACCCCACGCTCAGCCTTCACCATGGACCGCAGGGGGCATCGAGCCCTGCAGACACACACAGGTAAACGCCGGCCCTTGCCTTCCAGAGGTCACAGCCGGGGGGCCGTGCGGGAGACCACCTGTCCCCCCACCACGGGATGGAGGCGCTGAGCCAGAGGGAACGGTAGGGGCCCGCCCCCCGCCCTCTGACGGATGCAGGTGCCTGTTCCCTGGCACATCACAGGGCTGACGCATGTGCCAGCCAGTGCAGTGGGAGTGAAAGAAGAGACCAAACGTCACACGGCGCAGGCTTCCTGCAGGGCTGAGCCCCCACCCCAGACCTGGAGGGCAGAGACTCGTGGGCCTCCCCACCAGCCCGGCCTTCCCCCCGCTCCTCCTCCCCTTTCTCCAGCATCAGTGCCTGATCCCGGACCTCCTCCCCAGCCGCCCCTACACACACACACACACACACAAAATCAGTAACACACTCAGGGCCCCAACCGCCCCTACACACATGCACACACACAATCAGTAACACACTCAGGGCCCCAACCGCCCCTACACACACACACACATACCACACACACACACACCAGTAACACACACACATACCCCACCCCCTACAGACACACAGACACACACATACACACACCAGTAACACACACACATACCCCACCCCCTACACACACACAGACACACACCAGTAACACACTCAGTGCTCCAACCACCCCTACACACGCATACAAACACTGCCCCCCTACACACACACACAATCAGTAACACACTCAGGGCCCCAACCGCCCCTACACACACACACACCCCACTCTCCCCCCACACATACCCCACCCCCTACACACACACACACAATCAGTAACACACTCAGGGCCCCAACCGCCCCTACACACACGCACACCCCACCCCCTACACACATGCAGACGCACGCACGCGCATGCACACACACCCCGATAACACACTTGGTGCTCCTGCAGCCTCCTTCATGACACTCACGTCATAGCATCGTGTGTGAGTGTGACACATGCGGCTGGGGGCCCTGGAGCCGGGATTTCTGAATTCCAAACCCCCTCTACATCAGTTACAGGACAGACAGGTTATTTACATTTCTGTGCCTCCGTTTTCTCATCTGCAAAATGGGCACGATGATGATGCTTTCCCGTCAGGTGGGTGTGAGAACTGAGTGATCTAAAAGAACAGAGGGCTTCTGCGAGTGCCCCATAGCTGCTGTGGAAGTTGTACTAACATTCGAGTCTTATAATAACTCTCTAGCTCGAGTGACAGTACATGTAATAAGTGATGCCAATAGTCCTGTCTCTGTCACTGTTACCAAGTGACCCTGTGTCTCCCTCCACGAGTGCCGTGGAAGCAGGAGGCTTTGTATGGCTTCCCAGCAGATGGCACAGAGTGGGTACTTGCAGAATATTTAGTGAATGAATGAATGATTGGACAAAGCAATGGTCCACCTGCTCACACAGTGCCCGACCCACCGGCTTCTTCAAAAGCCTGACTGCCACTTATAGCCACCGACCCGTGATGCTGCCGACAGGCCCAGGGTGCTCAGGTCCCCCCGTGTCCACACGGAAGGGCTTCCGTCCTTCTGCCTGTGTGACTAGGGGACCCGCCCTTCCCGCCCAGCAACCACTGAGGAGAGAGGCTCTGGGAGGGGCCAGCCACTCCAGGAGGGGACACGGTCAGACCCCGGGCCCTGCAGCACCCCAGACCTCACCAGTGCTCGGTGCGGAGAGAGCTTCTGCTACAGCCCAGCCACCACCGCCTCCGTGAGCCCCGAGGGGGGACGGAGCCAGCGCCCCCGGCTCTGCACCGCCTTGTCCCCCGCTGCTGGTGGTTTTGGCAGCCATCCGCACGCCTGGCCCAGACACCACGTCTGCGTTCCACAGCACTCCGGAACCATTGAGCAGAATGAGCTGCTGGAGCCAATGTTTAGGAAACACGTCCATCAGCGTAGGAGCCTCTCTGTAATCAGGGCGTTGTCAGCAGGCGCGGGGCCGCATGGTGCAGCTGCAGAGGAGTCTGAGTGACCCAGGCGTCCTCTGGTGATGGAGATACGGGGGGAGTGTGTGTGGGGAGGGCACGAGCCATCTGGAAGGGAACAGAGGTGGAGTCGTGGTCCCTTGGCCACCAGACAGCCACTGAGAGCGCCCCGGCCTGGACCCCAAGCACAGCAGGTGGAGCCCTGGCCTCGAAATGAGCAGTGCCGCCTGCCTGCCCACCTCACGGGTCCCCTTCCCGCCTCACCTCTGCTCAAGCGCTCAGTGCTGGCCCCCTCCCCCCAGGCGACCCTCCAGTGCTGTGACTGCCCCTCTGGGCTTCATGTTCCGGGGGCCACGGGTGAACAGGCGGTGGTTGGTGCCTGGGCCTACTGGGGACGGGCTGTGGGCAGTGCACGTGGCCCCTCTTTACTTTTCCGTCTGTTCCACTCACATCCTGATGACTTGCATACAGGGTGACCCGGGGCCTCCAGTTTCTAGCCTGTAGACCCGGAATCAGAACGCCCACCACCCCGGTTCGCTGTGGAATTTACTGAGTCCCTTGAGGCTGGGTCCGGGCCTCGCCAAGCGTCAGTGAGCAATGTTGCTGCTGTGGCTAAGTCAGGCGGTCCAGGTGCCGTCGTGGCCAGCGCAGGCCCGCGAGCTGGGGTGACTGTGCCCTCCCACGGGGCTTTGGGCTTTTGTGGTTGGCTCTTGTTGTTTTAAGATATAATTCACATAATACTAATCATTTTAAAGCAGTGGTCTCCAGCCTTTCTGGCACCAGGGACTGGTTTTGTGGAAGACAATTTTTTCATGGACCAGAGCTGGCTGGGATGGTTTGGGGATGATTCAAGCGTGTTACGTGTATTGTGCCCTTTATTATATTATGATTACATCAACTTCACCTCAGATCATCAGGCATTAGATTGTGGAGGTTGGGGACCCCTGCTGTAAAGTATACAGTCCAGGGATCTGTAATACACTCACACATGGTTGCACAGCCGTTCAGGTCAGTCCAGTCGCTCAGTCGTGTCCGACTCTTTGCGACCCCATGGACTGCAGCCCGCCAGGCCTCCCTGTCCATCACCAACTCCTGAAGCTTACTCAGACTCATGGTGATGCCATCCAACCATCTCATCCTCTGTACGTTCCCTTCTCCTCCTGCCTCTTCAATCTTTCCCAGCATCAGGGTCTTTTCCAGTGAGTCAGTTCTTCACATCAGGTGGCCAAAGGATTGGAGTTTCAGCTTCAGCATCAGTCCTTCCAATGAATATTCAGGACTGATTTCCTTTAGGATGGACTGGTTGGATCTCCTTGCAGTCCAAGGGATGCTCAAGAGTCTTCTTCAACACCACAGTTCAAAAGCATCAATTCTTCGGCGCTTAGCTTTCTTTATAGTCCAACTCTCACATCCGTACACGACTGCTGGAAAAACCATAGGTTTGACTAGACAGACCTTTGTTGGTAAAGTAATGTCTCTGCTTTTTAATATGCTGTATATGTTGGCCATAGCTTTTCTTCCAAGGAGCAAGTGTCTTTTAATTTCATGGCTGCAGATTCACCATCTGCAGTGATTTTGGAGCCAAAAAACAAAAAAAAAGTCTCTCACTGCTTCCATTGTTTCCCCATCTATTTGCCATGAAGAGGTGGGACCAGATGCCATGATCTTGGTTTTCTGAATGTTGAATTTTAACCCAGCTTTTTCACTCTCCTCTTTCACTTTCATCAAGAGGCTGTTTAGCTCTTCTTCACTTTCACTTTCTGCCATAAGGGTGGTGTCATCTGCATATCTGAGGTTATTGATATTTCTCCCAGCAATCTTATTTCCAGCTTGTGCTTCATCCAGTCATGCATTTCGCATGATGTACTCTGCATATAAGTTAAATAAGCAGGGTGACAATATACAGCCTTGACGTACTCCTTTTCCTATTTGAAACCAGTCGTTGTTCCATGTCCAGTTCTAACTGTTGCTTCTTGACCTGTATACAGACTTCTCAGGAGGCAGGTAAGATGGTCTGGTATTTCCATCTCTTTAAGAATTTTCCACAGTCTGTTGTCATCCACACAAAGGCTTTGGCATAGTCAATAAAGCAAAAGTAGATGTTTTTCTGGAACTCTCTTGCCTTTTCGATGATCCAGCAGATGTTGGCAACTTGATCTCTGGTTCCTCTGCCTTTTCTAAATCCAGCTTGAACTTCTAGAAGTTCACAGTTTATATACTGTTGAAGCCTGGCTTGGAGAATTTTGAGCATTACTTTGCTAGCGTGTGAGATGAGTGCAATTGTGCGGTAGTTTGAGCATTCTTTGGCATACACAGCCATTACCACTGCTTAATTCTGGAGTATCTTCATCTCCCCAGAAGAAACCCTGGGCCCAACTGCAGTCACTTCCCATTCCCCCCACCCTCACCCCAGCCTTTGGCAACCACCAACTGGCTTTGTATGGATTAGCTTACTCTGAACATCTCATAGGAATAGAACCACAGGAACAGAAAAGGTTCGCTTCTTTCACTGAGCATCATGTTGCCAACGTTCATCTGTGTTGTCACATGTATCTGAATTCTGTCCCTTTTTGTGACCATTAATATTCCCCTGTATAGACAGACCAGTTTTATTTATCCATTCATCAATGGATGGGCAGGTGGGTCATTTCCACTTCTGGGCTGTTAGGAATCACGCTGCCGTGAATATTTGGGTGTAGGTTTGCACAGACATGTATTTTCTGTTCTCTGGGATGTCCACCAAGCAGTAGAGTTGCTGGATGTGTTTTTTTGAGGACCTACCAGACTGTTTTTCTCGTGCCAAACTGTTCTGTTTCAGAAGACCATCTTGCTGAGATAGGACTTTCGCATTAGCTGGAGGAGAGGGTTCTCAGCAGGGCCAGGAGGGGGCGGGGGGCCCCTGCCGACAACCTGCCCGCAGAGCCCCGTGTTCACATAGGACTTCAGGCCACGGCCTCCCCCTCAAACCCAGGTGCCCACTTGGCTCCCCTGTGTTGACTCTTTTCTCTGCTTTCTCCCTACTCTAATTTATGGAAGTATAGTTAATTTATAATGTGGTGGTAATTTCTGCTATACAGCACGGTGATTTGGGTATACATACATGTACATCTATACGCATTCTTTTTCGTATTCTTTTCCATATACTTTATCATAGGATGTTGAATAGCGTTCCCTGTGCTATACAGTAAGACCTTGCGTTTATCCATCCTGTATCTTATAGTTTGCATCTACTAACCCCAAACTCCCGATCCTTCCCTCTCCCACCTCCTTTCCCCCTTGGCAACCACAGATCCATTCTCTGTGTCTTTGGGTCCGTTTCTGCTGCATAGGTAAGTTCACTTGTGTCATATGTTAGATTTCACATGTAAGTGATATCATATGGTGTTTGTCTTTCTCTGCCTGACTTACTTCACTTAGTATGATAATCTCTTGGTCCATCCACATCTCTACAAGTGACCCAGTTTTGTTCCTTTTTATGGCTGAGCAGTAATCCATTGTATGTGTGTACCACATCTTTATCCATTCACCTGCTGATGGTCATTCAGGTTGCTTCCATGTCTTGAAAAGTGAAAGTCACTCAGTTGTGTCCAACTCTGAGACCCCACGGACAATACAGTGCATGGAATTCTCTAGGCCAGAATACTAGAGTGGGTAGCCTTTCCCTTCTCCAGGGGATCTTCCCGACCCAGGGATCAAACCCAGGTCTCCCACATTGCAGGAGGATTCTTTACCAGCTGAGCCACAAGGGAAGCCCATGTCTTGGCTATTGTAAATAGTGCTGCTATGAACATAGGGCTTCCCAGGTGTCTCAGAGGTAAAGAATCCACCTGCCAATGCAGGAGATGTGGGGTTGATCCTGGGTAGGGAAGAAGGAAATGGCAATCCACTCCAGTATTCTTGCCTGGGAAATCCCATGGACTGAGGAGCCTGGCAGACTACAAGCCCATGGAGTCTCAAAAGAGTCGGACACAACTTAGCGATTAAAACAACAAACAATGAACATAGGAGTGCATTCATCTTTTTGAAGTAGAGTTTTCTTCAGATATATGCCCAGGAGTGGGATTGCTAGATCATTTGGCAATTCTGGTTTTAGTTTTTTGAAGAAACTCCATGCTGTTTTTCATCATGGCTACACCAGTCTTTTTTCCCACCAACAGTGTAGCAGGGTTTCCTTTTATCCACACCTCTCCAACATTTGTTATTTGTAGACTTTTAAACAATGGACATTCTAACCAGTGTGAGGAGGTACCTCATTGTAGTTTTCTCTAATAATTAGCGGTGTTGAGCATTTTTTCATTGTTCCTGTTGGCCATTTGTATTTCTTCTTTGAAGAAATGTCTATTTAGGTCTTCTACCCATTTTTTGATTGGCCTTTTTTTTACTGAGTTATATGAGATGCACGTATATTTTGGAAATTAAGCCCTTGTCGGTTGATCATATCATTTGCAAATATTTTCTCCCAGTCCATAGATTGTCTTTTCATTTGGTTTATGGTTTCCTTTGCTGTATAAAAGATTATAAGTTTGATTAAATCCCATTTATGTTTGCTTTTATTTCTATTGCCTTGGGAGATGGACCTAAGGAAACGCAGGTGTGATTTATGTCAGAGAATGTTTTGCTGTGTTCTCCCCTGGCTTTATGGTGTCATGTCTTACATTTAAGCCTTAAGTCGTGTTGAGTCTCGTTTTGTGTGTGGTGTGAGGATGTGTTCTACTTCACTGATTTACACGCAGCTGTCTAATCTTTGCCAGCATGAGTTGCAAAAGAGATTGTCTTTTCCCCATTGTATATTCTTGCCTTCTTTGTTGAAGAGTAAGTGATGTTTAGGTGAGTGTGTTTATTTCTGTGCTAGCTCTTCTGTTCTGATGATCTATGTCTCTTTCTGTGCCAATACCATGCCATTTTGATTACTCCAGCTTTGTAGTACTGTCTGAAGTCTGGGAGGGCTATGCCTCCTGCTTTGTTCTTCTTCCTCAGGATTGCTTTGGCAATTCTGGGTCTTCCATGGTTCCATATAAATTTTAGGATTATTTGTTCTTATTCTATGAAAAATGTCATGGGTAACTTGATGGGGATCACATTAAGTCTCTGGATTGCTTTGGGTAGTATAGCATAGCCATTTTAACAATATTAATTCTTCTGATCCAAGAGCATGGGATATCTTTCCATTTCTTTGAATCATCTTCCATTTCCTTTATTAATGTTTTATAGTTCTTAGCACGTAAGTCTTTTGTCAGCTTGGTCAGGTTTATTCCTAAGGGTTTTGTGTTTTTGTTTTTGTTTTGGATGCAATTTTAAAAGGAATTGGTTTTTCACTTTTGCACTCTCCCGGCTTTAAACCACACAGTCCTCCCCTGTATCTGCCACCTGTGGGAGTGGTCTGGGCACACGCATGATCTGCCTTCCAGTGAGGCTTAGATACCCCAACTGTCTTTACTTACTTGTCCTAGACCTGGAAACATTCTGGGCCAAAGAACAGTGACATTTCAGAGTCCTTGAAAAGAAAATCGCCTGGAGAAGTTTTTTCAAATGTTTGTATTTTGTTAGGAACAAGCAAGTAGAGAGGAAGGGACTTTCCAGCTGTGTAGTCATGGGCACATACCTTAGACTCACTGAGGCTGTTTCTTCATCTGTAAAATGGGTTTAAAACTGCCTACCTGGCAAGGGGATCAAGTGACATACTGTGGACAGGGCTCCCAGTAGGATCTGAAGGCACTCAGAAGTACCCCCCTGACTGCAGGCATGAGGTGCTCTTACAGATCTGAGGTTCTCAGTATCCGCCTCCCTTTTTCGTTATCTCCCCGCCGCCCTTCCCATGTTTTTCCTTCCACCTTTTCTCCTCTCCCTATGCTGATGCCTTGCTTTCACTCTGCCCTCAGCTCCCAGGCAGCTTTGGGGTCCTCATGGTGTAGACCTCGACCTGGGGAGCTGCTGGCTGTCAGATCGCCTGGCGGTTTTCAAGGAGGGCCAGGCTGAATCCTCTTAGGAAGGATCAGATTATGCCCTGGGTCATCTGCAGCACAGACTCCCAGGTCAGGGTGGCAGCAGACCCAGCAGGTGGTGTCCAGCCTGGCACCCCTGGGTCCCTCGGCAGCATGGTGGGAGTAGCATGGTCTAGTTTCCCCTGTCTGCCTCCCTGGGTCCCAGTTTTCTTCCCCAGGAGACCTTCGCCAGAGCTCTGAGTGACCCTCGGCTCTGAGCCGTCAGAGAGGCTCTGCTGTAGGGATACCACTCAGAGCAGAGGCCAAGGCTCTGCTGCATGAGATCCGCTGCCAGACAAGGCGTGGGGACAAGGGCTGCAGGGCAGGTAAGGGATGAATGAACGGACAGTTTCCCAGGCCGAGGGCTCCTGACACATGGATTATTACTTTTTAAAACTTAACAAAAAATGACTATGTAATTAACACATAAAGTTAACGAAGCAGGAACACATGAAGGGACAAGAACCCCAAATCCCATCCTCTTGAGGATGAGTCTCTCCAAAACTGCCAGTTAATTCAGAAAACTGAAAAGCAAAAAAAGTGCCCCAAAAGTCCTAGCTAGGAATCCCTGGCTCCATTCCGGGATGTGTGTCCCAGGCAAGAGGGGTTTTCTTGGCGCGCCCCTCGGGCCACCGCCTCTGGAACTGGGGGGAGCGTGCCCGGAAAAAGTCTTCGAGAAACCAGTGCACACGGGAGGTTCCGTCCAAACAAACAGGCCGTCGGCCCTGTGGGTGAGCTGAGCTCTCCTCAGGAACCGGCGGGCCACTCTCCGCCGGCCGCCGCTCGTTTACCGGGGACGCTGTGCTGTGCCGACCGCCTTCCCCGGCCCCGCGGCGGCACAGCCCGGCCTCTGGTGACCCTGCTCTGTCTGTCTGCTCTCTCGTCCGCAGCGGTCAGGAATGACAGGAACAAGAAGAAGAAGGAGCCTTCGAAGCAGGAGTGCCCGGAGAGCTACGAGATGACGGCCGAGCTGGACGACCTCACTGAGAAGATCCGCAAGGCTCACCAGGAAACCTTCCCCTCGCTCTGCCAGCTGGGCAAGTATACCACGGTGAGAGGCCCCGCCCACGCCGCGCCGCACGCACGCACGCACAGACGCACGCACGCACGCCCGCACGCACGCACAGACTCCTGCATATGCTCATGCACGCATGCGCCCTCGCCCTGCCGTGCAGGTGCACTAGCACCGACGCGGAGGCACGTGCACCCGCCCGCCCGCCGACCCTGGGCGGGAAGGACCCAGCTCGGTAAGGGGGCTCTTCACCACCGTCCAGTCTGGGGGTTTCAGCTGCGGTTGCGTCGAGTGGGCGCTTCCTCCCTCACAGTCACAACGCACAGGTGGGACCCGTGCGCGGCTCCGGGACCGGGTAACGGAGACGAGGCCCGTGTTCCCAGGGACTTTTTCCTGGGCGGAGGGGTCGAGGGGGTACTAGGCAGGTTTCTGCAGTCTCGGCGGTCTCAGTGGTCTCGACAGACGGCCGCTGGGAGCGCAGGGCTTTCCATCTGGGAGAGCCCGCCCGGGGAGGGAGGGGGGGGAGCGAGGCCTCCGAAGGACAAGGGTGAAGGGGCCCTGGGAAAGCATAGGGGGGCCGCCCCGCGAGGCCCTCCGCTACCCCCTCCTTCCCGGGCATTGGCTCGCTGGGTCAGAAATGAAGAGAAGGGGGAGGCGGGGAGATGGGGCAGGAGGCCTGTGTTGGCTGCTCTGGATGTGCCCGGGGGGGGGGGGGGGGGGGGCGGATGGCGTCAGGTGTTTGGATTTTTCAAACTGATGTTTGTGCGTGTCGTGTTCACTGACGTGTAAATGTGTTTCTAGTGAGTAGCAGGTGATAGGCTCTCAAGAATGAGTGAGTGTAACTCGAATGTCGGTCTGGGTTCTTAAGTTCACGCTGCCCACCTAAGATGCAGGTTCTTTTGTAAAAATTCCAAATGTTGCAGTTTTGCTGATTTGATGACTGATGTGCTGGAAAAAGAACTGCATGAAAGGTCATAGAGATAAGAGGCGATGATGATGCCAGAAAAAGAGTGAGTGAGTCGCCTGCAGGCTGTGTGGTCAGTGGCACCAGCTTCGGAAGAGCTGGCCCTGGACTTGGACACAGGTCCCCTGGCGGACCTGCTGACGACGGGGAACCGAGAGCCTGCTTCCCCCTTGGCCAGCTTACAGAGCACCAGCCCTTAAAGTGCAGGTTCTAATTCAGCGGGTGTGGCTCTCAGGTGCCGCTGGTCTGCACACCACACTCTTGAGTAGCAAAGGCCACAAATGCACTTCGAGTAGCAAGACCCAGGATGACATTCTGGGCCCGGCACCCCATGCCCTGGTGTCAGGGAGAAGAGATGCTGGCCCATCTGTGAAGGTGCTGACCTGGCCTGGCTACTGACCTAGTATGCCAGTCCCCCTTGAGCTCGGGGTCCGACCCAGGGCACATGCGGGATGGGCAACGTTGGGAGCTTTGAGGTCAGCCCGGGAGGGGAAGCAGAGCCAGAGACCTGGGTGATGCTCTGAATCAGGAACCAGGCGCCAGGTGTATGTGGTTTAAATCCTGCTTAACCACCAAGCAGCGGTGGGACTGTGTGCTCGTTACTTGACTTCTCTCTGCCTCGGTTTTGGGTTTCAGTCTGTAAGCAGTGGAGAGAAGTCTAGTTTGTGATGAGGGATCTTTGTTACGGTTACTGTCATCGTTACTACAGCCGATGCTCACTGAGCATTTAGTTCGTGCCGAGGGCCACATCGAGTCTCTCACCTTGTGATTTCTTTGGTTCCTTCCAAGGCCTCCTTGAGGCCGGCACAAGGCCCCCATGTCTCAGAGGAGTAAGTCACTTTCCCCGCGTCCCATAGATACCAAGTGGCCTTCGACACGGGCAGTCTGACTCCAAGGCAGCTCTTTTAACCCCAGACGGTGCCCTGCACCTCAGGAGGGTGGGCGGTGAGGCAGGATGGAGGCAAGAGCCCCTGGGCATCTCTGTGGGAGGAGGGGCTGTTAACCAGGAATAAATTAGACCTTTCACTCCAGAAGACAGAGTAAAAGAGAACAGTCACGGCAGGGAGAGCTTCCTGGAGGTGGAAGCTTCTGAGCCAGGCCAAGCAGTGAGAGACAGTTGAGGGGTCACTTGTTGTCTGGTCGGGGCCCCAGCCCTCTTCTGCTGGCAGGGATGTCTTAGGGTGGCCTCGTCCGTCTTGCAGACCCTGACTCACCTGGTCATCAGATAAAGTGGCGGCACTCTGGTCTGGAGGTCAAGGCAAACACAAGTACGGATGGCACTTGCCTTTCTAGAGCACGTGGCCTGGGACCAGACCTCGCCTCAGGACGGTCCCGTCTGTGGTTGGCACACCAGGACTCGGGTGGGCCTCTCTGGGCCCTTCCCCACCTCCCTCCTCCTGGGGAGCCTCTTCTTTGGGATTCTCTTTGGACCTGAGGTCTGATCCACCTGCTTCCAGGCCGGGGGGCTCACACAGCAGGCCCACCGCCCGCCTCAAGGCTTTGTGCAGCTGCAGGGTGAGCGTGGTACACACGGGGGGCTGGGGGTAATGGACACTCCTGGGAGCAACCCCCACCCGATGGCAGAGAATGACCAGCTCCCCGACAAGGTGGAACCCCCTCCCACTGCCCTCGCCTCCCCTATGCTTCCCAGAATTTCTGCTCAAAGGAGCAGCTTGTGTTCAATTCCTAGTTTCAGGGTCTGCTCTCAGCCCCAGACAGGGGCTCCCCAAGAGCCTCCAGCACCCCTTTCCGTGCCTCTTTGGATCTAGTGGGGAGTGTGGCTGTTAAGTCCCATCTCCTGACTCCTTGCAGAAGCTGCTCCAGAGCTCGGGGTCTAGCTGTTTTTTTTTTATTGTAAGCAACTTCCAGTCCTTTCTGAAAGTAAATAAGTAAAATTCAGAAGTAAATAAGTAACAGCAGGCATGATACATTCTTTGAAGGCTCTTGGTTCTGGGATGAGCTCTTTTTATAAAAAGGTTTCCTACAGGCCACGGCTCCCACTGCGAGGGAACTTCATGCACCTTTGCCAGGCTGGCACCCTCATCAGACGCCTGTGGCAGAAGTAGGTGGAGAGGAGTTAAAAAGGCAGCTAGCTGCCCATCTCCAGATCCTCGAAAGAGTGGCTCCTTCTCTTCCCTAATTAGGGTTGATTTGGGACCCTAGTCGGGCATCCCTGTGGCTCAGCTGGTGAAGAATCCGCCTGCAATGTGGGAGACCTGGGTTCGATCCCTGGGTTGGGAAGATCCCCTGGAGAAGGGAAAGGCTCCCCACTCCAGTATTCTGGCCTGGAGAATCCCATGGACTCTGTAGTCCATGGGGTCGCAAAGAGTCGGACACGACTGAGCGACTTTCACTTTGGGACCCTAGTCAGGGCCCAGGAGGCTGTGGGAGGGGAGGGCAGGGGCCTGGCCCCCACCCTCCACGCCCAGGCCTGGGCAGGCGCTCAGCTGCAGGCTCAGTGCTGGGTTCCTTGGGGAGACCTCTGACGCCTCCCCCAAAAACAAGGCAAGGAAGGAGTCCTTGTGGGCGCAGGCGGTGGATGACCCACCCTCCAAAGAGGAAGCAGCCCAGCGCCGGGACGTTGGCTCTGCTTCCTTACTGAGCACCGCCGTGGCGTCCAGGTCTGAGGGCCTCTGAGGCCCAGATTCAAGCCTTGCCCGGGCTGCTTGGGAGCTCCGTGACCTTGGAGCCCTGCCACTCATCTGTGTTTCGGGACTTGGGACGGGGGCTGCCTCGTGGGGCTGCCAAGGAGGTTAAAGAGGGACACGGACCCGCCTTTCCAACACACAGGCGAGGTGGGCAGGGCTCCCCCCCTGGACCTGTGCGGCCTCACCCGGGCCTGGCTCCACGGGGCGGGACAGAGGTGATCTCCTGGAGGTGCGGGCCCAGCCTGGGCATGCAGGCTGCCCTCCTGGGGCTCGGGGGTGTGGGGAGTGGCACTGTGGGGCCACGAGGAGCCCTTAGTCCACTTGGAAAGGAGCGCGCGTGGATTGCAGAGCACCCCGGATCCCTGGGAGGAGCAGTGGTCTCACTCCTTCCTGCAGCTGGTGCCCCAGGCCCACGCCCTGCCCTCCAGCAGGGCCCCTGATTGCTGAGACCACCCGGCCGGCCAGAAGGGCGCCTGCAAGCTCCTGTCCCGGCCCAGGCATCTTAGAAGGGGGGTCCAGGAGCACCCCTGAAACCTCGCCTTCAGGGAGATCCTGCCCCATCTCCCTTGCTTCTCGCCAGACGTCTTGGGGGAACCTCCCCCGCCCCTGGAGTGGCAGGCCTGTCGGAAGCGCCCAGGTCTGAGGACCACGCTGTGTGTGTGTTGGGATCTCTGTACCCCGTCCTCCTGTGGACGGACGTGCCCAACTGCTTCTTCGCTGAGTCTCTGGGCCACAGGGAGGTGCAGCGTGTCACGCCCTTGCCATGGCCAGGCCCGGCATCTTCCAGTCTCCGGGGTTTCCAACCAGGAGACAGGCTTCCAGAGACAAAGTCCAGGCTCTGTGGTGCCCCGAGGGGCGGGCCGGGCAGACTGCAGCTCACTTCGCTGGGCCTTAGGTCTGCAGGAGGGCGGTGATCCACCCGCCAGGTGAGCGGTCCTGGGAGTTGGACGGAGTGCGTGTCCAGCGCTGAGAAGGGGCCTGGCTCTTGGGAAGCCCCGAGGAGGGGCCAGTCCGGAGGCAGCATCTCTGCTGGAAACGTGACCGTGGATGCCGGGAACATGCTTCAGATGAAACTCAAGAGGGCCTTGGCTTCTCGGGGCTGAGACGCTGGGCTCCCTGAGGCCCTCGCTGCCCCCGGGACCCTCAGCTCCGTGTTCCCTTTCAGAGTTTCTGCAGACGGGCGTGACGTCCCCGCGACCCCACCTCCGCGGCCGGGCCTTGTTCTGGAAGTAACTCCAGTCAGAGCAGCGGAGAGCCGGGCGGCGGGGAGGGGGCGCCTTGCGCGACCGCAGTGGCCGTTTCCCTGCGTGTCGGGTGGGGCTGGGCTGGGCCGCTGCTCCAGAGGCCTGGGGGGCGCATTCGGCCCTCGCGGGGCGGGCTGGGTCCTGCCCTGGGGGGCGGGGGGCTCTGCTTCTCTGAGCCCGTCCCCCCACCCTCCCTCCCCGGTGCCCCCCAGCCGCCTCCATCAGTGCCCGAGCTGGCCGAGCTCGCACTGACGGCCGGGTTCAGACCTCAGGCTGTGGGCCCAGCACCCCAGTAGGGACACACCTGGTGGTTGTGTTTTGTCAGCCGCCTCGTCGCTTCGGTCTGCGTCGTGGTGAGTGAGACTCGCGTGCCGTTAGGATGGCTCTGCGCTCTTTGCAGGCGCCTGGCCGCGTCCCTCCTGCGAGGCCGAGGAGGTCTGCGCTCCGCCCCGAGCTGGCGCGGCGGGGACGGACCCTCTGTCGTGAGGGGCCTCGCCTGCTCACGCGCACCCCCGTGTCACCTCCCCACGGCCAGACAGAGCGCCGGGCGCGCCGCCGGAAGGTCGCGGAGGCCTCCCGCTGCCCGTGTGCGCCAGATCCGCGGGGACGGCTGGGACGGTGAGCGGGACCGCAGCCTCTGCCTGCGTCGGAGCTCCGAGCGGCCCTCACGCAGGGCTCCCTTGCAGCTCCAACCACCTTCACAAGCAGAGCTCCGTGTACAGACTCGGTGAGCCGAGCCTCCAGCGCTCTGGGCTCAGCTGTGTCCCAGGGTGTCCGGGCCCAAGCCCCAGCCTCGACCTTGTCTCTCCCTGCCAGGTCCCCCATTCCCTGGCCAGCCTCATCCTTGCGTCGGCTTTGGGAAGCTCCTCACTCAGCGATGTACTCAGCAGAAGTCTGAGCGCCCCTGCTGAGGGCGTGGCCCCTGGGGACAGGGTGGTGTGTCAGGGCGAGGGCTGGGAGCACAGGCCTGGAGCACAGGCGGCCCCTGCAGGGGTTGTCACGGAGCGGCTGGGGGAGCCCAGGCGTGCCAGACTTGGGGGCGAGGGGTTCACCCAGGGGCAGGGCAGGCCAGCAGGAGGGGCGGCCCTGCAGAGAGCCTGGGGCCGGCCCCGCTGTGCGTCTGCCCAGGGACGGAAGGGATCTGGGGGAGGCAAGTCAGCTGGATGGCCTTGCAGGCCACGGGGAGGACTTGGCCTTCTAACCTCAGTGAGATGGGACATGTTAGCAGCACCGTAACTCGCTGTGACTTAGGCTTTAAAACGATGCCCACATGCCTTTGGTTAAAGAACTCACTGTGAGGAGGCCAGGGTGGAATGAGGAAGGTCCAGGCAGGAGGTTTTGGGGGCCTTGGGGTGGGACCCCTTCCCTGGGTCCTGACACCTCTCTACGAGCGGAATGTGAAACTCTCAACCCTAGTCCATCTTAACCCGTAACTCGACATCAGTTAGACATCTTCCTGTTGCGGGTGATAGAAGCCAAACGCAGATCAACTTGGACTGAACTATAAAACCCTGGTGTGGTCTGGCGAGACTGGATGTGGCATCTCGGTGTCCCCAGGAAGGGCCCTCTGCCTGTGGCCATCCTGGCTTTCCCGGGTCGAGTGGAGCCATTGGTTCATCAGGTTACAAAGCGATGACGCCGCCTCCCATCCCTTCATTCGTTGGCGGGAGTAATTGCTAAAGAGAGCTTCTCCACTACTCGGTTATCCACTGGTCTGGAGGATAAGATTCTGATCATTTAAAAAAGATGAATCTAAGCTAAAATGTCAACTACCAACAATGCACGCCCCCCCCCACCCCCTGCCGAGCCCCAAGGCTCCCTGGTGAAGACGGAATTGTCCGCAGGTTCAGTAGGAGCGGTGTTCGGTCCCCTGCCTTCCACTGGGCTTCCCACAACTAGCCCTGACCACATTTTCTCTCCCTGTAGAATTCCAGCGCTGACCATCGAGTCCGGTTGGACCTGGGCCTCTGGGACAAATTCAGTGAACTGGCCACCAAGTGCATTATTAAGATCGTAGAGTTTGCCAAACGCCTGCCAGGTTTCACCGGCCTGACCATCGCAGACCAGATCACCCTGCTGAAGGCCGCCTGCCTCGACATCCTGGTAGGTGGGCTCCACGCCCGCTGTTGGGGTGGGTGGGGAGGAGGGGCCAGGGTGCCTCTGGGGACACACCCGGGGCTCTGGGTCCACTGCCTGATGGCCAGGGGCGCCCCCCGGAGCCGGGCAGCACCACCTACTCCCCCTGGGGTGGGGGCCCCTCTGGGTGGCCTGGGAAGCAGCCCGCAGCCCCACACCGTGGCTTCTGGGCCCTGGAGGCGTGAGGGCCCGTCATGCCCGTCCTCTGCCCAGCGCTGGCCAGGCTGGTGCCCTCGGGCAGGGAAGCTGTGGAGGTGGCAGGGGTGTGTCCCACCTGGTGTGGGGGGTGCAGGATCTCTGGAGGAAGTTGGACGCAGGGAGAGTGACGTGAGCTTTCGAGGTGTTTAAAATCATCGATTATTCTTTGTGTTACACCTTTCCTAGCTCCGGGTATAAACAGTTCTGCCAAGCAAATCCAGTTACTGTAATTAGACACACTCTCCTTCTCCTGAGGAGGAGGGAGGACTCGGACCCGTCAGTCGTGCGGTACACGCGTGTGTGTGTGTCTTCCTAGGGAAGTTGGATCTCAGGAGTGAGAACAGTTAGTCTGAAACCTGCAGGTGCCAGGGATCCTGAGTGTGTCATACCGTCTCATGAAATCAGAGGGTCTTGGATGAGCCTAGAAACGTTCAGGACAATGAAACGTCTGAGCCGGGCTGCCTGTCTTGTGCCCACGCCTGTAGTTGGTAAAGCTCAGCTTGCCTGATGCAGAGCGCCGCAGGGACCGGCTGTCTTCTGGGTGTGGTGGGCGGGGCGCTCCTCGTGGCAGTGCAGGTCTGAGGCTCCCGGGCGCGAGCGGGGGGCGTTCAGATGTGGTCCCAAGGACAGAGCCCCGCGGGCCCCTGGGTCACGTGGGGCCCCTCCTCGAAGCAAGGCTGAGCTGCAGCCAGGCGGCCCCGGGACTGGGGTCCTGACCCCACGCCGCCCGTGGGCCTGGCACCTCCAGGCTTCGGGCTCCCGGGTCTCCCTTCTGTCTGGGTGCCGGGTGACAATTGTGATCCCTGCACCCGCCGCCCTCGGGGCAGGAGGGCATGAGGGGAGCCCCCGGGACGGGGCGGGGGGGAGCGGGGGGCACCTGGCGCTGACGCAGAGCCCAGCCACTCCCTCCTGGGACCCACGCGTCAGCCCTTCTCCGTGGAGTCAGGAGGGACGGGAGCTGCTTTCCGTGACCTCTCCTGACCTCAGTTTACCCACATGTAGGGCAGGCATGAGGTCACCCGGTCCTGGGCAGAGGGTGGAACAGCCCGGGGGGCTCGGCCAGCGGCCACGAGGGAGCGGGCCGAGGCCTGCAGGCGGCTACAAGCTCTGGGCCCAACCCAGGCCGTTTTCCATCGCGCTCTGCTGGCTTCTCGGGTGCGGCCTGGTGTTGGGGTGCGGTAGGCGGGGGTAAGCTCTAGCAGGGGTGGAGGAGGCAGGCAGACGGGGATACTCATGAGGCCCTTGGCACAGCTCCTGTCCAAGACTTGTGGCAAAGACCCAGATCCTGAAAACCGCCGCGTCAGAGGGCGTCTCTCGAGTAAGGGCGCGGCCGGCTGACTGTTGAGAGGAGGCCCTGCGGAAGCCGGGAGCGCTGCGGGCGGAAGGACAGACGGACACCCCCGGGGCGGGCAGCGCTCGGTCCCTGGAAAGGGGATCCTGGGAGCTCCCGGGCTGCCCCGGTGCTGCCCCGGCCACCAGCACGGCGCACGTGTCTCCCGCGGGTCGGGCCGCGGAGGTCGCGCTGGGGTGGGCGGACGGTCCGAGGCCCCCGTGCCCCCGCCGTCTCCCCGCGGCGGGGACACCCCTGTGACGCCCAGCGCCCTTTGGGGCTCGGGGGACCGTCCAGGGAGGAGCGTCCAGGGGACCTGCCCGGGACTCGGGGGAGACGGGCTCCCGAGGGGAGCGGCTCCCTGTCCGTCCCCGGGTCCCTGTAAGAAAGGCCTCCGCCCGCGGGCCTGGGGAGACGAGGAGCAGCGCTCTGTGCTGTTGTGGCCCCGTCGCTGACTGCACCCGCTGGACGGCAGCCCCGTCTCCAGGCGATGCTCTTACTCGCGTCCTCAGTGACTCCTCCGCGGTGAGGCTGTTGGGAGAACGGAGGCCGTCCTTGCTGGAAACCCTGGCTCAGCCCCCGCACTTCGTGCGCTCCTTCCCTTTAGCCTTCAGGCCCTCCTCAGCAGCACCGTCGTCTGTAAGCCCACCGTGTCTGTGTGTGTGCACAGGGGCCACGCCGCTGTCTCGAGCTGTGCTCCCAGGACGGCATGGAGGCCGCGGTCTGAGAGCTGCGATTGTAGGGGAAGCTTGGTTTCAGACTTAGCGCTTAGTAACATGAAGTATTTCCTTTATGATTCTTTCAGTTGATAACTTGTTAACACAGTATGTTGGATCTCTTGGGTTAACTAAAACATAGTTAGATTTTAAAAAATCTTTTATCATGGAGCATAGATGGTTGGATGGCATCACCGACTGAATGGACGTGAGTCTGAGCCGCGCCAGGAGAGGAGCCTGGGGTCTGCCGTCCAGGGGCCGCAGAGACGCGGCTGAGCGACAGCAGTTGACTTGCAGTGTTGTTTGTTTGAGGTGTACGGTGCAGTGATTCGCTTATACACGTGTTCATGCGTCTCTGCTCTTTCCTCACACTCTTCCCAGTGTGTGTTATTGCAGAACCCTGAGCGGAGTTCCCTGCTCCACAGTAGATCCTTGTTGATTATACATAGTAGTATGCACATGTTCACCCAGACTCCTCATCCATCGCTCTCTTCTGCTTTCCCCCATGGAAACTAAGGCTTTCCCCCCACAGTCTGTGAGTCTGGTCCTGTTCTGTAAATAAGTTCTTTTGCATCATTGTTCAGATTGGACTTTTAACTGAGACCCTGTGGCATTTTTCTTCCTCTGACTCATTTAACTCAGTGTGACCATCTGTAGGTCCATCCATGTTCCTGCAAATGGCATTGTTTCATTTTTTAAAGTGGCTGAACAGTATCCCATTGTAAACACATACCACATCCTTATCCATCCATCAGCGGACACAGGTTGCTTCCACGTCTTGGCTGTTACAATGCTGCCTTGAACATAAGGGTGCATGTATCTTTTCGAGTTTTGGTTTTCTCTGGATATACGCTTAGGAATGGGGTTGCTAGATCATATGGCAGGTCTGTTTTTAGTTTCTTAAAGAACCTCCACACTGTTCTCCGGAGTGGGTGCACCAGTTTACATTCCCACCAACAGTGGAGGAGGGTTCCCTTCTCTCTGCACCCTCCCCAGCATTTATTGTTTGTGGATTTTTTTGATGAGAGCCATTCCGGCTGGTGTGAGGTGATACTAATATCTCATTGTAGTTTTAATTTGAATTTTTCTAATAGCAATGTCAAACATCTTTCCGTGTGCCTGTTTGCCATCTGTGCTTCTTCTTTGGATAAATGTTTAGGTCTTCTGCCCCTTTGTTGAGTGGGTTGTTTGTTTTGATGCTGTTAACCATCCTGAACTGTTGCTAAATTTGGGAGATTATTCCCTTGTCAGTCACATCATTTGCAAACATTTTCTCCCAGTCTGTGGGTTGTCTTTTCATTTTGGTGATTGTTTCCTTTGCTGTGCAGAAGCTTTTGAGTAGGTGCTATTTGTTTGTTTTCATTTTTATTTCCATTATTCTGGGAGATGGATCCAAAAAAGATACTGTTGCAATTTTTATATCAGAGAGTGCTCTGTCTGTGTTTTCCTCTAGGAGATTCAAGTGTCCAGTCTCAGATTTAGGGCTCTAATCCATTTTGAACTAATTTTTGTGTATGGTGTTAAGGAATGATCTGATTTCTTTCTTTTTTTTTGCATGTAGCTGTTCAGGTTTCTCTGCACCATTTGTTGAAGAGACTCTTTTTCCAACACTGTGTCTCCTTTCATGATGGATTGATGATGGGGCATGGTTTATTTCTGGGCTTTGTATTCTGTTCCATTGATCTTTATTTCTGTCTTGTGCCAGAAGATGCTGCTTTTGATGACTGTAGCTCTGTCGTGTGGTCTGAAGACGGGCCTGATTCTTCCTGCCCCATTCTTCTTGTTCAACATTGCTTTGGCTTCTGGGTTTTGTGTGTTTCTGTACAGATTGTTAGGGATTTTTTTTTTATCCTAGTTCTGTGAAAAAATACTATTAGTAATTTAATAGGGATTGTATTGAATCTGTGGATTGCCTTGAATAGTATGTTTCATTTTGACAATTTTGATTCTTCCAATCCAAGCATGTGGTATGTCTTTCTATCCATGTATCATCATCAGTTTTGTTTATCAGCATCTTACACTTTTCAGGATATGGGTCTTTGGCCTCTTTAGATACTAGGTTTATTCCTAGGTATTTTATTATTTTTGTTGCAGTGCTAAATGGGATTGTTTCCCTAATTTCTCTTTCTGATCTTTCATTATTAGTGTGTAAATATGCAAGAGATTTCTGTGTATCTCTTTTGTACACACACCTCACTGCATGTATTGATGAGCACTAGGTTTCTGGTAGCCACCGTAGGATTTTTTATTTATAGTGTCACGTCATCTGCGAACAGTGACACAGGTTAGCTTCTTTTCCAGTGTGGATTCCTTTTATTTTTCTTCTCTGATTGCCATGGCTAGACCTTCCATAAATGCTGAATAGAAGTGGCAAGAGTAGACCTCCTTCTCTTGTTCTCAATCGTAGTGGAGGGGCTTTCAGCTCTTCACCATTGAGTATGATGATAGTTATGCGTTTGTTGTATATGGTCTTTATTATGTTGAAGAAAATTCTGTGTCCATTTTCTGTAGAGTTTTTGATCATAAATGGGGTTGCATTTTGTCAAAAGCTTTCTCTGCATCTATTGAGATGATCATATGGTTTTTATTCTTCAGGCTGTTAATGTGATCACATTGATTTGCAGATACTGAAAAATCCTTACATCTCTATGATAAATCCCACTTGCCATGGCATATGATCCTTTAAAAGTATTGTTGGATTCGGTTTGCTGGCATTTTGTCGAGGATTTTTGTATCTTGTGTTCACCAGGAATATCAGCCTGTAATTTTCCTTTTCTGTGATACCATACCTGGCTTTGGTATCAAGGTGATGGTAGCCTTGTAGAGTGAGTTGGGCAGTGTTCTCTCCTCTGAAACTTTAAGTTTCAGAAGGGGAGGGGTTAACTTTCCTCTTAACATTTGATAGAATTTGCCTGTGAAGCCATCTGGTCCAAGACTTGTTTGTCGGAAGTTTTTAAATCACAGTTTCAGTTTCAGGGCGTCTGATTGGTTGGTCTGTTCGTATTTTCTGTTCCTTCCTGCTTCCTTCTGTCTTCCTTTCTTCTTGGAGTTTGTCGGTTTCCTCTGGGTTGTCAATTTTATCAGTGTGTAGCTGCTTGTGATGATCTCTTATGGTTCTTTGTCTCAAAGAAATGGCTTTTGGCTTCATTGACCTTTGCTGTTTTTTTTTGTTCATTTCTATTTTTTCTGCTTTGCTCTATGATGTTTTTCTAGCCTTGGGTTTTTGTTGTTCTTTCTCTAACTGTTCTAGGTATAAGATTAGGTTGTTTGAGGGGTCTTATTTTGTTTGTTTCTTGAGGTAGGTTTGTATTGCTATAAACTTCCCTCTTAGAACTGTTTCTGTTGCATCCCCTAGGTTTTTTGGGTTGTGATGTTTTCATTTTCACTCATCTCTAGAAATTTGTTGGTTTCTTCTTTGATTTCTTTAGCAGTCCGTTGTTTAGTAACATGTTGCTTAGCCTCCAGGTTTTTGTTTTTTACAGTTTTTTCCTTGTAGTTGATTTCTGATCTCATAGAGTTGTGGTCAGAGAAGATGCTTGATATGCTTTCAGTTTTCTTGAATTTGCATAGATTTGCTTTGTGGCCCAGCATGTGATCTGTTCTGGAGAATGTTCCTTGTACACTTGAAAAGAATGTGTATTTGCTGATTCTGGATTAAATGCTCTATGAATAGTGTCATTTAAAACCTGTGTTTTGTTATTGATTTTGGTGTTAGATGATCTGTCCATTGATGAAACTGAGGTGTTAAAGTCCCCAGTATTACTGTGTTACTGTTGGTTTTCCCTTTTATGGCTCTTAGTATTTGCGTTATATATTGATGTGCTCCCGTGGTGGATATATATTTGCAGTTATATTATTTTGTTGATCCTTGTGATCATGATGTAGTGTCTCTTTTTGTCTCTTATAAGTTTATACTTTAAAGTCTATTTGTTGGATTTCCCTGGCAGTCCAGTGGTTAAGAATCCGCCTTGCAATGTGGGGGACATGGGTTCGATCCCTGGTTGGGGAACTAAGATCCCACATTGCTGCAGAGCAGCTGAGCCTGCCGGCCACAACTACTGAACCGGCTGCTTCAACTAACACCTAAAGCAGCCAAATAGATAAATTTGCAAAAAGAAAGTCTGTTTGTCTGATATGAGTATTGCTCTTTCAGCTTTCTTTTGATTTCTATTTGCATGGAATACATTTTCCTATATTTGAAGTGGGTCTTGTAAACTAAATGCTCCAACCAAAAGACATAGACTGGCTGAAATGGATCAAATGGAAATCAGTCCAAATATTCACTGGAAGGACTGATGCTGAAGCTGAAGCTACAATACTTTGGCCACTTCATGCGAAGAGCTGACTCATTTGAAAAGACCCTGGTGCTGGGAAAGATTGAGGGCAGGAGGAGAAGGGGACAACAGAGGATGAGGTGGTTGGATGGTGTCACCGACTCAATGGACATGAGTTTGGGTAAACTCCGGGAGCTGGTGATGGACAGGGAGGCCTGGCGTGCTGCGGTTCATGGGGTCGCAAAGAGTCAGACACGACTGAGCGACTGCACTGAACTGCTGTCAGTCTTTGCTGCTGCGTTCACGCGTGCTCTGGTGTGACGCACAGGACCCTCTCTGGCTGCAGTGCACGGGCGTCTTGTTGCCGAGCACAGGCCCTCAGGCATGCGGGCTTCAGTAACTGCGGCTTGCGGGCTCCAGAGTGCGGACTCAGTGGTTGTGGCACATGGGCTGAGGTGACCCACGCAGTGGAATCTTCTGGAGCAGGGATCGACCCTGTGTTGCCTGCCTTGGCAGTCAGTTCTTAACCACTCTCCCCCCAGGGAGCCCCTTCTCTTGTGACTTGATGATTGACTTCAGTGTTGTGTTTGGATTCCCTTTTCTTTTTAGCGTATCTGTTGTAGATCTTTCTGTTTGCGATTACCGCGAGTTTCTTTTTAGGAAAACAATTCTGACTGAGTCGTTCGGCTGTATCACGTTAGCTACAGCACGTGGGCTGTGCGTTGCCCCAGGCAGGCGCTCTCCCTGTGGCCCCCAGACTCGCTGTGGCGTTTGGGCTCAGTAGGTGTGGTCAGGCCCTCAGTGGGCGTGGTCAGGCCCTCAGTGGGCGTGGTCAGGCCCTCAGTAGGTGTGGTCAGGCCCTCAGTGGGCGTGGTCAGGCCCTCAGTAGGTGTGGTGCACACCCTCAGTGGGCGTGGTCAGGCCCTCAGTAGGTGTGGTCAGGCCCTCAGTGGGCGTGGTCTGGCCCTCAGTGGGCGTGGTCAGGCCCTCAGTAGGCGTGGTCAGGCCCTCAGTAGGTGTGGTGCACACCCTCAGTGGGCGTGGTCAGGCCCTCAGTGGGCATGGTCAGGCCCTCAGGAGTGGCCACACCCTCAGGTGTGGTCACGCCCTCAGTAGGCGTGGTCAGGCCCTCAGTAGGCGTGGTGCAGGCCCTCAGTAGGTGTGGTCACACCTCAGTGAGCGTGGTGCACACCCTCAGTGGGCGTGGTCAGGCCCTCAGTGGGCGTGGTCCACGCCCTCAGTAGTTGCATCGCGTGGCTTCGTTGCTCCACAGCACATGAGCTCTAAGCTCCCCTGTGCCGTGATGCACTTAGTCGCTCAGTCATGTCTGACTCTGTACGACCCTGTGAACTGTAGCCCACCAGGCTCCTCTGTCCGTGGGGATTCTCCAGGCTAGGATACTGACGTGGGTTGCCGCTACCAGGGATCAGACCTGTGTCCCCGGTCTTGCAAGATGGATTCCTAACCAGTGGACCACCAGGGAAGTCTCACCATGTGGTTTTGATGTAGCATCTTAGATATAAACAAGATTTGTGTGTTTTTTAAGTCGCTGGTCTTTTAATTTCAAATGCATTTGCAGTATCCTGTTTGTGCTCAGGTCGTTTCTCAGTGACTGGTTTGGTATCATGTTGTGTGGGGCTGATTTCCTACCTTTACCCTGGGTTTGCTTTTTCTGGTGAGCTTCTCCGTTCATAATTTTCATGTTTCTCATTTTGGCCTTTTCTTTTCCACTTAGAGAATTTCCCTTAGTATTTGTTATAAAGCTGATTTGGTAATGTGGAATTCTCTAAGCTTTTTCTTGTCTATAAATCATTTGATTTTTCCCTCAGATGTGAATGAGCGCCTTGCTGGGTAGGTTATTCTTGGTCGTAGTTCTTCCCTTTTATCACTTTAAAAATGTTGTGCCACGCCCTCTGGCCTGCAGAGTTTCTGTTGAGAAATCTGCTGATACCCTTACGGGAGTTCCTTTGTGTGTTATTCGTTACTGTTCCTTTGTTGCTTTTAATGTTTTTTCTTTGTCTTTGATTTTTGCTGATTTGATTACTGTGGGTCTTGACATGTTTCTCCTTGTGTTGATCCTGCCTGGGACTCTGTACTTCCTGGATTTGAGTCTTTCCTTTCTCGTGTTATGGATATTTTGAGCTGTTCTATCTTCAGATACTTGCTCAGGTCCGTTCTCTCTCCCCTCCTACTGAGACCCCTGTAGTGTGAATGTTGGTACAGTCAGTGTTGTTCAGAGGTCTCTCTTTTCACGTTCTCTTTTCTTTATTCTGTTCGTGACGGTGATTTCCGTCATTCTGTGTCCAGTTTACTTTATCTGTTCTTCTTCCTCACTTATTCTGGTTTTGATCCCTTCTAATGTATTTTTCATTTCAGTTATTGTTTAATTCTGTTTTATCTTCAGTTCTTCTAGCTGTCTGTTACACACTTTTTGCACCTTTCCTATATTTCCTCCATTCTTTTTCTGAAATTGTGGGTCATCTTCACTATCATTATTCTGAGTTCTTTTTACAGTAGGTTGCCTACTTCACTCAGTCGTTTCATCTGGGGTTTCATCTCATTCCTTCATTTGGAAATATTCCTTTGATGTCTCATTTTGTCTAACTTTCTGTGATTGTATTTTCTGTTCCATGGGCTGCAGAATTGTCGTTCTTGCTTCTGTTGTCTGTCCTCTGGTGGCTGAGGCTAGGAGGCTTGTCCTGGCTCTCTGACGGGTGGGACTCCAGTAGTGGGTAGAGTTGGGTCTTGTCCCTCTAGGGGGAGGACTGTGCTCAGGCAGACCTGAAGCCTGTCTGCTGATGGATTGGGCCATGTTCCCGCCCCGTGTTGCTTAGCCTTAAGTGACCCAGCTCTGGCCCCTGTGGGATGCTGGGGCTGATGGCGGCCTTCAGGGGGAGTCACACCAGCAGGCACTTTGCAGAATTGCTGCTGCCGGTGCCTCTGTCTCCGCGGTGAGTCTCAGACACGGGCCCTCCCCACCCCCACAGGAGACCCTGCAGGACCAGGCTCAGGAGGCCCTGCTTTGCACAGGTCCTCGTACGTGCCCTTCAGGAGTCGAGTCTCTGTCTCCCCCACTTCCGTGGAATTCCTGCAGTCAGACCCGCTTGCCATCAAAGCCGGGTTCTCTGGGGGCCCCTCCTTCCATCGTCAGACCTCCAGGCTGGGACACCTGCGCAGGGCTCGGGACTCACGCCTGGGGGAGCGCTTCTGTGGTGTGACTGTTGCCCAGCGTGTGCGTTGCCCACCCAGAGGGTATGGGGTTTGATTTTATTGTGATTCCTCCCTCCTACCATTTCATTGTGGCTTCTTTGTCTTTGGGCATGGAGTATCTTTTTAATAGATTGCAGTGTGGTTTTTTTGTTTTGTTTTATCTTTATTTTTATTTTTTTGTTTTTTTGTTTTTTGATGATGATGATTTTTCATCAGTTGTGACTTCGGTGGTGTTGGGAATTAGCTCAGGTCCTTATACTCTGCCATCTGGAGCTAATCTGTTTTTGTCTGTCGTTTTCTTCCCTACCTCTTTGGTTCTCTTCTTTTGTGATTTGATGACTACCTTTATTGTTGTGTTTGGGTTGCATTTTCTTTTCTGCCTGTGTTTATCCATTGTGTAGTTCCGGTTCATGGTGACCATGATGTTTTGATACTGACGTCCGCGTATATAAGCAAGATGTTTTAAGTTGCTGGTCTTTTAATTTCAGTGCATTTTCAGTGTCCTGCATTTGTTCTCTCCTCCTCTCACAATTGCTGGTTCTGATGTCATGTTTTGTGTGCGGGTGATTTCCCACCTGTACGGTATGCTTGCCGTTACCAGTGAGTTTTTCCATTCATGATTTTCACATTTCTAGTTGCAGTGTTTAATTTTCTGCTTAGAGCAGTTCCTTTAGCATTTGTTACAAAGCTGGTTTGATAGTGCTGGATGCTCTTAGCCTTTTGCTTGTCTGTAAGGCTTTTCGTTTCTCTGCCAAATCTGAAGGAGAGTCTTGCTGGGTAGAGTATCTTTGGTTGTAGCTTCTTGCTTCTCATGACCTTAAATATCTCGTGCCACCCACTTCTGGTCTACACAGATTCTCCTGGAAAATAAACTGATAACCTTATGGAGATTCCCTAGTATGTTACTTTATTGCTTTCCCCTTTTTGCTTTTAATATTGTTTCTGTCTTTTCATTTTTTCAGTTTGATTACCATGTGTCTTGACATGTTCCTCCTTGAGTTTGTCCTGACTGAGGCTCTGCACTTCCTGGACTTGGGTGACTGTTTCCTTTCCAGTGTTATGAAATTTTTCAGCTATCACCTCTTCAAATATTTTCTCAGGTCCTTCCTGTCTCCTCCTTCTGGGCCCCATATAATGAGAATGTTGGTGGATTTAGTGTTATCCCAGGGGTCTCTTAGATTGTCCTCATTTCATTCCTTTTTCTTTATTCCACAGCAATGATTTTTAACATTTAGTCTTCCAAATTATTCATTCATTCTGCTCAGTTATTCTGCTGTTTATTCCTTCTAGTGTATTTTATTTAATTTAAGGTTAATTGCTTTATAGAGTTGTGTTGGCCAAACATCGACATGAATCAGCCACAGGTATACATATGTCCCCTCCCATCGAACCTCCCTGCCACGTCCCCGCCCATCCCACCCATCTAGGTTGACACAGAGCCCCGTTTGAGTTCCCCGAGTCATCTAGCACATCCCCATTGGCTGTCTGTTTTACATATGGTAATGTAAGTTTCCTCGTTATTCTCCTCATACCTCCCACCCTCTCCTCCCTCCTGCCTACCATGTCCATATGTCTGTCTGTCTCTGTCTCCATTGCTGCCCTGCAGATAATGTCATCAGTATAGTCTTTCTAGATTCTATATATTTGCATTAGTATATGGTACTTGTTTTTGTCTCTGTGACTGACTTCACTCTGTATAACAGACTCTAGGTTCATCAGAACTGAAATGCATTCCTTTTTATGGCTGAGTAACACTTTATTGTGTATATACGAATTACAGCTTCCTCATCCATTCGCCTGTCGATGGACGTCTTGGTTGCTTCCCTGTTCTTGGTATTATAAACACTGCTGCCCTGGACATTGGGGTACATGTGTCTTCTTCAGTTTTGGTTTCCTCGGGGTGTATGCCTAGGAGTGGGACTGCTGGGTCATATGGTGGTTTTATTCCTAGTTTTTTTTTTAAGGAATCTCCATACCGTCTTCCATAGTGGCTGTATCATCAATTCACATTCCCACCAACGTGCAAGAGCGTTCCCTTTTCTCCACACCCTCTCCAGCATTTATTGCTTGTAGACTTTTTGATGATAGTCATTCTGACCAGTGTGAGGTGATATCTGATTGTAGTTTTGATTTGCATTTCTCTAATAATGAGCAATGTTGAGCATCTTTTCATGTGTTAGCCATCTGTATGTCTTCTTTGGAGAAATGTGTATTTTGGTCTTTTTTCCATTTTTTGACTGAGTTGTTTGTTTTTCTGATATTGACTTGTATGAGCTGCTTGTATACTTTGGAAATTAATCCTTTGTCAGTTGTTTCATTTGCTATTATTTTTCCTATTCTGAGGGTTGTCTTTCACCTTGTTAATAGATTCCTTTGCTGTGCAAAAACTTTTTTAAGTTTAATGAGGCCCCACTTATTTACTTTTGTTTTTATTTCTATTACTCTAGGAGGTGGGTAATAGAGGATTTTGCTTTGATTTATGTCATCGTGTGTTCTGCCCATGTTTTCCTTTAAGAGTTTTATAGTTTCTGCTCTTACATATGGGTCTTTAATCCATTTTGAGTTGATCTTTGTGTATGGTGTTAGGAAGTGTTCCAGTTTCATTCTTTTACATGTAGCTGTCCAGTTTTCCTGGCACCATTTATTGAAGAGGCTGTCTTTGCCCCATTGTATATTCCTGCCACCTTTGTCAAAAATACGGTACCCATAGGTGCATGGGTTTATTTCTGGGCTTTCTATCTTGTTCCATTGGTCTATATTTCTGTTTATGTGCCAGTACCATACTGTCTTGATGACTGTAGCTTTGTAGGATAATCTGATGTCAGGAAGGTTGATTCCTCCAGCTCCATTCTTCTTTCTCAAGATTGGTTTGGCTGTTCTAGGTCTTTTGTGTTTCCATGTGAATTGTGAAATTTTTTGTTCTGATTCTGTGAAAAATACCATTGGTAATTTGATAGGTGTCACGTTGAATCTGTAGATTGCATTTGGTAGTATAGTCATGTTCATAATATTGATTCTTCCAACCCAGAGATGTGGAATATCTCTCCATCTGTGTATGTCGTCTTTGATTTCTTTAATCAGTGTCATAGTTTTCTGTGTACAGTTCTTTTGTCTCCTTAGGTGAGTTTATTCCTAGATATTTAGTTCTTTTTGTTGCAATGGTGAATGGAATTGATTCCTTAATTTCTCTGATTTTTCATTGTTAGTATATAAAAATGCAAGTGATTTCTGTGTATTGATTTTTCTATCCTGCAACTTTGCTAAATTCACTGATTAGCTCTAGTAATTTTCTGATACTATCTTTAGGGTTTTCTATGTACAGTATCATGTCCTCTGCAAACAGTGAGAGGTTTAATTCTTCTTTTCCAACCTGGATTCCTTTTATTTCTTTTTCTTCTCTGATTGCCGTAGCTAGGACTTCCCAAAACTATGTAGAATAATAGTGGTGAGATTGGGCACCCCTGTATTGTTCCTGATCTTGAAATGCTTTCATTTTTTCACCATTGAGAATAATGTTTGCCGTGGGTTTATATATGACCTTTACTATGTTGAGGTAGGTTCCTTCTGTGCCCATTTTTTGAAGAGTTTTTATCATAAATGGGTGCTGAATTTTGTCAAAGGTTTTTTTCTGCATCTATTGAGATAATCATATCCTATCTTTCAAATTGTTACAGTATATCACATCGATTTTGCATATATTGAAGAATCCTTGCATCCTTCAGATAAACCCAAATTGATCATGGTGTATGAGGTTTTTAATGTGTTGTTGGAATCTGTTTGTTAGGATTTTGTTGAGGATTTTTGCATCGGTGTTCATCAGTGGTACTGGCCTGTAACTTTTTCTGTGTTGTCTCTGTCTGACCTTCTCTTTATTTTTCATTTCAGTTGCTGTGTTGTACAGCTTTTTTGTTGGTTAAATTTTCTAGGTCTCTGTTAAGCATGTTGTGTATTTTATTGGTCTGTTCTTCCGTTCCTTTTCTGAGATCTTGGACCATCTCGAGTACCATTACTCTGAATTGTTTCTCAGACAGATTGCCTCTCTCTACCCGACTTAGTTATTTTTCAGGGGTTTCATCTTGTTCCTTTGTCTGAGACATATTTCTCTGCCATCTTATTTTTGCCCACATTTCTGGGTTTGTGGTTGCCGTTTCCCAAGGCAAAACTGGAATTCTTGGCTCTGGTGTCTGCCCCGTGGTGGGGGAGGTTGGTTCAGGGACTTCTGCAGCCTTCCTGGTGGGAGGGGCTGGAGGCTGCCCTGGGAGGATGTGTCAAGGGCATGTGTTGGGCGGTCGCGGGCTCAGGACCGGCTTTTGGCAGCCTGTCTGCTGCTGGGTGGGGCTGTCCTCTTGCTCGTTATTTGGCCTGGGGTGTCCCAGCGCTGGAACCCGCTGCGTAGACCAGGTGTCAATGCCAGACGGTGACCTCTGGGGCGTTTGCTCCGATGGGTGTTCCCGGTCCCTCTGCCACCCGTGTCCTTGTGCCCACAGTGAGCCTCAGCTGCCCCCGCGTCTCCCCAAGACCCCCTGTAGCAGCAGGCGGGTCTGGTCCACGCTCCTGTGGCCTCTGCTCTGCTGGGTCAGTGCCCAGGAGCCCTTGTGCGCCCTCAGCGAGTGGAGTCCCCGGTCCCCCCAGTCCTGTGAACTCCTGAACTCAAGCCCCGCTGGCCTTCAAAGCCAAGCGCTCCGGGGGCGGCTCCTCCCAGCGCCGGACCCCGGGCTGGGGCACGGATGTGGGGCGCAGGACTCTGATTGTTGTGAGAGAATCTGTGATCGTCCTCCAGCGTCTGGGTCACTGCCCCTCCCGCAGCAGGCGTGGGATTGGACTGCACTGAGGAAGTGCCGCTCCTGGCCGGCCCCTCCTGGGCGCCGCGGCCTCGTCTCAGCGCAGCCCCCGGGCGGCAGACGCTCCAGTCAGGACCTGCCCCTGATGGCCGGGCAGTCAGTGCAGAGAACGCGATGGTGAACACGTGTTTTCTTTGCCAAAACACTTAGAAACCCGTGGACTTAATACGCCCCTCGCAGGGGGTTAGCAGGTGGGAGAGGTTCCTCAGTAAGTGGGTGAATGTTCGCTCCTCCCCGCCGTGTGGCGCGCTGCTGAGGGGCAGCCGGGGCATTCTCCGCCAAAGCTCGTCTCCTGGGCTGGGGGGCACGGAAGCCCCGAGAACAGCTCCGCGTGAAGACAGCAAGCGGGAGGGGTCGGGTTCGCACTCTGACACGGCCGCGGGGTCCCCGCCCCGGGGCAGGGAGAAGTCGGATGCGACTGTGAGCCCGCGTTCCCGCGGCTCGGGACGGGCGGAGGGAGCCCTGGGGGCGGAGGTCCAGGCAGCCGTGTCTGGGGGCGGTGGGGCCCAGGGGTCTGGGGGGGTCTGGCCGGGAGGGCCGGGCGCCCGCGATGCCGGCCCTGCCGGGGCCCGGCGCGCCCACACGGGGCGGGTGCATCCCTCTGTGTTCCCCGGGTGTGCGCACGACCCGCAGCAAGTGTGCTGTCCGTTGTCTGTGACGCCGCCCCAGACTGAGCCCCTGAGGACAGACTCGTCCCGCAGTCCCTGCTGTCGGGAGCTCACGGCGGAGCTCTGGGGGGTGGCCGTGGGCACTTGGGGGCTACCTCATCTGCAGGCCTGACCAGGGTTGCCGGCCGCTTCCAGGCCGGCTCATCACTTGCCCGGAGCTGCAGCCGCTGCTGAGCAGAGGCTGGGGCTTCTGGTGCCCCGGCCGCCTCGCAGGACGGGCTTCAGGGGGGCGGCGAGGAGGGGCCCCCACGCCTCCCGTGGCCTTGTCACAGGCCGGCTGTCCCCTGCACCCCGTCTCAGGGGCACATCACCAGGGGGACCTGGGACATGAGAGCTGGGGTGGAGGGGCATGGACAGGCCACCTGCCCACCCCCCGGGGCCCTGCTCGGCGCCCTGAGGAGGGTGGCCCGCGTGTGGGCGCCGTGCCCCCTGCAGAAACCTCCGGGGCAGGCCCCTCCGCGGCAGGCCGGCCTGGCGGGGGCTGTCTGCACCCTCAAGAGGGGCTGGGTGTGCCGCCGGTGCTGTCGTGGGACGTGGGACGAGCCGGGGCTCCGGGCTGTGTCTCTAGGGCTCACACCCTCTCCCGGTCCACGTTCTCCCCTCCCGACGCCTGCTCTACTTGGTCAGCCGTGTCGGGCTCCCAGGGGAGAGAGGCCACAGGAATCGCTTCATCAGAACCCGCTTGTCGTCTGGCCTGAGGAGTGAGGCCCTGCAGGGTGGAGCGGGCCCCCGGGCGCTGTGTCTGGACGCGGGTTTCGGGGGAGCCTTGGGCGGCTTGGGGACCCCGAGGGGCTCTTGTGCGCGCAAGCTGCAGAGGCTCGTCTGGCGCCTGTTGGTCCCACGGGAAGCGAGGGTAGAGGCCCCGCGCCGGAGCCTGTGTGGATGCGGGGCCCCTCCCGCCGGCCCCGCCTTGGCGTGTACCGTCGGCTGGCGCCTCACCTTCTGGGGCTTCCTCGGGAGCGAAGGCCCCTCCGTGACTTCGGGGTCCCTCTGCGCTCTGACAGCGGGGCAGCTTCAGGCCGCCTTGGCCCCCAAGACGCAGGGGCCCCAGCCAGGAACCCGGAGCTGGGAGTGCGGCGCTCCGCTGACCACGCCCGTCTGAGCAGCCCCTCCGGTGGTGTGACTGGGGGCGCCGCGCTCTGTCTCCAGGACAACGGCTGCCGCTCCCAGGGTGGCTGCTTCTCCAGGAGACCCCGCCAGGCCTCCAGGCTGAGCCCCTTCTCGGCCCTGGGCCTGCCCTGCTGCCCCTTGCTGGCTCAGCCTGCCCCCTGGGGTCAGGGTCTCCAGGGGCGGGGTGCTCGGGGCATCCCCGGGGGTGGGGGGCCAGCCCCAGCTCAGCCCAGCCTTCCTGAGCCCCTGGTCTGTAAGGAGCGTCCTCAGCCCGCCAGCTTGGCGGCTAGCGTAAGTGGAGAGCAGGTGGAGCGCTGGCTTTGCGCTGGGCGCTTACTCAGTGTAAATGTTGGCCTTTTTTTTTTTTTCCTTTGGTAGACTAAGCTCTTTTAAAAAAATGACTCTTCTTCCTCTTTTCATCCCCAACACCTGGCACAGTGCCTGGGACATAAGTAGGTACTCAGTAAATGTTTACTTGAGTCAAATGAATCACTTTTAGCATAAACAGATATTTCTCAAAATTTCTCGTGTGCTATTTATTATTCCCTAAATAAGGTTTCGCCCTTGTTTTGATGTGTGTGGTCTTTTGGAGGAAGAGCTGGAGCAGCGTTCACACCCAAGTGGGGGTCGGGGGGGCTTGTCCGCTCTGGAGCCCTTGGAACCTTCCTGGGATTCCCTCCCTGGTTCCCCGGGGAGGCCGTAGGGCCAGGCCGTTGATCCAGACATGGTTTCCTCCCAGATTCTCAGAATCTGCACCAGGTACACCCCAGAGCAGGACACCATGACGTTTTCGGACGGCCTGACGCTGAATCGAACCCAGATGCACAACGCCGGCTTTGGCCCTCTGACCGACCTAGTGTTCACCTTTGCCGGCCAGCTCCTGCCGCTGGAGATGGACGACACGGAGACCGGCCTTCTCAGCGCCATCTGCCTGATCTGTGGAGGTACCACCACCCAGAGCACCCTCGCGAGAGCTCACGGAGAGCGCTCACACTCGTAAATTATGGGAGATTCTTCATCTCCACTTGGGAGTTATTTTGCATGGAAAAGGACGTGGATAAAACTAGGCATGCATGCTTAGAGTTTGTTGCATTTTTCCATATTATTATAAGTTAAAGGCATTTGGGGTTTTCCTGCTCTGAAATACCAAAATGCTGTCTGCATTGCCACAGCTGCAGTTTGAAGGGTAGGATCAGACCCTCTTAACGTGACTTGCCTGGGGACATTCTCAGGGTGAGTCAGGGAGCCTGCTGGTGCTGCTTGCCAAGGCGGCGGCGGGGGGTTGTAGTCCTGCATTGGCGCCCCCACCTCGGGAGGCCTGGTGTGACGCCCTCACTGGCCCACGGGAACCCAAAACAGGGTGGTTAAGGAGCTGCTGCCTTTAATTGGGGGCTGGTTTACCTGCATTTTAACCATCTGGGTCAGGTCTCCTTTAATTCAGTTCAGTAGTGACACCTCCTGGTCACGAGCAGTAATTCTCTGCTGGGGATAAAAGCCACCAGCCTTCCAAATGTGGTTTGACCAAGGACAGTCATTTTCAAGTGTCACAGGAGTGTGTGTGTGTGCTCAGTCACGTCCAACTCTTTCGTGACCCCTTGAACTCTATCCTGCCAGGCTCCTCTGTCCATGGGATTCTCCAGGCAAGAATCCTGGACTGGGTTGCCCTTTCCTCCTCCAGGGGATCTTCCAGACCCAGGGATGGAACCCGTGTCTCCTGCGTTGGCAGGCAGGTGCTTCAGCACTGAGCCCCCAGGGAAGCCCAGATCAGCCGCGCTCACACACCTTCAAACGTGTTTATGGGGTTGAATCACCAGATTATAGGAGGAGGCGGGGGCGTGGGCAGGGCTCGTTCTGTCCTGACCTCAATTGTTTAATACCTTGTTTCTGGAATCTAGACCGCCAGGACCTTGAGGAACCAACAAAAGTAGATAAGCTACAAGAACCACTGCTGGAAGCACTGAAAATTTACATCAGAAAGAGACGGCCCAGCAAGCCTCACATGTTCCCAAAGATCCTGATGAAGATCACAGACCTCCGCAGCATCAGCGCGAAAGGTACGACCCGTCCACCGCATCCGGCCTTTTTAGAAACCCTCGGTTTTAATGCAGCGTGTTTGACAGTAGGTACCTTTCTGTTATCATTTTGGAATTCATTTCTCTTTCAAGTCAAAAAGGAGGATGCCTTCTCTTAAACCTTATACCTTAGCCCACGCAGTGATTTTAGCAGATTATGAGACTAGCTTTACAGTTTCATGTGACTTAAGTGATTAGAAAAAGCATTTCCAAGAGAACATACTGAATACTGGATGACTGGCTTTGTCGTTTACTCGTTACATACGTTTCATTCCAGCTTTCCGCACACACTCCGGTTTGAAGAAATGTGTGGTGCTTTAGGTGCCCATTGGGGTCATGTCTGTCCGTCAGGCTGGCCGCCCCCCTTGGGGCGCAGGTGGGTGCGCTTGTGCACCCCTGAGAAAGGGGCGTTTTCTCCCCAGAGAGCTGTGACTGGCCCTGCCTAGCGATTCCAGTCTGTACGTTTCAGAAAGTGCTCAGCAGCTTGGGCCCCCGCGCCCTTCTCGGAGGCCTGGGAGGACGTGCAGAGGACTCCAGCGCCGACCGCGGGCGTGCTGAGGGCTTGGACTTTAAAGCTGCTGGCCCCGCCCCCGCTCCCCGCTCGCCGGCAGTGCTCACGGGATGGGAATGCTGTGACCCGCGTCGTCCACACGTGGGGCTCAGGCCCTTGCGACGTGGTTGGTGCCGCTGAGGCGGTTTTCTGAGTAGTAGTTAGCGTGAGGGGTTTTACCCGCGTCTCCTGCCTTGGAGGCAGATTCTTTACCCGTCTGAGCCCACAGCGAAGCCCTGCGGTGTCCAGGAGCCGCAGGTACCGCTCGGCCCCGCCTGGGGCTCCTGGCGGTCTCGGGGGGGTCCCTCAGGTCCTCGCCCCGGTCCTGGGCAACCGCTGTCCTTTCGCTGGCTCTTTTCAAGAGACGCTTTCTGGTCTCTCAGCAGGAGCTTCTCTTTGTCCGAGATGCTGAGTACACACACCCCCGTATTGTTTCCCAGAACTGAGTCTGGAGTCGATCACGTGTCCCGTCCTCCCGTCCCCGCTGCTGCCCAGAGGGAGCAGGAGTGGCTGAGGGCCGCCCCACGCGCAGGCCCCGGCGCCCCGAGCCCCCGCCACGAGCGGCTGAGGGCGGACCCGGCATCCCTCTCTCTACCAGCTTCTGTTCTCTTTCTAAAAGGTGCGGAGCGTGTGATTACCTTGAAGATGGAAATCCCTGGCTCGATGCCGCCGCTCATCCAGGAAATGCTGGAGAACTCTGAAGGACACGAGCCCTTGACCCCCAGCTCCAGCGGGCACACGGCGGAGCCCAGCCCCAGCGTCTCCCCCAGCTGCCTGGAGCCCAGCGGCGCCGGCCAGTCCCCGCTGCTGCAGTGAGACACTTTCTAGCTAC
Organism: Cervus canadensis; assembly: GCF_019320065.1. Taxonomy (NCBI): domain Eukaryota; kingdom Metazoa; phylum Chordata; class Mammalia; order Artiodactyla; family Cervidae; genus Cervus; species Cervus canadensis. Next base: position 37,831,949 of record NC_057416.1, on the reverse strand, counting down.
TCCAGCATTCCCCAGTACCTTCACTCCTGGGATTTAAAATGCAAGGAAGAAACATTTTTACTGCTGCTTAGTTTTTGGACTGAAAATATATTAAAACTCAAGAAGGACCAAGAAGTTTTCATATGTATCAATATATACCCCTCACTGTCTAACTTACCTAGAAGTACAAACTTTTTAAATTCTAAAAATCAGCCATTTCATGCAACCCAAAACGAGTTAAAAGCTTCTGTTTTCCTCTTTGAACACGCAAGATTGCATGGCAAAGACCCAGTCCCCACGGTGCACCCTGGCCGTGTTTCCGAAGACTCTGTACATACAGCGGCGCGGCTCTCCGCCTTGCGTGTCCCACGCTCCAGGGAGCCAAGGCCCACGGTCGTGGAGCGGATTACTGTGCGTGTCCAGTTAAGGGAGGGTCAAAAGGATAAGTGTTTTGCTTTCACAGAACAATCAAGACATCCAGGTAAGGAAGTGGAGTATTGTAGTGTGACGAGATAAGGCTAAAGATGCTCTAATTCAGTTAGTGTAGACGCTTGTCCTTGCTCTCCGGATGCTCTCAAACTGCGTCTTTGATTTCCTGTTGCCCAGTAAATGTATCCAGATTCACTGCGCTAGCAGAAGACTTCTCTATCAGTGTAACTGCCAGTTCAGTTATCAAACGTCATTTGTTCAATTGTTGATGTCACTTTAAATTAAAAATGGTTTAATACTTGTTTAATGACATAACTACACAATTTTTTTAAAAAGATACATTTTTACAGTGATAGCCTCCAAGGCAGCAACACTCTTCAGTGTTAATAAGTTTTTGTTTACCTGTTCACAAGCCATCAACGGAGGTTCCATGGGGTGACGACGGGCCGGCCTGCCACCTGCGCCAGGTAACTCTGTGTCCCGAGAGGGAAGGGCTGACCCCCCCAAGTCCTGGGCGGACAGTCTGCATCCGCTGGCCTGGTTCAGCCGCTATGAAGCAGGGTGGAGTGGTTAACAGATCCAAGTGTCAGTTTTCTTAGGTCTCATTTAAGCACTAGTGGAATTTTTTTTTTGATATATTAGCAAGTCTGTGATGTACGTTCACTGGCTCTGTTTGTACATTGAGATTGTTTAACAGTGCTTCTATGTTCATATACTGTTTACCTTTTTCCATGGAGTCTCCTGGCAAAGAATAAAATATATTTATTTTAAAGGTGTATGAGAGATTTTACTGCACATTCATCTTAGTCAAGAGACGGAGAACACAGTTCCATTTTTAATGTTTAAATTTCATTTCAAAAAGCAGGTCTGTAGTCTGCAATCATGACAATTAAAATCTGTGCTAATGCACAAGTCTATAACAATTCTACAAGCCAATCAGACAGTACATGACATTTCAATGAGTAAAAAAGAGCATAAAACTGTATGTGTAAGAACAAAATGTTAAAAGGCCTACCACAATAATAAAAAACCATCAATTACATCATCACATTAAAATAAGCCAGATGTACAAAAGTCTGAGACAGAAAAGACAAAAGGACAACACAAGTTATCTGCTGAGAACTGTTTCTGTGCTCTGTGGGCACTTAATTAAACATTGCAAAATCGACATCTTCTTCCTCATCAGAGTCTGCAAAATATTTTACTTCCTTCCTCGCCCGGCCAGTCCGTGGCAGCGACGGCGGCTCGGCAGTGAGGTCTGAGGGGAAGAGGTCCACATCTGAGTCCTCGTCAAAAGAGGTTTTCTTCGGCTTCTGGGTTTGTTTGTTTTTAAAAAAAAAAAAAAAAAGTTAAAAATAGAAAAAGAAAAGGACTGATTATTCCTTCACTTATTTGGGGACATACTGAAAATAATGGTTCTTGTAAGATGAGAACTATAATGCTAAGTTACTTAAGTGTGAGGCCCATTACCTAATCCTCTATAATGATAACCACCACCATTACTTCTTTATAAACGTATGTTACCCAGCAACTATGCACAGAAAAGTAAAAATTCAGCTTACTGCTAAGTACCCATCAATTCATGAGAAGAAAACAAGACTGCCCAGGAGGTTGTGCACAAGGTAAGTGTTTATAGAAACGCTGAGGACGGTCACCAGGAAGGACCGCAGTCCTAGCAGACAACTGGGTGGAAAAGGTCAGTGTAAAGACCACCACACAGCTAAAGGCATCTGTTTGCGTTTTTAAGTTTTAAAAGGGGGGCGTTTGATATTAATTTACCCAAAAGAGACAGTGTACTTCTGGAGAAGGGTCAGACTAAAAATAAATTCAAATTAGAAAATCAAATTGGTCCTTGTCAAATTGCAAGTTGCAAAAAAGAAATAGCTTTTATTTGATCCTGAAAACTAGTATTTCAGTTAAGGCAGCATGTAACTTCTGCCATTGGAGGAAATGGAGTACTCTTAAGTAGGCTAATTTATGTGACACTCGTATCTAAGAGATGGTCCTGATTATATAAATTTTATACCTGGATAACTTTTTAACCATAAACAAGCCCCCTATGGATAAGAGATGCTGGGTTAAAGCTATAACAAGACATCACAGTAATAAGCAAACTCAGCCAGTTACACATCATCTTAAAACCATAAATTAAAAAGATGCTATTACCTTGCTGGGTGGTTTGGAGGTCTTCCTGCCAGGATTGTAATCACCTTCGTTTTCAGAGCCAGATGCTTTCCTTTTCTTTGCCCCTCGGCCTTTACCTTAAAATGATACAAAGCGGTTTTTCTCCCAAAATTAAGTACAGGATAAAAAGATAAATGCCAGAACACACTTTCCTTCTTGGGCATGCCCAACTGGCCCTGCAGCCCTGATCTCTTAGTATGACTGACGCAGAAAAAGTCTGTCACCATCACTTTAGTCATGCCAACCCCAGAACATAAGAGTATTTCACAAACACACTTAAACTAGTGGGAACATCCTAGTGACAGATTTTAATGACCAAGCCCCCTAATACATAAAACATCTGCACATCCCGTGGTACCTGGGCCTGAAACAAAAATCTTAACAGTATGTGGTGTTTTGTAAAAATTAGTTCCTAACTTGCCACAGACCAGTACTTTTAAAAGTATAATGTGAATCACTAGGAAAGATGATATATATGGTTTAAATGCTTCCTCTAAATTTTACTTATCACACTAGTAACAGTTGCATATCCCATTTTAAGCAGCACAATCCTAAAGTGTATCACCCCAGCATTAGTCATGGGAGCACCTGTCAACTCTTCACATTCCTTCTCAGATTAGAATCACCCCCGTGTAGCCTAGGTTTTTTTGTCTACTTCATTCTTATCGGAGGAGGAAAGCGAAAAGGTAAAATATGAATGGTTACCAAATGTTCCTACAATGAAGCCAGAGACAGAAAATGGCAACTCTAACTCTAAATTTTTTACAGTTCAGGAGCTATGGCTAGATTGTATGGTAAGGAAAGACTGCTAAATGGCCTTGGGACGGCACTGAATGGGTCCACCTCCCGCGCCCCTGTTTCTCCCCAGCCCCCCCGTTCCCCCTTGGGGCCAGGTATATCTATGTATTTCCTTACCCCAGCCACCACTTTTAAGAAATAGACATGCTGACGGCAGTATCCTATCAGGTGGTGAAAGACGGAACAGCTACCCATAGAGAAACCACGTCTTACATAGAAAACACCGCTGACGACCCGAAGCTCCTCTTCCTGGAGAGGAACTGGTGCTGTGCCCCGGAGGGGCCCTGAGGACAGCTGTTTCCACTCCCAGAGGAGGACCGGCCTCTGCCTGCCAGTCCTTGCTCCAGCCTCCTGCAAGGAGTCCCACACTTTAAGGAGGAGCCCTCACTGCCTTTTAAGGAATGGCTTCCAGTGAGTCCCCTGCAGGGGGTCTTTAACCCATTCTCTGGTTGCAAGAGAGGTCTTTGTTTCATAAATCAAGAAACTGAGACTCAAACTGACTGGACCAAACTGCTACTTGCTTGCTTAGGATTTAGTTGAGCACTGATCATCAGAATCACTGGGAACTACTGAGGAGTAAAGCTACTTAAAACCAGGTGCCCAGTCTCTCTAAACTCAACGAGTCGAAGAAAGGAACACTTTGCAGAGGGAATGTGCTGAAGATCGTTACACAAAGATTATCCTCACCTTTTGGTGCTGTTTTCTTTGGAACGCCGAATTCAGAATCCGAGTCAGAGTTCACAGTCTCTACTTTCTTCTGTTTGGGGGCCCTCTTGGGCTTAGGGGCTGTATCTAAAGACGGTTTTCCTATTAAGCAAATATCCATTTCACAGATCAATGTAATATTACTTACCAGCAACCCAAGCTGAATCGAACGAATCCCGTAATGACAGGATTTCTTACTGCTGATGTGGAACTGAGTGACCTTACATAATAAAATGTTTCATCTGCTGCCAGTGTAAGGCAAATAACTGCTCATAGGTGACAAAATGCTTTTTATCGTACGTAACTTGCCTTTTGATAATTCAAGTGACGTTTTAAACAAGGGCCATTAAAATGAGTGAATGAAGGGGAGAATAGGTCACCCCCATCCTCCTGAGCCGGAGCCTCAGGGCGGGTGGATGCTGGCTGTGCTGGCCTTTAGTTAACACCGAACTCTTGTTGGGTTTCACGGGAGTGAACAGCTTGAAGAAGGAAACAGGCTGATCACTGGGAGAGGAACTGGCTCCACGTGTTCAGGGTGGCTCTCCGGTGTTCCATCAAGACAGGATGCTCGCAGGGAAGCTGAGGGCCTGTCTCGGTCTCAGCGCCCCAGAAGCCCCCCAACCCTCACACACACTGCAGTTAGGGCTGTCTGGGAGGCGATGAGGGCAGCTGGGAACGGGTAGGGTGTGGAGCCTGGCATCACTGAAACACTTAACCACACGAGAAATCTGACGGCTGGTATGAAACCAGAGTGAGCTAGCCTGAAGGCAAGAGCCCTGAGAACCGCAACCAGCTCCCCTTGGCCACCAGTCGCGGGGTGGGGACAGCAGCGCGGAGGAGCTTCCTCCGGTGAAGAATTAGGGCCGAGGGCAAGCAGGCGAGAGGCCCGCTGGCCAGACGATTTCTCACCGCGGTCCTGGTGTGTGCGGAGGAAGCAGGGCCTTTCTTTGCCTCTCTGCCCCTCTGATACATGTGTGTCTACAAGGGTGGGATGTGTGCCGCCCTTTTCAAATGCTAAAGGTACATTCCAAACTGTTTACTGTCTTGCTGGCTAAGTAGTGAAGCTCTTTTAAACACGGAGCACTAACACCTCCTTCAAGGGATGTGCCTTAGTGCTAGTAACAGATTCGTGACTCAGCTCAGCCTGGTGATAGACAACCTGAGGCTGTGGAACAGAGAAGCCACCTGACTCACAAAAGGGCCCCGTGAGCCGACCAGCGGCTCCAGGGACGAGTGAGGCAGGCCCCGCGGCCACGACCAGCTGCGCGAGGACAGTCTCGCCACAGCAGGCCGGTACTAGAGAGCTGGCTTTTGATAGCAGCACATGTGATTATAAGAGCTTTAAAAGGAGACCTGACAGACATTTTAATAATTACCTCAGTAGTTGAGAAAACCAGACGGATTCTCTGTATGTACATTTATACTTTAGAGCTGTTTTCTATTGAAGTACTAGTGCAATTAGTTTCAAATTATATTAAATTTCCTTTAAAATCAACTATATATAAAAAAAATCAACTATATATGACTTATATGATGCTTGACAAAAATAAATGTAAGTACATACCCTTTTTAGCAGCTACTGTTTTACTTGGAACTTTTTCTGTTTGCTTCAGACCAAATGATGGTGAAAATACAGAAGCAGAATCTTCTTCATTACTGTCAAATTTAGCTGAATCTAAAAATTAGTTATTTTTTTCAGTAAAGAGATTCTATAAGGACCACTAAGTAGTTAAACTTTATTTTTACTGATGACATCTCTAGCTAGATAATAAATCTTTATATTTTGTGATCATATAATCCACAATATACAAACAGCAGAAATAAAAATATTACAATGTTGTATTTCAAAAATGTTAACTCTGTAAAACCACATAGAAATGCAGAGAGTAATAAAAATTCTTAATACTCCCAAATGCTAATCATTTAAAACTGATCAATTCAAAAATACTGGTTTTAAAATGAGATATTTAATAAAAGTTCTCACTGTGATTATTTTAGTATATACACAGCTAATTAACCATTTCAGGAATATCAATAACAACATTCAACATTTTTACATCATTTAAGTTTAATTTAAAAGGCAAGTAGGTACCTTCAGTTTACTTTTACACTCAATTTAATCAGTTTTCCCCTCCATCCTTCCTTTCCTCAAACCAAAAAGGTAACTTGGGTGTGAGTGAGACTTTTATATGGCTGTTCTGACAGGCCTTCAAAAATGCATTATCCATATATACATTAGAACATGTACCAGATCTATGTCTGTCTGTCCACAGGTATGACATCACCAAATGGTCAGTAGTGAAATCAGATTGATGATACTCTCTGCAGCCAAAGAAGCAGCTCTACATCCACAAAAAGACGACCTGGAGCTGACTGTGCTCAGATCATCAAGCTCCTTATTGCAAAATTCAGGCTCAAACTGAAAAAAGCAGGGAAAGCCACTAGGCCATTCAAGTACAATCTAAATCAAATCTCTTATGATTATACAGTGGAGGTGACAAATACATATAAGGAATTAGACCTGGTAGAGTGCCTGAAGAACTATGGAGGTTTGTAACCCTGTACAGGAGGCAGTGATCAAAACCATCCAAGAGAAAAACACAAGAAGGCAAAGTGTTGTCTGAGGAGGCTTTACAAATAGCTGAGAAAAGAGAAGCAAAAGGCAAAGGAAAAAGGGAAAGACACCCAACTGAATGAAGAGTTCCAGAGAATAGCAAAGAGACCTAAGAAAGTCTTCTTAAGTGAACAATGCAAAGAAATAGAGGAAAACCAGAGAATGTGAAAGACTAGAGATCTCTTCAAGAAAACTGGAGATAAGGGAACATCCCATACGAGGATGGCCATGATAAAGGACAGAAATGGTAAGGCTCTAACAGAACAGATTAAGAAGAGGTGGCAAGAATACACAGAAGAACCATACAAAAAATGATCCTTAATGACCCAGATAACTGCGATGGTGTGTGGTCTCTCACCTAGGACCAGACATCCTGGAGTGTGAAGTGGCCCTTAGGAAGCATTACTATAAACAAAGCTAGTGGAGGTGACGGAACTCCAGCTGAGCTATTTAAAATCCTACACGATAATGCCGTTAAAGTGCTGCACTCAGTATGTCAGCAAATTTGGGAAACTCAGCAGTGGCCACAGGACTGGGAAAGGTCAGTTTTCATTTCAATGCCAAAGAAGGGCAGTGCCAAAGAAAGTTCAAACTACCACACAATTTCACTCATTTCACATGCTAACAAGGTGATGCCCAAAATCCTTCAAGTTAGGCTTCAGCAGTATATGAACCAAGAACTTCCAGATGTACAAGCTGGATTTAGAAAAGGCAGAGGAACAAGAGATCAAATTGCCAATGTTCGTTGGATCATAGAGAAAGCAAGGGAATTCCAGAAGAACATCTTCAGTTTCATTAACTATACTAAAGCCTTCTGACTGTGTGGATCACAACAAACTCTTGAAAATTCTTAAAGAGATGGGAATATCAGACCACCTTTCCTTTCTACTGAGAAACGAGTATGCAGGTTAAGAAGTAACAGTCAGTGCCAGGCATGGAACAATGAACTGGTTCAAAACTGGGTAAGGAGTATGTCAAGGCTGTATATTGTCACCCTGCTTATTTAACTTATATGCAGAGTATATCATGAGAAATGCTGGGCTGGATGAAGCACAAGCTGGAATCAAGGTTGCTGGGAGAAATATCAACAACCTCAGATATGTAGATGATACCATTCTAATGACATAGAGTGAAGTGGAGCTAAAGAGCCTTTTGATAAGGGTGAAAGAGGAGAGTGAAAAAGCTGGCATGAAACAACTTTCAAAAAATTAACATCATGGTATCTGGTCCTATCACTTCATGTCAAATAGATGAGGAAAAGTGGAAACAGGGACATTTTATTTCCTTGGGCTCCAAAATCACTGTGGGTGGTGACTGCAGCCATGAAATTAAAAAGCACTTGCTCCTTGGAAGGAAAGCTGTGACGAACCTAGGCAGCATATCAAAAAGCAGACACATAACTTTGCCAACAAACATCTGTATGGTCAAACTATGGTTTTCCCAGTGGTCATGTATGGATGTGAGACTTGGACCATAAAGAAAGCTGAACACTGAAGAATTGATGCTTTTGACTTATGGTGCTGGAGAAGACTCTTCAGAGTCCCTTGGACAGCAAGGAGATCAAATCAGTCAATCCTAAAGGAATTCATTGGAAGGGCTGATGCTGAAGCTCCAATACTTTGGCTACATGATGTGAAGAGCAAACTCATTGAAAAAGACCCTGATGCTGAGAAAGACTGAGGGCAGGAGGATATGGGGGCAACGGAGGATGAGATGGTTGGATGGCATTACTGATTCAATGGAGAGGAGTCTGAGCAAGCTCCAGGACATAGTGAAGGACAGGAAAGTCTGCGCACTGCGGTCCATGGTGTCACAGAGTCAGACATACCTTAGCATTTGAACGATGACAGTCTACATGTTTATCTAGCTACATGAATGTGTATTAAAAAAATGGAAAATAGTAACTCAAATATAACTAGATTTGTTTTGACCTTAGAAATTCTACACACAAATGTAGGCAATTAAAAAAAGTATGCACACTGATTAAATTTGCTTCTATGAAGGTTTTGTCTTATAGCTACTAGAATTTAGTAAAACAAATTGGCATATTGGTAGGCTTGTAGCTTTAAACATCCTGTCATAAACCTACTCTCATTGCCATGAAAATTTTCAGCCTTCCAACGTTTCTGTCTGTACTTTTTTCTCCTTAAAACACTCACACTCCTCACCCCTCACCCACACAAACATGTCAGCACCTGCTTCTCCACCTAAGTGCTTCCATAATGCTAACATTGACCATAATGCCAACATTGACCATTCAGTTGGAACTCACATCAGGAAAAAAATAAACCTTATTACACTGAAGAAAATGTAAAGAGAAAGTAAGTTTACTACTCATAAAAGAAGCCATAGCAATAATATGTAAATAACCAATGAAAAGATGAAATGAGCATACCATCTTCTGACTTCTGAGAGTATGAAGGAAAAGAGAAGAGAGTCCCAAAATCCTGACTCTTCTTGTCGTGGGAAGACTTTCTATTAAAGAGAAAGAAATTAATCACCACTTAAGCCATGATCTCAACCTTGAAAATGTATATATAATATTTATTGCAAGGTTATAATTACAGAGCAGTTTAGCTCTCACGTGTTTCTCTTTGTAAAACACAGGGCACCCAAACTCCTTTTTGCTCTCTCATTAGTGTGCATACACAGAGACAAGACAAAACAATTACTTAACAGAAAAGCAAAAGTTCCAAGTTAATCAAAATACCACAGAGTTTTATGGTTGACAAAACCACTTCAGAATTTAACATCAGTAAATTATTGGCAAAAATCCAAGAAGAAAGTCAGTTTCTGTCAGAGGAGGCAATAATCTGATTTCTCATACTTTACTGCATGTGGTAAAATACTTCCTTAAAAATCTGAAATAGTTGACAAACTTCATATCCTACATGTTACCTGTTCCCAAGCACCAGAGGCAAGAAAAGTCAACCACGACAAAAGCACAGGAGGTAAAGTAAACCTCCCAATTCTAGAGACTTCATAACTTTTCTCTGAACCAAGCTTGTCAAGTTATGTCCCACACACCTGCTGCCTAATTTTTTAAATGGAATTTTACAGAACACAACTACACTCATCCATCCACATATCATTTATGGCTGCTTTTTTGCTACAGTGGCAGTACTGAGTAGTTCAAGAGACCATGTGGCCTGCAAAGCCTAAAATGTTTACTATTCCAAATTTTTATGGAAAACATTGGCCAACCTATGCTCTCAACTATAAGCAACAGTTATGTAAACAGCTACAATATTAACCAGATTTATTCCTTCAATGAGGAGGGCCTCACCCAGAATGGTAACAGTTTCTTGGTGCTTACTGTGAGATCTGACAGAGGCCAAGACACAGGACTGCACATGTCACTGAAGAGCTGTTGCCGTGCTACTTACTCCGGAATAGCTTTCGATTTGCCTGGTGAGAATGTGTATTCATCTTTATCCAGGCCATCTGAAGGAACAAATTCATCTTCTCCATCATTTGTTATGGGAGATGCTTTAACTTTCAATTCCTCTAAATCATTATTGTCATCATCATCATCAGCATCATCCTCCTCTTCTTCTGAGAAATCAAATGTATACTTTGGCCGTTCAGCTAGGACAAAAATAAAAATGACTTTAAACCCAGCTTTATCAAAGTGAAATATTATTTCAAACCATACACACTTGAAAAATAATTCAGCAGTCTCTGAAAACATGCAAGAGAAGACGACAAGCGTTAGAGAATAAAAGTGCCCAAGTTTGGCCTCAGTTACTCGGAGAGTCTTAACGTCTAGCCTGCACTCCCAGGAGGCTCTGGGGTCATGCTTAGGTGTCAGAAGAACGTGACATGATCCTGATGAGATCATCAGGATGCTGCTTTTCATGCTTAAATGTTACTGCAAACAGTGAGGAAAGGAGACATGGTCACTGTAAAAGTGACTACTAATATGTGATTCCCCCATTTCTGCAATTACAAAAGACAACTTGTATATCTTTAGAAAGTGCTTTCTCTTAACTTCTTACATAAAAACTTCTATCATCTCTCTTCACAGTAGTTTTACCATGAAATAATAAAAATAGTAATTTTTCAGATGAATCAGGAGAAACAGAGTTAAGATCTCAATATATTAGCAAAATAATATAACACATAAAAAAGCACCCACTGTGGAGAAGGGCACACTGGTATAATGCAAATAAGCTATACTATAATTTCTAGCATATAACTATGGAATAAAATTTTAAAGTCATTTGGATGCTATGCAACTTAATACTTCATTTTAAATGTATGGGAAAAGCCTAAGTACAATTTTAAAGCTGTTAATAAATTAATTTTCATGTAACTTGATACAGTATTAAAGTTCACCTCTGAATTAATGCAACATTGTAAATCAACTATAGTCTAACAAAAAAAAATTTTTACCTCTGTCACCTATGTACTTTAGGAAAAGAAATTCAATTACTTAGTGATTGAAGGCCTGAAATAATAAAAGTATCTCCCAAAGAAAACAATAAGAATGTTTTTTCATTTTATGTAAATTAGGACTTAAAATTTGAGAAGAACCTATAAAATAAGACACTCATCAGTTTTTCAGTATTTGAAGACTTCAAATTAATAAATATTCACAAAGGATCAAATCACATGCCTAATACTAATATACACTAACAAAATGGGATTCTACAACCTAAACTCTGGCCCTGCAATTATCTAAATAATGCTGTGTGCATATGAACCAGACTATGAGGTAGGGAAATTTCTCATGACATGAGAGAGACGACACGACGCAAGGAAACGGACGCAGCACTGCCTGTGGACCGTCACTGCCCGTGCCCTACACCAAGGGGCACACGCGTGTGCTCAGTCCCTCAGCCCAGCTCTCTGCAGCCCCCTGGGGCTGTAGCCCAGCAGGCCCCTCTCCAGGCAAGAACACTGGAGTGGGATGCCGAGCCCTCCTCCAGGGGACCCTCCCGACCCGGGGATGGAACCCATGTCTCCTGCGTCCCCTTCCAGTGGCAGGTGGATTCTTTACCACTGAGCCCACATCAAGGTACATTTTCTAGCAAACATCTCCAAACTACGGACAGAATGTAACCCAAACTTTATCACAGAAGTCAGTAAGAAAACACTTTCTCCAAATTTCACTTTGGAGAAATGTATGTCCAACTTTGCTAGAAAAGATCATTCTATAAAGAAGGCTTTTTGGTCTTTGTGAACTACCTTCTGAAATACTAATGGTTTACTACTTCAGTAATATTGATGATATTAATAATACCAACTTATGAGTAATACTAACTTTGTCAAACCACAAAAAAATGATAAAATAAGTATAAAATATATCAGAATACCAGCCGCTCTCCTAAGTAAAGAGTCTCTTGGAATAACCACAGGTTCTGTTTCTTCCAAGTCACTTTCTGACTTGGATTCATCATCTGACCAAGGATTTCGTTTCTTCACTTTCTTTGCACTGGGTTTACCAGATGATGTAGGTGTTTTTCTCACCCTGGTACCTAAACAGAAATGAGTAACAATAAGGTATATATCAATACTTATCCAAATATCATTAGTAAAAATAAAACTATTATAACTAAAAGTTCATTATAAAGTAATGTTTGTGAGAACTGAAGATATTACTTCAACTACCAGAAAAAACCACAGTCAAAAGCATCTACTAATGCCCTGAACATACACATCTTCTCACAAACAAAAAACTGTGTAATGGCTCCTCACCAGGTTCTTTTTTCTCCCTTTTGGGTTTAGGACCTTTGTTTACAGGAGCTGATGGGATTAATGCTTCTTCTCCTGTGCCTTCTATTGCTGCTCCACTGAACTCTTCATCAAAGTCCACTTTTACTGTTGTGGTGTCCAGATCACCCTACACATTAAAAAGAAAGCCAAACCATCAGTAAAAATAAAAGCTGAATTAATATCATATGTACTTTAGAGGTACATTTCTGGTCAATAGATAGCTTTTCTGTATCAGATGAATAAAAGAATGCGTGGGTCTACTGAGGCCCCAAGAGATGACATTGATCAGACCATGCTTTATATGTAGCTATGGAAAATGATCGTGCTTACCACTCTAATCTATTAGTGCATTCTATGAGATGACAGCTACTTAAAACTGTAAGAAATAAGAAGGCAGCTTCTGATTATCCAAGGGACTTTCACACTCAAAGCTAAGGACAAGGTACCAAAAGGTACCTGAAAAAAATTCATTGCTATAGCTCAGGCTTCTATCCACTAGGAAAAAACCTTCAGATTATTGAAGATGATAAAAATAATCTTCAGATTATTATTATGAGAATAAAACATGACATGTCATATACTGCTAAGCATAAGACAAAGTCCCCTGACCCTGAAATGGAGAAAGAACAGTGACCCGTGAGAAGTGAGCAATCCTGCCCAGGGCAGGACAGACAACAGGGAAAAGGAGCCTTTTCCACTGGGCACTGAAGACTTGGGAACATCCACCAAGTGAGCAGAGTGAGGAGGGAAAAGACAATGACCCAGTCTGCTGGGCCTCGAGGAGAGCTGAGAGGAAAGGTCCATCATGTCTGACTCTCTGAGACCCCATGGACCGCAGCTCACCAGGCTCCTCTGTCCATGGGATTCTCCAGGCAAGAACACTGGAGTGGGCTGCTATGCCCTCCTCCGGGGCACCTTCCCGATCCACAGATAAAACTGGTGTCTCTTATGTCTCCTGCATTGGCAGGCGGGTTATTTGCCACTAGCGCCACCTGGGAAGCCCAAGGGCAGCCAGGTGGAAGCTAAATCACTGCACATGAGGGGTCACTGTGTAATAACCAGTCTTGTCTTTTGGAAACATCACCCCGGTGGAAAGAGATAAGACAGAGGAATGAAGTGAAGAAGGTGGAGTCAGGACTGGTTGATGAGACAGAACTGCGGGGAGCCACATGACTCACCTTAAACTGCCTCAGAGAAAATATACTGAATCCTAAGACAGTGTCAATGGGGACCAAGATAAAGAGCGTGGATTTTGGGACTCTTTTATAGTCAGTCAGTAGGACAGAGTTACTGATTAAATGAGATACTCATCAGCTTCTGGCCTATGTTAGTGATGGCTGATCATGCCAGAAGCTAGATCAGGCAGAGGCAGGAGGGGAGTTTTAAAATCAGGAGGATTAAGTCAGGCATGCTGAACCTGTAGAGCTTGGGGGCGTTCTGATGGCTGTGTAAGTCCAGCTCTCCTGGAACCATGACCGCTTCAGGACATTGACTAAAGAGTCATCAAGTGATAAAAGCTCTAGGCACAAACGCAGTCACTGAGGGAGACTACGAAAGACGCAGAGAAATGTGCTGAGAACGGATCCTGACTAACACCATGGGAAATGGAGAGAAGAGAAGCCATCTCTGAGAAGAGCAAGCTGTGTGTAGGTGGATGTGTGAGACCCCGGTTCTCAGCACAGCAGGAGAGGGCTCCCCCACACCCCAGTGCCCCACCCAGGGTCCACTCTCTCTCTGCACAGAGAGCCCTCCGGCCTCAGCCAGCGCCTGGGCTCGTCTCCCGAGTTCCCAGGTCCACCCGGCACGCTCTGCTTCTACAGCCTGCCCAGAACAGTCAGCCTTTCTCCTTGCAACCATCAGGCTCCTGCCTCCTCAGCTCTGAGATGTTTCCTTCCTCTGGCTAACTGCCCCCCATTCTCCAGGAGGCTTTTAAATCCACTATAACATCAATCAACCCAATGATATAGGCTGTGGCTGATGATCTTTTAACTAAAGGTAAAAACAAATAGTAAAAGATGACAGTTTACTTCAAAAGTCAAACAGACCTTTTTCTACTGTAAGACTTCCTTAACTGGTCATGATACAGAACTAAAGTTTATAGTTTATACTTGTTGTTGCTATTGTTCCATGATTTTAATTTAGAATACTGAGTAGAATACTTCTCTCTCTTTTTAGAAATGGGATCAAGTAAGTCGCTCTTTACATATATGTGGGTCCTTGAATAATATGTCTTCATCCTATGTATGGATCAACTGCTTCCATGGAACAAATGACTTCCTATCACAGTGAAATAGCGATACATTTGAAACAAAAAATACAGCACGATTTCAGTACACAGTAAAATTACAATTCCTACAAACATCATTCCTGAGGTGGAGCCCACCCACAAGCTAGAGGAGGAGCCGTGTGCTACCTTTCTCTTCTTCAGCAGCTTCTTGCTGGCATCTGCCTTCATGGCAGTGATCTCGGGAACCACTCTCCTACCGTAAGGGGAGGGCATCGTCTCTTCTAGCTGAAGCTTCTTCACCTTAGGCTTGCCAACTTTCCCCTTGATTGCTTTTCCGGCCATTCCAGCCAGAACGTCTTCTCGTTCCTGCGCTTCCACTTTCTGGAGAGGAATCATTAAGGATGGGGAGGAGGGTGGGGCATAAACAACTCATCAGAAAAGACAATTGGAACTGCAGAAGTCAAAGTTCAATTTTATTCACTCAATAAGGAACAGAGCTTTCTTTTCAAGTGATCTAACCTAAGGAAAAAACAATTCTAAATCAGAAGGCCTGGGCTGTAGTCCCATTTCTATCTAACAAATTTCTCATTTGTAAGACGAGGGGGTTGTAACTAAATGACCTACATGGTCCCTTTCCAATTCTAGAACCCCATGACATATTATGGGATCAGGACTGTTGATGACCTGGTATCATCAGATGCCTAGCAAATCATACAAAAAGGCAGTTCTGGTAACAAATATGAAGCCATTCTTTACTCTTGCTTTACCTTGCTTGAATCTTAATGGATATTAATTTTTAAATGTGTAAGTCAGCAGGGAAAAGTCTCAAATTTTTAAAACATCTAATTCATAACAACAGAAGAAAAGTATAAACCAAGGCAACACGTGATATTGTGATACTTGAAAGATCATTAAAATTCCAGAAATTCTATTAGGCAATTAATATACCACACTTATTCTGAAGAGTTCGAATTCTGACTTAGGTTATAAAACTAGAGCATGTGGACAATAAATCAATGAAGCACCTAAAACCAATAAATATAATATCATGATTAATAATAAATAGTAATCTACCTTGTACTATTCAAAATTAGACGATCATATTGCTACCATGAATACAATTCTAAGATTTTAAGTGAGTTAATTGCTTAAAAATAAATTAGGCAATTTTAGGAAAAGTTTGTATTTTATATCTTTCTCTACATTTTTTCTTTTGTTTTTAAACATGGAATTCTACTTGGAGAAAAATAAATTTTAAAAAATTTTAAATTTCTCTGTTAAAAGTCTAAAGAGACTATCATTCTACTTTTTAAAAATCAAATACCTATATTCAATCACATATATATATATTGTTCTTACCTCTTTCAGGGGAAAACATTAAAATTGAAGCAATAAGCTAATTTGAAGTCAGTTAAGCAGTTTTAACTAGTAGAGAGTATTAGAATTTAACTCATTCTAAATTCCCACTCCATAGCTTTTATTCATCTATATCAGACATAACTTTTTTTTATGACTTCATATAGCTAGAAGCTTAATCCTCTGCAGCTTATAAACACATTAACCTTTGTAGAGTTAAAGGAAATCCTGAGATAATTTAATTTTAAAAACTTTCATTTTGTTTGATAAACATTACTCTTTCAAATATATTTTAATGGAGACTTAACCTACATCCAGTTCTTCAACAAAAGCTGCTAAATCTTCTTTCCAAAGATCTGAAGGAGATTTCCTTTTAAGATCACTGACCTCTCGCCCCTATAATAAAAAAGTAGTGTGATTTAAACATTCAATTATAAATGTATAATTTTAAAATGGATACATAAAGGATATATAAAACTATTTTTGGAAAAGAAAAATAAATATATGGAAAACACTGAAATAGTTTCAAATTATTTAACCCACAGAAGTTCATACTTTTGCATCTCTCTGTTTAATCAGTTCTTCAACTTTTTCTTTAGTAAGAGACCATAGAGACATATTTAAAATATAGTTAAAATCAGGGCCTGAAGGAGTTCCTGAATCAGAGGAACTATCATCATGCTGGTTTTGTGATTCTTCCTCTTCTGCTGCCTGCAAAAAATAATAAACTTTATATTAAAGTCCTGTATAATATGAAATCAATGTTGAATTTTATTGAATACTAAGTTTAAAATTCCACACATGCTACACTCTTAAAGCTACATCTTCAGGGTGGTGGGTTTATTTTAGATTATCTACAAGATTATCTATGCAAATATATTTCCTATAAAAAGTTTAAATTTTCTAAAAATGCAAAATAATGTCATCAAAAGGAATAGTATATTCAGCCTCTATTCAGGAATCTGGTGAAAAATTAACTGCTTGAGAAGACACCACATCTTAAATGTAACAGAGCAGAAGTAATATTCTATCATGCATTTTGTCAGATCTTTGCATTGGAGAATGAATGAACAATTGAAACCTAAAATAAATATGTTTTACAGTAATAATAAATATGCTAAGATAGTCAGTCACTAAGGGTGAATTCTTAATAAAAATTTTCTCAAGCAAGAACACTCAAGTAAGGACTAAGAAAAATTCACTTAAGAGTTGAAGAGCTGGTAGGTTAGAGTAAAAATTCTAAGGGTTATTCAAAAATTGTATTCATAAGGTCTTTTTTTCACAGAAATAGTTACAATTAAAACAATCTTCTTACACTAATACTAAATTTCAAAATCAAATGAATTTATTATAAGTGACATCATCTTTAAAATTTTTTAAATAACAACAGCTGTTAAAATAAATTTGAATCTCAATTGTTAAAGGCACTCAGATCATTAAAAATGACTGAGTTAGCCATGATACTCCATAAAACAAAAAGTCCACTTCCAGTAATCAAAAAAAAGAAAAAAAGCCTTACAGTTTTTAAAGTTTTACAATTTTAAATTTTCAGTAAAATAATGTATATATACAAATTAAGTTTATTTTAGAAGAGATAAAAATAAAAATTACAAGAAAGATGCTTCATTACATTAAAAGTATAAACTCAGTTAAGTAACATTATCCAAGTAAGGAATGCTGTTGTTCAGTTGATAGATTATAAGTACCTAGATAATTGATGACAAATTAATACAGTCTACAGCTTTTAAAATTTCTTCATGAAATAGTGTGCTGCTATGGAATTTCTTACACTACCATTAAAATACTATTAGGAAAAAAAAAAGAAAAGAAAAAAAAAATACTATGAGGGTGTCAGGTGTCATAAAATCCTATTTAGACCCACATTTCAGAAGTCTGTTTGCTCTAGGCTTTAATGACACACCAAGTATTGTTAATGAGTGCTCCATAAATGTGTGTATCTATCGCTGTTAACATGAAGATGACTAAGGATACTTTCAGGGGGAAAAAAAAACACCGCTTTTCAAGTTCCAGTGACAATTCTACCATGCTTTTGATCTTCTAATTATCTACTTTATAATTCTCTCTCCTCCAACTCTACATAACAGGACACTCTTGTAAGAGCAGCTCCTTCTGTTTCTGAAACCCCCAAAGTGAACAACACATGGTCAAGATGCTGGAAGATTTTTGAGGGTAACAATGAAAGTATTGAAACCAAACATGTGCTTTTACCCATGAGGTCTATTTTCACCAGAAAGGCATTCTCAAACCCAAAACCCTTTTATTTTTAAAAACTAAACATAAAATTCATTACCTTACTAGCAAAAATTTTTAAGATATAATTTAAACCAACAGTGATACAGAAGGGCAAGCAGTGTATAAACCATAACTTGGGGTTTAAGAATGCAGTAAAACACGCTGAAAGGAAAGCAAGTGCTTAAAGCATCTTAATTTTGAATACTCTCCCACTTTGTCCTACCCACTTCCCTCAATGAATAAACCTATTATCTCAATATGTAATTTGATGTATAATTCATTTTAGTTTTATTCTAATATATGTCATTCTAATGACAGTTCAAAATTGAAAAAACTTTCATGTAAGTGAAAGCAGTATTTCTATGTAGTTTGAAATATATGAAAAACATTATGGTTGAGAACTCAGATGCTGGGAAGTTTAATGTTTCAGTGCAAGTTATATCACATAATCATAACTATTTTTGAAAATGCAAACATTATCAGTATTATATATGTATATAATATTCAATTAAGTATCTGAAAACTAATCATTTCCAAATTTCTTCTTTTTTGTACATTTGTGTTCTCAGTCACAATGTGGTATGACCTCTTTAAATTATCCACAGCAGCAAGAAGCTAATTTTTGAGAGAACTCTCAAAGTTTCAATATTCCATTCACTGAATTAGTATTAGTACTCTATGATCTAAAATGGACAATTAACAAAACATCAGACTTTTAATCTGAAGTCCCAGGGTTTAAATCTCCAGCTAAAGATCTAAGCCAAGGTCACAGCATACACATGGGGCTCAATAAATACTGGTAAGTATTGACCATTCCATCTCTCATATCCCCAGAGTGCAGCAAAACCAGATCAAGGGAGTGGTGACTCCAGACTATGACTGCAGACTGCCCGGGGGAAATCATTTACGCATGACCAGAGCAGTTCCCAGAACGACCCGCACCACATACCACCACCACCACCATCCTTTAACAGCAGCTCACAAAGAAGGCCGAGGAGACTGAGCTACTCCTCAGACCCGGAGGCACAGTCCAGCCCAGGCAGAGCCATGCTGGCCATGTGCTTTGGGGCGGGTGTGCACTGCAAACCCTGTACCACATCCGTTTCGTGGATAAACAGAGGACTTCGTCTCCAAACACACCACTCAGCACCGTTAGCAGTACTAAATTCAAAATTCAGGGGTTGGGTTTTTGGTTCGCTTTGGAAGTTGCTTTTAAAAGCTTCTCTGAATGTCTCATTCTGCAAATGATTACCTTTTCTTGTGCTTCTTTCCAGGCTTTCACTGGGTCAGATTCATAACCTCTCTGGACTAACATTTGAATCAAATCTTTCTTTGACCTATTCTCTATGTGAGGGAAAAATAAAGTTAGGATCAAGAAAAGAGATTCAATTTGTATTTGTTTATATTCTACTGATAAAAAATGTCTTCTATTAATAAAGTTTTTTTTTTCCATTTTAACTAATCTTCAAATTTTTAAAGGTTGCATCTTACCTATAGTGATTTTCCCTTGTATCTTCTCTAAAATGAAGCGGGCTTGATTATTAAGCTTAGTAGACTCTGCTCCCAACATTCCTACAAGCCACTCCTTTCGTAAACCATAATAGCTTAATCGTAAATCAAAGAATTCTTTCAAAATATCTTGCACAGTTTCATACTTCTTCAGACATCCCATATGATCAAAGAGTACCTATGCAAAACACAAAATTTTCAAAGATTGTATAAATCTGTGTTGGTATTTTTAGCTTGTATTATGTCTTACAGTATTTAAAATAACCATAATACACTTACATGAATACACACCACTCCTAAAAGCCAGAACCAAAATTACACATTTCTGTGAATATTCCTTTGGTAACTTTGAGAAATGGATAAAATTCAATTCTCAAAACAATGAAAATATGTTAAGTTGGAATAAATTTTTAAGATAGGACTTTAAAATAAGGTTCTTATTTAAAACTGTATCAACTATGGCTATAAAACCACCTAATATTTTTTTTCAAACTAAAAAGAAACCCATTCTATCTGTAAGTTTTTAAATTTAAAATGTTTTTCAATTTTAAATGTTAAGTTTAAAGTTCTCTCTTTCCCATATATTCAGTGGATGTGCATTTGCCTCTCTTTTGATTTTTTGAAATGTGCTATAATTCACTCAATGGAGAAGGCAATGGCACCCCACTCCAGTACTCTTGCCTGGAAAATCCCATGGACGGAGGAGCCTGGTAGGCTGCAGTCCATGGGGTCGCTGAGTCGGACATGACTGAGCAACTTCACTTTCACTTTCATGCATTGGAGAAGGAAATGGCAACCACCTCCAATGTTCTTGCCTGGAGAATCCCAGGGACTGGGGAGCCTGGTGGGCTGCGTCTATGGGGTCGCACAGAGTCGGACACAACTGAAGCGACTTAGCAGCAGCAGCAAAATTCACTCAAACTTCAATTTAGGGAGAGATCTTACTTCTCTATCCTTTTTATCCTTTTTCTATCAATCATGGCACTTTTTCTCAGTCATTGTGATATTGCTGGATTTTTTTTTTTCTTTTTTAAGTCTAAAAGCTAATTTGGAATGGAACGAGAATAATCATACATACTCACTTTTATTTTCCTCCTCAATTATTTATAAGCTTAATAAAGCAGATTATAGTTACAAGAAGATGTGTTAGTCGCCCAGTCGTGCCCAACTCTTTGTGACCCCATGGACTGCAGCCCACCAGGCTCTTCTGTCCATGACATTTTCCAGGAAAAGATACTGGAGTGGGTTGCCATTTCCTTCTCCAACAAGAAGATGAGTACTTCACAATTAAAATGCTAATAGAGACAGACATAAGGCACACAGAAATCCTGCAATAATCACTACCAGAACTTCAAGTCAGTGTGTGTGAAAGTATGTGTACCCTGTGTATTCAAGACCAGATGCAAAATGCAGAGCTTGGGGAGGAGAGGATAATAGTAGAGAAAAAGGAAAGTACCTCTAGATTCCTTAGCAAACATACAAGAGGAGAAGCATTCAGACGTATTACACTCACTTGTGTCATGAAGCCAGATGCAAAAATCCCACTTACAAAATAAAAGGTTAAATTCATAGTAAATATAGTTCACGTACCATGGAATTACAAGTAAGAGTAGTTTGAAGTTTAAAAACTTTGTGCAATCCAGCAGCTTCTGCTTGTGCTAGCTTCTCTTCAGTCATTTTCACCACAAATTTCACAGTTGTATCAGTATGATATTCTTTATAATCAGAAATTAATGCTGGTGTTTTATCTGTTCCATTTAGCATAGGTTCTAAAACCTGTTCTTTGTATACCTACAAAAGATTTATAAATAAGTAATTCTTTCATGACACACATTCATGTTCTTAAACTATAAGTCACGCACTCTTTTAAAAATTCTCAATTCCAGTCAGAAAAAAGGGGAAACCTCCAGCTCCACCGTCTCCGGCCCAGCCACTGCAGTCAACAACATGTGGGGATCTTAATGGAGAAAGAAGATGACAAGGGCACGGCTCTGATCTGCTCAAAGGGTGAAAAGAGGCTGAGAGTACAAACAGGATGGCATCAACTAGAACTGACGACTCGACACCTGTACTGACTGACGTCAATTTACTGACCACACTTGCAAGGGTTCCAAACACTATTCCTTCCTCACTTCATACTCTACTCAAGTAGAGTATGTAGTAGAGTATCTACTAAAAAAGATAAGTCTTTTTAAAAGTTAGCTTAACTCATTCTACATTTAGATAAGTTAAAAAACATTTTAATTACAATTTGAATATTCAAATGAATGTGTCAAAAAATGCATGCAGGAATGTTTAAACACTCTACAGACTCAGGGCAAACAGAGATGGAATCCCATTCAAACCAGAACACACTGTCTAACGCAATCACCCTCTTCACAGGCAGCTTGCATCTTGTACCAACCTGTGTCCAAGTTCTGACGGGGAGCTCGGTAATCTCCACCGTGTTTCTGTCCACCACAAATATTTCACCACTGACTGCATACTGGTTTTGACCAAGTTCTTGGATAGTTCCTTTAAAGTTTTTGTAGTTTGGAAGCTGAAGAGAAAAATAAAAGTCCCTTACGGGCCCAACTCCTCACTGAGTGCCAGCGCCACCTCTGAACGCCCCCAGTCGGGCTCTCTTGCCAGCTCAGGTCCACGCGACTGAACCCAAACTCCTCTCATCCACAGCAGGCCCTCTTCACACAACCACTCAGGCTTGAGGTCACAGTGTCTGTTCTCAGAGGACCAACATTCCCCAGCCCTGAAACCTTAGTGTCATCTTTCATAGTCTTCAAAGTATATTACCTTTTTTTTCTCCCCAGCCTATTACCTAAATCCTTCCTTCTCCCGTACATTAAAAATTCTCTAAATTCAGATTCCTCAGATGTTGTTAGCTCTGCAGTCCAGAGCCAATGATCCGCCTTCCAGATCACTACTTATACGTCTCAAATATTTTAAATATTCTCACTTTCCTCTACCCAGCATGCCCTCACACCCTATATAACTATATGAATCACAGCCAAACAACAAGCCACCCCCCGCTTCTCTAACCCCTATTTGTTATTATCACTAAGCAGCTAGGTACGTAGTACAGGACATTTCTTTTCGCACACTGAACAACTATCACTATCTTCTGTCACCGTAAACCACATGCCCGGATGTCTTGCCTTGACAAAAGATTAACGTTTTGAAGACAGGGATCATAATATTTTATCTCACCACTTGGCACAGTATCATATATAGAAGATTATATATATGTGTATATATACATACACACACACATATGTATATGTAAGAAACATATTAACTTAATACTCAATGTATCTGAAATAATTCAAATAAAATGCTATAATCATTATAAGTAATTTGATACTTCTGTTAGAAATATTGTAAAGTACTTTAAAGTATTTAGGGGAAAAACAGATTTTAAATCACATTCAATCTAATTTTTTTAAATACAAAAATGAAATAAAACTTGGAGTGAAATACATAAAAATATTAAGTTTCTATATACATGGAGTATGTTTTCCTCTTTGCTTATGAATCTAGACGATTTTAAACCATGTAGAAAAAGGGTAAACCATGTAGAGAGGTTTTTCTTGGAGGGAGTTGGGGAAGAGCTGAACACAATGAATGATGTAAGGAAAGGGGAAAAGTAAATATGGAGACATATTAAAATACCTGCAGTGTGTTTTTAAGTATCCTCATGACTCTCTAACATGACTTAGTTGTTGAAGAACAATAAAAAGTTGCATATAACTTTATCATAGAAGCCTTATTCTTTACATAATTTAGACATTTGAAAGTTTGAAAAAAGCCTGAAATACTTTTACATTAAAATTTTAATAAACAGTTTCTCCCCATAAGCCTTATCTGCAGGCTTTTTGCAAACTTTTATCTTTTACTATAAGCACATATCAAGTTATACACTAACAAGGTCCTTACTGTCTAAAATATGTTCTAAATGAAAATGGTTCCATTACTTTTCTAAAATTAATGACTTCATAGTTCACACAATATCATTCGTTAAATACAAAAAAAAAAAACAATATAAGCAGTAAATTCTACACCATTACCATGGGATGAGGATCCAGGCCATCGAGCATGCGCCTGACATTGTTCACGATCTCTCTGGCATCGTAGTTGGGCAGCTTACAAGCCCACCCTGTGCCAATGCCTTCAGCACCGTTTATTAAAACCATGGGGATTATGGGGATATACCACTCAGGCTCCACACGCTGATTATCATCATAAAGGAATTTAAGCAAGTTGTCATCCACAGCAGGAAAAAGCAGTCTTGCTAAAGTGCTAATAAAAGGAAAAAGAGAAACATGCATCAATGTCACGGTTTGAGAAAAAAAAAAACTTTATATGTAAATTACTTGACATGTCAGAAATCTTTTAAGAGAATGCATTTAAAAATTTTGGTTCAGTTCAGTTGCTCAGTCGTGTCCGACTCTTTGCGACCCCATGAATCGCAGCACGCCAGGCCTCCCTGTCCATCACCAACTCCCAGAGTTTACTCAAACTCATGTCCATCGAGTCAGTGATGCCATCCAGCCATCTCATCCTCTGTCGTCCCCTCCTCCTCCTGCCCCCAATCCCTCCCAGCATCCGAGTCTTTTACAATGAGTCAACTCTTCGCATGAGGTGGCCAAAGTATTGGAGTTTCAGCTTCAACACCAGTCCTTCCAATGAACACCCAGGACTGATTTCCTTTAGGATGGACTGGCTGGATCTCCTTACAGTCAAAGGGACTCTCAAGAGTCTTCTCCAACACCACAGTTCAAAAGCATCAATTTTTCAGCACAAGTGCTTAAACTTGACAATAAAATTTACTTGACCTTATTACCAAATGTATTTCTCTCAGGCACAAAGCCAGAATAAAATGGCCCTGTTTTACTTATATTACTTACTGACTAACCTGCCTAAATTCTTCATATTGCTATATAACCTGGTAAGGATTTCCTCTTATTCTGACTAAACCACAAAACCCACTTTCAGCCTAAATTGTTAGATCAGAAAAATCCTTACATTCATTAGGACTGGCTTCACCAATAATTCATAAAAACCAAGATCAACATATTTCATTCTGTATGTGATCAAATACTTTGGAACACTCACCCTGAACATAACACTCAAGCTTCTCTCTCCATAGTTAAGTTAGTTAAGATGCTCAGTCGTGTCCGACTCTTTGCGACCCCATAGACTGTAGCCTACCAGGCTCCTCCATCCACCCATGGGATTTTCCAGGCAAGAATACTGGAGTGGGTTGCCATTTCCTTCTCCAGGGGGGGATCTTCCCAACCCAGGGATTGAACCCAGGTCTCCCACATTGTAGGCAGACACTTTTACCGTCTGAGCCACCAGGAAACATGGCTCTTTCTCCATAGTTACACTTCTATTACACATTTTGTTAGTTCCAATAACCTTCAAATAGTATTTATGCCATTATATCTGCAAATCATTACCTCAACATTGTGAAAATATAACGAGGGCTTGCAGCATCTTTGCCCCCATGAAGCCGAGTTCCAAACTGACCAATAGGCTGAAGCAAGTTGATGTTGTTGCTCCCCACAAAGTTCTGAGCCAAGTTCACAATAGTCATCATCAATGCTTGCTGCAGAACAGACACAGAATACATTCACAAAGTTCCTCCATGAATCTCATTTTTATTAAAACACAAATCCTCAATTCTTTAACATTTCCAAAGACCTCATAAAAGAAAAACCACTTGATTATGCTGAATTATCCTACTATCATTCTTCATGCCAGTAAGTGTAGCTCCCAATTAATTCCAGTCTCCATGCTGGCTTACTTCTCCGTGATGATAAGCAGACATCTCGGCCACAGACCCAGCCAACTGTGCAACTTTCACTTCACGTTTATCATTCCTCTTGAAACAAGTAAATAAAACTTTTCGCTGACCTGGTTTAAAACCTGGTTTTAAAAAGAAAAACCCTCTTTTAAAAATATCACTCAAAAAAAAATATTACTCAATAAAAAAAAATATTACTCAAGATTGAGTTGCAATGTTTCTTTATATGTGACAACAATGTGACAACAATGTTCTATATATTCAAGAGAAAAAAGCAAAGATATAGTCTGCTTACTAAAAATCACTAAAATTGCTGAGACTCTGTAACAAAATGAGTACCTACTAACATATTTTATACCATCTTAAGCTATTCTAAAAGTGAAGAACCAATTGAAAGACCCCTTCTAGTCTTAAAGAACTGCTGAGTGGCACCAAATTCCTTTCACAGGAGCTTCCAAACACTCATATTCCCAAAATGCCAGTTGTGATGAAAGTATCAGAGAGTCATCAAATAGCCTAAAAACTATTATTAGAATACCCTAAATCTGGAATGCTCTTATAAAGAAGAGATATGTTCTGGTAATTAAGAATGCAGGCTTTAGAATCTCACTAACCTGGATACTCTTCTCGACTTGGCCATGACTTTCTACAACTTACTAAACCATTAAGTCTCAGTGTAACATAATTACCTTCTTAATAAGGTGACCATAACGATTACATGAGATAATGTAAGCAAAGCACTCTACTTCCTGATCATTTTTCCTGCTCTAGACCAAGGAGCCCAGTAATAAACTTTTCAGTATATACTAGCTATCATCATCACCATGGGCCCAGAGCATAGAAGAAGCAAAAGGATAACAAAATATGGCCACTTTTCTTGAGAATTTTATAACCTAATTGAGGAGGCAAAATTAACATAAGTAAAATAAGAGGCACACAACTACTGGCATAGAAGTTTACAGCACCAGAGACCAATTTAGACTGCAATTTCTAGCGAAGACTTTGGAGACTGGGTATAACTTAAAGCTAAAACTAGATAGATTATAAAACCATCTGTTTTAGTTGAAAAACCAAGGGACATAAAGATGAACCAACTTTTTAAAAGTTATAAAATCAAAAAGCTCTAGATAAAGGATTAAAATCTGTTCCAACTACTGGGTAGCAGTTTAATTTTTTTGTCACATTAAGTAAGTTAAAGCATTAGATTTTGGGTACTGAGGTCTACAGCCATACCACCCTGAATGAGATTTATCTTGTCTGATCTTGAAAACTAAGTAGGGTTGGGCCTGGCTAGTACTTGGATGGGAGGCTCTGGGTACTGAGGAGGTAAAGGTGCTTTTAAAATTTGGTCTGATAAATACTCTAGAACTTATCAAAAAAGTCTCCAATAATTTGGAGCTAAAACTTTAAAAATTTGCAAGCTATTAATAATTTTCTTTAGAAACTCAAAAAGGGCTTAAGATTTAAAGAATACAAAATATTTCAAAACTTCTAAAACATCTCAAAAGCAACTTTAGAATTTTTTTTAAAATTATTATAAGGATGGGTTAAAATACATGAAATTAAAATACACTCAATAACATTCAAAAACAAAAAAGCTTCTTAAACAAACACTACTTACCATCAACAAGAGATGGTATAGATCTTTCATTGTCTGAGTTTGAGAAGAGAATCAATTCTTTGTTGATAAAATCATTATAGGTCAAATGCTTGGTTGCTGTACCATATAAGAATTGCTAAGGGAAAAGTCACATAGCAATTACGTCATTATTACTACATGGATTTTTAGCCTTTCTCTTTCTTCCCCCAGATCACAGCTCTTTATGACTAACCTCTGGTAAGCCATGTAACCTACGCTGTCTCCGATCTTCCATAAAGTTCGTTAACCATTCTTTTCTGTCATCGATCTTCTTCTTACTGAATGCCTGAAAAATTCCAGATAATTTCACACATTAAAAAGAAATTAATTTCACTCTAGAATTAAAATTTATAAAAGCAAATAACTATTAATTTCTGGGAAATTATAAAGTCTTTTCCAATACTCTTTTATCAAAAATGCATTTGAATAGAAGTCTCTGAATTAAAGAACTATGAAAGCAGAGCATAATCTGAGGTGATGGGGAATGACACAAAGATTAACTAGGTTGGGCTTCGAATTAAAGAGAGACATACCCCAGCAAACCAAGACAGGGAAGGGAAGGATGGCAGACAGAGGAAAATGATATTGGGAGAGATTTCTTTTTTAATTTTTAATTGGAGTTTAATTGCTTCTGCTGTACAACAACATGAATCAGCCATAAGTATACAATACGCCCTCCCTCTGGAGCCTCCCTCCCTTCCCCGCTCCCACCCCTCGAGGGCGTCACAGAGCAGGAACTGGGCTTCCCGTGCCCTACAGCAGCGAGCTCGCTGACACGTGGTAGTATATGTATGTCAACGCTGCTGCTGCTAAGCCGCCACAGTCGTGTCCGATTCTGTGCAACCCCGTAGAGGGCAGCCCACCAGGATCCCCCATCCCTGGGATTCTCCAGGCAAGAATACTGGAATGGGTTGCCATTTCCTTCTCCAATGCGTGAAAGTGAAGTCGCTCAGTCGTGTCCGACTCTTAGCTACCCCATGGTCTGCAGCCCACCAGGCTCCCCCGGCCCTGGGATTCTCCAGGCGAGAGGACTGGAGTGGGTGCCAGTGCCTTCTCCAGCGTCAATGCTACTCTCTCTCAACTCATTCCCAACCCCCAGTCTAGAGAGATTTCTTAATTAACTTTGTTACCAAGGTAATGGCAGCATCATCTTCAGGACCAGCATATCTAAATAGGATACGGTGCCTTTCCATATCAGCAAAATATTCCTTGGCTTCCTTAGCTGTACTGGTACCCAACCCTGCATAAGTTTTAAAACGAAAGTAAAAATAAGCCATACAGAAAGAAAAAGACAAATACTATATGATCTCACTTATATGTGGAATCTAAAAAAACAAAAAGTAAAACTCATAGTAACACAGAGTAGAATAGTGGTTACCAGGGGCTGAGGGGAGAGGGAAATTGAGAGATGTCAGTCAAAAGTACAAACTTTCAGTTACGAAATGAATAAATTCTGGGGAATCTAATTACAGCATAATGCCTGTAGTTAATAATACCATACTGCATATAGTGAAAATTACTTAGAATAGACATTAAATGTTCTCTCCAAAAAAAAAAAAAAAAAAAAAGAGCTGTAGAAATGATTAACAAAATCCAGAATGTGGGAAATGAAACAGGTCAAACTATCCAACATTTTAAACAAATAAATTACATGGAAAACAGAAAAACAATATAATAAGATTTAATAGACCTATCAACCAAATGCAATGTGTGGGCTCTGTTTGGATCCTGATTCAAAAGTATATATATATAAATGAACATTTTTAATATAGTCAGGAGAATTTTAACAGATTGAACATTTAAGGTTATTAAAGAAAGGTATGATAATGGTATGATGGGCAACAAAAAATTCTTTTAGAAATACATACTAAAGTATTATAGAAATTAACTATATTATTAATGCCTGGAAGTTATTAGGTGGGTACAAAAGTAACTGAGGTTTTAGACCAAGAATTTTAAATCATTATAATTAGGCTCAAACACATCTTTATTAATCAAAATAGGAACCAGGACAGTCAACACAGTTTTGCCAACAAGAAATGCTTATTTATTCTTGTAGCGTAAAATTGGTGCTTCAGGAATCAACAAGCTCTTAGGAAGCATTTTCTGCCTCCTACTTGTGGAAGCAGTTTCCCTGCAAAAAGTTGTCGAGATGCTTGAAGAAGTGGTAGTTAATTGGTGAGAAGTCAGGCGAATATGGTGGGTGAGGTTAAACTTCATAGCCCAATTTGTTCAACTTTTGAAGCGCTGGTTCCGTGACAATGGTTGGGCACTGTCGTGGAGAACTGGGCCCATTCTGTTGACCAATACTGCTGGCACTGCAGTTTTTGATGCATCTTATCAATCCGCTGAGCATACTTCTCAGATGTAATGGTTTCTTCAGGATTCAGAAAGCTGTAATGAATGAGATGGGCAGCAGACCACCAAACAGTGACCATGTTTTTGTTGGTGCAGGTCTGGCTTTGGGAAGTGCTTTGAACCCTCTTCTTAGACCAACCACTGAGCAGATCATCGCTGGTTGTCATATAAAATCCACTTTTCATCACACATCACAACCCAATCAAGAAATGGTTAGTTCTTATTGCATAGCACAAGAGAAGACTTCAAAATGATGATATTTAAAATTTTTGTTCAGCTCATGAGGCACATACTTATCGAGCTTTGTTCACCTTTCCAATTTGCTTCTAATGCCAAATGACCATAGAATGGTCAACGTTGAGTTCTTCAGCAACTTCTTGTGTAGCTGTAAGAAAATCAGCTTCCGAGATGGCTCTCAGTTGGTCACTGTCACCTTCCAATGGCTGGCCACTGCACTCCTCATCGTCAAGGCTCTTGTCTCCTTTGCACAACTTCTTGAACCACAACTGCACTGTATGTTTGTTAGTAGTTCCTGGGCCAAATGTGTTGTTGATGTTACAAGTTGTCACCACTGCTTTACAACCCATTTGAACCTGAATAACAAAACTGCTCAAATTTGCTTTTTGTCTAACATCATTTCCACAGTCCAAAATAAATGTATAATAAATAACAAGCAATAAGTCATTAACAAAAAGAACATATAGCAAGAAATGCACAGTAAAATGATGTATAATATAACCACATTTAAGAACGTATTCCAATATCAAATGACAAAGTTCAACAAAGGAAAACTGCAATTACTTTTGCACCAACCTAATATTTCAAACTAATGGGGTGGCAATGAGAAGAGTTCAGATGAAACAAGATTGTCCATGAAATGATGACACTTAAGTACATGGGAAGCCCATTAAACTATTCTCTCTACTTACATAAGTTTTCCATAATAACCCTTTAAAAATCAGCAATAGTTGTTTTTGAAAGCTAAAAGAGATAAACTTTCAAAATATTTTATAATGCTCTCTTAACAGGAAATTTATGTCAATAGTTAAGTTCACAAAATTTTAATGTTTTAGAATACAGACCTTTGTAGTATTTTATTTTCCAGGCTTTCTGGTTTTCTATATGTTTTTTCCACTCATCAAATTCAGGAATACTGTAGAAGGAAAGTTCCTGCTTATTTTTGCTAGCCTTAAATGAATAATAAAAAAAATTAGTTTTTCTGCTACTACTTAAGACCATAGTATAAAAGTACATTAATGTAAATAGTACCTTTACAATAGGGGTAATGAACTCTTCAAGAAAACCATGCTTCAAAAGTGATGGCCAATTGTGATGGATGAAATTAATAAGCAGGCCTTTTATGTGAGAACCATCTTGATCCTAAATAAGTATCAGTAAAGAATGTCATGATAATTTTATGAAATATAATTACTTACATAATCAAAAATTTAAATATATGAATGCAGCAATGAGGCAAAATTCCACTCAAATTTTAGAACTGCACTGTACAAAACAGAAGAGATTATTCTTGGGATGATTAAAGAATTTCTTTCTTAAAATTCAAACAAAGAATATAGCTATGTGATAGACTGAATCTTTCTGTCACTATAAAACATACTACCATTATCTTTTTTATAGTTTTCCCAGATTTCACGAGAAGACAGAAATACAAGGAACACAGTTACAATGCCACTTCACTGAAAGGAGAAACCTATGGAATACAAGTATTCACAAGTCTTCTCTTAACATAAAAACTGATACATTTCTGCTTAAAACTACACAGCAGCTTCTCAGTTGCAGATTTTCCTACAAATGCTTTCAGTTAGAGTACTTGAGACACAAGCAGTTGGATGCATATGAAACTCTTCAATTTTATGTGTATGCTTAGTCACTCGGTCATGTCCAACTCTTTGCAACCCCATGAACTGTAGCCCACCAGGCTCCTCTGCCCATGGGTATTCTCCAGGCAAGAATACTGGAGTGGGTTGCCATGCCCTCTCCCAGGGGATCTTCCCAACCCAGGGATCGAACTCAGGTCTCCCACCTGAGGATTCTTTACCATCTGAGCCACCAGGGTAGCATACGAAACTCTTCAGTTTTCTAGTTCTTGCCTAAGTACTGCCATTTTACTATTCAAATCCTCCTAGTTTTTTGTGCATCCCAAATCATGCTATCATAAACAAATATTAGCCATTTTCCTATTGATTAACCTTTCTTGCTTACAAATTTCACCATTTCCTTCCTGTTTACAGGCAAGCTTTAACATAATACTACAGTGTGTTCTACTCTTTCCATATTTACTGAATTTAAAAACATTTTAAAATAACTAACCAAAAAGGTGGCTACCATAAATTAGATAATGTAAAATGTACTTCATACAAACCTTGCCATTAACAATATTTTTCCCCTGTGAAGTATAATCATTTTCAATTTACTATGTTGGAACAAATCCCATGAAATAAATATCCAAAGGACATTCTGAAAAAGAGATGTTTTAGTATGTGGCAACTTTTAACCAACCTGATCAGTCATAATCATAATCTTTCCGTAGCGTAAAGTTTTCAGAGATTCTGCATCATCATAACTTTTCTTATACTGTAGACCAACTATTTTGATAATATTGTTTATTTCTGCATTTTCCATGATCTGTGCAAAAATGAAAAGAATTGGAAGTATTTTAAAGTGTCAAAATATACAAAAGAGGAGTCAGAATTGACACACAAAAAGGCAACAATTTTAGTTAAAGTAATAAATTGTCATACACACATGTGGGTACATATGTAGATACACACCTGTTTGTGAGAAGCTTCCCGCACGTTAAGAATCTTTCCCCTGAGGGGAAAGACCCCGTATCTGTCCCTCCCAATCACACCTAACCCAGACACAGCCAGGGACTTGGCAGAGTCTCCTTCTGTCAGGATCAGTGTGCACTCCAGGGAATGTTTGCCACCTAAGAGAAATTAGTAATGATACATATTCCAAATTTCTCAGTTTTACCAATGGAAAACATGAAACCAAAAAATTAACAATCACAGTGATAATAAAACACTGTAAAGAGTCATCTTATGCTCAGTATAATGTAAAAATGAGGTATATTTTATTGAAGCTTTATCCCCCCAAAATTGTAACATGTATGATATGTGACAATTTTAGTGAAATTTATCCTCTGAAAATAAAATCCTATATATGTGGAAAATTAAAACAGTCTATACCTGAATAAAAACTTAAATCAAAATCTAAAAACCGAACAAAAACTGAATCTTACCAGCATCATTAGCATCATCCAATTTGGGAATACCTTTGATTTTACTGTACTTTACTGATGAACACTTCTTGTTCAGCTGTGTCTGAGCCTTAAATTTCACCCAGTTCAGGATACTTTCCACAATGCCACAGTTAGAGGCCTAAAAATCAAAGAAGCAAGCAAGAAGTTCACAGACTTAGCTAAAATTAATGTAATACTTGGAATCTGGGCAGTTGTAAGGCAAAATGATAATAATAATGATATATGCTGGTAAATTATTCTAATTACAGTAAATTAATCCAGGCAACTATTCACCATGACCGATTATACTGAAATGTTAACACATGAGAAAAAGGCAACTTCACTACATATGAAAAAAATTTTATTAGAATAAACTCCATAAGAAATGTACACAGCTTTTGTTACAAGTTAGTTTTGTTACAATGAACACAGTAAAGGCTGATCCACCTATGAATTTACTACCTGGGAAATTATAGACACTGACATTTCTGATATCCTTCAACACAAAAACATGAATCTGGAATTCACTACGACAAAAAAATATTAACATGAAGGGAATATCAGGATAAACTCAAGAACTTATGAATAGTCCTTATTTTTTAAAGAGCTTAGTAGTAAGGATTTTAACATTATACATATGTGTCATTCTGCAGTGAGTTAACGGGTGATAAGATGTCAAACGCCACTCCCCCGAAAAAGTAAAGCATCTCCAAGTTTGAGTTATTTATTTTTCATCTATGTGGGTAGTTTGATTTTAGGTGTATGAAATAGTTTTCTGGAATGTTTCAAATATAAAAAGAAGTGAACTATGTTATCAAATCTAAACTTCCTTTGCCAAAAATGAAAAAGTATAAAAACTAAAATCAAATTACTTTATAAAAAGAACAACTGTTAAGAGGGCAGAAATTTGGGAAATGATTAGCATTGGGTCATCGGTATTCAGAATTCATTATGATCAGACCCAAAAGTACTATTCTATAGGCCTTTAGCTAAACCTAAAAATCAACTTTTGTTTTTGTTTGTGAGACCCTACCTTTGAAATTCCAATACCAAAATTTGACAAATATGTTATCTCTATTGCAATATTACACAATATTCCTCCAAAAAACTATAAACTGCCAAAGAGGAGGGGCTGTAATTTATTCATCTTTACATTCCCAGAGCAAACATAAAGGCACTTAATATATGTTTGGTGGCACTGGTGAACAGGAGAACTGAGGCAAATCTTACACAAAAATGACTATAAGAAATTATTAGCAGCCACAAGGCTCAGTTATAAATCTAAGACTATTTATAGTCTCATCTTGTTTCAGAAAGGTTAAGGCAGCCTAAATAAATATGTGCTAAGTAAAATGAAAAAAAAAAAAAAAGTATGTAGAATATGGTAAATTTTATGTTATGCATATGTTACCATAATTTTTTTAAGTTACATCTACAAAATCAGTAGATGAATTTGAAAGGAATGGAAAAGATGAAGACAGGAGTCCTGTGAGGACCTGTACATTTTTTAGAGGCAAAACTGGCTTTATAAAGACCAATGCAAACTAAAACATAATTAATTACATGATTTCCTACTTTAAAGCTTGGCAAAATAATCAACTGTTTTATGAAACACTATCTAACCTTTGAAGTTTTCAGAATCAAGCATTTTAGTTTTTAGTATAAATATGCCTGTATCTGCAGTTAAAATAACAAACTAATCAGAATAATTAGAATAAATAAATCAAAAAAACTATTTAATTAACTCTAAATTAAACAAAAAACACTGAAAAGTAATATACATTTTACTCACTGCTTTAAAAAATTTTTCTGATAGTTGGCATTTGGATCCAAAACTTTTGGGCTGCAAAGTCATGTTTTCCTTAGTTTGAGAATCAAAAGTTGGATTTTCAATAAGGCAGTTAATAAAAACCCATATATGATTTTTTACCTGTTGAAAACATCCAAAAAAAGGTCAATATCAGAATCGATATTACTTAACAATTAAACAGAATATATAAAACATCACTTACTTGAAATGGTTTCACTGACACACCAGCTTTGTTCTTTTTCTTAACTACTTCAATCAGTTTACCAACAACTTGGTCTACTACATAATCCACATGCCGTCCACCCTAAAGGGGGGGGGGCGGGGGACAGAATACAAAATCTTCTATAATTAAGGCAGCAAAACAGTAACATTCATACATTCATATTTTTCTAGAATGAGCATTTAATCTTCAACATAACTTTTTAAAGTTAGTATGACTATATTACTCACCCTATATACCAGAGGTAATATGGTAAGTCTCAGAAGGAAAGAGTTCGGATTTAAAACATAGTCTTTTTGGCCACAGAGCTAATTAGCAACTCTATATAAACTCCCCACAAAGTGAAAACAATCAAAAAGAGACACGGAAGTGAGAATGAACACTGGCCTGGTGGTAGCAATGACACTCACAAGATTGCCACTAAGGGACCATGGTAGCCATCAACAGTTGTCTATTCAATACCCATTCTTCCCTTTCACATTATAGACAAATCCAACTGTTTTTAACTGGCAACATGTCCAGTTACAAAGATTACCAATCTAGACTCCCTTGCAGCTACAGGTAGTCACTTGACCCAGTTCTAGCCAGAGATGCTAGCAGAGGTCTACTGGATGGGGTTTCCAGGAAAACTACTGCATTCCTGAAAAAAGCGGAGAGATTTAATTCACATACGAATTTGTCCAACTTAATTAATTCTCTCCTTAGGACTTGGAAGGGTGCAGCAGACATATTAAAGGCATGAAAATGAAAGCCACATGCTAAGAGAGGCAGAAAAGAAAGCCAGGAAGAGGACAGGACCCTGTGGACACTGTAAGGTCACAGAACCAGACTAAGACTGCCTACCATCAGTCCCCAGAAGAGGAAAAGTAAAACCTTCACATGTCTACAAACCACTGCATACTACGTTTCTATTACACATAATAAAATGCAATCAAATCTAACAGGATTTCTGTTGACTAGAAAAAGTGATGCTAGATTATAAAAAATAAGTTCAAACTTGAACAAGAGTGACAAAGTGATAGCTCATGGCTTTATTCCAAAATACACACTTATATTGCCCAATATTTCATTATGGTCAATGGATAAATGCCTATAGATGAGAAGAATTTCATTTGATTTGGAAATTTAAAAGCCTACAAAAAGGGTTCAAACTCCTTAGAACAAGAGATAAGGCATTTCATGATGTGATTCCAAAACAGACTCATTTCTTATTATTTGTTCTTTTACACTCAAAACTCAGAACACAGAACAAGGAATTTGTTATCATTCTAAATTCTGTAAAATACAAATGTATTCAACTATAAGCTCTAATCATGTAAATTTACTTTTCAATGGATGCTTAAATAAATAGTAAGACAGATATTTCATAGAAAATATACTTTTATTTTCATAAGTCAATTTTGATTTCTCAAAAGCAGGGTGGAGGGATTTTTTTGTTGTTTTATCTTGTTTTTAATGAAGACTGTTCAACAACTGATTTGGAAACAAAGAATTAGTTTACTTACTTTTGTTGTTGCAATGCTATTTACAAAGCTGATTTGCTGGAATCCTTTTTCACTCAATGTGAGACAAACATCCCATCTTTCATTTGCAAGTTCATGAATAACTTTTAGGGCCACTCCAGTTTCATCCAATTTGTCTTTCACATAAAGATCTACATAACTGCGAAATCCGTTTACCTAAAATTTAGAAAACAAAAACAATGAACAATTCCTCTTGCACTGGCAGCTGAACTAGGTGAACACCAGCCAGTTCAGACATGTAGAAGGGAAGGCTCAAAGAAGACGTTTTCTTCTCCTTTATAAGAAAACAGCTGATTAAACAACAAATTTTCTATGCATCTTCAAAAACCTGAGATCACAGGACAGCTGAGCATCCAAAATCTGAAGAGAGCTGGTGTTTGGAGGGAGAGCAGAACCTAAATTTTTGTCTTATCTGGGCAGAAGCTGCTTGGTATGGCATAAACCCACGGGAACCTGGAACCAGAGCTTCTGATGAACCTCTTTCCACAGACGAGTGTGGACTAGTGAGCGTGAGAAGCACCTGAAGGCTGTGGTCAGAGGGGTTCCCAGTCTTTCACAGGTGTTTCCTCACAGGGTAGATCAGAAAGAATTTAGAAAAGTGACCCTCATGGGGCCAGGTAGAGAACGGCAGCCACTAGGAATTCAACCCAGACACTTCACTCATCAAAAAAAAAAGAACAGCTTACTTCACAGCGGGAAGGACACTGCTGGAAAGCAGTGGTGAAATATCACCAGAGCTGGGATAAAGTACTTCCGCCCAGTCCCACCCCTCCTATGCCCATCCCATTCGCATCTTAAAAAGGCTTATTCTGCAGGGTAGGGAACCTGAAGGACACAAAAGGAGATCACTGGTGTGACCTGATGCAACCAGAGAACAGAGGACAAAGGGAACGGCTCCACCTCAAGAGGAGGCGTAGACACTCCTGTGAAGGCCAAACCCCGAGACACAGGCCCCAAGCATTCCAAAGCCTGAGACTAATCAGACATGGGGTCTCCCACAACCTATACCCAGGCTAGCAGGCCTCCAATTGTAACAGTGGTTTCCAGCTGGAAGAGCTGCAAGAGACCCTCCTGGAGCAGCAGCTCCAAGGCAAGCCCCAGTGCATAGAGAAAGGACAACAGAATCTGAAGTGCCCACAGCAACAGCAGACCTCAACACTAGTAACGCAGCAACCACAGCCTGCAAACACCGCCCACTCCCTGTACAGATTAACATAAATCCTCACACGAAAGCCTATTCACGTATTCACTATGCTATGCAACACAGCTGGTGTTCAACAGAATCTCACAAGGTATGCCAAAAGGCAAGGGGAAAACACAGTCTGAAAAGACAAATCAATCACCAGAACTTAGGTATGTCGCAGATGTTTTAACTATCAGATAGGACTTTGGCTACCTGATGCAAAGAGCCAAATCATTAGAAAAGACCCTGATGTGGGGAAAGATTGATGGCAAGAAGAGAAGGAAGGGGACTGAGGACGAGATGGTTGGATGGCATCTCTGACTCAATGGACGTGAGTCTGAGCAAAGTGCGGGAGACAGTGAAGGACAGGGAAGCCTGACATGCTGCAGTGCATGGAGTCACAAAGAGTCAGACACAACTTAGCAACTGAACAACAACGGCTAATAGGTTAAAGTCTCTTGTGGAAGTTGCATATTGTCTAATGTGCAACTTCAGCAGAGAGACAGAACCTTTAAGAATGAATCAAATGCTAATGCTAGAAATCAAGAAAAGCAGAAGATAATGAAGAATGCCTTTGGCAGGCTCAGCAGTAAACTTTACACAGTAGAGGCAAAAAAGTCAATGAACTTGAAAATGCAGCAACAGAAATCAAACAAACTGAAACTCAAAGAGAAAACAGAGTGAATAAAGCAGAGTAAAACATCCAAGAGCATGGGTCCTACAATTTATGCATAATTAGACTCCCAGAAGGAAAAGGAAGAACAGCAGGTTAATAACAGCCAAAATTTTTCCAAAATTAGTGACAGACACCAAACAACAGATCCAATAAGCTCAGGAGACGCCAAACAGAATTAAGTACCAAAAAGAAAATCCAAAACCAACAAAAAACCCTATATATACAACTGAGCATATCATACTCAAAAAAACAAAGACAAATAGAAAATCTTCAAGGCAGGCAGAGGAAAAAGAAATCTCTTACCAACAGAGCAAGGAGGATATGAATTACAGCAGACGCCATGCAAGCAGGAAGACAACAAAGTAACATTTTTAAGTGCTGAAAAAAAAAACAACTATTGACTATAATTCTATACTCAGTGAAACTCTGTATCCTTTCAAGTGAAGGAAAAAACTCTCTCAGAAAAACATAAACTGAGGGAAACTATTGTCAGCAAAGGTATCCACAGGAAATAAATGTTAAAGAAAAATCTCCAGCCAGAAGGAATATAAAATAGGTCAGAAACTTAGACCTACACCAAGAAATTAAGAGCACTGGAGATGGAATAAATGAAGGTAAACTATAACTCTATTTTTTATTGCTCTAAAGTATAACTGACTGCTTAAAGCAGTAGCAACATCAAGTCAGAAACTTGACACAGTTAAAAAAAAAAAAAAATCAATGAACTTCACTGTTCAAATATTTCTGCCATAACTTTTTCAAATATTTCTTCCTCCTCATTCTCTCTCTTCTGTTGTTTAGAGAACATGCCAAAGCGAAATGTATGATGAAAAGGGCACAGGGGCAGGAAGGAGCTGGGGATACACTGCTATAAAGGTTTTGCTCTACAGTGCAGTTCAGTCGCTCAGTCGTGTCCAACTCTTTTACACACCAAGTGACAAATCAAGGTGGACTCAAATTACCTACAAATGAGTATTATAAACCCTAAGGCAATCACTAAATAAGTTTTAAAAATAAGAATAATAAGTAAAGAGGATTCTTAGGGGGCACAGTGTTAAAAATTTGCCTGCCAATCAATGCAGGAGACGTGGATTCAATCCCTGGGTTGGGAAGATCTCCTGGAGAAGGAAATGGCAAGCCACTCCAGTATTCTTGCCTGAAAAACCCCATGGACAGAGGAGCCTGGCAGGCTACAGTCCATGGGGCCTCAAAGAGTCAGATATGACTGAGCAACTGAGAACATGCACACACACATAATAAGTAAATAGAAAAGATAAAGTGAAATCATTTTTTTTTTAAATGCTGAATTAAAACCAAAGAAGGCAGGATACAAGGAAATAAGTAACCAAGAACAAACACAATAAATCAACATATAACAAGATGTTAAGCTTTAATCCAAATGTATCAATAATTACTTTAAATGTCAATCATCTAAACACACTTGTTAAAAGAGATTAACAATTTAAAAAGCAAGATCTAACTATAAGCTGTCTACAAATTAATAAAGCATGAGCTATTTTAGAAGACACTTACGGGCAACTTCTTTCCATTAAACATGACCTTGACTCCCTTGCAGGAACCAGCCAAATCATAAGCTCTTCTGGTCATGAGAGCCACAATATCCCTGTCAAGTTTCTCCATCTTAAATTTGGACAGATCTGGTTGGAATGTTATACATGTGTAATCTTCACCATCAAAATGTTTAATTTTGGCTTCAGAAGTCTTCATCATATTATTCATCCATGTCTTTAAGAGAATATTTAAATATTTCTATTGTGCTTCTATATTAGATAATACATAAAGACTCAGCTAATGAAATACATTCATTTACCACAACGAGAACCATTTTCCAACTTTCACAACAAACCAATCTTTAAAACTATACTATAAATGAAGACATTTTAGATAAAACTATTATAACAACCTCATACTGAAAATAAGCAAAATCAACTGAACAGCTTTATATATTGTTAGTTAAATCTTTCAAAATCTACAAATGACCATAAAGAATTATACAAAAATAAAAAGGTACAATGCTTTTCTGACAAAATTATTTTAGCTTACATAAAATTTTCAAAGGTCTACAGAAGTGAAATATAAAAATTTGAAATATAAATGATCAATCAACAAGGAAACTTTCAAACATGCTAAGCTGGTGCATTTCAATTAGACTGTGAGGTTCAAGACATTTTCCCTATTGCTTAAAGAGGTTAAAGGAAAAGTCTGTCAAATAAAGCATTTTGTTTTAAAGGCATGGGAGGGAAACAGATTTATGTAAAATCTCCCAGGCATTCTGTAGCCTTTTTACTCTGATGATTTGCTTAATGCTTAAAAAAATAAGTTATATAGGTATCTAAGGTATTATATAGGTATTACCTTGGCAAAGCAACAAACATGATTATTCTTAAAAAAAGAATTAGTCACATTTCTATCATACCTGCTTAAAACTATGTTTATATTCTTTGCAAGCAGTTTCTACTGTAAACTTTGTACTGAAAATATTACAAAGTTTTGCACCATAACCATTGCGACCACCTGTAAGAACAATTAAATGTGAAAGGTTTAATGAAAACAATTTTAAAGGGACTTTGTTAACTCACCTACCATAGGGCAGGTCTACTGCAAAATAGCTTCCACTTATTATTTTAATCATTGATTGAATATTTCAAAGTATATTTAGATTTTTCATTTAAAGAAACATAATTAAGATTTAGCACATACAGTAATATAATTAAAATACACATTTTGTAGATTATCTTCATAACAATTAAAAAAAAAATTAAGCACTGTATCTTCAAACAATCCAGTAAGTCTATGTGAGTATGAATCTGAGCTTTCTATCACAGTCACTTCTAGTACAAAACTCTAATCTATATAACTTCCTGGAACTTTGGTTTTGGAAAAAAAATCATCTTTTAGGAAATGTAAATGAGTAGAAAAACAACTGGCTATGGTCAAAGCACTTTCAACTCTATAGAGTCTAGACTTTCAATCCTGACTCAAAGAAAATGGTTTAGAAGTAATTTAATTGATACCAAAAGACACAGTGCTTATGTAAAAGCAAATTGACAGATACAGGGTCACATGCATCTTACTTTCACCAGTACTCCAATTCAAAACCCAAACCATCGGCCGGGTCAGACAGAGCTCCAGGGGCTCTAGCAGAAGTCGATGTGCTGCGAGTTAAGTGTCTATCAGACTATGATCAAGACAACACTAATACATGATAGTTTTTATAGACATTAATTCTAAGAAGGATTTTCTCACAACAAAACTAGAAAAGCTTCCTTTTCTGTAATATCTTATATAGAAATAGTAACAGACTTCTATGTTAAGAGAGCAGTATTTCTCAATAAAAATTCTGATCAGCCATTTAGACTTTACCTGTTACTTTTTTCTCATCATCGTCATAGTTACTGGAGGTTAAAAGCTGTCCAAAAATTAATGCAGGAACATAAACTTTCTCTACTTTGTGTTCTACTACTGGAATGCCTTTCCCATTATTCCAAATGCTTATAATGTTAGATTCACTGTAAATAAACAAGCAGAGTTTGGAGCTTAAAATAGTTTAAAGATAAATCAATTTCCATCAAAAGTAAAGAGACCCAGAATAAACATGAATGATTATAAGTAAAATGCCAGCCATTACCAATTGGAAGACACTCACTCATCTTTCAAGAAAACACTTGCTTAAAAAAAAAAAAAAGAAAGAAAACACTTGCTGAGGACACACATTACCATCTCTGAGTTGTTAACTCTAATTAGGGTCACTAAGTTCTGCAGGTAATACTGCAAAAATCTCCCAAGAAAACAAAACTCTTCTCAATAGTGAAAGCAGTGAAGCTTGTATAAGAAGCCAGCTATCAATTCCACTTTCTTTTCATACATAGTAGCCATGACCTCTATGCTCCTTCCTGCCAGTCAACCCCCTGTGAACCACAGGCTCTGCAGGGCTGTGGCCATGGCCATTGTCACTTCCCACCTGACTGCTGAGGCATGCAGACAGAAAAGGAAAGCTGTCTGAAACATATTCCACTCTCCATCTAAATGTTAGAGGCTTGTTTATACTATAGCAATCATTGTTACACACTAACTTAAACAACTTTAAAATATTTATTACCTATTTTAGATCTTTTAGGTATTTCTATCAGAAAACCATCCTTTTTAGCCCTAAATGGTATGGAGTAGAGAGGTTCCTACAGCTAACAGCAACTTAACACAGGCAGTGGTCCTGACGGAAAATTTTGCCTACCCTATTGTTTTCGGTAGTATATCCCACAGTGCCTTTATCATTTAAGAGCCAAATTTGCACACACAGCTTCATAACCAACAGAGAACTATCTTTAAAAGCTACCATTTGGCAATCTGATTCACAATTACTCTTAGACTCTTTCACTTACACATACTTTGTTTAATCTCTCTAGAGTTACTAGTTATTACAACTAAAAAAAAGTTATAAAAGCCAAAATGAAAATCAAAGACACAGGAGGAAATTAATTACATTTTTTAAAGTTTAAGAAAAAGACTAAAAAGCACATCATTTTCTTTTCCCAAATCAGCAAATCAACTTCTCTTTCCCTCACTTTTCACAATACAGGTTCAACTCTCCAAATCATGGAGACTCAACTTTTCTTTCCCTCACCTTTAGCAATATGGGTTCAACTCTCTGAACCACAGGGACTCAAACTTTGTTATTTTTATTCATATCTCCTGACCATTAAGACATTAGTTTGTCCTATTAGATTTGTTTCATCTCTATCCACCTTCCTTCATTCCCAATGCCACAGTATGAGTCTAAATTAGTATCACCTTAAAAACTGATTACTGTGACACAGCTAAGAACAGAACTAGCCACTCCCTTTAAATATATTCTTCATAACAATGATGGACTTACCACAGCTTTCATAACACTGTTTTTTGCTCCAGGACACAGCAGTAATTCCATGTTTTCTATGAAATCAAGATTAGCAGTCCTCTATTGCATGTTCAAGGCCCTTATGCATACCCCTACTTACAGTCAAACTGAACTACTATTCTCTAACATCCATCATATTTTCCTTTAAGTCAGTTTTATTACTTGTCCATATTCAGTCTCAATTCTTTATTTCTTCATCGGCTTTCCTTTGCCTGCAAAATTCTTTTCTTCTCTGTCTAGCTAAATTTTACCTTAACTTCAAGAATCAATTTACAACTTCTGTCCTCCCAGCCTAAAACAATGTTTTCCAACATTCCTTATATTAAAACTTGCCCCCCCCCAAAAAAAATCTAAATTATTTACTAGGG
Organism: Cervus canadensis; assembly: GCF_019320065.1. NCBI lineage: Eukaryota > Metazoa > Chordata > Mammalia > Artiodactyla > Cervidae > Cervus > Cervus canadensis. The sequence continues at coordinate 37,788,417 of NC_057416.1, read as the reverse complement.
ACCTCAGGACATAATCATCTTCCCTGGTGGCTCAGAGGTTAAAGCGTCTGCCTCCAATGCAGGAGACCCGGGTTCTATCCCTGGGTTGGGAAGATCTTCTAGAGAAGGAAATGGCAACCCACTCCAGTATTCTTGCCAGGAGAATCCCATGGACAGAGAAGCCTGGTAGGCTACAGTTCACAGGGGTCGCAAAGAGTTGGACACAATTGAGCAACTTCACTTTCACTTTTCAGGACATAATTAGGTTAGCTCATGTGTGGGTAAATGCTCTTTACAGAATATACAGCTAAATATTTAAGTATGTAACAGTTCAACTTAGCTACTGTACCTTACCTTGTGTGTCCCATATCCAGAGGTCAAGAGTGAAGCCTTGAAAACAAGGGCCCTGTATTGCATTATTTTTTTAAATATCGAAATAGTTCCTAGCTTGAGTTTAAAATGTGTAACTTATTAAATATCTTTTTTTTTAACACAAGACACTTCATGGAGTTTAAAACTAATAGAGAACAATTCTGAAGGAAATAAAGAAAGATAATGGATGGAAAATTACAGATCTTAAACATCTCAGAATGACACTAAAGTCAATATATTCATGAAAAAATCTTTAAAATCTTTTCATCCTACTTAGTATATATAGTACTATAATTAAAATAAGGCACTTTGTAAATTCATCATCTTCACAGTTTCAAAAAAATAAGATGATACCTCATACATTTTTTTTCCCTCATACATTCTATAAGCCTATATGAGTATGAAACTGAAACTTTCTATCAAAGTCACCTCTCTATTAAAAAATTTCAGTTAAGCTAGAGAAATAATTAGAACTCTGGTTATTGTGCTTTTCACATTTGTTGGTTTTTAATCAAATTGATGCTAGCAAGTAAGCTGTTTCAATACTAACCATTACACTATACTATTTAATGGGTTTTAAACTCCCCTGTAAGAAGTTGCTTTAAATTCTCTAGCTTCTTAGAACTGCTGTCCAAATTCTACACAGCATCCCTTGCTGACCTATTCCTCTATCTTTTACAACGATGGCTTTGTACTTAAATTTTATCTCCACATCACAGAGTACTATTGAAAGAGTAATAATAATAAGAGCTAAGCTAGACAGTGCATTCTCTACATTTGATCCATTAACTATTAAAATTTAACCTTTCTTTTACACAGAGTTCATGAACACACATGCACAAAGAAAAATAAAATCTGCTATACACAGATGTTTAAAAAGAATGAAAAACAGAAAGAGCAGTAATAAAGACACTAGTTACATAGAATTACTTTGTCCAGAATCTGGAATAAAGTAAAGCTTGTCACTATGAGCCACTATTTGGTCTACAAAACTATTTTATAGCTCACTTCTTAATCACTTTGCTATAATGGGATTCTATGTAAGCTGTTTTTTAACTGCACATTGCTGGATCAATGTGGCCAAGATAATTAAGATAAAAGAATCAAATAATTGTAACCAGGTTCATCAGGAATGTAGTTTTAAGAAGGCCTTCTTCCTTAGTTTTCAGTCAGTTCTGATTTTTTAAAAAGCATGAAGATATTAAACATTCAACCTCTATTACTCTGTACTACTCTCCTAAAACATAATCATTTTTAACTGAATAAATTTCCTAACTATGGAAGAAAAGAAATCTTGACAGCTAAAATTTCCTTAAAACTATCTTAAATGTCTGCATAAGTTGTAACTTTTAAGTGTCCATCATACCATACCACTTACTTTTAAGTATGCATCTTACCATTTAAATTCTCAGTATAGTGTATTCATTATAGAAATGATGCAAGTAAAAAAATAAGAAAGGAAGACAAAGAAAATCAAGAACTTCAATAGTATAGTTATGTAGTAATATTTTCATATAAGATATAGTCAACTTCATTGTATAACCAAATATAAATTATATTTTTATTATATCATTTATCTTAACCATGCCCTCTGAAATTAGATTATTGACAATACAGTTGTAACTGAATTATTAAACTTTCATGTTAAGGAAAAAAATCTTAAAATCATGCTAACCTACTAATGAAATTACAAGGGATAAATATAATGTAGTATCTTACAAAAGGCATACTGGTGAAAATAGCATAAATGTAAAAACTATATTTCAAACTTAGAACTTTATTATTTTCACACCCCCCTCAGTCCTCCAAAAAAAAGAAATCACCATAGTGATTACCTGAACACCCGGTACCTATTCTACACTACCAGCAGTTCTCAGTCTACAAATGATGTTATAAATAACGGAAAAGCCTAAATGCTGGTTATGAAAGAATAAATTTAATCCATAATGTAACTGGAATAATACTAATGATAGTGCACCTGGCCTTGAGTACCAAAGCAAAAGGAAGAAACACCCAGTGATTATTCCGGCAGCTAAAACAGCGTCCACAGCACCAGAGAGGGAGAAAAATGGTCTCCGAGAGCTCCCATAAGAAAAGTACCTTGGAGGAAAAGACTCAACGACAGAGGAAACTAAGAGGACAGCATTCTGGCTAAAAGAGGTAAGAATAACAGGGTCTCAAGCAATAGGAAACTAACTGTATGAATTATTCATTTGAGACATGTTCGTAAGCTGGGACTACCTGAATAAAACAGCTTAGCATAAAAAATTAAACTTGAAAAAAAAAAAATTAAACTTGAAATATACTTACGGATCAATAGAAACTTTAATACAGGTCATGTTCTTATCCCTCTGTTTATTATCAGCTGCATTAACTACAAAAATACTTTGGTGAGTGATATATAAAAAGTTAGACAGACATACATGACATAAACAAACATGGCTGCAAGTGCGTCACTACTTAATGTAAGTATTTACATATGGTGATAGTCAAAGAAAATAATTACTGGTAACTTCTATTACAAAACCTTACTTTCCAAATAATATTTTTAAATTTTTTTATGTCACACTAAATTACTATTATGTCTTCTACAAAACAAGGTGTGGGGTAGGTGGGGGGATGATTTTGTGATATATGAAAACAAACATCTGCAGTTTACAATCCCCTATTCAGGCCTAAAAGTTAAAAATTGGGTTTAATTATATTTTATCTTGGTAACAACTACTTTCTCTTGATCGCCTTCAATAAACTACTGATTTTATAGATAGAATGAGCTGAAACCAGTTGGTTTTGAATTAGAAAGGCACTCTTTAGCATCCACAGAAATCAAAATGCTAAATCCTATGAACTACAACTGATAATATTTGCATACATTAACCATGGCTTCAGTAAAATTTGAACACTGAGCTAGGTGTAAAACTGAACTTCAATCACAGAAGGCATATGTTCCTGATAAACACTGTATAACCTAAAAGTAAAACTGGCATAGTTGTGAGATGAGCAAAAAGTACAAAACTTACAAAACTAAGTAACCAGTTTTACTCTCCTTTCTTTTTCCCAAAGACGGAAAGAAGCTTCAAGAGACCCACACAACCCTGGCAGGAAACCCAGTGGCACTAATGCATCTGTGTGGCTAAAAACATTCCCAAAGTCTTGAGTACTCCCCAGGAGTCAATTACACATCAACACTTTATTGTGACTGAACTAACTGCGTGATTTGGAAAGCAGAGGTATTTGAAACAAGGGTTGTTAAACCTGGTTACCAACAGAAATACCTAATGTGTTGGTTAGAAACACAATTTTATGCATCTCACCCAAAACTAACTGAATCTGCAAAGATCAGGCCCTGGAATCTATCTTTAACATGCCCTCCCTGGCAACTGGGATGCAATCAACCCCAAGACAACTGCACTCACAGGACCACACACTAATCTTGGGGTTACTGACCAAATACAATACACGCATTTTACAGATGAACAAACCAAAACACAAAGATATAATGTCAAGAAATATGAACATATTACAGCATGTAACATAGATTTTCTGAAGAATATTTATACTCAACATAACAACCTGAGATATACCTCTAAAATTTATAAGTTTGGCTTTACATATACAGGAACATTATAAATGATATCAATAGAAACAAATGTATTAAATCTTAAACAAGTACTCACCCAAAATTTCATCAAAGATCTTGTATAAACCCGGCACAAAGGTAACCTCTCTGCAATTCATGCCTGCATCTTCATCATATACCCACATGAGCTGCATTGAGAGAAAAATTCAAAAGAATTTATGGAGTATAGTTTCACAAAACATAAACCCGTATTTGTCATTTACTCTGTAAATACTTAGGTCTTCAAAGTAGAAAAACGTATTACTTCATCACAAGTAACCTTACTGAATCCATATTCAATTTAAATAGCCCATAAATTGAGAAATTGTTTTATATCAAGTCTGTATTCTACTCATAAAAATCAGCTTTAATGTAAAGCACCAAAAATTGTTAATAACTATTTAAATATGGAACTGGCCAGTAAGTTCATTCAGGTTTTTCCCCAAGATGTTATGAAACCTAAATGAACTTTTTGGCCAACCTGATAAAACAGGGAAAAAACCAAATCATATTTACTTTACACTTTGCTTCACGTGTTATATTTTCCAATAAATAAACAGCATAGAGTAAAATAACATGAATGCAGCATAATGTTAGAGTCAAAGACACCTAGTTATGAATCCCAGCTCTCACTAGTTGAGGGATCTGAACAAGTCACTTAAAAAAAAAAAAAAATTTAAACTTCAGTGTCTTCATTTATAGAATGGAAAAAACAGTGCCTGCTCCCCAAAATTGCTAGAATCAAATAAGACTTTAAGTGTAAGCCAAGTAAGTATTAAACAATAGTCAATGTGTACATATAAATTCTATAATTTAAAATAAACCACAGCCAGAACTTAAGAACTTTTAAGAAGTTCATAAAGCACCATTTTACTATACACTTCCCTATACTCTATACTTCTCAGTTTTTATCTCCTAGTTTTATAATCCCTAGTAGGAAATGAAGACATTTCTGCCTCTTAGATCGCTCTCCCTACTTTGCGTTATTACCAGACACATGAAATTATGTATTCACAAACCATATAATCACAAAAATGTTATTCAGTAGATACAGATATACATCTAATTTCAGTAAAATTTAATAACTACCTGTGTCAATGGCTCCACTGACCCAATGTACGTGTCAGGACGAAGGAGAATGTGTTCGAGCTGTGTCTTTTTCTGGTACACTCTCTCGACAGACAGTTTCTTTGAAGAATCATTTCTGTGTACGATTTCTGACTCTTCCTTTTTTGCAGCATTGTTCTGATCAAAAAGAGTCTAAAATTAACCAAAAAATCAAATTTAAATAACCTATCAAAGGGTAAACTAAAATGTATATGGACACATGACATTATTTTGTTGTTAAAGAGAAAATCTATCTTTCAGGCTCATTTTTATTAAGTTTTATTAAAAAAAATCAACCCTGAATATTCGTTAGAAGGTCTGATGGTGAAGCTCTAATACTTAGCCATCTGATCAAAGAGTCGACTCACTAGAAAAGACGCTGATGCTGGGAAAGATTGAGAGCCAGAGGAGACGGGGTGACAAAGAATGAGATGGTTGGATAGAATCACTGACTCAATGGACATGAGTTTGAGCAAACTCTGGGAGATAGTGAAGGACAGGGAAACCTGGTACGCTGCAGTCCATGGTGTCGCCAAGAGTCAGACATAACTTAGCAACTAAACAACAAAAAACACAGGTCTATTTACTGACAGTTTAGTTCTTTTTGTAATATAGTGTGAAACTGCAGTTTTGACTGAACCCAGAAAGTAGGTCAACACAGACACCAGAACTGCTAGAACAGCCAACAACTATTCAATCAAGAAATAAATATTTCCCAATTCTATAAGATACCAGATTAATGTTTTAAGTCCTCAAAACTTTCCCTGGGAAGAAGGACTTCCCTGGTGGTCCAGTGGTTAAGAATTCACTTGCCAATGTAGGGGACACGGGTTCAATCCCTGGTCCAGGAAGATCCCACATCCCGCAGAGCAACTAATTCCAGTGCTCCACAAGAGAAGCCACTGCAGTGCGAAGCCCGTGCACTGCACCTAGAGAGCAGCAGGGGCTCTCTGCAACTAAAGGAAGCCTGCGCACATCAGGCGAGACCCAGCGCCGCCAGAAGTTAGTTAAGTAATTTTTAAACACTTTCCACAGAATGTCCATTCTTATCAGGTTATAGGTGGGCAAGGACTGAACCTGGCTGACTGCAGGGGTCCCAAAAGCTCCCAGATACAAGTTCCCCGCCATTAAGCTACTGAAGACTACAGTAAAGAGGGGGCAGAAATAGTAACCTATGTAGTTAGTGTACGTATACTCTTCTTTGCCAATTCCATGGAGGCAGAAGTTGTAATTCTAATTCTTAACAGCAGATAAGGATTCCAAACAAAAATTTTTGCGGGCTGCAGATTTCCCTGTTTTTTAAATAGCAGCAAGGAAAACATTTTTCTACTTCTGGAACTCCCTAATGCTGACAAATTAGATATCTCACTAACAGAGAGTTATTATGATGGCCTATCCTTTTTTTGAGTCCCAAAGTAACTCAAACATAAGACACAATGAGATATTTTCATAGGTCTTTGAATTTTGGTAGAAATGAAATAGAAGACAAACAATGGGAGATGGAGAGATTTTGTGCATTTCAACAAGCAAGCAACACACCACTTCAATTTGAGACTTAAACATATCCATACCATCATCTTTAAAGTTATTATTTTTAAAAAGCATGCCAAATGTACATTTAAAAATCAAAATACATGACCTCTGAGTAGACTAAACCTGAGCAAGCTTTTAACAAACAAAACCTATGGAAATCCAAGTATCAATTATAATCTTCCAATGCCATAAATTTTACATAAAATTAAAGAGATTTTCTTACATATTCTTTGATTTATATGGTTACCCATTAACGCTGCTCAGAGTCAATTAAAAATAGCTTTGGACATAAGAAAAATAATTATTTCATAAAGTCTTCATATTCTGTTTCTATCAAGTTAGTTGGATGATGAACTAGGAGGCCAGAAAAATGAACTATATTTTTTAAATGTCAGTCTCCAAATTTCTAATGATGTTCCTCACTTTTTGAGATAATTCACAGAAATTAACTTAACAATAAAAACATAACTGATTTTTAATGGGTCCTCAATAGTTAGAAAAAATATAATTACTAAGATCACATTCTTTAAGTGCTTAAGAATAATAAATACCATGCATTCAAAGGTGGATAACAGTAACCTCTTACCATTAACTTAGAACTGTATGCAATTTTGGCATAAAGTTATATGGAACTTATAATAACCATGCAAGTAAAGGCTTTCCTATCTCAGGTTACTCATCCAAAACAAATCCCACCACAAAGAAAACATTTGTAAGATTATAGACTCTCACAAAGGCCCACGGTTACCTAATCTGGGCTCTGCATTTGGCCCTGATAACACTGAGATACAGCCCAGAGGGTCACAAAGAGTCAGACATGACTGAAGCAACTTAGCATGCATGCATACATGCAAAGTGGCACACAGGTATGGAAAACAGGGTGAAAACCTACCTCACTCCTCCTCCCAAGTGGGTACATGAGAATAGGGAATGTTTGGTTTGCACCTACTAGATCCCTATCAATTTCAAAAAGTTGTCATTTTTGCTAGAATAAACTCTCAAAAGCCAGAGACTATGCAAAAAGCAGTCAGCTTTGTCAGATTACTATTCGTAATTTTCTGGAGGAATAATACATAAATATCAAAAAATAAGTGTGATGATATACTTAAAGCATTTTATGCCAAAATATTTCTTCCTAAGTATCATACGACACATGTTGAGGAAAGGAAAAAAGGTATCATTCTATCTAAAGTAGTGAAAAGCATTAAGGAATAAACATTATCTACAGAATATCACAATAAAACAGATGGCTTGTAGATACTTCAAATCAATTCACAATGAAGATTTTAAATAATTTCAAAACTTCATGTAAAGCTTTAAACCTGACTATTTCATTGAGTAAACACTTTTAATTGCCTATACCAAAAAATAGGTATATTATAAATTTCTCTTACTATAACTTTTATATGAAATTGTACATAATCAAGTATGTTTAAATCAGTAGCTTATTAAAACTATACTGTTTAGGGTTTCCTTGATGGCTCAGTGGTAGAGAATCCGCCTGCCAGTGCAGGGTTTGACCCCTGGTCTGGGAAGCTCCCACATGCCATGGAATACAACTAAGCCTGCGAGCCACAACTCCTGAGCCCTTATGCCCTAGAGGTTGCGCTCGGCAATAAGAGAAGCTACCACAATGAGAAGCTCGCACACACCACAACTAGAGAAAATCCTGCACAGCCATAAATAGTTTTTAAATAAAACTATAGTGTTCAGAGAATAAAGTTATAAAAGCATATTTAAAAAATGTGAGTCCATTTTCATCAGAAAAAAAATCACACACAATATATACATGTCTAGAGAAATTATGAAATATACCCAACAGAATAGCCAGAAAAATTACAAGTGAGTAGTAGAAATGCTTTTCATTTTCTCTTCTGATAGACATTTTCTAATGTTCTACAGTGAACATATATTAAAGCGTTTTAAAAGCTTATTAATTTATGTATATGAAAACATAATTAAGCTAGAGTAACACTGAAGTAACACTGTTTCCTAGAGGCACTGTTTGTCCTCCTTACTACTTCTGCAGCCCCCACTTTCTCACTAGAATCTAGGTAAAAAGGTAAGAGAAACCAGAACAAACAGGCCAAGGGGTCCTGGCAGGGGGCTCCTGGCAGAAGTCCATACCGCGGGTGGACGTATCTATACCTTCCTACCCTCAACAAGCGGCAGCCTGCACTGCTCACCGACTCCAGGCAGTAAACCCAGGAGGCTCTCCCCTGAGAAGTCTATCAGCTTTTCTGAAAGATGCCTGGATTAACGATCTCTAGCAGCTCCTGTATGTTATTAGAAAGTTGCCCCCTAAATATTGTCCAAGCCACTAAAAATCAAAATTTGGGGGGAAAGGAAGAAAGGGCAACTCTACACCCTTCAATGGGATGACCTCATCCCTTGAACCAACAGATGTAAATACAACATCCTTAGCCTGAGAACAGAGAAAGTAAATGAAAAAAGTTCACTGATCACTTTCCCCACAGTAACTATAACCATTATCTCAAGCTCTTAAAGAGAAAGTCACTCTGAATAGAAATTCAGTTTAAACACTGTTGTTGATAATATTCAGAAAAAAGATTAAGAAATTAGCTTCAACAGAAATAGTCCAGCAAACTCACGTCTGCGTGTTTATAAAAAGCACTCTCAATCCCTCACATGAAAGGAGAATGATACACAGTCGATACCTCTGCATGCAGAGACGCTTCATGCATGCGTCCCACTCTCTGTGACCCCGTGGACTGTAGCCTGCCAGGCTCCTCTGTCCAGGGGATTCTCCAGGCAAGAGTACTGGAGTGGGTTTCCATGCCCTCCTCCAAGGGGACCTTTCAGACCCAGGGATCAAACATCTCTTACATCTCCTGCATTGGCAGGCAGATTCTTTACCACTGTGCCACGTGGGAAGCCCCTTCAATACCTATAGGCTAAGAGAATTATGCTTATTTTCAACATTGAAAACAAGGGGTCTTCTGATTAAAAAATGATTCAACTTTTTCTTATCCTGTATGCTCACAGTATTTGTACTATGTAAAAGTATTATTTGTTTTATAATATGTTGTACTGTAGTAACTGCACTAAGTATTTCATGTTGAATACAAATTAACGGTATGCCCTCAAAAATAATCAACTACCAAGAGCATTCTGAATAAATTTTCATTACGGTTTGATAAAATTGAAATCTTAGGAGTTAAGTTTATCTGTAATTTATTTTATTGTCTTTGTGTGGACAAGTCAAACTATTTATAGCAGTAAATAATGGAATCTAAGCACTCAGGGCAACATTTTCACTCCCACATATAACTAAAGACAATGAAAATGCAAAATAAACCCATGTTAAAACATTCTCCATATATCTACAATTTTGATTTGTGATTAATCATTTGTGATTTATACATATGATGATATATGACTTTTTCTAAAGTTCAAAAGCTGACTGCCATGTTAGACAATGCACTAATGCACTGAGAATTCTTAAATTATAACAAAAATGTCAAAATATATTAAAATCTATTTTAAAATATTAATCTATTTTATAGCGTTTTTGCCATAATGCTAACTTCTAATAAAAGAATATAGATTTAATAATAGTCAAAGATGCAACCTTTATCAAGAACATTTCTCAAGTACTAGAAAAGAAAAAATTTCAATAAAACAAACTCCTAATTTCAGAAAGTATGTACGAAGATCATTCTGTAAAAAGAAAGATTCTTCCATTTACAGAGTGGTCACCTGATGCACAGCAATTTGGGGCAATCACTCAATTTGTTTTTCTGTGGGAGAAAGAACTGCTGCCAAAGAGGGGAAAGGAGATGGTTTGCCAGTTGGTGCAAAAAAAGGAACTGAGCCACTCCTTCACACAACAGGCAGAGAAATCTCACCATCACCAAGCCAACAGGAGGTGGACCAGCAAAAGCTTAGCAACAAGCCTCTTCTATCTTCTACAAAGACTCCCTCTGAGTCCACGGTACAATTTCATAATATTGCCTTCTCTTCTCTCCCTCAAGGCTGCCATGCTTTGATATTCATTTTATCACCCATATAATCCTCATCCATATAACCAGGGCCATGCTATCTACCCACCATTAATAAAAACAAAAATCACAATGTGTCTCCAGATATGCCCTCCCAAACCAAGGGACAGGAGAGAAGTTAGAAGATGAGGGATACTTTAATATCATAAGAAATGCTTAAATGTCCACAGTGAAAATAAAAAATACTTTCTCTAAAAAGAATCCAAATCAAAAAGAAGTAAAATTGTCACTAATTGAAGACAAAATGATATTATGTAGAGAAAACCCTAAAGACTCCACCATACAATTATTAGAACGAACGAACGAACAAATTTAGGAAAGCTGCCGGATACAAAATCAAAAATCCACTGTGTTTCTGTAAACTAACAGTGAACTGTCAAAAACCGAGAAAACAATTCCATTTATAATGGCAACAACAAAAATTAAAATACCAGGAAAAAATATACAATATAATATATAACATATTTTATATATATATGCTCTATGTAGGAGTGTGGAGTCTTAACCACTGGATGGCCAGGGAAGTCCATACCCAGGAATAAATTTATACAAGAAGGTAAAAGACCTCAATATTGAAAACTATAAGACACTGATTAAAGAAGTTGAAGACAAAAATAAATGGCAAGAAATTCTATGTTCATGGATAAGAAGAATTAATATTGCTAAAATGTCCAATTTCCCAAGGCAATCTTGCAGATTCAATGTAATTCGTATCAGCATTTCAACACTTTTCACAGAAATAGAATAAATAATCTTAAAATGTATATGGAACCACAAAACTGAACTGCCCAAGCAATCTTGAAAAAGAACAAAGCTGGAGCATCACACTCCCAAATTTAAAACTTTATTATAGGGACTTCTTGGGGCTTCTCTAGTGGCTCAGTTGGTAAAGAATCTGCCTGCAATGCAGGAGACCTGGGTTCGATCCCTGGGTCGGGAAGATCCCCTGGAGAAGGAAATGGAAACCCACTCCAGTATTCTTGCCTGGAGAATCCCATGGCCAGAGGAGCCGGGCAGGCTACAGTCCATGGGGTTGCAAAGAGTCGGACACGGCTGAGCGACTAACTTTCACTTTTCCCTGGCAGTCCAGTGGTTATGACTGCACTGCCGATGCAGGAGAACTAAGATCCCACATATGCCACGGCGCAGGCAAAAAAGGAAACAAAAACTAACTATATTACTATTTACAAAGTAATACAGTAATCAAAACAGTATGGTAATAGCATTAAAAAGAAAAAGACATACGGATCAGTGGAACAGAACAGACCCCAGAAATAAACCCATGCCTGCTGCTGCTGCTAAGTCACGTCAGTCGTGTCCGACTCTGTGCGACCCCATAGACGGCAGCCCACCAGGCTCCCGTCCCTGGGATTCTCCAGGCAAGAACACAGGAGTGGGTTGCCATTTCCTTCTCCAGTGCCTGAAAGTGAGAAGTGAAAGTGAAGTCGCTCACTCGTGTCCGACTCTTAGCGACCCCATGGACTGTAGCCCACCAGGTTCCTCCGTCCATGGGATTTCCTAGGCAAGAGTACTGGAGTGGGGAGCCATTGCCTTCTCCAAACCCATGCCTATATGGTCAATTACTTTACGACAAAGTTGGCAGGAATACACACTGGAAAAAGGACAATCTCTCCAATAAGTGGTGTTGAGGGGCTTCCCTGGTGGCTCAGTGGTAAGGAATCTGCCTGCCAGTGCAGGAGACAAGGGTTTGATCCCTGACCTGGGAAGATCCCACATGCCACAGAGCAAGCCAGCCCGTGCGCCACAACTCTGAGCCTGCGCTCCAGAGCCTGGGAGCCACAACTACTGCAGCCCAAGGCACCCCGGGGCCCATGCTCCACACAAGAGAGGCCGCCACAGGAGAAGCCACACACAGCAACGAGAGAGGAGGCCCTGCTCACAGCAACGAAGACCCAGTGCAGCCAAAAATAAAATTACAAATAAGTGGTGTTGAGAAAAAAAAAGGACAACCACATGCAAAAAATTAAACTGGACCCCTATCTTACACCATACAGAAAACTAACACAAGATGATTAAAGACTTGAACGTAAGACCTGAAACCATAAAAGTCCTAGAGGAAAACCAGGAGTACACGCTGTGACATCAGTCTTGGCAATGGTTTTCTTACTTGACCCCCAAAGCAAAAATAAACATGCAAGACTACAACAAACTACAAAGCTCCACACAGCAAAGGAAAGCCATCGAACTTGAAAGGCACACTACCAAGTGGGAGAAAATATCTGTAAACCACATACCTGATAAAGAGTTAATATTCAAAATATATGAAGAATTCATACAACTCAAGGGCAAAAGATAGATTCATTAAAAACTGGGCAGCGGATATAAATAGACATTTTTCCAAAGACGACAAACGGCCAACAGGTATGTGAAAGGTGTTCAACATCTCTAATCTCAGGAAAATGCAAATCAAAACCACAGTGAGATACCACTTCACACCTGTCAGAATGGTTAATATTGAAATAACAAGTATTGGCAGAATGTGGAGAAAAGGACCCCTGTGTACATTCATGTACATTCTGTACACTGGTGTAGTCACTATCTAAAATAATGTGAAAGTCCCTGAGAAAATTTAAAATAGAATTATCATGTGATCCAGCAACTCCACTCCCGGGTATTTACATGAGGAAAATGAAAACACTAATTTGAAAGGCTATATGAACGCCCAGGTTCACTGCAGCATTGTTTACAAAAGCTAAGACAAGGAAGCAACATAAATGTCTATCAATGAATGAATGGATAAAGAAAATGTGGTATTTCTATACAGTGGAATATTATTCAGTCATAAAAAGAATGAAATCTTGCCATTTGGAACAACATGGGTAGATTTAAAGAGGATTCACATTTAGTGAAATAAGTCAGAGAGAGAAAGACAAAAACACTGTACGATCTTATTTATATTTGGAATCTAAAGCAAAACAAAAAGCAATCTATCTATTTATTCATAGATACAGAGAACAAATTAATGGTTGTCAGAGTTGAGGGCGGGGAGGGGAATAGGTGAAGGTGGTCAAAAAGTACAAACTTCCAGTTATAAAGTAACTAAGTCCTGGGATGTAATGTACAGAAAGGCAACTATAGTTAACAGTACCATGTTGTATAGTTAATGCTTCTGTGTTGTTAAGAGTAGGTTTTTAAAATTTCATCACAAGGAAAAAAATATGTAACTATGTATGGTGATATTAACTAGACTTATTGTGGTGATCATTTTGCAATACAAAAATCTTCTGACTCAAAAATGAAAATATTAATCACTGGATATTTTTAAATATAAAGAAGGGGGATACCAGTGTCTGTGTGTGCACACACATGGACACTCATCTAAGAGTTTACTGTGTGCAAAGCATTGTGGGAATTAAATGAATACTCTCAAGCCTCATAAAAGTTCCAGGAAGTAGACACTACTACTACTGATTCCCTTTTTACAGCAAGGAAACTGAGGTTTGAAGAATTTAAGCTAACAAAGTTAGTATGGAAAAGCTGAGTTATGAAACCAGGTGATATGATTTTGTAGCCCACATTCTTAAAAGGCATCATGCTTACAATGCTATTCAAAATACATATACCTTGAAAAGGAAGTGTACTCCCTAGTCTTTCATGTGAAAGTAAAAGAAAGGTTATTAGAAAGAGGTATACACATATTCCTCAGGAGGCTTTTCTCCTTTTACCTTGTGATATCACCATATCAAAGACAAACTGCTTTGGTTGTAACTTTTTAAGCAGGGGAGTGTGTAAAGGATGGTTAAGAACAAAGTGAAAGTGAAGTGAAAGTCGCTCAGTCGCCTCAGACTCTTTGCGACCCCATGGACTGTATAGTCCATGGAATTCTCTAGCCCCGAATACTGGAGTGGGTAAGCCGTTCCCTTCTCCAGGGTATCTTCCCAACCCAGGGATCAAACCCAGGTCTCCCGCATTGCGGGCAGATTCTTTCTTTATCAGCTGAGCCACCAGGGAAACCCAAGAACACCTGAATGGGTAGCCTATCCCTTCTCCAGCAGATCTTCCTGACCCAGGAATTGAACCAGGGTCTCCTGCATTGCAGACAGATTCTTTACCAACTGAGCTACCAGGAAGCCCACAGGGCTGGTTTAAACCCCACCTTTGCCTTAGCCATGTAATTCACACTTTGTTACCTAATTTGTAAACTCCTGTTTCCATCCCTGGAAATGGCTATAATTTTACTGATCTCCCCTCTTTTTTAAAACTGGGTCCTATTTATACTAAGATTTTTAAAAATACAGAAGAGGTTTTTTTTTATTTTTAACATACTTAGTAAAATGCAACTGTTGCTACCAGTATTTAATGTATCTGAAACTATTGGTGGACACACTTCTATTCAGAAAAGTTAGAACACTCTATAAAAACTGTTTCTAAATACTGCAATTAGTTACTTGAGAATGTATCTAAAGAACATTGAACCTAATCACTTGTCCTAAGAGCAGAAGACTTTTCAGGAAGTCAGTATGTCAACTATATAATTGGTTAACTAAGTTAACCAATAATAACTAAGTTTGGACTAAGTATCCAGCTTATTGCTAAAAACTATAAAGGATACATGGTCTCTAACTTTAAGAGCTGATAATCTAATTGTTAAAACAAAAGTATCACACCGTGAAAGTTACATTTAAAAGAACATTTATGTTTTATGATCCATAAGGGTAAGAAAACTTTGGTGAGACTCTGAGCTAGCCTTGAAGTGTTATTTAGACTGGTAAAAGGAAGAGGAAAAGGCAGCCCTGTTGGAAGACAAGAACCCAAAGTGACAGAAACAAGTGTGATGCCCAGGGGACATGTGAAGAGGGAACTCTAACTATGAGGAAGATGTGGAATCAATGTCAATTGGAACATAGTTTATAAAAAAAATTGACTTGAAAGTCTGGTTGAGGAGTTTAGACTTATAAAAATAAGCCACTAAAGCAAAAATTTTAATACAAATATTTAAACAGCATTTATATACACAGTCAAGTTTCCTAAACTAGAAATATTCATGGTCAAAAAATTTTATATCTCATTCAATTTTACTTTTAAAGAACTCCATAGTTAATGGTAATTTTATACTTCAGAAACTTACATTTTAGAAATACTGAAATATTTACAAATAAAGTGGATTTGCTTTGCTTCAAATAATGAGAAAGGGAAGGGTGAGTGACCTTGAGCTGATGACCACTGAAGCTTGATGATAGTGTCTCTGCATCATTCTGACCATCATAATTGTATAGGCCTAATATTTTCTATTATAATGTTTTTTTTAATTTACCAAATTAGAGTAGGACTGGGAAAAGGTGAATATTAATAAAGAGATTAACTATATTCTAATATTTCCATACATTTATTTTTACAACCACTTAAACATGATAAAAGACTGACTGAATGAAATAGATTATTAGTCTACAAATCAAACTTTACAAACTAAAACTTAATTCAAGAAATTCTGTTTGCTTCAGAGAAGCCTTCACAGCTGTTGTCAATTTTTATTCAAAATAGTTATACTATAGTACTTGTATTTTTCACTTTTTAATTTAAAAAAAACTTAAGATACTGCAAATCAAGCATAAACCCAGTGCACTATTAAAAGAAGTTAATAATTTTAAACCACTGTGCTTTGTGGTTTCAGACACTGAAATGTAAACTTTTGAGAAGTGACAACATTAACACTACCTGGTGGCACACATGCCAACACTTGGCCATTACCACACCCCCAGCTCCCTAAAAAGAAGGAAAATATCAGGGACTAATTCCATTTTTATTTCTTCCCATTACCCACAAAGAGGTAGCAATATAACATGTTTCAATAAAGCAAGCAAAATTAACTGTCTTCAGAAATAGATGACCTCCGCAACAAATCCCTAACCCTCGCAAAGGAATAAAATTCTTTCACTCTGGCTCAAAAATATTCTGTGTGAAAACAACTTTACCCTTCTTAATGTATGCTTCTTGAGCTTCACTGACAAAGGCAAACATTTATTAAGCCCAGCAATGTGCTACATATATTGTCTCATTTAATTATCAATGCAATCTTACTTTACAGATGAAGAAATAGGTTTAGAAAGATTAGGCCCCTTTCGCAAAGTCGCAGTGACTGTTAGAGACAGGATCCAAATCTACCTCAATCTGACAAAGTCCATGCTCACAACCACTTCCCTATATTGCCCCCAATAAAATTAAACTATGGCCTATGGTCGATGATGTGTATTACAGACATAAAGATGCCCACAAAACCCAACTTAAATTTAAAGCAAGCATCAAATCTTAAAGTGAACTTATGGAGTGATTACCTTTTTAATAAAGTTCTAATTCAACAGGAGGATATAATTTATAAAGAGTAAGTGATTTTTACTTTAATTTTACTCTATTTCCCTTAATAGTTTTTATAATGAGAAAATATTTAATCAGTAAGTCAATTATAGTTTCAAATGAATTTTTCTGATTTTGAATGATATCCTCTAAGTTTCATCAAACTTTTCATATGGATGAAAATTTTCTATTGAGCGTGAAAGAAAAAGTAGTCATTTAATCATCTACAAAATTAACTAACAGTAAACAAACTACTGCTTTTAACTATTAAAGCTAACCAATTCAATCTTGGAGCAAAATATTTACCATTACAGAGAATCAGCTGTTCTCAGAGGAAACACTGATCAGGCCTCCACAGTTCCAAACAGTGAATGAGAACCATCTGGCTAACCTAGAAGTGTTGTTATTTTCGAAAGTTGTTTGATTTTAGTAAGAAGGGTAAAAGGCCCCCAACCCCCATGTTCACAGGGACGGCTAACTTATTATCAACACTTTCTCCTTCCTGGCTCTAGTCTATTCATGCATACTATACATTACTGAAGTAACATACAAAATTCGGAGAGATCCAGCGATGACAGTCTGCACCTTGGCATGCAAACATAAATATGTAGTTTCCTGTTATCAGTAACATCCTTTATGACAAGGAATGCTTGTCAATATAACAGAACTGCTATTCAACTCACCTAACCCTTACCCAAACAAGCAAACAAAATATACGAAAAACTTTCTTTAAAAAAAAAAAAAAGCCAATACGAGTTTCCTTAGGTGTTTTAAAAAACGGAAGGTCCATCGAAAAAGTCCCCGGGAAAAAGTAACGCTTTTTACTTTTCTCCTGGATACACAGCCAGTTGGCTGAGCTGGGCAGTGTGTATAGGAAGTGACCCTGGTCTGAACTCGGTGCTGAGCAAGTGAAATGCGGGTGAATTATCGATCCGCCGTGGGAATCGGATCCCTCTAAGGTCTTCCCTCTACTACTCTGCCAGCAAGAACTGAGCGCCGCCGCAAGCCTTCAACTCCAGGTCGAACCACTCGGGTCACCTCTCCAACACTCCCCGCGCAGCCCCCACCCCGTCTGGCCTGCGATGCTGACACAGGTAAGCGCTTCTTTCAATAATCCCGCTGTGACAGATGGACGCCCTACAGTGTAACATTCGCTGCTGCGGACGGCATCCCGAATGCGCTTTCCACCCGGCGAGCCTCTCGGGACCGAAGGGTACTCCCCAGAGCCGAGTGCCCCGGCCAAACCCGTTCTCCTCCGAGAGGAGGGCGTCAGACGCGGTACAGCGTTTACAACACAGACACACGCGCGGGCGCGCGCGCACACACTCGCGGCCGGGCGCCTCTCCGGAGGCTCTCAGGACACGGACACACACGCACCACTGCCACCCCCGGCCCCCAGGCCCCCAGCCCCGGGGAGGAGCAGAGACGGGGCTCCAGGCGCTGCTGACGGACGGCTAGTCGCCCCAAGTTTCAGGTGCGCGTTGCGCGCTCGAACCTCCACCGAGGCAGAGAAGAAAGAAAGCGGCGGACAGGGGTTCGGCTGGCAGCCGCCCCGACGGGGCGCGCTCCGGGGGGCCGGGTTTCCCTGTCCTCCCACCCTCCTCCCGCCGGGCGGGGACCCTCCTCCCCGCCACCCCCGGCGCCGCGGGCGGGGAACAATACCGCGGCCCGGACCCCCGCCCGCCCCGCCGCCCCACTCACCACCCAGGTCAGCGCCCCGTGGCCGCCGGCTCCCGCGCCGCCGCCGCCCGCCTTGGCCATGGCGCGCCTCCTCCGCTCCGGGCCCGAGACCGCCGCTCCGCCGCCCGCCGGCCACCCGGCCGCCCGCTCCGCTCCGCACCGACCGCGCGCCCGCCGCGCTCCTAGCGGCGCCGCCCCCCGCGCCCCATCGCCAAGCCCGGGGCGGATGCCCGGCCGAGCCCGCTGAGGAGGCCGCGCCGCCCGCCGCCCTCAAACTCGAGGCGCGCGGCCGCGGCGCCCGGGCCTAGCGCGGCCCTGAGGCGGCGGCGCCGGAGCAGGAAGCGCCGAAGCCGGCGGTGGGCGGCGGCGCGGCCTCCTCCCCGCCGGGCCGAGGGCCCGAGTGCGGGCGGCGAGCGCGGCCGGCAGTCGGGCGTCCGGACGCGGCGGCAGCGCCGGGGACGCGACGGCGCTCTGTCTCTTCTCAGGCTCCGCGGAGGCCGCCCCTCGGGGAGCTGGAGCGAGGTTGCTGCTGAAGCCGAAGCTGCGTGTGTCGGCCGCGTCGCAGCCCGACTTCCTCACAGCCCCTCGCCGAGACGGACAATAAGCGGAGCCGCCGCGGCCGCGGTCGCCTCCCTCCAGTCCGGCATAACACCGCACACACACTCGCACCCAGGGAGGGCTGGGGAAGGCCGGCGGGGAGAGGGCGGGCGAGCAGCCTGCCCCGCTGTCACTCACGCCGCGGCGCCCAATCGGGGCCCTGTCGCCAAGCCTCTCGGCCTATCCCAAAATTCCAAGCCCCCCCGGAGGGGCGGGACCCGAGGGGGGGGAAACGTCATTGCGGGTAGCAACCGAAGGGAAGACTTGGGGTTTTTGTTATGTGTGTGTGTGTGGTGTCTCTGAGGGGTTTTTCCGTTTGAAGGCTGCGCAGAGGCTGCTGTCAGGGGTCACCTGAGGGCGGCGGAGGATAAGGGTCGACTTGGCCTCGGCTCGGTTTTGAATCCTCCAAGCTTGCCGTTTCCGCCAGACCAGCGGGCGAAGCGGGGTGCTCCTCGGCCCGGGACCGCGGGCGGGGGCCGGAAGAAGCCGGGGGCGTCCCGAAGGGAAAGTATTTTTAAAGAGCGGTTGTGACCGCGGGCGGGACGTTGCAGAGCGCTGGTGCGAGGAGGGGCCCCGAGGCCCCGGTGAGCGCCGCCGTGAGAGGAGCCTCGGCTCAGACCTGCCCCTCCTCCATCTCTCTCTCTCTCTCTCTCTCTCTCTCTCTCTCCCCCCCTCCCCTCACCCCTAAAGGGGCCCGGTCCGTTTGGAGAAAAAACCCGCTCTGAAGGAACTTAGATGATAAAGGGGCGCGCCGAGAACGTTCCAGGGAAAGAGGCCGGGCGGCGTGAGGGTTCGCCTCGTCGGTGACCTTCCCTCTCCTCCAAACAATGAGAGCATGTCTGTCACTTCTGAGCCTCTTCTGTGCACAGCCATGCCTCCTCCTGTCCTTTAAGAGGGAGCACGCTAACCTTTTCAATGTCCCAGAGCACGACCGAGGGACCGTGTCACTGACCTTAAAGCTTTCTAAGAAAATCACCCACACATAGCTTGCACCTCAGCCTGGCCGACGAAAATGGCTTGACTTTTTCGGTTCTGCTCTTGGGGAGAAATCCATGCCACCCTGTGCCAGGCTGTGCCACGGGTTCAAGATAAACCCCGGGCCTTGGTTTCAAGTCGTTTATAACCTGGCTCCTGAGACAAGCTAAAAGGGAGCTAACCATCAACCAACATGAGTACTTGAGGGCGCGACGTGCCACCAAGTAGCCAGGACAAGAGAGCTTTTTGAAAGGGTGAAAACCTTATTGCTGCCTGTGGAAATGGTGTGTTTTCTGAACTTCCAACTGTGTGTTTCCCCTCGAGGGGAAACAAAAATGTCTCGGGTCACAGCTTTCAACTGACTTCAGAATCTAAAGAGGTGGAGAACTCTGAAAGGTGGAAATAATTTAAACATAGTTGTTGTTAATTAGCTCTCTAGCGACCATGTAATTTTGGCATATCTGGGACTTTAGTCCAGAACAGTGAAGCCTTTCTTTACCTTGAACTTGAGGTGCCAGCTTGTAAATCAGACCAGGGTCTAGTCTGGGCTGAACCTGATCAGCTAAGTATCCCTGCTTGTTATTTTACCTTCATGGACCTCTCTGCTTGCACCTCCTTAAATTGAGGATTTTTGCTCTGTATTTACTGTGTTTTTACTTCTTCAAAATACACATATATTCTACAGGTTTGAAAAGGGGTAAATAATTAAGGGCTCTGAGGTTTTTTAATAAAGATATATGCATTAAATAGAAGCCAAGCTATAAAATTTATACTCATATCTTTTTCTTAAATGTCAGTTTTCAAAGCTCTTCAATCTCAAATTTTCAAATGAATAAAATCATATATTCAAAAGCCAGATGGGTTAATGGAAATTCATGTTCATCTTTTCACTTGCTTCGTATGCGAGGCACTAAAGCCTTTAGGCTTCTAAGCATGAAGACCCTCTAGTAAATGTAGCTTGACCTTCTAGTAAATGTAGCAAGATTATTCTCTTGAAAATACTGACTTACCTAAAAGAATCACAAATAAAGGAGCTGTTGAATAGAAATGCAAATCAACAGTTTAAAGCAGAGCTTCACAATAAATGGGGAAAAGTAACTAGATCACAAGCTTCTCAGCTCCTGAAGGCACAATGACCTGTTTAACCTCAGACAGCCAACAACATGTATTTATGATAAAAGTGATTGTATTGAACTTCAGTGCAGCATTCCCTTCTGGGACTTTGTCAAATAACTTCCATTTACTGAGTAATCATAGCAATAATTGACATATTAAAAAGTTTCTATGAGAGATCATAGGCAAAACATTATCTGACATAAATTGTACCAATGTTTTCTTAGGTCAGACTCCCAAGGCAATAGACATGAAAATAAGCAAATGAGACCCAATCAAACTTACAAGCTTTTGCACAGCAAAGGAAACCATAAAAACAAAACAAAACAAAAACAAGAATAAAACCAAAGAGACAACCTACAAAATGGAAGAAAATATTTGCAAACAAAGCAACTGACAAGGGCTTCATTTCCAAAATGTAAAAACTGCTCAAATTCCTCAACAACAACAAAAAACTCAATCTAAAAATGGATAGAAGACCTTAGTAGACACTTCTGCAAAGAAGAAATAAAACTAGCCAATAAGCACATGAAAAAATGCTCAACATTGCTAATTATTAGAAAAGTGCAAATCAAAGCTACAATGAGCTACCACTTCACACAGGTCAGAATGGCCGTCATTAAAAACTCTACAAATAACAAATGCTGGAGAGGATGTGGAGAAAAGGAAATCCTCTTACATTGTTGGTGGGAATGTAAATTGGTACAACCACTAGAGAGAACAGTATGGCGCTTCCTTAAAAAACTAAAAATAGAATGACCATATGACTTAGCAATCCTACTCTTGGGCATGTGAAAGTCTGACTCTTTGTGACCCCATGGACTATACAGTCCATGGAATTCTCTAGGCCAGAATACTGGAGTGGTACACCTTTCCCTTCTCCAGGGGACTGTCCCAACCCAGGGATTAAACCCAGGTCTTCAGCATTGCAGGCAGATTCTTTACCAGCTGAGCCACAGAGGAAGCCCACTCATGGACATATATCCAGACAAAACTAATTCAAAAAGATACATGCATCCCTAATGTTCAAGCAGCACTATTTACAGTAGCCAAGACATGGAAACAACCAAAATGTCCATTGACAAAGGAATGGATAAAGACGTGGTGAAAAAAATGAAAGTCCTAGTTGCTCAGTTGTGTCCTTCTGTTTGTGACACCATGGACTGTGGTCACAAAACCCACCAGGCTCCTCTGTCCATGGAATTCTCCAGGGAAGAATACGGGAGTGGGCTGCCATTTCATTCTCCAGGGCATCTTCCCCATCCAGAGATCGAACCTGGGTCTCCTGCATTGCCTGCAAATTCTTTACCATGTGAGCCACCAAAGGTGTGGTACACATATACAATGGAATATCACCGGCCATAAAAAAGAATGAAATAATGCATGCACAGCAACACTGACGGTCCTTGTCATATTGAGTGAAATAAGTCAGACCGAGAAAGAGAAATATATCATTTATACGTGGAATCTAAAATATGACACAAATGAGCTTATCTATGAAACAGAAACAGACTCACAGAGAACAAGCTTGTGGTTGCCAAGGGGGAGGGGGTTGGGGAAGTGATGGAATGGGATTAGCAGACATAAGCTGTTACATATAGAATGGATAAACAAGGTCCTACTGTATAGCACTGGGAACCATATCTAGTATCCTATGTTAAACCATAATGGAAAAGAATATTAAAAAGAATGTATATATGTATATCACTGCTATAGAGCAGAAATTAACACAACATTGTAAATCAACCACACTTCAATTTAAAAAGTTTCTATGTCCAGCTTTGTCTCATTTGTAATACTACTTTTTATTCATGTGTTTATTAAAGACTTACTTTCCACCTCATACCTAGTAAGATGAAATGAAAAATTGTACAAATCAAAGTCAGTACCAGTAACTGTCAAAATAAAGTCCTTTATTTAATCAAGCTTTCTGAGTAGCTTCCGTAATCTAACTACTTTAAAATTTTTAGTCTTAGATCTTATGTTTCCCTATTATAGCAATAAAAAAATTAGTGCCTATTATATGTTAGGTACTCAGGACCTTGTAATACAAAAAGGTTATGAGGATGTAGTCTTGGCCTTGAGTTTACACCTTTTGTAATATATTGACAGTTTTGAGATCAATTTCAAAGAAACAATTTATGTGCATTCATTTGCTAGTCAATAGACAGTTTACCTGATGTGTCACACCTTTCATTGTGCTTATACACAACAGGTTTGTTCGTCAATAAATAAAATAGTTTTACTCAGAAGAGAGTAACTCAAAAAAAAAAAAAGAAGAGAGTAACTCAAAACTATACTTCTAGATACATCGCAAAATGTCAATAATAGAGTTTCCACTCAAACCATATCTTGTTCCAACGCTGAGGTCCAGCTGGGAGGTGAGGGGAGAGGTGCTCATCTTGCACTCAGTTACATTTAAATAAGTTAATATTTGAATTCAAAATTCTGTGTCTGCAACGTTACCTCTCCCTTCCTCTCATTATATTAGCTTTTATAAACCAATAACATATACAAGAACTGGACAAAAAAGATCTTCACGACCCAGATGATCACGATGGGGTGCTCACTCACCTGGAGCCAGACATCCTGGAATGTGAAGTCAAGTGGGCCTTAGGAAGCATCACTATGAACAAAGCTAGTGGGGGTGATGGAATTCCAGCTGAGCTATTTCAAATCCTGAAAGATGCTGCTGGGAAAGTGCTCCACTCAATATGTCAGCAAATTTGGAAAACTGAGCAGTGGCCACAGGACTGGAAAAGGTCAGTTTTCATTCCAATCCCAAAGAAAGGTAATCCCAAAGAATGCTCAAACTACTGCACAATTGCACTCATCTCACATGCTAGTAAAGTAATGCTCAAAATTCTCCAAGCCAGGCTTCAGCAATATGTGAACTGTGAGCTTCCAGATGTTCAAGCTGGTTTTAGAAAAGGCAGAGGAACCAGAGATCAAATTGCAAACATCCACTGGATCATTGAAAAAGCAAGAGAGTTCCAGAAAAACATCTATTTCTGCTTTATTGACTATCCCAAAGCCTTTGACTGTGTGGATCACAATAAACTGTGGAAAATTCTTCAAGAGATGGGAATACCAGACCACCTAACCTGACTCTTAAGAAACCTGTATGCAGGTCAGGAAGCAACAGTTACAACTGGACATGGAACAACACACTGGTTCCAAATAGGAAAAGGGGCACATCAAGGCTGTATATTGTCACCCTGCTTATTTAACTTATATGCAGAGTACATCATGAGAAACACTGGGCTGGATGAAGTGCAAGCTGGAATCAAGATTGCTGGGAAAAATATCAATAACCTTAGATATGCAGATGACACCACCCTTATGGCAGAAAGTGAAGATAAACTAAAAAGCCTCTCAATGAAAGTGAAAGAGTAGAGTGAAAAAGTTGGCTTAAAGCTCAACATTCAGAAAACTAAGATCATGGCATCCGGTCCCATCACTTCTTGGCAAATAGATGAGGAAACAGTGGCTGACTTTATTTGTTTGGGCTCCAAAATCACTGCAGATGGTGATTGCAGCCATGAAATTAAAAGACACTTACTCCTTGGAAGGAAAGTTATGACCAACCTAGACAGCATATTAAAAAGCAGAGACATTGCATCAGGTGGCCAAAGTAAAGAGCTAACTCATTTGAAAAGATGCTGAAGCCGGGAAAGATTGAGGGTGGGAGGAGAAGGGGATGACAGAAGATGATTTGGTTGGATGGCATCACTGACTCACTGGACATGGGTTTGGGTGGACTCCGGGAGTTGGTGATGAATAGGGAGTTCATGGGGTCACAAAGAGTCAGACACGACTGAGCATCTGAACTGAACATATACAAAGTTGCTGGGCAAAGACTAAGAAAAATTCAGTAAACTCAATAAAGGGTTTTCCAGATAATGACTATTGTTTTCAACGTAATTTGTTATATCTCTTGAGAAGTATATGCTCATGTTAAGGAAGAAAGCTACCGTCAATGTAGCTATTTGTGTTTTAGCATTTCTATCCTAAATATTGTAAGATTATTAATTCTGAGACTTTAATTGCTCCAAGTATTTCCTAAGCATATTTTTATTTTTAAAAAGATACTTAGGCACCAAAGATAACAGGTGTTTATTGATGGTGGAAGACATTAATGACCACCACATTCCTGAGTATTACCACCATTGCAAAGTCAGATAAAGGCTAACGGTCTTCGATTTCTACCTATAATATTTCTGGGAGGTTCATTTTGTCTGACCTTTTGCTTTGAAGAAGTTTATTTTGATTGGTTTTGGCCAAACCAAGCTTTGCTGATCCTCTGGCAATAGATGTCTTTAATTACTTGTACAGACAGACTGGACATTTTCACTTATTTTAGATGGTATAGACCAGACCTCTTAACTACTCTAAATGGTATAATATGAAAAATATAATTCGCATGTGATTAGCATATCATGTAAAAGGCTGTACTTGGGCTTTGAAAGGGAATAACATTAGGTTCAGGCTTTCAAAACAGCATTTTGTTCTCAGCAAACCCCGTCTTCGTTGTTGTTCAGTTGCTAAGTCATGTCCAACTATTTTGCAACCCCATAGACTGTAGCCTACCAGGTTCCTCTGTCCATAGTGTTTCCCAGGCAAGAATACTGGAATGAGTTACCATTTCCTTCTCTGGGGGATCTTCCCAACCCAGGGATTGAACCCACATCTCCTGCTTGGCAGGCGGTTTCTTTACCATTGAGCCACCACAGAAGCCCAAACTCTGTCTTGGAGAAGGCATCATTCACCTGACCTTCACCCGCAGAACATGATGTGATCCTAGCATGTGTATCACTATGTTGTATTGACACTAGAAATCTCTGCAGAATCAAATTCAGTGACTTAGTAAGGTTCTAAGATTCAGATCTAAAGAAATAAGATAGCAGTGGCTTTCCTGAATCAACTATTTGCATTTCAGAAGAGCTAGGAACTCTAAAGCTGGAGTTGTCAAGTTCTAAAGTATATTTTTTAATGTATAGGATATATTTTAAAATATTCTATAGTATTTTTTTTTTAATGTAATGGAGGTAGTGCGGGCAGCCAGGGGTCAGGGCAAGGAAATGTGAGAAACTTCTACACCAGAAGAATCTAAGATGGAAAATTGTCAAAAGTTAGAGGGGTTTCAGAACAGAAACAATGGAACAGAACAATGAAGATACCCATAGGTTACCTAAGGGAATAATTAAAAGTCAGAACTTTGAAAACTTTCCACCTTTTAGTGTACCAGTTAACAAAAAGCAACTGTTTCCTATTTCTAAAACAATTAAGCCCAGATTAACCCAGATATCTTATGTAACTGATACTTTTGTCTAATATCTTTCTTCTTCTCTTTGAGAGTGCTATTTGAATGTGGAAAAATCCCAAAGCAAACCCAAGAATGCTAACTCTTTAAGGAATATATTTCTGGGTTAAACGTTGTTTGGGAAAACTGAAAGACCAGTCTGATCAGTAAATGGTACACTACACAGAGCTACCCAATCCTAGAAAGCCTGGCACATGGTAGGTATTCAATAAACAACTTCTCAAAGAATGAATTTGAGGCATATCAAAAAGTTCCTCAAAGCAAAACATCTCACCCACCTTACAATGATGCTGACACTTGGCCTGGATCCTTAAGTCTTGTTTCTTTAAGTGTTCTTGGTTGAATACCAGAGAGGAGAAAGTTGCTTACACTTTATCAGTTAGGGGGCCTGGGTTCCATCCCTGGTCAGGGAACTAGACCCCACATGGAGCAACTCTGAATTCACAGGATGCAACTAGGGATCTCACATGCCACAATGGAAACAGGATTCCAGGAGCCACAGCTCAGACCCAGTGCAGCCAAATAAACAAAAATGTTTTCTAAAAATACTGATTAAAGCATTGCTCTTCTTTAGGAATGAAAAACGGGATGGTATGAAGAGGGAAAGAAATGAGATTGTGGAACCAGAAAAAAGAACTGGGGGTGGGGGCAGAAGACCCACCGAAGCTGAGTGGAGAAAGTGAGTATGTTCTGCCTTTGGACGGTCAGCTATAGCCCAGCCAATGCTCATGATTCATTTTATGAAGAAGGAAGACCCCATCTATCAAGAACCCTGTTATCTGTTTAGGACAGTACTGGGCAGGCACTTTCACACATATTTGTTAACTTTCAACAACCCTAAGAGAATTATTAGCATTCCTATTTCACAGTCGAGGAAATTAAATGTCATAGAAAGTCACAGAGCTGAATAAATGATGGAACTGAAATTCAGACCCAAGTCTCTCTTGATCCAAACCACACTCTTTGGTCACACTGCCAAGTTGGCTAACATACTTGGCAATAGAGCCTATTTGGCAATGCGTTAGGAAGCTGGCAATACTGGTGAATAAACCTGGCCCTTGGTAAAACCCTTCAGTTGTTACATTTTATTGTTGAACTGTGGTGACAAGCATCTACAATTTGTGTGACTGATGAGCACTTCTTTTGCAAACTAGCCTGATTCTGCTTTATCCCACCTTGTTACAAAGTAAGTTGGTTTTGGCATCAGTCCAAAGAATCAAAGAACACCTGAGATCTTGGACCTGTGAGTCCTGGGACATCTCTCCATCTACATGATTTTAAACCTTATCACAGAAATCCAGTCTTGTAATCATAGAAGACTCTCAAATAGTTAACTTTCAGATGTAGAGAGGGAAAATATAGAAGTGCCAAGGGACTGGACTCGGATTCACAGTCTGGAGAACTTCAAATTCATTTAGTGAAAGATACTTTAAGGAACATTAAAAATTCTCAAGAGTGTTCAGTCATCCAGGGAAGACTTGTTTATGGACACTCCATCTATGATAAGGATAAATTACAAAAAGGCAAACAGGATTTCCCTGGTGGTCCAGTGGATAAGAACCCACCTGCCAATGCAGGGGAGACAAGTTTGATCCCTGGTCCAGTAAGATTCCACATGCCTTGGAGCAACTAAGCTCATGAGCCACAAGTACTGAGACCGAGTATTGCAACTACGAAAGCCTGCGTGCCTTGAGCTCCACAACGAGAAGCCACCGCCGTGGGCAGCCAGTGCACCATAAACTAGAGAGCAGACCCCACCCCAACTGGGGGAGCCCATGCATGGCAGTGAAGACCCAGCTCAACCAAAAACTATTAAAAAAAAAAAAAAGCAAATAGTTCTTATGTATTACATTTTTTTTTCATCTCCCATTCCAGCACTTTGCAAGTGTTTGTCATAAACTAGCTCCTTGAGTCATTCGTGGATATTTTGGAAACTGTAAACCCCAGCCATGCACACTGCCGTGTGGTACCCATGCATGCGAGATTCGTCAGATACATGAGCCCCGTAGGTCTCTGAGCAACCCTGCTGGGAACAAAGGCAAGCTTATTTAGCCTTGAAACTATTTACAGAGACTCCTAGTAACATTGAATTTTTGTTTCAATGAAAATATTTTCGGAAATGCAGTTACTTTTTATATTATTTCTGTTATTGTAACATGTTCATTTTACAAGTTTAGAAAGTATAAGTATTAAAGCAAATGACAAAATGACCCCACAATTCCATCACTATTAACAGTTAGGTGACAATCATTCATTCCTTTTGTGAATACTCAGAAACATACTTTCATACTTTTTTTTTTTTTAAAGGGGACAACAATAAGTGCTAGTGAGTTCTTTAAAACTTAAAAAGGAGTTCCATCCCATCAGATGGGCTAACATTAAAATATCAACTGTTGGTGAGGATATGGAACAACAAAAAGTCTCATATATTGTAAGTAGTGTATAGCTTAGCAAAACTGCTTTGGAAAAGTTGACTACCCAACTGTATCTACCAAAGCTAAACATTATATGGAATATGAATAATGGAAAATTCTACTCCTAGTTATATACAGATAGAAATGCATACACACACAAGAATGTACAAAGCAATACTATCTGTAGTAGCCCTGAACCAGATACAACCAATGGTATACTGGATCTATCATACGTGCGCATGATGGAAAACAGTCCAGAAATAATAATGATCACTGCTTCACCCACCAGAAATGTGTCACAAATGGATATTAAGCTAAAGAAGCCAAACAAAGAACACATACTGTATGATTCCCTTTATATAAAAATTAGCAACAGGCAACACTAACCTGTGATGTTAGAAGTCAGGATGTGGTCGCCTATAGGAGGATTCTGGGTGCTGATAATTTCTATTTTTTGAACTAGAAGGTGAGTACATGATTATGTTCATTTTGAAAGTTCATCCCAGTGTGCACATTTTAATTTTATACTTTGCTAAAGGAAGTTTAATTAAAAAGTTTACTTTAGGGAATTCCCTGGCTGCCCAGTGGTTAGGACTTGGCACCTTCACAGCCAAGGGCTTGGTTCAGTTTCTGGTTGAGGAACTAAAATCCTGCAAGCTGCACCACAAAAAAATAAATAAAATTTACAAATACTGTATCACCAACACTTGATAGAAATAAGGATGAGAGTATATGGGAAAGACAGGTTCACTGATTTAGAAGATTTGTATCCTGAGCATGAGTACCCTTACCAATTTATTTCATGTTTTCCTTTATTATGTGTGCCTCAAAAATGATGTAAGGTTGAACAGTTCTTTCAGTAAGCACAAAAGGAAATTTCTGTGATTAAAAAAATGAATTTGCTGCCACATGTAAAGCTCTGGAAAATCAATAATGAAATCTTTTAATTACCATATTCACTTCTTAAACTCCCTCAATTTTCAAGAAATATAGAATTGTCCTAATAAACAATAATTTTAACTGTTATTGGCTTACTATATATTGGCACTGTACTAACATTTTACTTTCATTATCTACTTTAATTCTTGCAGGAACAGTATGAGTTAGGAATTTTCCAAATTATAAAGGTAGTAGCTTCTAGCTATAAAAATCTAGTAAAAAGTGTGTCCAGTAAGAAATACAGACACTCCTTAACATGTCATTCCCCAATAGATATCAGTGATTAACACATTGGTATTTGTCCTTCCAGCTCTTTCGTATGTATGTGGAAACATGTGTGCATAGAACAGAGGCAGTGATTAAGAGATCATAGTATAAATAAATACATCCCTTTGGGTGGCTTTACTTGCTTGGTGACCCCTGGAAATCCTTCTGTGTCTGTCTGTGCATAGACCTCTTGGGTTTTTTAAATAGCTACAGAGATTATTTAACCATTCACTGTAAGCAGGCACTCAACCAGGAGCACTACAGACTTTTTGGATTGGGTAATTTTTTTTTTTTTACTGAATCACAAAGCATATGGGATCTTAGTTCCCTGAAATTTGCTCAGTCGTGTCCGACTCTTTGCGACCCCATGGACTATACAGTCCATGGAATTCTCCAGGCCAGAATACTGGAGTGGGTAGCCTTTCCCTTCTCCAGGGGATCTTCCCAACCCAGGGATCAAACCCAGGTCTCCCTCATTGCAGGCGGATTCTTTACCAGCCAAGCCACCAGGGAAGCCCCTTAGTTCCCTGCAACAGGGCTCAAACCCGCACCCCCTGCATTGGAAGCATGGAGTCTTAACCACTGGACCACCAGGGAAGTCCCTGGAGTGGATGATTCTTTACAGATCCGTCCTGCCCCCCATCTTCTGAGCCAGTCCACACCATCTGGGGGTATTTCTCCCAGGGTCACTCTCACTTCCCTAGATGACCCCATGCCCCAGGGCTGCTCTCACCTTTTGAGCCAGACTGCATTCTGTCTACGGAATGTGTACCTCTCTAAATAAACCCACCTCTCTTCCCTATCACTTTTGTTTTTCACTGAATTCTTTCTGGGATGAGACACAAGGCACCTGAGCTGCATTAAGGCCTGAGACCAGGTGTGTGATTTTAGTTAAAAAGACAGAGGGTTCAAGTCCGACCTGAGCCATGCAGTTTCAGCTCCACCCTAGAAACAGCCTTCTGACGCTGGTTTCACAACGAGCTCCCTCCCAGCACTGCCTCACTTTGGATGTGACTCCCCATACTCTGGCGTGGGCAGAGGGGCCCAGAGCGGGGATGGCAGGTGGGTAAGAAAGGCATGGATTTCAACAGTCCTTCTATACCCGAGCCAGAACCCATGGGGTCTTCCTGGGACAGACCCCTCCCCTCTGTCCTCTGCTGCAGCTCCTCCCTGAAGAAGCTGGATAACAGTATCCGATGCCCATTCCTGAGTTGTTTTACAGATGCTCAAACTCCCACCAGGTGGAAGATGTTTAATTACTTGATGACCACAATCACAGAGCCCCCAGGTCTCCTACAGCCCGAGGATTGATGATGTTCACCCCTGTGACACCCTGCGACCCCCTTCCCTCATCTGGTCTTTAAACCCCCATCCCTTTTTCTAACTTTTTATTTTATACTGGAGTATAGCCTATTAAGTGCCTCCCCTGCCCCCTGCCTCCAGTTCAGATGGTAAAGAGTCCACCTGCATCACAGGAGACCTGGGTTTGATCTCTGAATTGGGAAGATCCCCTGGAGGAGGGCATGGCAACCCACTCCAGTATTCTCGCCTGGAGGAGCCCCATCGGCAGAGGAGCCTGGTGGGCTACAGCCCACGGGGTCGCAAAGAGTCGGACACAACTGCGCAACAGCACAGCCTATACACTATGTTGTAATAGTTTTAGGTGCACAGCAAAGGGATTCAGCCATACATGTGCGTGTATCCATTCTTCCCAACTTCTCACCCATACAGGCTGCCATCCATTGTATTAAGTCACTGAGATACAGCAAGGTTAAGTAGAAGAGTCAAGGTCATAGAGCTGCTAAGTAAAAACCCTTCCCTGAAACCCACGGGTGAGTTTGGGCTTTTTGAACACCAGCTGTCCCAGATTACTTGTATGGCCAGCAAACAAATACTACACTTTCCTTCACCAGTAAATAAAAACATAAAAATAAACAAAAAACAAAGACCTGTCCCATGCATCGTGGAATGTTTACCAGCATTCCCAGCCTCCACCCACTGGAAGCCAGTAACAAACCACCTCTCCCCCACCCACCCACTCACCCACATCATGACAAAACAAACAAAATGTCTCCAGACATATTGTCTGCTGGGAGACAAAACTCCTTCCCTCCCACCACCAGTGAGAACCACTGGTATAGGATATTCACGTTGTTATTTTCAACGATGTGAAAGGGATTCACCAAACAACTTGGTGGGATTTATTATAAACTACCTTTTACAGGATGGAAAAACCAAGGCTAGGAAGGTTGGTTGCCTGAAGTCCCACTGCTCTAAGTAGTAAAGGGGTGATAGGAACCCAGTCTATTCCTGTCACCAGAGTTTGTGGTTTTAATCTTCAGCTCTACTGTAAGTTGACTATCCAGAGGTTGTTTTAGAAGCCACTCTAAAGGAGATTGTCTGAACAGTATCACTAACTGTTGAGAGTAAAATAAATGTAAAAGCAGTCTTAGTTCTCACAAACATCTTTCAGTTTTTTCAAACAAAACCAGGAGTCAAAATTCTTCCAGCTTTCTAAAAGGTGCCCGTAGCAGAACAAGTCATCGGCAATAAACATTTAAACAGGAAACCTCATGAATTTTATAAAGAGCTGAGGTTAGTATCACCACAGTTAATATATCCAACGATGATGAAGTGCCCTGAAAGCTAAGCAAGTTTATGCTGGCAGCAGATCCAAGGTCAGGGTCCCAGACCTGTCCTCATGCAGTGAGTGCAGACACATATAAAGCTCCTACCTCACAGAGCAGCAAACCGCTAGTCCCCAGAGCTGGGCCGACATCTCAGAACCCCGAGCAACTGAAAACAAGGCGGATCAAGCAACAGAGGGAGAGCGAGACAAATTCAGAATTAATCTGTTAATTAACAGCTGTTCATGTTGACTGAGTATTGCAGTCAGCTGTTCTTTCCTTCCATTCCACAAATACTTAAGCCCCTCCTAGGTGTCAGATGGGGCACCAGGTGCTACAGATACAGGAGTAAACCAGAGCATGAAGCATGCCTTGAGTTAAGCATGGGAAAGACGTTCGATAACTAGTTGCTTAAATAACCAATCAGTGGTGAACATAGCCAGGTAGGGGGATGGGAGAGGCTGCCTTAAAAACATGTTGACCCTTCTCAGTATTATAAAACAGCCTAAATGGGGGAAGAATTTGAGAAAGAATCGGTACATGCGTAACTGAATCACTTTGCTGTATGCCCGAAATACAACACTGCCAATCAACTATACTCCAATACAAAATAAACAGTTTAAAAAACATGCTGAGCTCTGAGAATGGACTATGAATGAACACTCAAGACCGGCCAGGGCCCAAGTGGACCCGTACTGATGCTGGCTCATGGGACAGCTGAGGAAATGGGAGAAGATAAACAGCACCAGGATTAGACAAAGCCAGGAACATGGGGTCACATCATGGATTTTACTCTCTGCTCCGATACAGTCCAAGGTGGGAGGGAATCAATGGAGGTTTTGAAAGCAGTGGAGTCTCATGATTACATTTGGAGTTTTCTAAGTCTTTTTTTGTTCAAATATTATTACATTTATCTTACTCTTACAGAAAAGGAAATCAGAGCCCAAATCTCATCTCTAAGATTAGGCTCACCTGCCTACTATAACATATTCTATCCCCCCTAGAAAAATAAGATAGAGCGGGTCAGGATTATTGTTTTCCTCTTTTTAACAAGTAATGGCTCCTTCACAGCAGTGACCTTAAAATTTCCCCCTTACTGGGGATTTTCGGACCTCTGGCAAAACAATGAACCAAGTCCTCGAAAGCTTAACAGACAATATGCTGCTATTGATTCTTTTCTGTTTTTTTTACTTTTCATACCTGTAAAATGAAAATATTCCTTCTGATGAATTACTTGATGGAAGAATAATACGATGAACAAATATTGATTGCTATTAGAGTTCTAAGAACAAAAAAATCCTCAGTGATTCTAAGTCCAGGCAAGCACCAGGTATGAGATGTCATTTTAAAATCTGCCCTCCTAAACACACTATCTGGAAAGCCACTGCTTTCTTATTTTACTGGTGATCAAGTAGTCTCCACAGCATCTGAGCTGACCCTTTCCAGAGAGTCAAAAATCAAATTCTTAAAAAAGTAAATACAAAACTACCATCTGATCCAGCAATCCCACTCCTGGGCTCGTATCTGTGCTAAGTCACTTCAGTCATGTCCAACTCTTTGTGACCCCACAGACTAGCCTGGCAGACTCCTCTGTCCATGGGATTTTCCAGGCAAGAACACTGGAGTAGGCTGCCAATTCCTCCTCCAGGGGATCTTCCCAGGAATATGAACCCACCTTTCATGTCTCCTGCACTGGCAGGCGGGTTCTTTACCACTAGCACCACCTGGGAAGCCTGGTCATATATCAGGACAAAATTATATATCAAAAAAGACACACGTACCTTAATGTCCATTGTGACATTATTTGCAATAGCCAAGACATGGAAGCAACCTAGATGTCAGATTGTCACCTGACAACCACAGGATGACCGCTTCACTTCATAATACAGAGGAGTAAAAACCTGAAACGTTTTGCCCATTACCCT
The DNA here is from genome assembly GCF_019320065.1 of Cervus canadensis. Taxonomy (NCBI): domain Eukaryota; kingdom Metazoa; phylum Chordata; class Mammalia; order Artiodactyla; family Cervidae; genus Cervus; species Cervus canadensis. The sequence continues at coordinate 37,753,613 of NC_057416.1, read as the reverse complement.
GGTGATACATTTCTCTCAGGAACTTATCACACATTTCTTGCTCTTTAATTACGTTATCTCTCATCTTCACTTGGTCATGTTACATCTCGTTTGTTCAATGAGCTGCAGGAACTAACCATGAAGAATGTTTTTCACAGCTGTTTTTAATTCCCTGGCCTCAATGTTACAGGTTTTGTTGGTTAAATCATTTTGTTGCAAAGTATAATTTCTCGGGGTGCCTGGTTTCTTCATCTGTAAAATGCAAAGAATTTGGATTTGATACTCCTTCTGAGTATTTCCATCCTTTCTTTTAGTCCTCCCATTATTCAAATGTAAGAGTAATTTGAGAAATAGGACCAGTGAGTTGCATTTACCCCTTCATAGTTTTACAGAATCTTTTTTTCTGTAACTTGATACCAAACGTTGCATACTTTGTCCACACTGTTGGTTTTTGAAAAAATGAATACAACCAGGCTTCTTTCAGCAGCATTGGATGAGAGCATCCATTGTTTGCCAGTAGAGCTCAAAAATCAAATATTCTAGTTAAACAGCAGAGGGACATGTGACTAGATCCATTTTGTGCTTGGTTTTGGTAATGTCAAAGATGAGTTATGCCAGCAAATGCTGGAGAGGGCATGTGTGGACAAAAGGGAACCCTCCTACACGGTTGGTGGGACTGTAAATTGGTACAATCACTATGGAGGACAGTACAGAGGTTTGTTAAAAAAACTAAATCAAGAGCCACTGTATGACCCCACTCCTGGGCGTGTATCTGGACAAAACTATAATTTGAAAAGGTACATGCACCTTAATGTTCACTGCAGCACTATTTATAAAAGCCAAGACAAGGGAGCAACCTAAGTGACCATCCACAGAGAAACAGATACAGAAGATATGATACACACACCACCCATCATGGATCACAGCCTTGTCGTGCTGAAGGGGCTTGCATAACTCAATGAAGCTGTGAGCCATGCCGTGAAGGGCTACCCAAGACGGATGGGTCATAGTGGAGAATGCTGACAAAACATGGTCCACAGGAGGAAGGAATGGCAAATCACACCAGTATTCCTGCCTCAAGAACCCAGGAACAGTGTGATAAGGCAGAGATGACACTGGAAGATGAGCCCTCCCCCCCCCCGCCCAGGTCGGAAGGTGTCCAATATGCAGAGGGCACTTACTAACAGCTCCAGAAAGGATGAAGCAGCTGGGCCTAAGTAGAAATGATGACCAGTTGTGGGTGTGTCTGGTGGTGAAAGTCAAGTCTAATGCAGTCAAGAACAATATTGCATAGGAACCTGGAATGTTAGGTCCATGAAGCAAGGTAAATTGGACATGGTCAAGCAGGAGACCATGAAGACCTAGAAGGCCTCCTAAAACTAACACCAGAAAAAAGATGTTCTGTTCATCATTGGGGATTGCAATGCTGAAGTAGGAAGTCAAGAGATACCTGGAGTAGCAGTCAAGTTTGGCTTTGGAAAACAAAATGAAGCAGGGCAAAGGCTAACTGAATTTTGTCAAGAGAATGCACTGGTCATAGTAAATACCCTTTTCCAACAACACAAGAGACAACTTTACACATAGACATCACCAAATGGCCAATACCAAAATCATATTGATTACATTCTTTGCAGCCAAAGATGGAGAAGCTCTATATAGTCAGCAAAATAAATAAATAAATACAGACCTGGAGCTGACTGTGGCTCAGATCATCAGCTTCTCATTGCAAAATTTAGGCTTAAACTAAAGAAAGTGGCAAAAACCACTAGGCCTGCCAGGCATGACTTAAATCAAATCCCCTATGAATATGAAGTGGAGGTAACAAATAGATTCGAGGGACTAGAACTTGTAAACAGTGTGCCTGAAGAACTATGGACAGAGGTCCGTAATATTGTACAAGAGGCAGCAAACAAAACCATCCCAAAGGGAAAAAAAAGAGCAAGAAGTCAAAGTGGGTTATCTGAGGAGGCCTTACAAACAGCTGAAGAAAGAAGAGAAGCAAAAAGCAAGGGAGAGAGGGAAAGGTATATCCAACTAAATGCAGATTTCCAAAGAACGGCCTGGAGAGACGAGAAGGCCTTCTAAAACGAACAGTGTATAAGACTAGAAGAAAACAACAGAAGGGAAAGACTGGAGCTCTCTTCAGGAAAACTGGAGATATCAAGGGAACATTTTGCCCAAAGATGGGCACAATAAAGGACATAAACAGGAGAGACCTAGTAGATGCTGAAGAGAGCAAGGAGAGCTGGAAAGAACTGCACAAAAAAGATCTAAATGAACCAGATGATGATGGTGTGCTCAGCCAGCCAGAGCCAGACATTCTGGAGAGTGAAGTCAAGTGGGCCTGAGGAAGCACTGCTGTTAATAAAGCTAGTGGATTCTATGAAATTCCAGTAGAACTACTCAAATCCCTAAAGGATGATGCCGTCAAGGTGTTGCATTGACTATGTCAGCAAATCTGGAAGAGCCAGCAGTGGCCACAGGACTGGAAAGAGTCAATCCCCATCCCAATTCCCAAGAAGGGGAGTACTAAAGAATGTGCTAACCATTGGACAATTGCACTCACCTCTCATGCTAGTAAGGTCATGTTTAAAATCTTGCATGCTAGGCTTCAGCATTATGCAAACCAAGAACTTCCGATGTACAAGCTGGGTTTAGAAAAGGAAGAGGAACTAGAGATCAAATTGCCAGCATTCACTGGCTCATACAGAAAGCTAAGGAATTTCAGAAAAACATCTACCTCTGTTTCATCGACTACCTCAAAGCCTTTGATTTTGTGGATCATAAACTGTGGAAAGCTCTTAAAGAGATGGGAATACCAGACCATCTTAACTGTTTCCTCAGAAACTTGTATGTGGGTCAAGAAGTGACCATTAAGAACCCTGTATGGAACAACTGATTGGTTCAAGATTGAGAAAGAAGTACGACAGGGCTGTCTGCTGTCACCCTGTTTGTTTAATCTATACACTGAGCACATCATGAGAATTGCTGGGCTGGGTGAGTTACAAGCAGGAGAAACATCGACAACCTCAGATAAGCAGATGATACCACTCTAAAAGTGAAGAGGAGCTTCACTTTTTGATGAGGGTGAAGGAGGAGAGTGAAAGAGCCAGCTTAAAACTAAATATTAAAAAAAAAAAATTAAGATCATGCTATCTGACCCCATTACTCCATGGCAAATAGAGGGGGGAAGTACTGACAGATTTCCCTCTTCTTGTCTCTAAAGTCACTGCAGATGGTGACTGCAGCCATGAAATCAGAAGACATTTGCTTCTTGGCAAGAAAGCTATGACAAACCTAGACAGTGCATTGAAAAGCAGACAAAGGTCCAACAAACCATGCCAACAAAGGTCAGTATAGTCAAGGTTATGGCCTTTCCAGTGGTCATGTATGGCTGTGAGAGCTGGACCATAAAGAAGGCAGAGAGCCGAAGAATTGATGCCTTTGTACTGTGGTGCTGGAGAAGACTCCTGAGAGTTCCTTGGGCTGCAAGGAGATCAAACTAGTCAACCTTAAGGAAATCAACTCTGAATATTCAGTGACGCTAAAGCTGAAACTCCAGTATTTTGGTCATCTGATGCAAACAACTGACTCATTGAAAAAGTCCCTGATCCTGGGAAAGACTGAAAGCAGAAGGAGAAGAGGGCATCAGAGGATGACATGGTTGGATGGCATCACCGATGCAATGGACATGAACTCGGGCAAACTTCGGGAGATGGTGAGGGACAGAGAAGCCTGGTGTTCTGCAGTCCATGGGGTCACAAAGAGTCAAACATGACTGGGCAACTGAACAGCAAACAGGAGATGGCAAGAGTGAACATCAACATCTTAGGAATCAGTGAACTAAAATGGATGGGAATGGGAAAATTTAATTCAGATGACCATTATATCTACTACTGTGGGCAAGAATCCTTTAGAAGAAATGGAGTAGCCCTCATCATCAACAAAAGAGTTTGAGATGCAGTCTCAAAAACAGAATGATTGCTGTTCATTTCCAAGGCAAATCATTCAGCATCACAACAATCCAAGTCTATGCTACAACTGCTAATGCTGAATAAGCTGAAGTTGAACATTTCTATGAAGACCTACAAGACCGTCTAGAACTAACACACACACACACTTCTTTTTCATCATAGGGGATTGGAATGCAAAAGTAGGAAGTCAAGAGATACCCAAAACAACAGTCAAGTTTGGCCTTGGAGTACAAAACGAAGCAAGGCAAAGGCTAACAGCATTCTTCCAAGAGAATGCACTGGTCATAGCAAACACGGTTTTCCAACAGCACAAGAGACTGACTTTATACGTGGACATCACCAAATGGTCAATACTAAAATCACAGTGGTCATATTCTTTGCAGCCAAAGATGGGGAAGCTCTATACAGTCATCAAAAATAAGACCTGGAGCTGACTATGGCTCAGCTCATCAGCTCTTTATTGCAAAATTCAGGCTTAAATTGAAGAAAGTAGAGAAAAGCACTAGTCCATTCAGGTATGACCTAAATCAAATTCCTTATGGTTATACAGTGGAGCTGACAAATAGATTCAAGGGATTAGATCTGGTAGACAGTGCCTTAAGAACTATGGATGGAGTTTCATGACATTGTACAGGAAACAGTGACCAAAATCATCCCAAAGGAAAAGAAATGCAAGAAGGCAAAGTGGTTGTCTGAGGAGTCTTTACACAGCTGAGGAAAGAAGAGAAGCAAAAAGCAGTGGAGAAAGGGAAAGACATACCTAACTGAATGCAGAGTTCCAAAAAATAGAAAGGAGAGATAAGAAAGCCTTCTTCAATGAATAGTGCAAAGTAGTAGAGGAAAAAAATAGAATGGGAAAGACTAGAAATGACATCATAAAAACTGGAGATACCAAGGGAATATTTCATGCAAGGATGGGCACAATAAAGAACAGAAATGGTGAGGACCTAACAGAAACAGAAGAGATTAAGAAGAGGTGGCACGATTACACAAAACTATACAAAAAAGCTTCAGGTCTCTGAACTCTAAACTCCAACCCTCCATCATGGCTCAGACAGTAAAGCATCTGCCTACAATGTGGGAGACCCGGGTTTGGTCCCTGGATTGGGAAGATCCCCTGGAGAAGGAATTGGCAACCCACTCCAGTATTCTTGCCTAGAAAATACCATGAACAGAGGAGCCTGGTAGGCTACAGTCCATAGGGTTGCAAAGAGTCAGACACGACTGAGCGACTTCACTCACTTATACAAAAAAGGTCTTAATGACTCAGATAACCACAATGGTGATCACTCACCTAGAGCCTAACATCTTGGAGTCTGAAGTCAAGTGGGCCTTAGGTAGCATTACTATAAACAAAGGTAGTGGAGGTGATGAATTCCAGCTAAGCTATTTAAAATCCTAAAAGATGATGCTATGAAGTGCCACACTCAAAATGTCAGCAAATTTGGAAAACTCAGCAGTGACCACAGGACTGGCAAAGGACAGTTTTCTTTCCAATGCCACAGAACGTACAAACTATCATCCAGTTGTGCTCATTTCACATGCTAGCAACGTAAGGATCAAAATCCTTCAAGCCAGGCTTCAGCTATAGGTTCTCAGTGAATCGAGACCTTCCAGATGTACAAGCTGGATGTAGAAAAGGCAGAGGAACCAGAAATCAAATTGCCAACATTCATTGGATCATAGAAAAAACAAGGGAATTCCAGAAAAACATTTACTTCTGCTTCACTGACTACCCTAAAGCCTTTGACTGTGTGGATCATGACAAACTGTGGATAATTCTTAAAGAGATGGGAATACCAGACCACTTAACCTGTCTGAGAAACCTGTATGCAGGTCAGGAAGCAACAGGTAGAACCAGACATGGAATAACTGACAGTTTAAGGAGTATATCATATCAAGGCTGCATATTGTCACCCTGCTTATTTAACGTATATGCAGAGTACATCATGAGAAATGCTGGGCTGGATGACCCACCAGCTGGAATCAAGATTGGCAGGAGAAATAACAACCTCAGATATGAAGATGATACCACTCTAATGACAGAAAATGAAGAGGAACTAAAGAGCCTCTTGATGAAGGTGAAAGAGGAGAGTGAAAAAGCTGGCTTAAAACTCAACATTCAGAAAACTAAGATCATGGCATCTGGTCCTATCACTTCATGGCAAATAGATGGGAAAAAAATAGAAACAGTGACAGGTTTTATTTTCTTGGGCTCCAAAATCACCTTGGATGTTGACAGCAGTCATGAAATTGGAAGATCCTTGCTCCTTGGAAGGAAAGCTATGAAAAACCTAGACAGCACATTAAAAAGCAAAGACATCACTTTGCTGACAAAGGTCTGTATAGTCAAAGCTATGGTTTTTCCAGTAGTCATGTATGGATGTGAGAGTTGGACCTTAAAGAAGGCTGAGCACCCAATTCCAGAAAAATATATGACCCAAACAAAAAATGGGCCAAAGAACTAAACAGACATTTCTCCAAAGACGACATACAGATGGCTAACAAACACATGAAAAGATGCTCAACATCACTCATTATCAGAGAAATGCAAATCAAAACCACAATGAGGTACCATTACACGCCAGTCAGGATGGCTGCTATCCAAAAGTCTACAAGCAATAAATGCTGGAGAGGGTGTGGAGAAAAGGGAACCTTCTTACACTGTTGGTGGGAATGCAAACTAGTACAGTCGCTATGGAGAACAGTGTGGAGATTTCTTAAAAAGCTGGAAATAGAACTGCCATATGACCCAGCAATCCCACTTCTGGGCATACACACCGAGGAAACCAGATCTGAAAGAGACACGTGCACCCCAATGTTCATCGCAGCACTGTTTATAATAGCCAGGACATGGAAGCAACCTAGATGTCCATCAGCAGACGAATGGATAAGGAAGCTGTGGTACATACACACCATGGGATATTACTCAGCCATTAAAAAGAATACATTTGAATCAGTTCTAATGAGATGGATGAAACTGGAGCCCATTTTACAGAGTGAAGTAAGCCAGAAAGATAAAGACCAATAATAAATACCCAAAAGTGGTGCCTTCCTTCTCCAGAAAGTTAACTGGTGATTCAGAGCCCAGTAACAGAGGTATAATGGAATTAGTCATCAGGCTAACATAATAAAACCAGAAGCATCAGGAAAGGGTCATCTGTTCAACAGAATTCCATACTTTCTCACTGCCCTCCATGACAAAGTTGCAAAATTTAACTGGAAACAGTGCTTTTCGGTCCATATTTAGAGAAGACAGAAAAACTGCCGAATATCACTGGTACAGGTCACTTGACTAGATGATACTTTACATGATATTGTTTGAATGTTTGTGTTCCCCCCAAACATCATACTAAAATCCTAATGCCCAATGTGATGGTATTAGGAGATGGGGCCTTGAGGAAGTTTTTAGCCCAAAGGCCTACCCTCAGAGATTAACGCCCTTATTTAAAAAAAGGCCTGACAAACATGAATACAGTACAGCCTTGCCTTTGAAGAAATCACAAACCAGGGGAGAACAATCTGTAACACTAATTATAATGTTAAAATTATATATTTATTAATAGAAGAAAATATACAAGTTTTCTTGTACCATCCATTGGTGCAGTATATTAGGCACTTGAAATTATGGAAGAAAACAGTAAGTACAAGGAAAATGAGATTGAGTAGTTATTTCCAAGGTGACTTGATGCTGCTCAGAAATGAGCTAGATGCTAGGGGAAATGAAGAAAGCAGGGAGGGGGAGGGCAACGGGAAGCCTGACACAGAGGTCTCCCTGGCCCTTTAGACCACTCGAAGACTCAGTAATCCCGAAGAGGGTCAGCTAGACGCTAAGTTGGCAGTCCCATCATACTGGACTTACCAGCTTACAGAATTAAGAGACCAATTTTGTTTGTTTGTAAGTCACCCAGTCTCTGGCATTTTGTTACAGCAGCTCAGACAGACTAAGACATTACTTTTCCAGAAAGTTGGTTTTGTCAGGACAGACATATATCAGAGAGGAGGAGGGAATGAATTGGAGGGAAAGAAGATGGGAAAAAATGTTGGTGGAACCCTTCGGGTAAGTTGCCTGATTCAAAGCTGGCCTGCAGGGCTTCCCTGGAGGCTCAGGGTGGAGAATCTGCCTGCCGATGCAGGAGGCACGGGTTCAATCCCCGATGCAGGAAGATCCCACATGCTGCAGAGCAGCTAAGCCCGTGTGCGCGCCACACTGCTGAGCCTGTGCTCTCGAGCCCACGAGCTGCAACTCCGGAGTCCACGCGCCCGAGAGCCCGTGCTCCACACAACAAGAGGCCACCGCAGTGAGAAGCCCGCACACCAACAAAGGCCCAGCACGGCCAAAATAAAGAAAGAAAATTTAAAGGCAAGGACGGTAACAAAGCTGGCCTGCAGCCAGCTTGGAGTGTAGTTCAGGTCGATGGAGTGCTTGGGTCCACTCTCTTGAAGCAAGGCCGTCAACTTGTTCCAGGAATTCAGTCCCCAGTGTTCCTTCAAATCAGACACAAATCTGAAGGGTACAGGTAAAGCATACGCAAAATGGAATATAAACATATATAGCCTTACATTAGAGAACAAAGCCATTTTACATTTGAGTTATGTATGTACTATACTATGCATTTTGTAAAGCGATATAGCTCTTAAGACCATTTTTTAAGTGATAAAACTGAGATTCAGTTTTACATATGTTCACTATCACTCAGGTAACACACACAGAGCTAAGATTCTGAAACGAGCATGTCCAACTCCCAGGCCCCGTTGTCTTTACTCCTTACCTTCCTGAACTCAAAACTGTGTATGCTTATTCATCTAATAGCTCTCCAAAGCTTACTCATCTAATAGTTCCCCAAGACCCCTTTCTCCAGTCTTGAATACCCTATCCTTATCATTATACAGGATTATGAACATTTATGATACTTAATCCAAGGGGGAAACAATTCAACAAAAGACAGTATATTACTGGGCAAATTTAAATATCACTTTCAAAAAGAACTATTTTCGCTGGCACTAGCAGTACATTTTATAATATTATGACCAACCATGACAACGTCTACTCTAGGCAAAATTATGAAATAGCATAACTTTGTTTTTCAAGACACTGGCCACATAAATTATTGTCTCATCGCATCCTAAGAAGGGTCTGAAAATCATTCAGGATTAAGTACTTCAAAATAGACAAAAGACTTTGCTTCCTTAGGATTTAAAACTTCTGCCTGATTTCTCAGATTATTCTATATGTTCACAGGGATCATGAAACTTTCAGACAGGAAACATCTTCAAGACTGCTTGACATGGAATACTTTTTCTCTACATAGAGTCTCAAGCAATCTGTCTTAGGAAACGCTAGCTCACAGAAAACCAGCCACGTTTTCCCTGCAATAGCTGAATTTTCCTCTATGTGTCCCTAATGAGTAAGAACTACAATGAACGAGCCAACAATGAACTTAACAATTCCATTTACAATAGCATCAAAAATAAAATATTTTGGAATAAATTTAACCAAAGAAGTACCAAATATACTCTGAACACTACAAGACATTGTCAAAAGAAATCAAATAAGATCTAAATAAATGGAAACTCATCTCATATTCAAGGATTAAAAGACAATAGGTTAAAATGACAATAATTCACAAATTGATCTACAGTTTAATGCAATCCTTAGCAGAATCCCAGCTGGCTTCTTTGTAGAAACTGACAAGCTGATCCTAAAATTCATATAAAACTGAAAGGACTTAAAACAGCTAAAATGATCTTGAAATAGAAGAACAAAGTTGGAAGACCCCCAAATTCCCAACTTAAAAACTTATTACAAAAGCAACGCTCATCAAGATAACGTGGAACTAGCGTAAGGATAAACATATTGGTCAGTGGGATACAGTTGAAAATCCAGACATAAATCCTGTCAGTTGATTTTTCAATAAGGGTACCAAGATCATTTAATAGGGAAAGAGTAGCCTTGTCAACAAATGGTGCCGAAACACTGGATAACCACATGCAAAAGACTGGAGGTGGACCCTTACTTTACACCATGTACAAAAATTAAATAGTGGATCAAAGAGCTACATGCAGAGTCAAAACTATCAACTATTAGAGAAAAACATAAGGGTAAATATTCACAGCCTTGAATTTGGAATGAATTCTGAAACACCAAAAGCTTGAGCATTAACAAAAAAAGATGAATTAGACTTCATCAAAATTAACAACTCTTGTGCAACAAGATACTATCAAGACAGTGAAAAGACAAGCCACAGAAGAGGAAAAAAAATTTGCAAATCAGATCTGATAAGGGACTTGTTGCCAGAAGAACTTTTATGATTTCAATAAAAAAGCTGATTTTAAGGAGGGCAAAAAAATTTTCTGGATTGACATTTTTCTGAAGACTAGACAAACGGCCAATAAGCACATGAAAAGATACTCATTATCAGTCATTAGGGAAAGGCAAACCAAAACCACAGTACCACTTCACATCCAGGAAGATGACTGTGAAAGCCAGAATACAGATGACCGTGCTGGCAGAATACTGAGAAATCGGAATCCTCATACTCAGCTATAGGAACATAAAATGGTGCAGTCACTTTTTGGAAAACCATCTGACAGTTTCTCAATATTTAAACAGAATTACCATTTGACTTTGCAATTCCACTCCTAATCATATACCCAATAGAACTGAAAATGTACATCCACACAAAAACTTGCATATGAATGTTCACAGCGGCAGTTTATAATATGCAAAAGGTGGAAACTATGTCCATCAATTGATAAATGAATAATCAAGTTATATCTAGAATTGGAATTTGACCATGAAAGGAATGAACTACTAATACATGCTGCAACACGGAGAAACTCTTAAAATATTACGCTAAGTAAAAGAAGCCAGTCACAAAAGTTCACATATTCTGTGACTCCCCTTAAATGAAATATCCAGAAGGATACTGTAATAGAAAGTTGATTAGTGATTAGCTGGGGAAAGAGAGATGGAAGGGCAGGTGGGTGACAGCTAAAGGAGCATCACGTTTCTTTCTGAAGTTCCCAATGAAGATGAAAATGTTCCACAATTGATTATGGCAAAGGTTGCAAACTCTGAGTCACTTTTTATGTACTGAAATGAGTTTCACGGTCCATGACTGTGTGTGTCCTTAGTTGCTCAGCCACATCTGACTCTTTGCTACCCCATGGACTATAGCCTGCCAGTCTCTTCTGTTCGTGGGATTGTCCAGGCAAGAATACTGGAGTGGGTTGCCCTGCCCTTCTCCAGGGGATCTTCCTAACCCAGGGATCAAACCCAGGTGTCCCACATTGCAGGTGGATTCTTTACAGTCTGAGCCGCCAGGGAAGCCCGATGGTATATGACTATATCTCAAGAAAGCTTTTCCCCCCAAATAATCTATAGCACATATACTCAAGATGTGGTTAGCGGAACTGTGCTTTCCATGAACTGTCTTTGGTTAGTCCATGAAGAGTCGAGCGTACACCAAAATATGAGATTGTAGCAAGACTTTCCTCATAAGGAAAGTGTGCATTGATTATACAGCGTGAGTTTATCTCCTGAACAGGCTCCTTTGAGTAGCTCTGATCTACAGCCCCTCACACTTGAAACAGAATAATGATCTCCAGTGTCTTGGGTGATTACATCCCCTGAGACTTAAGTGAGGAGGGGTAGTGATTCTGTGAGCGGGGCTACCCTTAAGTTTCTGAACTGGGAGGTGGATCACGAGGGCCATGGAGGGGGGAAGAGACCCTTGAGGGAGGGGCCAGAGTGGGAGCAGGGATGGGGTATGGAAGGGTCAGCAAAGGGGGAAATGGGGACAGAAATGGAAAGATACTGTGAGAGGGAAAGCGGAACAAGAACCCCGGAGCTAAGGCAGCAGCAGTTAACACTTACCCAAGTTTAGCACCTTGAAGAAGCACAGGGAGACCTTAAAGATGCTGGCATCAACCTGCTACCCCTCATCCTGCTTGGGACACAAGACGACTGAGAGTCGGGAATCTATACCATAAGCACCCCAGAGATTTCCAGCCATGTTGAAACAGTGAACCAGAGGAAGAAGCCGAAAATAAATGCATGTGGCAGCATAGGAATAATCTCTGGGATTTTGTGGCACCTGTAGTAGTCACAAGAGGACCTTGAAGAAGCCAAGTCTTCTTTTTCCCCTTACAAGAGAAACCTGTGTTTAAACATTTTGCAGTATCAGCTTTTTGAGTTATTCTTACTCTAATTAAAAATCAGGGCTTTAAACAAATTTCTAATTCAAACATTAAAAGTAGAAGGTAGCAATAAAAGATGTTAGGATGTAATAATAAAATCCAGTAAAAGCTATAGCTTAAATGATTTTTAGCTTCTCTCGCTTTCAAGTTTTAGAGGTGTACTTCATCAATAATGTGTTACAATTAAAACCATTTCAATTAAGTTAAAATTGGCTTAGAGTGGGGGGGTGGGGAAGCTACCAGTTAGGGCTCAAGTGTAAAAGCAGCTACAAACATAGGGAGCCTAGACCCTAAATAATCAGCCAATCTACAAGTACTGATTGAACACCAACCACATAAGCATCATTGAACAGCACTAGGGAAAAGAAAACAAATGTAAAACATCGTCCTTGGCTCCAAGGATACAAAAAAATATGGAGACAAGGTATTTAATAATAAATGAGAATCCTTTCTTCATTCAACAAACATTCACCAAGTACCTATTGGGATAAAGATTGGTGAGTAAGAGAATAGTTATTTTGTATATTGCTCTTTATGCTTTTGTGTGTGCTTGAAAGTTTATGATACACGATTTTAAAGGAGTAATTAAAAATGGTCAGTTTTAGTTTGGTTGGTAACAACTGCTAATATTGGTTTCAGGTTTTGAAAAAGACCTAGCAATCAAGGCAGAGTTAGGATTAATACTAATTGGAAATCACACCTTCAAATTGATCCTAAAGCAGAAAAATCTGGTAACTGCTTTTTGTTTTGAATTACTTGGACTTGGCTCAGATGGTAAAGAATACGCCTGCAACGTGGGAGACCTGGGCTCAATCCCTGAACTGGGAAGATCCCCTGGAGGAGGGCATGGCAACCCATTCCAATATTCTGCCTGGAGAATCCCCATGGACAGAGGAACCTGGTGGGCTACAGTCCATGGGTCACAAAGAGTTGGACATGGCTGAGCGACTAAGCAAGCACCTTTCCTTTCAAGGTGCCTTTAGTACAAGTTCTTAATTTTTTTCATCCTGGTACTTAATTAACCATACTGCCTGGTGTTGCTTGTAAGACACCTACACACACATGTGTATCTTAGTCTCTGATTAGAGATGAGGGGAGGGGCCCTACTTTAGCTTCTGTATTACCATCATGCACTACCAAGTCCTAATAACTGTTAATAATGAATCCTCCAAATATAAGAGATCTTGATATAAAATAGTATAACTGGGAATGTAAATCTGTGCTGCCACTATGGAAAACAGTATGGAGGTCCCTCAGAAAAGTAAAAGGAGAGTTGCCCTAATGTTCCAGCAATCCCACTTCTGGGCATATCACTGGGGGAAAAAAGTATCATTAGAAAAGACACATGTACAAAAGTCACGACATGAAAGCAACCTAAGTGTCTGTGGACAGAGGGATGGATGAAGGAGATGTGGTACATATATGTATAATGAAATATTACTCAGCCACAAAAAGAACAAAATAATGCCATGTGCAGCAACATGGACAGCCCTGGAGATGTTCACACTAAGTGAAGGCAGTCAGAGAAAGACAAACACCATATGATATCACTTTTACGTGGAATCTAAAATATGACAGAAACGAACCTATCACAGACTTGTGACTGCCAGAGGGAGGCGGGGGAGGGAGGGGAGGGCTGGGAGGTTAGGATTAGCAGATGCAAATTATTCTAGAGAATGGATCGACAGCAAGGTCCTATTGTGTAACACTGGGAACAAAGTTCAGTCTCCTGGGCTAAATCATAACAGAAAATATAGAAAAGAACATATATATGTGTTTAACTAAGTCACTTTGCTGCACAGCAGAAATTTAAAACATTGTAAATCAGCTGTATATCAATAAAAAATAATTTAAAATACAGTATAATTGGACACTGTAATTCTTAAGACTATGGGCTGGCCACATACTTCAGTGTTTTACCAGAGTTGTGTTTCTAGGCATGTGGGTGATGCCCTATTCCAAAGAAAAATAACTGTGAAATAATGTAAAGATGATGCTAACAGATTTTCCTGATAAAGAATGATTACAGTCATGGATCATTTAAGTCCATGTGCTTGCCCAGAAGAAAAGTATTTCAATACTTGTTTTTTTTGTTTGTTTTTATTGTTGGCCTCCCCAGGGCTTGCAGCGTCTTAGCTCCCAAACCAGAGATAGAAACCGGCTACCTCAGAGACAGCCCCGAGTCCCACCCACTGGATGGCCAGGGAATTCCCTCGGCATGTTGACCAGCCAAGCCCACTGTGCCATGCAGGGCTGTATGCCTGTTAGCTCAGTTCAGCTCAGTCGTGTCCGCCTCTGCGACCCCAGGAACCGCAGCACACCAGGCCTCCCTGTCCATCACCAACTCCCGGAGTTAACCCAAACCCATGTCCACTGAGTCGGTGATGCCATCCAACTATCTCATCCTCTGTCGTCCGCTTCTCCTCCTGCCCTCAATCTTTCCCAGCATCAGGGTATACGTGTTAATCCCAAAGTAAAATCTCGGCCCAGTCGACATTTAAAATCCGGAACGAGGATAACAGGAAAAAGAGACGTTTAATTACGTAGAAATTACGTAAAGAGGGTAAGAACGTTAATGCCCTTGGCTAACTCGTATGTGCTTAGAAGGCACTGTAGACGGCTGGCATTTTTCCTTCCCCGTTTCGCGTGTACCGGCCCCGGGGAGATGCACTTACACCCCGGCGCCCAGGACCCGGTCCGGTCCAACGAGCACAGGTCCGCTGCGCACTCACCTCGGATTCTGGCTCCGCGGCGCTCACCGTTCAGGCACCTCCTTCCATGGTGTTCGCATCCTTCTCCAGCGTCTCCAGGCCGAAGCGCGTCGCCTCGGCCTGGCCTTCCAGCCGCCTCAGCCTCCCTTCCCCTGCCCTTCTGTCGGAGCCCACATGGCGACCCTCAGGCCCCCGCGCCCCACGCTCTGACGCAGGACGGGCCGCTGGATGCGGGCGAAGAACATCCCCAATACCTTCCACGGGAGGCCCGCCGCCTCGGCCTCACGCAGATCTCCTGGGCCTGCAGACCTCAGGCTCGATGAGTCCGAATTCACAGCTTTTAGCAAGATCCCCAGGTGATCTCCCTGCCCCGGGAAATTGGCGGCCAAACACGAAACACCGGGGCTGCTCCGAGACTCGCGGTCTTGGCTCGTTGCGGCAGTGAATGCACTCAACGTGGAACGATCCAGAGAAGACTAGCCTGTCCCCCGCCGCCGGGGCAGGGATGACACCCAGATTGCTGACGTGTTCTGTATAAAATAAATAAGTTTTTTTTTTTTTTTTTTAAAGAAGAAGAAAAGAAACGTGATCTCCAGTCCTAGGTGGCCTTGACCACTGCTGGGCACCCATGTCACCCCTTCCCCAAAGCTGACCTTCTGTTTGGAATCCATCCCCGACGTCTGGCCTCTCGCCAGCCAGAGAGCGTCCCTTCTGCCTTGATTTGGTGGTGATGCGGCTGCTGGGGGCCGAAGGCGCCGGTCCTTCGCCGCCGCCCCGGCCCAGGTCCCGTCAGGGCCGGCTCTCCTCTGCCCCTGCCCGCCCCCTGTGCCAGCCGCAGAGCGCGCGGCTTCCCCTCGGGGCCTCATCTGTGCCCCCGAGTCTGCATCCACCTCCCGGTCTCGCTCCATCAGCAGACAACTTTCACCTCCCGTCTCACTGAAGGCTGCTGTTCCTGCCTCAGCTCAGTCCTCCACCACCGGCTTCTCTGGTCTCAGGCTCGCCTCGGCCCTCAGCTCGCCGCCGCCCGGCTTCGCCCTTCCGGGCACGAGGGAGCCCGGTCCAAGGACCCAGCCTCACCCGCAGCGCCGGCCGGTCTGTCCTGCACCCAGGGCTACCCTGCCGGCGGCCGCCGGGCTCCCCTCGCGCAGCCGGGTGGTTTTGCCCTCAGTCACTACCCCTGCTGAGCCCCCTTCGCGAGTCTGTTCCATCACCCGCGCCTCAGGGCTGGTGTCCCCGAGACGCAGGCCTGGCTCTGGCCTCCTCTGACTCCTCACTCCCTGACGGCGCCCCAACCCCCCACCCCAACTCCCAAATGCCAAAGACTCCCCGTCTGTCCCCCAGGCCTCCCCCTGGAACCTGCAGTGTTCAGTTGCTTGTGTCTGGCTCCTCTTTGATGGAACTGAGACACCTCTATGTCTGCAAGTCTCAGACACATTGCTTTTCTTCATTCAGTAATGGTTTGTTGGGCGAGGGGCGGGGGAGGGGGAAATTGGGGGGTTGGGATTGACATTTACACACTGCTATATATAAAAGAGGTAACTGATGAGGACTTACTGCGGAGCCCAGGGAGCTCTCCTCAATACTCTGCAATGTGGTTGCTTACTCACTAAGCCGTTTCCGACTCTTCTGTGGCCCCATGGACTGTAGCCTGCCAGGCTCCTCTTCCATGGGGTTCTCCAGGCAAGAACACTGGAGTGGGTTGCCATTTCCTTCTCCAGGGGATCTTTCTGTCGCAGGGATCAAACCTGAGTCTCCTGCAACAGCAAGTGAATTCGTATTCTTATGACTGAACCACCAGGGGAGACTATGCTATAATGACCTACATGGGAAAAGAATCTAGAAAAGAGTGGATATATGTATATGTATAACTGATTCTCGTTTCTAAACACCTGAAGCTAGCACAACATTATAAATCAACTATACTCCAATAAAAGTTAAGAAACAAAAGGAAAAAGATGGTTTATTGAGCATCTGCTGCTGCTGCTAAGTCACTTTAGTCATGTCCGACTCTGTGCAAACCCATGGACGGCAGCCCACCAGGCTTCCCCGTCCCTGGGATTCTCCAGGCAAGAACATTGGAGTGGGTTGCCATTTCCTTCTCCAATGCAGGAAAGTGAAAAGTGAAAGTGAAGCATCTACCATGGGCCAATTCTGGGTGCTGATGATACCGCAATAGTTAGGTATCCCCTCCCCCTGCATCTGATGTTCACCTGAGGAGGACGGATTGTCAACCTTAGGTGGTGGCAGGGGCATGAGAGGGCTTCCCAGGAGGCGCTAGTGGTAAAGACTCTGCCTGCCAATGCAGGAGACATAAGAGACGCAGGTTCAATCCCTGGGTTGGGAAGATCCCCTGGAGGAGGGCATGGCCACCCACTCCAGTCTTCTTGCCTGGAGAACCCCATGGAGAGAGGAGCCTGGGGGGCTGCAGTCCGTGGATGGGGTCTCACAGAGTTGGATACAACTGAAGCGACTTCGCACACATAACATGCAGGGGCTTTAGAACCAGAAAGGCAGGTAAGGGAAAGAAAGGGGCCCTGAGCCAAGGAAGTGGGAGCAGGAGTGCCCTTGACTTTGGGGAGGTCAGGGAAGGTCCCACCGATGAGCCGGCATTTGAGTAGAAGCCTGAATAAAGCGAGGCCGAGGGTGCTGGGAGGACAGCGGCAGACTGCGGGAAGGCGGAGGTTCCCCGCGGCCCGGAACCAGGCCGGGGCCGGGCTGGAGAAGCGGCTCGGCCGGAGCGCGGGTCCTGCAGGCTGAGGGGGCGCCGCAGGCCCACCCCGGGCGGTGGAGCCGCCGGAGTCTCCGGCGCCAGTGGCCTGCTCTGACTTGACGGGCCTCCAGCCCAGCCACCCTCCCCCGCTGCCCCACGGCCCGTTCCCTTTCTCGGTGGAAGGCCCTTCCCTCGTCCTGACTCTGACACACCCCTCCGCTCCTTAGGGTTCATAGACCCCCCAGGATACAACGCTCCAGTTTCACATACACCATTATTCTGAGTAAGGGGGCCTGGCAACTAGGAGCTCACAGCCAATAATCCTGAAGTTATTAACTTAAAATTAAGTTTTCACATCCAACAAGTAATAAAAGTACTTCAAATCAAAGCATCGCTCTTAAAAACAAAACTACAGCGTGAATCACCCATAGGTGTGCATATACCCCCTCTGACAGAAAACGACAAAATTCTGTAAAGCAATTATCCTTCAATTAAAAAATAAATTAAAAATAAAAAAAACAACACCCACCTCCCCAAACTACAGGAATTCGTAAAATCAGAATCACGAGGTCTTAAAGATATGGTCTGTCTGTGCTGTAGAAACATATTTATCCCAAGCATGACTTTCCTGAGTGTTTCACTAGAGATCCAAGATGACTTTACATGGAATACAGGAATCATTATTTAACAGCAGAGGAAACTGAAGCCGGGAAAACAGGCACCTGGTTCAGATCACACGGCTCAGAGGCACTCAGGCTCTCTCCTGGCTCCTTGTTCTTTCTACTTGAACAAATCCCTGCAGAGCAGCCAAACCTCAACATGGGCACCTTAATTTTTTGACCATTTTTGTTGGTTGAAGAAGTAAAACCCAAATCATCATGTTCTTTTTCAGAAAGCCAAGGGGGCCAGGCTGTCAACGGCTCCTGGAACCTTCCCCACAACTCAGTCCTTCCCAACAGCTCAGCCCTGCGGGTAAGATTTAATCACTCCTAATCCCGTAGTTCTTTCCTGGCCAAAAAGTGTCGGAACTGTTAGTCGATCAGTCGTGTCCGACTCTGTGACGCTGTGGACTGTAGCCCACCAGGGTCCTCTGTCCATTGCATTCTCCAGGCAAGAATACTGGAGTGGGTTGCCAACCCAGGGATCTTCCCAACGCAGGGATCAAACCCATATTTGCATTGCACGCAGATTTTTTTACCGTCTGAGCCACCAGGGAAGCTGAGGCGTATGATTTTTTCCTATGCAATGTGACATTGGCTTTATATTGATCCCAAAGGAAATCTACAGCCTTCTTTGTAGCCCCTTTCAAAAGTTATACGTTGAGATAATGCTCTAAATGCAAATTCCTCCCACGGAAGGAGGGGTGGGCAGTGCACAGACATTTAGAAGGAACGCAGATTCCCCAGGGAAACTGGTTATTCAAGAAATCTTTACAATCTTGCGGTGCATGTAAAGACAATAGCACAACCTGTCTTTATTTATCTAAGGAGCTCTTCATGTTCCATGCCCATATCTGGCATCATTGCTGACACCATGAATGAATGAACGTGTCCCATCCTGAAGTCTTGACCTTCTGCACAGAGCTACTGAGATCACCAGGTTACTGAAGAGCAAAGCAGACAGAGCCCGCCTTCTGATGCACTAGGCTCTGATTAGCTCTGGATGAGAAGGGCCTCGAGGCAAAAGACGCCAGGTTCTTGGCTTTTGATTTCTTCTCGCCCCCCGCCCCCCCCCACCCCCCCGCCCCAAGGACCTTAAGGTCTTGACAGTCATCAAAGGAGTTGGAGATTTAAGAGAGATATAGGTGAACTCTACCTGGGACATCTAAGTGAGTCTTCGCACTAAATGGGAGGAGATGGGGCTGGAAGTCAGGACAGAGGTCTGGCCTGCAGGCCCAGCTCTGCGGCATGCCGGCACAGGTTTGCTGGGTGCAGCCGGGCAGCACGGGCCCAGGCCGAGTGTGCCAGGCCGGACGAGGCTGCAGAGCAGGCCGCCCGCCTGACTCGCCACACGCAGGGGTGCGGGGGGCACTGGACCACCGAGTGATGAGGGTAGCAGAGTGAATGAGGCAGGAACTGAAATGCCGCAGCCCAGAGGCTCGGCCAGGCGGGAAGGAAAGCAATGCCTGGAGCAGCTGAGGGGCCTGGACAAAAGGAAGACGTCCAAGGACTTAGCCTCAATCCCGTCCCTTAACATCCTTCCCCAAACTTGCCATTTCATGGGCCAAGGCTCTAACCTCTGCTGTTTCAGTTCCTTTCATATCATGTCTTGCACAAAACCTAGGAGTTGCAAGACACACATTTCTGGCAGCAGAAACAAGCAGGGACCCCACCCCCCTCTCCCATAAACTTGACATTCTTTTTCCAGCTGCATGCCAGACCAACAGTAAGCACACTATATGACTCCCCTAGGACAAGCAGGAATGTGAAAATAGAACAGGGCTGAAATCTATTAAGATTCATATCCATAGAAGTTTTATGAAGCTAACAAAGGACTTGAGAAAAGGAAAAAAAAAAAACAAACGAAAACTAATTGTAGCACAACCCCCAGTCTGTAAATGGCTTAGAGGTTGAATCAAAGTGCTTTGAGTTAATTAGAATTTCCTCTTTGGGCAAGAGAACACAGTTTCACAAAGCTAATAGCTGTTTAGATATTGGAAGAGAAACCTAGCAATATATTACGCTTTGGAGGAAAGTAATAAAACCCACTCATGAAATGAATCTTGAAAACCTCAATACCTCAATTTATTTCATCAGAGGCTCTCTTCTTAAAATGTTGTGAACACTGCAGGAGAGAGAAAAGAACGTGAAGCTGTACATCTGCTCTTGAAACCTGAACATCCGTTCGAATGTGTCTGTGTTTGTTTTGGCCTCGCCCTATAGCTCTCCAAAACTGGGATGAGAGTTTTTCTTGCCTGTGTGTTTTTAAGTTTGAAACACTTGTAGATCAACTAAACTTCAATTTAAAAAGATGTTTAAAAAGAAAAAAAGTTAAAAAGCCTTTTTAAAGAGAACAATAGAATGTTACTGAATTGTAGAAAGTTAGACAGTTTAACTTCTGGTGCTTCAAGAGGTACCCAACTGACAGTTTGTTAGTTGTCAACTAGTATGTAGTCAACAACACAAATACTCAAATCTGCATGATGCTGACTCTCTGGAATTCCCAGCACCTCTCTGCCTTGTAACAAGAAATCGCTCCTGTTTTCTGAGACCTTCCAGGATACCTGAGTGCTGGTTAAAGGGAGTGCAAAGCTCCGAATGTTTGTGCCCCACCCCCAGATTAATTTGTTGAAACCTTAATGTCTGATGTGATGGTTTCAGTGGGCAGGGCTGTTGGGAGATGCTTCAGCCTCCAGGGTGGAGCACTTATAGCAGGGATTAGGGACTCCTGAAAGAGGCTCCAGAGAGCTCCCCGTGAGGACACCACCCGATGCCTGCAGCCCAGAAAAGGGGCCCTCTCCTGGCCCAGCTGCACCGACTTCCAGCCTCCAGGGCTGTGAGCAATAACTTGTTTACAAGCCACCCGCTTCATGGTACTGATGTTTTGTTATAGAGGCAAATGGACAAAGACGGGGAGGGAGCCCTACTTGTTCCAAAGGGACAGTTGCGATCTTGGAGAAGGAGGCTTAGAGGGTGTGTGGTGTGGGGGGAGGGGCTGGGGAGGAGGCCTTGTGGCCATATGCCCACTGTTGGCACACACTCCGCACGTGTTTCCGTAACTAGAATGGACTAACTCTAGTTTCCACTTTGCTGTTAACCCATTGTGTGACTTCAGGCAGGTGATTCTGCTCGACCTTCAGTTTCTGCATCTGTGAAGTGGGGCTGACCCCTGAGGGAGCCCCCAAGGACACGCTGATGAACTCAGAAGCTCTGGAGACATGAAAAGAGGAGTAAAAGTTGTCTCTGTTTTGCTTTTTCTCAAATACTGGCAGGTGCCTGGCTTTCAGGTCAAGAACACTGCCAGTATTTCCAGTGGCTTTCCTTTAATCAACAAGCTCCTTTAGCTTGTAAAACCACAAGCTTCTTCCCCCAAAGGCTAATTCCCTCATGAGATTTTTTTAAAAGTTGGTCTGAAACAGCTTTGTATCTTGGAATTGAACCTTAATTTAAGAAGAAAATCTTGTTCACTTTGGTTTTAAAATTAGATGGGATTTCTAGGCTGATCCACAAAATCTCATTTTAATGCATAGCAGAAGTAACCTACCTTCCTACTATTAATTCTAAGTTCTGACAACTGCTACTGCTAATCTATTACTGTAGTAATTGAAAACTTACCATGCGTCTGCCTACAATGAGGGAGACACGGGTTCAATCCCTGGGTTGGGAAGATCTGGAGAAGGAAATGGCAACCCACTCCAGTATTCTTGCCTGGAAAATCCCATGGACGGGTGGAACCTGGTAGGCTATAGTCCATGGGGTCGCAAAGAGTTGGACACGACTGAGTGACTTCACTTTCTTTCACTTTATGTCTCAAGTGTTATGCTTTGCATTTTACATATATTCCCCTTAAGCTTTATAACAACTCAGGGAGAGATAGCGTTCTTCCCACACACATGTAAAACGAGTCTCTGAAAGGTTAAGGGACTTTATCCAGCTAAGAAATAATAGACCAAATTTTAACCAGGTTTGGCTTTTTTTCCACAAGTCCTTGGCATTTCCACTATAACTGATTGTTCAAATCAGACTTATGGAACACAAGCCAACAGTAAACTAAAATCTGTGTTTTTGAATATCAGAAGCATTAATTCATTAAAAAAAAAAAAAAAACAAACACTTGCATTTTCCCCAAAAGTCTCTATAAAATATGCCTCAAATTGCCACACTTAAGCCTTGTCATTATATGGTACAGACTGAATCAAATCTACAATATATACTCATTTGACATTTCCTAATTCAAATAACAAAACCTTCATAATACTAAATTGATGTTCAAAAAGCCCTCAGAAGGAAACAGTGCTCCCACATAAAAATAATCCTTTGATTTTTATTTATTTTTAATCCTTTGATTTTTAAAATAATGCTCAGCATCAGACATACAAAGGAAGTGCCTGCATTTTTCACCTTTTTTTGTCATATATTCCTGATGATTTCCACTTCAGCTGGGACTGACTCGTAGGTCGTCATTGGGTCTTTTCAGACCCTGCTACAAGTGTTGTCTTGGGCTGAAGAGTAAGTAATTTCTAGTATTATCACACTGGCTGCAGGCAAGATTGTCAAGAAGTTGGCTTGGAGCCCTCTGCACATAGAATCACTCTCTGAAGTTGCAGTCTACACAACAGCAATTTATAGTAGCAACCTCATTGCAGCACATTGAGAGAAATGTTAAATTTAGCTTATTGGCAAGAATAGCCTACCACAGCTGAAGAGCCATACAGGTTTTAAATAACTTTGAAACATAAGAGAACTTCCCACATTTCTTCTCAGTCTGCTTGGAACACGGGCAACTTGACCCCCAGCACACAATTAGGAAGTGTAGAGTGCAGTCAGGGGAGCTAAAAGAACTTCCAGCTATGACCCAGAGAAATATGCAGATTGCAGTCAGTCATTCAGGAGCTAATTATCCACATTCATCCAAAGCCGCCAGAGGAGACCTAGCGAATCTACCTTGTTTGCCTTATTTTCAGTCACTTATCAGCAAGTTGTGGAGTTTCAGGAGTACCTATAAAAATTAAGCCCAGAGAGCAAAGCAAACTCTCCTATCAGCTGATACTTTGGGCTCTAAGACATAGCTCTGCTAAAGAACTGAGATAAATGAGAAGAGATGATATACCAGAATCACCCCCGGAACAGTTTTAACCAACTCATTGGTTTTGTTCAATCTGTGAATTTGGGTTACATGTATCATTTTGGGCTCTGTGATTTATCTGAAGTTCTTAGAAACCTGGTTGAAAGTTATGATGTCACAACTTTTACAAATCCAAGATGGGGGAATGCAGAAGAAGAGAAAGCACTTGCAACGCAAATGGAAACACTGAACACTTCATGTAAAACTTCTTTTTGATGTAAAATCATTCAACTCCACTTGGTCAATGAATTTAGGTAATTTATAAACACTTACGCAGAAGCCGAAACCCCTAATGCTATAATTCTGTTTAGAGATGGTCTTATTCATGAGCAGCTCACAGAAGATTGGCAGGTTGGCTGGATCTAAAAATAAAAGAATGGGAAGAAGGGTTGTGCGCACATAGAGATGGAGAAAATAATGAAGCTGATTTGCAAGTGAGGATTATGAAAATCAGTGTCTTCAACTTAAGACACACATTGTGAATGATGCAAGTTTTCGTGATGTGAAAGTTAGACTGTGACTTCAAATTACTCCACAAGATAGACATGTCCTTAAAACTTTCATCTCCTTAGTTTATTTCACTATCAGCAGTTGTTTTTACAATGCCTCACTTAATAGTTGTAAGTAAAATAAACCTAAAAGAAGTGCAGTTCCACAGTTACGAGTTCAAGTTTAGTGAATCACATGTTTAAGCTAAAACAAAACTAAAACCTCACATTCACCAATCATCGAGTTCCTGCAACAGTTCTTAACAATGTACTGTGTGCCAGGAATTAAATCTGTGGGGAATCAAGGGCTGACCCGATGGAATGAATAATTTAGAAAGATCACATATTGTGTTAGCAGCGATGTACAGAATATCTTAGAAAAGGGAGACCAGAGGCACAAAAACCAATGAGGAAGGGATGAGTGCCTGGGTCCTGGTGTGGGAAGACAAAGAAATGAGTGGGAGAGAGACATATTTTAAAGGAATAATCAACAAGGAAGACCTGAAAAGTTTCATGATAAAGTGGCATTATTGGTAGAAAAAGGAACCACCCAGGGATGAGGAGTTGGATTTGGGATTGGGACAGAATACCTTCAGTTTAAGATGATGGTGGCTCTAACTCAGGGGTCCCCAGCCCCTGGGTCATGGACGGGTACTGGTCTGTGGGCTGCACAGCAGGAGGCATGCAGTGGGCAGACCAGCAGAGCTTCATCTGTGCTTATAGCTGCTCCCCATTGCGGGTGTTCCTGCCTGAGCCCTGCCTCCTGTCAGAACAGGGGCAGCATTAGATTTTCATAGGAGTAGGAACCCACTGTGAGCTGCACATTATGACAAGTTATATAATTATTTTATTATACACCACCATGTAATAGTAATAAAGTGCACAATAAAAGTAACGTGTTTGAATCATCCTGAAACCATCCCCCTACCCCAGTCTACAGAAAACTTTTCTTCCATGAAATAGGTCCGTGGTGCGTAAAAAGCTGGGGACTGCTGCTCTAAATGATTGTTGGACTGACTTGATTAACTGAGAACCTGTAGTACGTGGAATTGCTTCCCAATTTATGCCTTTGTTAGTTTTGAAAGAAGCAATCTATGAGGCACACTTTTCCACATTTACCTTCCATTAATGGATGCAGGAAAGACTGATGTTGAAGCTGAAACTCCAAAACTTTGGCCACCTGATGTGAAGAGCTGACTCATTGGAAAAGACCCTGATGGTGGAAAGATTGAAGGTGAGAGGAGAAGGGAATGACAGAGGATGAGATGGTTGGATGGCATCACCAGCTCGATGGACATGGGTTTGGGTGGACTCCAGGAGGTGGTGATGGACAGGGAGGCCTGGTGTGCTGTGATTCATGGGGTCACAAAGAGTCGGACACGACTGAGCAACTGAACTGAACTGAATGAATGCAGGTCAGGGAGAACACCTGTTACAGAAAGCTGAGAGGTATCTTTGAAACCTTACTTTCTTCTACAATGAATACTGGCTCAGTTCAGTTGCTCAGTGGTGTCTGACTCTTTGCAACCCCATGGACTGCAACACGCCAGGCTTCCCTGTCCATCACCAACTCCCAGAGCTTGCTCAGACTCATGTCCATCAAGTCAGTGATGCCATCCAACCATCTCATCCTCTGTCATCCCCTTCTCTTCCTGCTTTCAATCTTTCCCATCATCAGGGGCTTTTCCAATGAGTCAGTTCTTCACATGAGGTGGCCAAGTATTGGAGTTTCAGCTTCAGCATCAGTCCTTCCAATGAATATTCAGGACTGATCTCCTTTAGGATGGACTGTTTGGATCTCCTTGCAGTCCAAGGGACTCTCAAGAGTCTCTCCAACACCACAGTTCAAAAGAATCAATTCTTCAGCGCTCAGCTTTCTTTATAGTCCAACTCTCACAGCCATATGTGACTACTGGAAAAACCATAGCTTTGACTAGACAGACCTTTGTTGGCAAATACTGTCTACATCTTGCCAATTGACAGTCAATAGAGTCAAACTTTGCCCCTGTGGGCAGCTTGTCAGGAGACTGGGGCTACGCCTCTCTTGCCTACTGCTAAGTTAGTCACAGGCTGCTGTTCTCTTTAAAGTAGATCACAGAAGCCAGTGTATTTAGCTCACTGTGGACCTTGGAATTCTAAGAATGGGCACATCCACGTCTATGCTTCGTTGCCCACAGCTCCAGGACCACCTGGCCTGTACTCAACCATCAGCCTCCATTTTATTTTATGGTGTTTGTTTTCTTTAAAGTTTTTATGGTCTTTTAAGGAATGTTTTTGATTTTAAATTAATTATTATTATTAAATTTCTTGGCTGTGCCACATGTCTCGTGGGATCTTAGTTTCCTGACGTGGGATTGAGCTCATGTCCTCGGCAGTGGAAGAGTTGATTTCTAACCACTGGACCACCAGGGAATCCCTCATCCTCTGTTTTAATCTCACATCCTCTTCAGAATGACTGGTGTCCTATAATGCCAACTGTATCACCCGCACATCGTGGAAGTCCTTTCCAGTTGTGAGCACGTTCAGTTCATCTTTATGTTACATGAGAATAAGCAAGGAAATTGCATTTTGTTTTTTAAGTACAGGATAAGGAAGTAGGGAACCAGATAGGGAAATGGTTTGCTTGATGTCCCATGTGTTTAGATAGTTAATAAATTTGAGATTTGAATTTAAAGAGCATATCTGTAGCAATGACACAAACCACAAAATCTGGCTGATTTAATTTATATTAGAGTAAATCAGAAAGGTCTTTATAAAACCCAGGCTGAAGTATTTTCTCCTCCAAAAGTATTAGTCCTGTGCAGAGGAGCCGAACAGGTTCTTGACACTATCCTGCCACCTCAGTTCCCACTATCACACGCCATGTAGAGGAGGGAGGGGGGAATTCAGTGCTTTGTGTTGGTCACGATGAATTGGTTCCATCACTAAGATGTTACTAAAAGTGTGGGAAATTAGACTGAATCTGCATCCTTTCAGGGCCTGTTCCAGGTATCTTGATCTTTAGGGGGAAATATTGGCTAAGAGCTGTCTTTTCTTTGTTATGTACCTCTTTCTCTTAAAAAACCCTGACAAGAATCAAAACCAAACAACAAACTAATCAGACCATTAAATCTAACAAGAGATTGGTGTGCTTCAAATGACAACGACTTTGCACCGTTGATTACTATGCAATCATAAAAATTAGTGAAAGGAGCTGCTTCGGTGGCTCAGCGGTAAAGACTCCTCCTGCTGATGCAGGAGACGCAGGTTCAATCTTTGGTCAGGGAAGATCCCACATGCTGTGGAGCAACTAAGCCCCTGTGCCACAGCTACTGAGCTTGTGTTTGCAACATCTGCAAGAAGAGAAGCCACCACCACGAGAATCCCGTGCACTGCAAATAGAGAGTAGCCCCCTCTTGCCCCAACCAGAGAAAAGCCTGCAATAAAATGATTATAAATTGAAAAACACCTTATGATTCACAAACATTTACATTAAAAAAAGGATGTATAGTGAAATTCTAATTTTGAAAAAAAAGATAACATGAACTTTACAATGTGTGTCCTTATGCGTGAAAAGACAAATATCAAAATCTAAAATGTGATCATCTCTGAGCAATGGGATCACAGGTGAGTTTTGCTTATCTGTATTTTAATTTTTTTTTCTATAGGGAACATATAAGAAAAAGTTTTAAGAAAAAAATCCCCAATTTTAATTGCTTTCAATTAAATAATACTGCATTCTGCTACATTTCTGCAATATTACTCATTTTCTTGCTACATTTCTGAAAATAGGAACTGCGAATTTACAAAAGATTACAAACGTGAAGCCAAATTATGAAGGAGAGGAGAAAGGTGTGTAAGTGGGAGTGGCCAAGGCCAAAATTTAGGAAGAAGACACAGCTTGGCCAGGCCTGGCTCTCTAGGGAGAGAGCAGACCAGTGACACTGGCTACTAGCATGCCCTGGGTCCTCGTATACCCAAGGGCTATGCCGATACTTTACATGTAATACCCCCAATTCTCACCACATTCTTGAGATGCTGGAATTGTCTCTATGTGCCACACAATAAAACAGACTTGGGAGGAACTTACTTAAACCTATATGACTATGTGATCAGGTGGCTGCACTGGGGCTGACAAGGTATTAGTGTTCAGTTCAGTTCAATCGCTCAGTCGTGTCCGATTCTTTGTGACCCCCATGGACCACAGCATGCCACGCCCCTCTGTCCATCACCAACTCCCGGAGTTGACTCAAACTTGTCTATCGAATTGGTGATATCATCCAGCCATCTCATCCTCTGTCGTCCCCTTCTCCTCTGGCCTTCAATCTTTCCCAGCATCAGGGTCTTTTCCAAGGAGTCAGTTCTTCATATCAGGTGGCCAAAGTATTGGAGTTTCAGCATCAGTCCTTCCAATGAATGTTCAGGACTGATCTCCTTTAGGATGGACTGGTTGGATCTCCTTGCAGTCCAAGGGACTCTCAAGAGTCTCTCCAACACCACAGTTCAAAAGCATCAATTCTTTGATGCTTGGCTTTCTTTATAGTTCAACTCTCACATCCATACATGACTACTGGAAAATAGTGAGACCAAAGCAAAGGTGCAGATTTGGTCCAAGTAAAGATGGAGAGATGCTGACAAGTGCTGTTGTGCTACAGTTTCCTCATCAACATGTACTCCTGTACCACTCAGCCAACGGCCGGTCCATCCACACATGGGGGCCGCGGTTAACATCACTCACACGATACATGGGGGAGTGAAGTCTTTTGTATGAAGAAAAAGTGTGTTGGGCTTATCCCAAGGACACACAGATGCAGGGGATGTTTGTGGCCAGCTCAAGGAATTGTGCAAAATCAGTTACTCACTGCTTACAGTCAGAGATGGTCATAGACAGTAGTGTGTCCTCTCTGTAACCATCACCTGTCAGATGCAGGTGAGGGGAGGCAGGACAGACAGACCCAACTGTCGGTCATTCTGTTTGGCGGCTGGGGAGGCAGCTTGGTTCATTACAGGCAAGTCACTCTTGGTGCATCAGACTCACTTTGTGTATTGGTAACATAATATTTTTTTGTTGAAATTTATCACTACTTAAAAATCTGTCTGCATATCCCTATCTAAAGGTGTGTGTGTATCTTGCTTAAAAGCTATCTCCCTATCCAAAATACAAATGCCACGTGGCCTGAGAGTGCTGTCTTGTTGCTATATTTCCCGTACCTGAAATAATTCCTGGTACAGACTAGGCTGGGTCTGAGGAGGGCAAATGGTGTGGCTGCCCAGAAAGGAACCTCTGTGGCTGGAGGTGGGGATCTCAGACGTTCCTGAGGTGTCAGCACAAAGTCCAACCTTGGGAGTCAGCTATGTCCAGACTGATCAGTGAGACTACAAGATGTGCGCCGTTCTATAACAGGGCTTCCCTGGCAGTCCAGTGGCAGACAGTCCACCTGGCAATGCAGGGCACATCAGTTTGATCCCTGATCTGGGAAGATCCCACGGGCTGCAGGGCAACTAAGCCCTGTCACCACAACTACTGAGCCTGTGCTCTAGAGCCTGGGAACTGCAACTGCTGAGCCCATGTCCTGCAACTATTGAAGTCTTCGAGTCCTCGAGCCCGTGGCTCCACAAGAGAGGCCACCGCAATGAGAAGCCCATGCACTGCAGTTAGAGCTGCCTTCACACTAGCAGCCGCAGCTAGAGAGAAGCCCACAGAGCAGCAAAGACCCAGCATGGCCAAAAATAAATAAACAAAAGGGGAATGGTGAAATTAGAAAGAGGACTAAAAATGCAGCTTGGGTAAAGGATCTTTTTGGTAAAAGAGAACTAAAAGATGGATAAGGATTGACCACCACAAAAAAAAAAAAAAAAAAAAGTTTTAGGATGTGGTATGTGTCACTAGCTGCCAAACCGTCCCAGTGATTATTTCAACCACAGATTTTAATTTACATAATAGTAATTCCAGCACTGGTTGAACTGATTAGGGTAACAGAAAACCAATGTGGATTATGCTGATGGATCCAAACAGAAAAAGAACCAGAATGTGGGTTGAGAGAGAGAGTCCCTGGTGATGGAGAGGATGAGAAGATACCCATGTATGGAAACTAGTAAAGATACAGAAGAGCACAGAAGCAGACCTTCAATGAATCCACAGCACAGTGAGTGCAAACTGTGTATGTGTCCTGGGGCAAAACTGCTAAATATACTCTCAGAGCAGCAGTTCCCTGGAGAGGCTGGAACAACCCTCTTGGGGTTCCTTTCACTCTGGAGTTTATCTGCTTATTCTTTGCTGACTGACTCCACTCCTTCTGGGTGTTGGGGTAACAAGAAAGAACAGCACATAGTTCCTGGAATTAAGGGGCTGGCAGAACAGCAGAGAGGTGGAGGACACACTGCAGTGAGTCCAAAGTGAAACAGGATGCAAAGAAGTAGCCTCAGTTAATCTAGAACACCAGTTTTTTTTCTTTTTCTCTCTTTTCCCCCCTCTACCATTGGAGGTAAACTTGGTCTGCTCTAAGAATTGAGAGAACCAGAAAAAAAAAATTCCTTTCCTATTAAATTTTAAAAAATGAACATAATGACACAAATGATAATGATGCTAGTACATAATAATGCAAGGGAAAGAACAAAAGAATCTCACAACAGTAAAATCTTGGTAAAAACAAGAATGAGACAGGTTAGCCATAGCTGAGGCTTCCAAACACTGGACACTGGGTAAGGAATTGCTAACTCGCTGTGTGGTCCTGGACCAACATTTCAGCCTCCCTGATCTTCAATTTCCTCATAAAAATGAGAGAATTAGGCTAGCACAGAAGTTATAAAATGTTTGTCCATTTAAGAATCATGGACTTTTTTGGCTTCCTTTTGTCAAAGATAAGGCATCCATAGGTGCATGGATTTATATTTTCTGTTTTTTTCCATTGACCTATATTCCTGTCTTTGTGCCAGAACAATATTATTTTGATGACTGTAGCTTAGTAGTATAGTCTGAAGTCAGGAAGGTTGATTTCTCCAATCTTTCTCACGATTGCTTTGGCTATTCGAGGTCTTTTGTGTTTCCATACACATTGTGAAATTATTTGTTCTAGTTCTGTGAAAGATACCATTGCTAGGGATTGCTTTGAATCTAAAGATCGTTTTGGGTAGTACACTCATTTTCACTATATTGATGCTTCCAATCCAAGAACATGGTATATTTCTCCATCTATTTGTGTCATCTTTTATTTCTTTCATCAGTGTTTTATAGTTTCCTATATATAGGTCTTTTGTTTCTTTGTGTAAATTTATTCCTAAGTTATTTTATTCTTTTCATTGCAATGGTGAATGGGATTGTTCCCTTAATTTCTCTTTCTGATTTTTCATTGTTAGTGTATAGGAATGCAAGGGACTTCTGTGTATTGATTTTATATCCTGAAACTTTACTATATTCATTGATTAGCTCTAGTAATTTTCTGGTGACATTTTTAGGGTTTTCTATGTAGAGGATCATGTAATCTGCAAACAGTGAGAATTTTACTTCTTCCTTTCCAATCTGGATTCCTTTTATTTCTTTTTCTTCTCTGATTGCTGTGGCTAGGACTTCCAAAACTATATTGAATATTAGTTGAGAGTGGGCACTCTTGTCTTATTTTTAATGGAAATAAAAGCAAAAATAAACAAATGGGACATAATTAAACTTAAAATCTTTTGCACAATGAAGGAAACTATAAGGTGAAAAGACAGCCTTCAGAATGGGAGAAAACAATAGCAAATGAAACAACTGACAAAGAATTAATCTCCAAAAATATACAAGCAGCTCATGTAACTCAATACCAGAATAATGAACAACCCAATCAAAAAGTGGACAAAGGACCTAAACAGACATTTCTTCAAAGACATACAGATGGCTAATAAACACATGAAAAGATGCTCAACATCACTCATTATTAGAGAAATGCAAATCAAAACCACAATGAGGTAGGTATCTATCATCTCACACCAGTCAGAATGGCCATCATCAAAAAGTCTACAAACAATAAATGCTGGAGAGGGTGTGGAGAAAAGGGAACACTCTTACACTGTTGGTGGGAATGCAAACCATTACAGCCATTTTGGAGAACAGTGTGGAGATTCCTTAAAAAACTGGGGATAGAACTCCCATACAACCCAGCAATCCCACTGCTGCATATACACCCCAAGGAAACCAGAATTGAAAGAGACATGTGTACCCCAATGTTTATTGCAGCACTGTTTACAGTAGCTAGGACATGAAAGCAACCTAGCTGTCCAATGGCAGATGAATGGATAAGGAAGATGTGGTACATATACACAATGGAATATTACTCAACTATGAAAAGGAACACATTTGAGTCCGTTCAAATGAGGTAGATGAAACTGGAGCCTATTATACAGAGTGAAGTAAGTCAGAAAGAGAAAGACAAATACTGTGTATTAATGCATATATATGGAATTTAGAAAGATGGTACCGACGATCCTACATGAAGGAGACACAGACGTAACGAACAGACTTTTGGACTCAGTGGGAGAAGACGAGGGTAGGATGATTTGAGAGAATAGCATTGAAACATGTATATTACCATATGTGAAATACATGACCAGTGCATGTTCAATGCATGAAACAGGGCACCCAAAGCTGGTGCTCTGGGACAATCCAGAGGGATGGGGTGAGGAGGGAGGTGGGAGGGGGTCCAGGATGGGGGACACATGTATACTGGTGGCTGATTCATATTGATGTGTGGCAAAAACCATCACAATATTGTAATTATCCTCCAGTTCAAATAAGTTCAATTAAAAAAAAAAGAATCAGGGACTTATTAATAAACCAAATTCTCTGGGCTTAACCCTAGGGTTTTGACTTACTATCTCCTGCACAAGGCCCAGGAATCTGCATTTAAGGGAACCCCTCAGATGGTGGAAGATACCCTCACTCTGGGGAACACAGCCTGAAAGATCCTGTGTTCTGTGTGAGGCGTCACCAGTGCAAAAGGGAAATAGCAGAAGTATTAACTATGCAACTAACTTGCCATTTCTTTTCTTCCTGTTTCCATTTATATGTTCCCATTGTAATACATCACAAACAGTTTAAATTAGGAATTATTTCATAAACAGTATAATTTAATCTGTATGTAATTCCTTCTTCAGTGAAATCAAAATTATATTTTCAGAAGACGAGGCTGAAAGGCAACACTGCATTCCCACTAAGAAAAATAATTAGCTTATATTCACAAAGCAAAATGAAAAGTTTCCCTCAAATATTGCTTTATGAATTATGATGTGGAGAGTCTGAGAAATCTAATGTAGGCAACTTCCATTCTCTTACTGAGCACGTGTATTAAAAGTAGTGATGGTTTCCTGTTGGTTAGCAAGCACGCTGGTTAGCAAGTTGATGGCCTGTTGGTTAGCAAGCCATTCCTGTGGCTCCTGGGGGTGTAGGGCTAGGTGGGAGTGCCCCATGGACCAGCGGGAGGAGGGCGGGACAGGGCAGCACCTGCCCCAGCTGGCTGGCAGGTTAGAGAGCACAGCCACCTCTGGACACCTCAGCACAGACGCCCCTTCCCACCAGGCGTGGACAAGGAAAACTGGTACTCAGGTTTGCACCACCCCTTTGGGGCAACTCCTCTGCCACCCGGCATTTTCAGGATAATAGTGTTTTGTTAATGAAAAAAATACCTTAACTTCCCTCTAGTGGCAAAGATATGTGAATTGATTGTGCGACCGTTTGGTATGGACACTCCTCATCCTGAGAAACGATTTGCATCCAGTTGAAATTACGGTATACATTTCCTCAGCTGGCCTCTTTTTAATTCAACTACTTTGTGATTCATTTTACAAAGTTTCCCTGCCATCCTTCTCCCTTGGCATTTAATCTGTTTCAAATTTAAGTTTACGAGGACTACAAGAGCTTTGATGGTTCCATATTTATTAAGTGAAGATCAAAGGTCTTCTTTGCTTTTTTTTTTAGTTTTTACACATCTGCAAGGGATACCGTTACATTTCAGATGACAGTTTTTCTTTCCACCAAAGAATTTAGCATGAGAATGCCTTCAAGCATTTGTTTTTCTCTAAGCTCTCTAAACGTTCTCCGATTGTAAGCATACTGCCATCACACACGGAATTTCATTCAGTGTTATGTTTCAAGAACATCAGGAATTCAACACACTATTCTTTATTGCCACCAGATACAGCTTTGTTCCTGTTCTTCCTACAAAGCCCTTTTTCTAGTAAGACTGGCTTTAGGGCTCATAAAAGGGTGTACAGTCAAAGGTTGTTATCGTCCTAAATAGATCCTGTAGAGAAGAGGGCCCTTTGTTGTTTCTGTCTGGCCAAGGATCATCAACATATTTATTTAAAAGATGGATCACGGATGGAGACAGATATAAAGCAAGCAGAAGACTCCTGTCCCAATATATAAAGAACTAAGCATCAGTAAGAAAAGGACAAAGAATCCAATAGAAAAGGGGGCAAACTACCCAAACAGGCAACTGCAGAGCAGGGAGCTCAAACCATCAATAAATGTAAAAGGCGCTCCAGCCACCAGTCAGCAGAAACACAAAGTGAAGTGGCAGAAGACTGTCTCACACAGATCATAATGCCAAAAATCACAAAGTTTAGTTGGTGGGAATGGAAATCAGTGCAGTCATCATGGAGAACAATATGGAGGCCTCTTAAAAAACTAAAAAAATAGAACTACCAGATCATCTGACGATCTCATTCGCAGGCATATATTCAGACAAAATGATCATTCGAAAAGATACAGGCACCCAGCACAGACAAAAGATACACAGCAACACTGGGCACACAGCCAGGGTAGGGAAGCAACCTAAATGTCCATCGGCAGAGCAAGGGATGAAGAAGATGCACTACATACGCACGATGGAGTGTCAGTCACAGAAAAGAATGAAATGATGTCGTTTGCAGCAACAGAGATGCAGCCAGAGGTGAGCAAACCAAGTGAAGCAAATCAGAAACAGGAAGACAAATATATCATCTATCACCTCTAAGCGGAATATAAAAAATACAACAAACTAGTGAACAAAAACGGGGAAAGAAACAGACTCACAGATACAGAGGACAAACTAGTGGTTACCAGTGGAGAGAGAAGCAGGTGGGGGCAATACAGAGGAGGGGAATAAAAGAAGGGTCATTATGGGATTATATGAAATCGTTGTGTGACACTTGGGAAAATTTTAAAGTACTGTAAATGTAAAGAATCTTTCAATAAGAACAGTAAATTAAAAAAACTCTTAAAAAATTCAGAAAAAAAAAATTCTAGGAAATTCCAAAAAAACAAAGCTTGAATTTGCCTCATACCAGAAATTATTTACATAGCATTTTTATATTGTATTAGGTGTTATAAGCAATCTAGAGATGGTTTAAAGTATACAGGAGGATGCGTGTAGGTTGTGTACAAATAGCATGGCATTTTATATAACGGAGCTGAGAAGTATCCTTGGGTTTTGGGATCTATAGACAGTCCTAGACCAAACCCCTATGGATACTGAGGGACAACTGTAAACACAGAACATTTAAAGAAGAAACCAAACTGGCTAATGAACAATTGGAATCTCATAGTAATCAAGGAAATGGAAGTTAAAACTAGGTATTTTTCACCCATCAGATTGGCAAAAAGAGCAACGCTGTTTTAATTAACTGGCCTACTTTGTGCTGCATTAAACAAATCACATAGACTGGGGGCTTCAACGACAAACACGTATCTCTCACAGAGCTGGAAGCTCTGAGATGGGGCTGAGTTCCTGCTGAAGGCCCTCCTCTCTTCCTGGTTTCCGGATGGCTTCTTTCGAGGTTCTCTCTCTTCTCCTAAGGGCAAGAAACCCATTCATGAAGGTGCCACCTTTATGATCTAATTCTCTCCCAAAGGCCTCACCTCCTAACACCATCACACTTGGGGGTTAGGATTTCGACGCATGAATTTGGGGGAGGGTAGGAAAGGTTAAAGCGTTTGCCTGCAATGCGGGAGACCTGGGTTCGATCCCTGGGTCAGGAAGATCCCCTGGAGAAGGAAATGGCAACCCACTCCAGTATTCTTGCCTGGAGAATCCCACGGACGGAGGAGCCTGGTGGGCTACAGTCCATGGAGTCGCAAAGGGTCAGATATGACTAAGCGACTTCACTTTCTTTCTTTCACTTTACACAAACATTCAGTTCATGACAGCAACATCATGCTCTATAAACACACATTTTTAAAAAGCCACTCACTAGATCTGGTTTCTGTGCATTAGGAATTCAGTAGTGGTTCAGCTAGGCAGGTCCAACTGTGTGACTCCTTCTCATGAGGCTTCCCTGAAGTCTGGATGGGGCTGGAGGGAGTCCTGGGCTCCTCTCCACACCTGCTCGAGAGGCCTCCTGGCACAGCAATGATCTTCCTCCAGAACAAGCAGCCCAAGGGGCTTCCCTGGTGGCTCAGGCGGTAAAGAACCTGCCTGTAATTGGGCAGACCAGGGTTCAATCCCTGGGTCGGGGAGATCCCCTGGAGGAGGAGATGGCAACCCACTCCGGTATACTTGCCTGGAGAATCCCATGGACACAAGAGCCTGGCAGACGACAGTCCACAGGGTCCCAAACAGTCAGACACAACTGAGCAACTAACACACCGCCAGCACGGGCAATAATTTTCTGGGCCATTTCCTGTGAGCTGTCTCATACTGAAACGCCCATCAGCTGGAAGAAGTTAACTACAGGATGACCAGACTTGTAGCCATGATGTTGTGGTTCAGCCGCTCAGTCATGTCTGACTCTGCGATCCCACAGACTGCAGCACGCCAGGCTTTAGTCCATGACATAAGCTGTCACAGTTTTGAGAACCGGTCTCAGTGAAATGGGAACAAATCAACCCAGGAAGTGAAAAGTAATTGTACCTTAAACAACCAAGATGATGTTGCTCAGACCCACCAATGACCAATTTCCTGTTCTGCCCCTGCCTTCAATCTTTCCCAGCATCAGGGGCTTTTCCAAGGAGTCAGTTCTTCGTATTGGGTGGCCAAAGTATTGGAGTTTCAGCTTCAGCACCAGTACTTCCTGTGAATATTCAGGACTGATCTCCTTTAGGATGGACTAGTTGGATCTCCTTGCAGTCCAAGGGACTCTCAAAGAGTCTCCTCCAACACAACAGTTCAAAAGCATCAATTCTTCAGCATTCAGCTTTCTTTATGGCCCAACTCTCACATCCACACATGCCTAATGGAAAAACCACAGCTTTGACTAGATGGACCTTTGCTGGCAAAGTGATGTCTCTGCTTTTTAACATATTGTCTAGGTTTGTCATAGCTTTTCTTTCAAGGAGCAAGCATCTTTATGAGACTGCTTGTCCCACTCGTTTTTCTCACGAGGAGTGTTGGTCCATTTACCACCCAAATGTTCACTGCGCTGAAACCAGACACTTCACAAGATAGGTGGGAGTCAAGTCTGCCCAGTTTTACCTATTTGGCCACTCCATGATCTGTGATTAACTTCAGAGTTTGAGAGTTCCAGAAAAATTTCTAATATTCAAGACATATTAATAAATTTAGAGGTACAAGCTATTTTTCTTTTAAATGTAAGTTTTTAGCAAGAAAGTGATCCTCAACAGAGTTTGACTATAATTAAAAACAAAATGTAATACCATTGTTTCAGAATTTCGGTAGGTATTTTATAATGCTTGTAAACACGTTACTGGGATACACTGGGTTTGAAAGTCTGAGAACGTACTTTTCTGGCCGGGAGAGCTGGGCAACCCCTCTGCAGACTGTCAACACAGGCCTCTGGGGGTTGGGGCTGCAGGGGTCATCTTTCTCACCACCCCCACACGGCTCCCCCACAGGGCTCTTGCACACAAACACTTCACACATGTTCACTAAGTTTAACTGGAGAAGTTACACCCAACACAGCATGAAAACTCTTGATACATTGTATGGATACATTGTATGGAATAATACAGTTACATAGTTTCAAAGTCAAGAAAAAACATTTTATTCAATGAGGTAGATAAAAATACTCAAAAATAAACTCAACAGTAAAGCATTCTCAGAAGTGTCCACATACCATGGATTTGTAATGTATCTTTGAATTTATGCAATGTTGTTTTCATAATTCTTGGCTATTCAAGTGGTTTTCAATGTTTAGCATACTTAAGATTTTTATTTAGCCAAAGTAACCACTAAAAAGATGTAACGCAAAATAATTTATTTCTTAAATGCCTACATATTTACAATCATAAAAATTTTCATGCATTATAACATGAGATACATGTTCACATTTATTAAAAATTTAAAATCTTAGGAAATCTATTTTAGCTACTTATGGAAAAATTAAAGGCTGATCAGAAACTGTCAAATTAGTATTATTAGCTGAAGATTTCACCATAATCCTGAACAGTATTTAGTCATGAATACCTTCACTTTACTTTTAAAGCCACAATTACAATTTTTAAGTTAAATTCTCATAGCGGGGCAGTAAGATTTCACTCCAAATCAGAGTCACATATGGAAAGGAGCTTTTAATTCGAGGTTTCATCATGGTCCATGGTATAAAGATATATTTTCATGAGGGTTACATGATGGATAGCCAACAGGGAAACGTGCTACCAGAGGAGAGCAGACCGCCAACTAAGCATGCACGGCACCAACAGACTACTTTAGAACAAGCTACGTCCTTGACTATTGCCAGCTTCTCTGTAACGTTCAGGTTCTCAAAGGTCACTGAATTTTATAATTATCTCCAAACAATTTTCTTCATGGTCGTTTAAGCTTTGTCTAAACAGCTGGGTGTGTTGCCAAGCAACAACACCATCTCCTCTGCTTAATTCTGCTTCCAGGATAACTTCAGTGGCCCCAGAAAAATCGTGATAGGAGCGAAGAGTTTTATCTATTGGAGGAAAAAAAAAATTAACACTTTGCTTTTGATAAGAACACAGAGAATGCATTTTATATAACTACCTTATAGGTAAAAATCAACTCTTAAAAAAATAAATACAAATTATTCTTTATGGAGGAAATATGTCCTCTGAAAAAGAAATGATTTTTCTCCTTCCATTTGTGCTTCACAATAAGAAACATAAGCCCTTTTATTATATGAGCTCAAACTACAGGTTTTAACTGAAACTTTTTTTTTTTTACTGTAATAGTATGAATGACTCCAGGGTAAGAAAAACCCTTAACTACATTTCAAATAAGTACAACTACTCCCCAGAGCATTAAGCACACCCTTCGTGATTAGCTCCCCAGGCAGACGCTTACCGCCCGTCAGTGCCACTTGTGCAGTATCAGATCTCAGCTTCCACTGCACTGCTCCAGTCTCAAAGGTCTGACTACTTGTCCGAACGGAAATACTATCTACTTTTAGGCCAACTGACCCACATTCAAACTTCCAGGAAATGTAAGCATAAGATGATCCTTCCTTGCGGGCTAAATACACCTGTAAAGAGGGAGGGATAAAAGGGGCTGTCAGAAATAATCAACCAGCGTAAGAGCACAGATCATCAAGAGTCTGTCACGTGTGCTATGAACAACTGGTTATTAAAAACCTCATTTTTCCCCACTGCATGATGAATCTGGATGAAAATGAAGAGTCCTCTTAAATGCAATTATTCCTTAATTTATCTTCTTTTCTAAGCCCGGCTTTTCAGATAAGCTTTCCTAGAATGAGATGGGCCACACCCTATAAACCAAGAAATACCTCGGTCACTGCTAAAGTAATGGTCTGGTTAAAAAGGTCATGTCCATGCTCCTCTCGTGCCTCTCTGAACAGGACACTCCCCGGGCCTCCACCATCAGCGCCCTGACCAACATCCCAGTGGAGGCATCCAGGGTCACCGAAGCCTCCAGTCTATCTGCTCTCACAGGTTCATCTACACTCTGCAAATGTTGGTACGAAAACGGATGTCCACTCACCCTGAGAATCTCTTTCATCATTTATGCCCAGTGTCCAAATTCCCCACACAAAAATCTGGACATTATAAGTCTTGGAGGAAAAAAAAACCAAAAACCTCTTTCTTTAATTATATGGCACTTGTCAATATGGTCATGACTTTTTTCTCATTTTTCTGCAACTGCCTAATTAACACTTTTATTTATTTATTTTTTATTTTATTTTTTATTAGTTGGAGGCTAATTACTTCACAACATTTCAGTGGGTTTTGTCATACATTGACATGAATTAGCCATGGAGTTACATGTATTCCCCATCCCGATCCCCCCTCCCACCTCCCTCTCCACCCGATTCCTCTGGGTCTTCCCAGTGCACCAGGCCCGAGTACTTGTCTCATGCATCCCACCTGGGCTGGTGATCTGTTTCACTATAGATAATATACATGCTGTTCTTTCGAAACATCCCACCCTCACCTTGTCCCACAGAGTTCAAAAGTCTGTTCTGTACTTCTGTGTCTCTTTTTCTGTTTTGCATATAGGGTTATCATTACCATCTTTCTAAATTCCCTATATATGTGTTAGTATGCTGTAATTAACGCTTTTAAAATGCCACTTCCTTCATATCACTTGCCTGGTCTAGAACTCACAGCAAGTGCCTGCCTCTCACATTATAGTCAAACTCTTGGCTTTCATGCCAGAATTTCATCCAGAATTTCATACCGCCTTGAACTGCCAACACTCTGTGACCCAACTATAACTATTTCATTTCAGATTTACTTGTATTAGGTAACTTAACCAAATCATAAACTCTCTGGGGCATAGGTTCTGGATTTACAGAGTTTAATAAACAGTATTTATTTGTACCAGAAACCTGCACAAACATGCACTCTTTCAGAAACATCTAATCTACTTCTCAGGGGCAAACAGCTGGAAGTACCACAAGAAACACAGCTGCCATCTAAGTCCGTACTATTCCAGTTTTCAGTCATCAAGTAAGAAGTCAATCACTGCCAGCACGTTATCAATAATTCATTCTATTTGGCAACCTATAGTTTTCTTCCAGGTTAAATTTGTCAGCTAATTTGAGTTTTCAGAATCAGCGAGCTGGCGATGATAAAATCATTAAACAATCAGTCTCCAAGGAAAACCACGTAACCTCCTGAGACCAGAAACGCACACCGGCCTACCGCTGTTCTGCACGGCAGACCTGGGCGTGGGCGCTGCCGCCTGCCCGACTCCAGGACCTTGGCCTGCGGGTGGCCACCGCATCCCCTCTGCAGCTGTCTGCAGGGGGAACTGGGCTCAGGGCTGCACCTGTGCTCCTGGGGGCCAGACGTTCACCTCTGCTGAACAACCGGGCCCCTATGGGTTATCCATGACTTAACTACTCCTCCAAAACAGAGGTTAGTAAATGGGGTCATCTGAAAAAAATGAGCCAAACAGAGGGGTTACTAGAAGGTGGTGGAAAGAAATGAAAAGACTGGGGGAAAGTGATCTTACTTCTGTGTGTCTTCTACGTCCTGTGTGTTTTCAGAGCTCAGTAGCTTCAAATGCCCCCCATAAAAGTGTAGGCATATAAAACAGGATAGGCTGAAGTCAGGTTAACCTCAAATTTCAAGTTGCCCCCAAGACTGCCTTCATTGTATCAGGTGGGTCTGGGCCAGAACTGTTTTAACTGTCACAAAAGGTTTCTGATAGCTATTGAACCTGCCTGAGAATTGCTTTTTCTAAGACTCACATTTTTCAGTTCTAAAGGCATCAGTTTTTAATGACTCTAAAAAGTTAAAGGGTAAGATGGAATTCATCACTGAACTCTTAAATGCTTAAATAAATCAACTATATTAAATAACACACTGTGAGCAAATAAAAGTTCCCTTAGGTTAAAGGAAGAGCAAATGGAGATAAAACAGGTCCTATTTCTATTGAAAATTCATGTCATCTTTTTTGCACAATATATTCTATCTGTAGCATTTTAGCCAACTTATTTAACTCAGCATTTTTAGAGGTGGTAGGATGTTACTATATACAGTATACTCAGTTTGGTAATTTGAAACCAAAAACAACAGGATTTATATAAACCTCCAATTGTGGTCCAGTCTATGTGTAAAACCAACAGAACTAGTAATTATAATTTATTTAGAAGAAAAAAACACTTTATAACCTCTTAGTCAACTATTTGCTCTAAAGGGGAAAAAAAAGCACTTTTGTAACTGCTGCCTGTTTCAGACTCCTGTCTGTGTGCTGGCCTTTTAAACTCACAGGTGAGGCCCCTGGCCCCGCTCCAGCACCTGTGAGGACAGAAGCACACGACCGCCTGCGAAGAGGGGCGAGATCGACGGCGTGGGGTCAAGCCGTGCTGCTCACGAGGCACCCTGACGGAACCAGTGACGGAAAGCCGTGACCACTGCTTTCAAGACCGAGAACAATATGCATGCCAGCTTCCTCCCGCATCTCCCGTTCTTGTGAAGACCTTCACATGATGATTTTCTGATGACTACACGCCAGGCTGGTCAGCCCGCCGCTCCGGCTTCCTGGAGGTCTGGTGTGTACTGCTCTTGTTGGGAGTGGTTCTCTAGCATGCTCTTAAAAATCAGCATTCTGCTGAGGCTGCTGAATGAGCTCTAATTGAGTTCACCGTGCAGTCAGTCATGCCTGCATCTCCAGCAGAGCAGCTGTATTTCAAGTCTTCCTCCAATGCTAGAACATTGCCCTTGCTCAGCAATCTTAATCCTGGTTATTCCGTTTTCTCGCTGAGGTCCGTCATGAACACTGTCAGTTCCCACTGTCTAGTCCACGCTTCCCGTGCTTCCACGCGCAGCCTCTGGATGGCCAGTGTGACGATGGGCTTCCCTCGCCTGAACGCCTGCGTGGTTTCCTACTGCATGACTGCAAGGCCACCGAAGCCCCTGGGGCCTGACCCGCTCACCCCTGCAGCCTCACTTCCCCACATTCCCGACGCCTCCCTCTTCTCTGAACCTGCCACCTGTCTCTCAGGTTGGTGCGTGCACTGCATACAGCTTCTCACGCCACACTCTTGAGAGGCTCCTCGTCCGCCGCCTCCAAGGCCGGCGCAGACCCCCCTTCCCCTGCCAGGCCCTCCGGGACCCGGCGGCTCCGCCGTCTCACACAGTGCTTCCCTCACTCGTCTCGGCAGCCGCTCCCCGTGTCTTCCTCTGGCACAAGCAGACCCTCGCTGCAGGTCTGCCTCGAAATTCACCACTAATCCTAAATGCTGAGCAGTGTCCGATTCTGAATGACTGCATCAATTCCTGGCATCATGTCCTGCATCAAAAAGTGCTAACATGACTCTAGTGGCAAAGAGAATAAAGCTGTTCAAAAATACAGAGCATCTAAGAACAGTTAAAAAGTGCCCTTAAAAAGTGAACTCTTCAGTAAACTCTAGCTTTTTATGCTCCTTTCAAATCCAGACATCGCTGAACGGTATACTTGTAAGCAGTAAAATTCAGCGAGTCTCTGTGCTCCCGGGAGAGGGTAAGGTCTTTTCTCAACACCCACAGACGGGCTGCCGTGCCCTGCCGCGGCCCCGCGAGGAGACTGCGAGGGAGGGTGTGGGGGAGACGGGTCCTGCGTCTGGTGCAGTCAGAGTCCCCAACGGGGAACCTGGGACAGAGCGAAAACACTGGTGCAGGTGGAAAACCCATGCTTTTAATGGCAACATATTCCCTCTGAGTTACGTTTCTACAAGTACAGTTACAATTCTAGCGTTTTTCATTTAGAACTGGAAATGTATTCATTCAGCTTAAAAAAAAAAAAACAGGGCCCCTTATAAAAGCATATGAAGGCATACATTTAAGTAGGCGTGTCTGCATGTAATGGCCTTCACATCTCATTTACCTTACTCAGAAGCTTTCTCACACAACACACCCGCCCGGGCTGTGAGATCGACTCAGAGGTCTAGAAGCACCTGCCACTCCTGTCTAACCACACCTCTCCTTTCAGCGCCGGGCTCCACGGAGCGCTCTCTGCCCAGCTCCCGCAACCAGGGCGTGTCTCCCTCCGGGAGTTTCCATGCCAGTATGCTCATGTCCACACGGACACAGCGGGCCCTTGGCCCTCACGTGCAGGTGGACGACTGCAGGTCAGGACCAAGAGCCTGCCGCAGACCACCTCTGCTCCCCGCACAGCGGTTCCTCCGGCACGCTGGGCTCGCGGTG
This sequence comes from Cervus canadensis, assembly GCF_019320065.1. Lineage (NCBI taxonomy): Eukaryota > Metazoa > Chordata > Mammalia > Artiodactyla > Cervidae > Cervus > Cervus canadensis. The sequence continues at coordinate 37,709,763 of NC_057416.1, read as the reverse complement.
GGAGCCAGCACAGACAAGCCCTTGGTAAGAGCCACGTCTGTCCCTTCCTGCTTTCTGTTCAGAGCAATCCCGCAACTGAGGAGCATCTTCTAGGAGTCCATCCTTGCTCATCAACTAGACAATTACAGATACACACGTCTGGAAACTTTACATCTTGTTTTCTCTCTCATGTCCTTCTCTAACTAAAGAAGTAAATTCCTACATCTACAATCTGAGTAAGCCTATAAATCATTTTTAGCTTATTACAAAAAGATGGTCCAAATGTGCACCAAGACAAGTTTAGGAGACAAACTTGTGGGGAAAAAGAGAAGGAAGCAGGGACCTTATCGGTGTGCGCCCTGTGCACGCTGGGCAACGCCTAGCCTTACAAGGATAAGCACGGTGCAGATGCTCAGCAACACCAGCAGCTGCTCATCCGTGACTCTCCCGCTACATCCACTCGAGTGTCTCACAAGCGCACAGCTTCGCACCCCCGACTTGGCAAGTTAAAGAGGCCTGTAAGCTCGTTCACTCCCATGAAGTCTGTCAGTAACAGGGTCGGATCTAGCGAGGGCATGTGAGTAGCTCTGCATTTATTTTTGGTGAGTTTTTCTAAGGGAGAGGGTAGTTTAAAAGCAAAGCCTCAAAAAAAAAAAAAAAAAAAAAAAGCAAAGCCTCTTATTTATTACAGACAACATTTGAAAACAATGTACAAGCTGGTGTAATGAACTACCATGGTCCCAGCATCTGTTCCTCCCGTTATTTTAGAGGAAACAGAGAAGAAATAAACCAATCTTGCTGCTCAACCAGCCACAATCCGTTGAGATGGAAGCATGTTGAATGGTTAGCTCTTGGGACGCTGAACTAAATGTTATGGTATCTAGTAGCTTGCTTTTTTAGCAGGCAATCAATACATATCCACAAAGGAAATGGGTAAGAATATACTCCATATATTCATGCAAAAACTAGTTACATGGTTGCTCATACACTTGATTTTTTTCCATGAAAGAATTAAATTCGGCCTCTTTGATGAAAACGGGTACATTCCTGATACAAACACACAAATTTCTAATGGACTTTTCATTAAACACTGGTGGCAGGATCTTCTTTTACAAGTTTAAGGATAACTAAGCGTAATTCTCATATCAGTTTGTACATTAAGACCAGGTGAAAAATGAAGCCAATCTCTATTTGTTTAAAGAATGACTAAGATTTTAAACAGTTTCATGCATTACGTTACCATGTTCCAGTCTGTTTCAACTTTTCTGAATATGGATTCCATTCTCCATACACCATTCTCCCATCCAGAAATGGTTTGGTTATTACTTGAAACTCGGACATAATAATTTTTTACAATATTATAGCAAAGGTGGAGCTGTTTAGAAATCTTCTCATTTTCAGAGGGGATGAACAGGGTTTCTTTACTCTTGGAAAAAAAAGAAGAATTAGTTTTTCAACATAATAGAAGACAGTGCACAAAGAGGTACTGCTGTGGAGAGGGGTTAAGCCATCCCTTCAAGAGGAAAGTGTAGTGGCGCCGTTGGGAAATTTGGAAATTCTCTTACAGGTTAAACATCATCAGTGTGGCGCTGACATAGCAATAGACATTACTAAGAAGAAAACAAGAAACATAAACTGCAGCTGTGACTTACACTTTGGGGACTGTGCGTCAACATGAATTCACTCCCACCACCGTCACCACCTTTTAAGTGGACACAGCCGTCGTCTCCTACAGCTGAGTCCTAGCTTTCAACTCCACCTCTCCACACAGATCACGACGACTGTTAAGGACGTCAACTGGCACACGTCACTTACCTGCCAAACTCGCTGCACCGACCTCCTGCCAGAGACCCTAAGCCCCTACAAAGGTGGCCAGCGCCGCACACGGCTCCACCTCCTCGACCTCTCCTGCCAGACCCCAGGCTCCCCTTCCCTGCTGCCGCCACGCCCCCCACCGTTTCCCTCCTTCTTTAGCTCCTTACAAAGCCAGCTCCTTTCTGCCTCAGAGCCCTGACACGTGCATCTGGAAGGCTGTGCTTGCTACTCTCCAGCTACGTGACTCTTTCTCCTGCTCCAGGCCACAGCCGAAAGTCATTTCATCAGTGTCCTTTCCTGATGCTAGAAGTGAGGACAGGATAGCTGGAAATGATTGTCTGCACGGGTGAAATTACTACAAAATCTCATGTTTTACCTTAAAATTGCAAGCAATTTTGTATTCTCTTACAAAATAAATTGTTTCTTTTAATGTAAAATAGTCGCCTAAATCCCTCAAGTCACTGAGTGCATTTACCCTGCGTCTGCACGGCACCGACACCACGTCCCGTCCCCCCACACAGGAGCAGAGGCGCCTGCGGGTCAGCTCAGTCCTTCTCGGGGGTGGGGGTGGGGGTGGGGGTGGGGAGGCGCCCCAGCACTGCAGCCTGTGTGGCGGCCTCTCTGGTCTCACCCTCAAGAGGCCAGTGGGACCACCCATCCCAGTTCTGACACCAGAAATGTCCCCAGACACCGCCAAATGTCTCCTGGAAGGCAACATCACCCACTGCTGAGAACCACTGCTCTAGTCTGTATCAATGTCTTGCTTTAACGAATCATTTACTAATGAATTATGACAGTAGGTAATGCTTTTTTTTTTTGGTTAAACACTGGGTACCAGGTATTAACCAACGTGAAAACTTCAAATGTACAAGAATTAGTAAGTAGAATATAAAATATCTTAGAAACAGAAAGTATTTACAAATGTATAAATAAGAAGATAATTCCCTAGAACCTGTAATTATTATTGCCACAAGGATAATGTAAAAAACAAAATCAGTTTATTATTTTTAGAAGGTGATTTTCTAAATATGAATTAGTATACTAGCAGGTAACAATACTTTCCCATTCTTCTCTTCTTTATCAAAGACATTTCACTATCAAAGATTATTTCAGAGTACTGCCATAAACCAGATGGAACTAAAATTTTTAAGTATCATTATCTACTATTTTACCAAAGGATAATTAATTACAAAGGGAAAAGAAAAATATGTATGTTACTGAATATATCATTTATAACATTAATATTTCATTAATGCTTTAAAATTTAAGGTTAAGACAAAACTCTTTCTGTTTCCTTCTTTGTCCTGCTGATTTTAAGATATATAGTTCCCTAATTTTTAGGACTGACTTTTAAAATAAACATCTATTTCAAAGCAGAAAAATGACTTTTAAAATTCACAGCTCTAAAATGATCTCCGTAATTGAGAAATTTAAACAGTTTTCAAAAGGGAAAACAATCTGGGCATATAGCCCAATTCCTATTTTTAAAGTTTAATTAACTTATATGCCATGCAAGAGGAAGCACACTCATCCATGAAAAGAAAAAAGAAATGAAGACCTAAATACCCACATTTTAAACTGAACACAGCTGTGAATGGCACTGGCTCTGCTCACACTGGCTTCATTTAGATTTCTGCTTGTAATGTGCACTGCATCAGCGGTGACTGGAGTTATCTGCTGAATTCAGATCGTTATTCTATGGCGGAACCACCACTGCTAACTGCCTGCTAAATATGATGAGATAAACTTAAAAGTAAACAATGTTGACTAGGGATAATTCACCACTCTTCCTTTATTAGAGAAATGAGGTGTAATAATGGCAAATGTGGAAAAAGTAGATATAAAACTTTGTTTGGTTATTTTCCTTTCAAGCATTTTTCATGACTTATCTTCTTACGCGTTTATAATAAATGCTTTCTAGTGAGTCAACTTTAAGCTCCCTAAGGGCAAAGAACTTTCTTAATGTCCATTACAGAACACAATGCCTTCAGCAAGCCTCTAACTCTAGGAATTAATATTCCCATTGTTCATCACTTAATTTTGAGAGATTAACTGATAATATTTTCAGAAAGTCTGACTATGTAATAGTACTCACACTAACAACAATTTCTAGCCAAAACTAGATGTGGTCAAGAATGTAATAAGAAATGAACACTTTCACTAGCAGAATGGCCCAGATTTCTATTACGTTCCCCACTGTACTTTAAAAAGTTTTCACAGCACTGAACAGGACTTCACAAAAGATGATATCTGAAAGTTTAAAGACAGACATTCAATGTCATTATCCAGCATCAAAATGCAAATTTTAAAACGGGGGAAAAATATATATGTAAAACTGAATCACTCTGTTGTAAACCTGAAACGAACACAACACTGTAAATCAACTGAACTTCGATAAAAAATACATTATAAAAATCAAACGACAGGGCTTCCCTTGTGGTCCAGTGGTTAGAACCCACCTTGCAATGCAGGGGACACTGGCTCCCTCCTGGGTCTGGGAAGACCCCACACGCTGCGGGACAGTATGCCCGTGCGCCCCAGCGCCGGTGCCCCGCAGCAAGAGAAGCCTCAACAGCGAGGAGGCCGCTCGGCACAGCCAGAGAGCAGCCCCTGCTCGGCACAGCGACGAGGAGCACAGGCAGAAACAGGTAACATTACTGGGCAGAGTGTGAAGCGGTTTGGAAGCAGCCGGTCCTCACACTCTGACCCGGCTCTTCTGCCGCAGGTGTGCACCCACCTGAGCGTGCACAACGCTCACTGAAGACACGTCTGCATGCGTTCACAGCAGCAACACTTAAAACTGCAGGGTGGCTGACTGACAACCCTGCGCTGATTTCAGCTGTATGGCAAAGTGGTTCAGTTACACACATACAGGGCTTCCGAGGCGGCTCAGTGGGCGAACAATCTATGATGCAGGAGACGCAGAAGATGTGGGTTGATCCCTGGGTGGGGAAGACCCCCTGGAGGAGGGCATGGCAGCCCACTCCAGCGTCCTGCCTGGGAAATCCCATGGACAGAGGAGCCTGGTGGACCCCAGTCCCTGGGTCACAGAGAGTCAGCCACGACTGAAGCCACTGAGCCCAGCACATACACAAACACAAACGGTACCTGTTTCCAGAGGATCTCCCTGTAGATTATCACGGGACACTGCAAGCTCTGTGCTGCGTGCTTGTTTTATAACGGGCAGTGTGCGCCTCCCAGTCTCCTAACTCACCCCCCACCCCTCTCCCCTCTGACCACTCATTCGGCGGTTTTCTGTGTCTGCAAAGTATGCTTCTATTTTGTAAACAGATTCATTTGTACTATTTTTCAGATACCACATATAAGTGACATCATATAATATCTGACTTTGACTTACTTAGTATGACAGTCTGTACATCCATCCATTGTTGCTGCAAATGGCACTATTTCATTATTTTTTAATGGCCGAATACTATTCCATTGTATAACAACACAACTTCTTTATCCATTCATCTGTTGATGGATACTCACGCTGCTTCCATATCTTGGGTATTATTGTCAACAGCACAGTAGCACAATTTTAAACCAAAATTGAGAAACAACCTAAATACCCTATAGTGATGTGGATAAATTATAGAATATCCACACAGTGGAATATTATACATTAATGACAATAAATGTACTATAAATATGCAGCAACAACTATGAATCTCACTAAATAATGTTAAGAGAAAGAAACTGTCCACAAAAGAGTGCATCCTGTATGATTCCATTTACATAAAGCAGAATAACAGGCAAAACTAGTCCGTGATATTAGATACCAGAATAAAGGTCACACTTAGAGGTGAAAGGTGGTGACTGGTCGTCTATTTCTCATTCTGGTTAATGCTTATGTGTTTAACACTTTGTGAAAATCTGTTAAGCTGTGCACTTATAATTCATGCATTTTCATGTACTTCAGTAAAAGTTATAACTGCACTAGAAATTTACATAAAGTAACAATAAAAAGTCCCATTTTAACTGCTTTGCTAACTCCTGTGTGCAATTATACTATGTCAATCCACTATTGGCTCTCTTCAAATGTTTACACTTTGTAACAATTATTCTGCAAAGTTCTTGAAAGGTAGTGGTCAGTGGGTTTGCTGCATGAAAAGCACACAGGACAGGAAGTGGGAAAGTGAGGTCGTCATCGGGTTGCAATGAAGCAAATACCTCTGGACCTGCTTCACCTCGGGCGACTCTCCAGGCCAAGGACCCAGACGTCCTTCCTCCAAGTTCTCCAGGCTTAGGGCTTTTGGGAGATATAAATTCAACAAGTTCCACAATGATCCTCTGAAGAAGTTCTTTCCTTCTGTTTTCTGACAAAGATACTTGCCTCTGTAATTCAGGTTTAAAAACAAAAAAGTCACTAAAGATTAAAAGAATGTAGGGGTCCATCTGTAAGCATGACTATAATTAACACGTTTATATTTTAACAACGTCCAACTAACCAACTTTATTTTCATACATACAATTATTTGGAAAATAAAAACGACACTGTGGAAAGTTAAGATGATTTTGTAACTTTCATGCTGAGAAATCATTTAGCACCCATATCCAGTTTTCCACACCCTTTGCATATGTGTGCATGTGTGTGTGCTCAGTCACGTCTGACTCTTTGTGACCTCATAGACTGGAGCGCACCAGGATCTTCCGTCCAAGGCATTTCCTAGGCAAGAACACTAGAGCGAGTTGCCATTTCCTGCTCCAGGGCATCTTTCTGATTCAGGGATTGAACCAATGGTCTCTTGCATCTCCTGCACTGGCAAGTGGATTCTTTACCACTGCGCCACCTGGGAAGCCCTTCCATGTCCTCTATTGGCCCAGATTTTAAACAGAGGCAGAAGTTTCTGTTTCTGAGTAAGACCAGCTGTCCTGCTGAGAAGATGAGGAAAGCAGGGGACCACACACACACATTACACCTGTTTGAATGCAACAAAAAGCTACCATGGTCGCCCAAGAGAAGAAGCAAACAGGCAAACTGAACTCCCTGCCAGGCACCTGCCGTCTACCAAGCGGCACGGGGAGCCACGCTCCCAGAGGCGGGTGGGCTGAGACGCCGGGCACGGACACAGCAGCGCCGTCAGCGCTGGGAGCCGGCCCCCGAGTCCAGGCCCTCTCTGGGCTCCAGCAAACACTCCAGGGATTCAGCTGAGGCACTCAGAAAGGCTGCATAGTAGGGGCATGGCAGAAGTCCAAGTAGGAGGAGACCCACCGTGGATCTCAACCACTGTAAGGTGATCTGCCTGTTCTAACTGCCTGCCAGGTGCAAACTTAGTTGTTTTTCAAATCATGAAAAATACTAATAATACACAAACATATAGTAAAAAAAATTTCAGTACACAAAAGGAGTATAAAATCAAAGCAGAAACTTCCCTCTTGGACCCCTAGTTCTCCTCACAAATAAGCATAGTTAACAATTTCCTGTGCCTTCTTTCAGAAATTTCTCCATGTAGATACACGTAAGGATAATCGCACGTAATAATATTCAAGTGACACTTAGAAAAATAAGGCGCTATATATATATATATATATATTTTTTTTTAAACAGGAGGATTGGTAAAGACTTTTACTTATTTGGTTGCCCCTGGCAGCATGTGGGATCTCAGCTCCCTGACCAGGGAACATGGGCATTGAGGCCATGCCCTCTGCATTAGCAGAGTCTTCAACCACTGGACCTCCAGGGACATCCAAGGCAAAATATTTTTTATGTCAAGTATTACATATATTGAATTGAATTTTTTTCCCCCACTTTCAGATGTGACAATTTAAGGCAAAAAACCCCCAAAACAAACAAAAAAACACCCACCCACAATATTTAAAATGAGTCCTCAAAAGTTTAATGAAAAAAGACATTTAACATATTTAAATATTTTTGTTTGCATACTACTTAAAGAACTGCAATGGGTTAAAAAATGGCTATTCTTGATTATATAAAAAATTTCAAATGTCCTCTCAAAAATGACAAACACCCATCACATACCTGCTTATTAAGTCCATTAATAGTTTCTCTAAGTAATTCCTCTTTAATTTCAGTTCTTCTAGAGATTACCTCTTCATGTTTACAAGAATATCGCCAAGTGACATCAACCACCTTGAATTACAAGACACAAATATTTAACAAGATTACAACCATCAACATTAATTTGCTAAACACCTAGAATGCATGTAATTCTTAAAATTTTTAAATGCTAATCTTTTCATTAAAATTTTTGAATCTGTAGAAAAAATCAAACATGCTTTTTACTCATATTCTAACTGGTACACATCCAAGGAAGATTGATTAGGAGGTAAACTCCCAACAATTAGCTATCAGAATTTATCTACAAAGCTGATCTCATAAATTCAAAAAATAAAATTCCATTTTATTGTACTGAATTATCTAAATGATAAATATATATATAAACATTATAGAACTGTTTCTTGGCAAAGGTGCAAATATAATTCAGTAGACAAGAAAATTTTTTTCAACAAATGGTGCTATAACAATTCATTATCCATATGCAAAATAATGAATTTCAATTCACACCTTGGACTATACATAAAAGTTAACCCAAAATGGATCACAGACGCAAATGTAAAACTAAAAGCATAAAACTTCCAGAAGAAAACTTAGGAGAAAATCCTTGTGGCTTGGGACAGGCAAACATCTCTTACATGTAACATCAAAAAGCAAGATCCACAAAAGGACAAATCGATAAACTGAACTTTTTCGATTTCTTCTCTTCAAAAATCATTAATAGAATTAAAAAGACAAGACAAACACAGAGAAAATCTCTGCAAAGCTCTTATTTGAAAAAGGACTTGTATTCAGAATATATGAAGAACTCTCAAAACCCAAGAATAAGAAAATGAACCACCCAATTTAAAAAAAAAAAAAAATGGGTAAAGAGGAGAAATGGATGACAAACAAGTCCATAAAAAGCTGCTCAGTATTCATCCTTGAGGAAATGCAAATGAAGTCACTGCACATCTATTAAAAGGGACAACAAGAAAAAGTCAGACCATACTGCCAGCAAGAGTATGGAGAAATTGGGAATCCTCACATAGTGCTGGTGAGAATATAAAGATGGCACCACTCCTTTGGAAAATAGTTGAGCTAACTTCTTAAAAAGTTAGTCATGACAACCCACTCCAGTGTTCTTGCCTGGAGAATCCCATGGGTAGAGGAGCCTGGCAGGCTATAGACCGTGGGGTCACAAGGAGTTGGACACGACTGAGCACCTTTCACTTTCACCATGTGATTTAGTCATTCCTCTTGTAGGCATTTACCAAAGAGAAAAGAAAGCTATGCTCATTCAAAGACTTGTGCCTTTATGTTGTCATATAAAGACAATAGCGGCTGCACTGGAAATAGTAAAAAACTGGAAAAAACACAAATGTCCATCAACAGGCAAATGGATAAACAAAGCATGGTACATTCATACAGTGGAACACTGCTCAGCAATGAAAAGGATAAACTATTGATACATGAGAACACACAGAGGAATCTCAAGATAGTTACCATGAGTAAGATAAAAGCACCCCCCCATCAAAAAGAGTAAATATGATTCCACTTATACACAACTCCAGAGATGCAGATTCATCGATGGTCTCACAAAGCAGCTGTGGGGGCCTGCAGGGAGAGCGGCCAGGATGAGGGAAGATGAAGCAACAGGGACACTGCAAGGATGGCGGGTGTGTTCACGACTCCACCGCAAAGGCATCTCAGGGGCGTGGACGCAGGGCAACGCTTATTAAATTGTAACTTCAAATATATGCTGATTAGTCTATGTCAATTATACCTTCAAAAGCTGTCAAAAGAGCAAAGTAATTTTACTCTTAGGACGCAATTCTTCCCCCCATGTCCTACCTCGTCCTTGGAGAACGCAATGATGTAGGAGAGCTTCTTGCCCCAGCCGACCTCGTAGAGCAGGGGCTTGTCACAGACGTCCTCGCATGAGTCGCAGTGCAGCCAGCGCTGCTGAGATGGCGAGTACACCTCCGTCCAGACATGGTCTACACACGTGACGGGCAGGCGAGAGGCAGCAGGGCAGGAAACAAAAGCTCAGTGTATAAAACCAGAAGGACCTTCGGTAACTGTACACACCCAAGAGGAGAACCACACAGCATCAAGCAACTCTGAACTTAATGAGTGAGCCTGACCATTCTGTGGCATACAAGACTCTAGAATGGTTGTTCTAATTTCTCCCTGGAATCTTGGAAAATGTCTTGGAAACTACTTCAGTAGAGTCAGTGTTAGGTTTGGTTAGAAATAATGTGAGCTATAACTCTAAAAGGGGCAAACAAGCTAAACAACAGCATCAAAAACATGGACCTGAGACTTCCTGGTGGGTCAGTGGTTAGGACTCCGTGCTCCCACTGCAGGGGGCATGGGTTCAATCCCTGGTCAGAGGACTAGGGTCCTGCATTCTGGGTGGTACAGTCAATAAATAAATATTAACAAATGATCAATAAAATTTCCACTAAGCAACAATACATCATCCTTTAAAAAAAAAGTACACATAGCAATCGAGCAGCCCATGGTACTTGGAAATTATGGTGCCCATGAGTATTGAAATGTAAAACTTAAAAAATTAAAATAGCAAAAAACAAAAACCATGGGGCTAATACACACAGTTTGCTAATGTGAAGGAGTTAACTCCACTTTGGAACTGTAGACCAGCAGAGATCTAACAGTGGATGTCTGGTTATTCATGGTCTCTATTTGATTGTGGGGAAAAAAAAAACAAAACAAGTAACTATTGAGTGAAGCTTTCATTTTACCCTAAGAAAACAACAGAAACAAACAAGTGAAAAAAATCTAAGAACATGTAAGTGACACAAGTTATAAGTAAATAAATATAAATCTCAATGGCTTTTATTATATTTTTATTGTCTACTGAGTTAAAATTACTAAATCTTTTATACTAATCTCTCCAAAAATAAAGAATTTCTACAGAACATTATTGCACATGTTCCTATCCAAAGAGAAATAGCATGACTAAAAATGGCATGGTGTCCTCCAAATTGTTAAAGAATATTTATGATGCAAAGTAATAGCCATAAAAGAAAAAAAAGATCCTGTGCTCCCCATAAAAAAACCTGTTATCTTACAGAAGGCAAACGGAGCCTCAGACTGACAAGGCAGGGGAGTGTGCACCCCAGCCTCAGCGCCCTCCCACCTCCACGCCCCGCACCTGTGTAATCCCAGACGTAGCGGGCTTCAAAGCCCAGGGCGCGGCAGCACAGCGTGAAGCAGTTGGCCCACTCCCCACACCGCCCACTTCTCGTCTCCAGAAGCTTCTCGGGATTATTATACCTGGTTCAAAGTAGCAACAACAAAAAGTGCCGGTTCATTATCAATACCAAGAATTCTAAAGAATTTATATTGAAAGAAAGTGTTTGTTAGTCCCTCAGTCATGGCCAACTCTCTGTGACCCTATGGACTGTAGCCCACCAGGCTCCTCTGTCCATGGGATTCTCCAGGCAAGAATACTGGAGTGGGTAGCCATTTCCTCCTCCAGGGGATTTTCCATACCCAGGGACTGAACTGGAGTTTCCTGAATTGCTGGCAGATTCTTTACTGTCTGAATCACCAGGGAAGCCACCTTTGTGCTAAACAGTAATATTTCTTAACTTCATATTCTTAAAGAACGATTACAGAGTCTAGAATGTGTGAGGCACTGTGCTAGAATCCTGGGTGAAAGTGACTAAACACTGGTACACAGCCTTCAGGAGCTTATGGTCCTGAGAGAGAAAAGGACAGAACACAGATAATTTTAGTACATGGCAGGACATGACACAAGCTACACAACAGGTCAGAATCGGTGTTACAGGACAGGGTTCAGGCAGGAGAGACTACATCTGAACTGGGCCCTGCAGGACAGGCAGAGATTCTCTGCAGAATCTGCTTTAAGCATGACTGTTTGCCTAACAGGTGGTGTAATTATCTCACTGTACTTAAACAACTTTAACAAACTGCTCAATAAAGATTTGAAAGCTTAGCTGAACTCAATTTTATTAATACTTAAAACACTATTTTCCCTTCTAATGATCATTTGGATTATACTTTTATTCTTCCAATTCACTTGAAGGTGCTTGCTAATTTGGAAGTGGTTTTTTGAAATGTATTTGCCACACTCTTTAAAAAGTTACTCCAGGGACTTCCCTGATGGTCCAGTGGTCAGGGCGGGGTGCTTTCACTGCTGGGGCCCAAGTTTAATCTTTGGTCAGGGAACTAAGACCCTGCAAGCCGCACAGTGCGCACAAAAACAAAAAAAGTTACTCCAGTTCTAACATTACCACAAAGCTGAAGAACATCCAATTTTGCATATTATGTTTGAGAAGGAATTTGGGGCTAATAAAGCTACAAAGGAAAAGCGCTCAGCTGAGCAGAAATGCTGGCCATGAGCTCGGGTGGGAAGGACACAGCTTCACAAGTGCACTGGCTCAGCAGTGACGAGCTTGTCTTCAATCAAGCAGATGCTCTGGCTTGCGCTAAGTGAAATGAATTTATAATTTAGGTAATGTAGTTACTGAAACACGTGGTCTCTTTACATGAGGAAGTAACAGCAGCAAATCAGGGCGTCCTGTGCCTCCATGCCTCAACATTGCTTGTGTCAAGGTGAAAGGCCACAGGCTCTAATGAGTAGTGTCCATCCTCCCAATCCTACACAGAGAACAGCCAAGACGAGCGCACGATTCGACGGGAAAAGGACAACAAGGTACAAATACAATACCTTTGTATCCCCAAGCCTCTGCCCCCACCCCATGCACTGTCAGTCCATACCCACAGCCTAGAGTTTATAAGGACAATTTACCTATAATCATATATACTTTTATCTTCAGATCTTTGCAAGTACCTGTGCACATATATGCTGAATGAAGAAACAACTGTTAATTATAGATAATTATTGGATACTGGATTCTGTTTATCTTGGACTCCGTATATCACAGGACTGATTCTCCCTTAAGATAGAACTGAGTACTGAGGCCCCTAAAACCAGGTGCTTCAAAAACTTGCTCAAAAAAAAGAAAAACTTGCTATCTTTTCTTACCTGATGACACAACCAAATTTTATAAGTATTGTCAATTAAGAATATCTAATAAGAGACTTGTATATTAAAGGATGGAAAAAGTTAACAGAAAAGTTCCAATTCCTTTAGTTTAAAATTAAGAGATATGAGGGTAGGTTAGAGTGGCAGGGGAGGCACCAAACTTCTTTATTAAAAATAAAATATGATGCGATACAGCAGCACTGTGTACAGACCCCACACTGCATCACGCCCCCAGGACTACTTTATTTCTGGACGTTATACTTGGTTCCCTTCATGCCCTTCCCACCAGGAAACCACCCATATTTTTTCTCTATATCTATTAGTTTGGCTTTGTGTGTCTATTTGCTCTGGTCTTACACTCCACACACAGGTGAAATCATATAGTACATGTTTTTCTCTGTGTGACTTATTTCCTTGGCATAGCACCCACAAGGTCCATCATACTGTTGCAAATGGCAAGATTTTATTCTTTTCTTATGATTGAGTAGAACTGCATTGTGTATATATAACACCACATCTTCTTTAGCCATTCACCCACCAACTGCTAAAAATCTTAAAAGATCTCATAACAAAGAAACATTTTAACTGTATAACAACCGAAAGCAATTAGTTTTACTTTGATCATTTCACAATGTATACAGATATCAAATCGTTATGCTGTACACTGAAAATAATGTAATGTTGTATGCCAAGCATGCTTCAATGAATAATATCACGACAATAAACATAAAAAAAGAAAAATTAGTTTCAAAAAATTATATAAAACATGACAGTCTTTAACTATACTTTCACCTTCCATATTACCATCTGATGATTTAAGTGCAGCACTGTATTTACCATCACAAGGATTAGTTTTATTCTAATCTTTTAGCATTATTTTTTATGTGCTATCAGTATTATTATTAATGTTATCAGAAAGTTAAAATTTATGTATTAAAAGAAGAAAAACTCACAATTTATAGCATTAAATTGCTAGGACAATACTCAACATGTTGTCAACAAGCTCTTCCTATAAAAAGCAAGACAGCAAATACTCTAGACTGTGCAGGCCATACGGTCTCTGCAGCCAGTGCTCAACTCTGCCACTGTAACATGAAAACACTTACAGACCACGATAACAAAGCAGCACGGACGCGCTCCAGTAAAACTTCATGCACAAAAACAGGATGTGCGCCGGACTGAGCCTGTCAGCCCAGCTAGCCGACCCCTGTTCTGGAGGAATATACTTCTAATAACAGAAGTGAAGATTAGAAGTTGGTTTAATAAAATGCTCTTCTAACCATCCCATGAGGGACTGCTCTGCCTTCGCCGTCAGCGGACGCTCACCGTGGGAATCGGTTGCTGAGCTGGCACGCATCACAGTAGTGGTCTTCTACTCTGCTGGCACCCCACTTCAGCTCATCCTCACTGGGGAGTAATGACTCGCCTCTGGACTTAGTCTGGCCACCACACTTGCTGCACACAATGTCGTTCACCCAGTGAAAAAATTCTTCCTTAAACCAGTGTAAAAGCTCCAGCAAAAGAAAATCCTCTTCACTTACATTAGTACCTGAAAAGTTAGAACAGAACTGAGTAAGACCTAAAGCAGAAAAAAACTAAAAACACCCACATACATTTTGTTCTCAAATATGAAGCTGAAATAAATGAAAACAGAAGACTACCTAAAAGGTCTTCACGAGAGGATGCAGACAGAGTTGTCAGTGCACTGTGAGGCAGGCACACAATGGCACAGTCCACGGCACACTCACAGCCGTCGGGCTTGAGTACTGTGTCCTCTGACCGACACCATACTCAGCACGGCCAGCTCTCAGGGGTCGTCACGCAAGTGGAAAGTAAGAAAGTAAGTCTGACTCTGGGGACACAATTTTTCCCAGAAGCCCACTGTGTTCCCCTGTTGCCTAGCAAAGTAATAAAGCTTTCCTTTCCTACTTTACCACCCCCCAAAACAGAAGTGTGATTTTGAAAAACATTTTTAAATGACTGCATTAAACCTGTTATCAGACATAAACACAAGTAAATACAAAACAATCACAAAATTATAGGCAGAAATCACAGAATTCTGAACATATTAAAAATCATCCTATTAGCTTTTCTATTAGTGCTTCAATTGTACAATGTAATTCATCTGAGAACACTTACCACAAAACACATAAAAGCACAACCATGTTTACAATATTTATAACAACCCTTGCAAGTAAACATGATATATCATATTATATCCACTGTATCAAATAAAAGGGTCTCTAACCACATTCAAGACAGTGTTATCTCTGGGAAGAAGAAAAGGAGAGAGGAAAAGAATCTGGGAGACACGGATGGGTCTCTCATTCCTGTCTTTAATGTTTTACTATTAAATAGTTAAAAAACACATATATGAAGGAAATATACAGCATAATATTAAGATCTAATAAAATCTGATGCTGGGCACAGGTATTGAATCTATTATACTCTATTATACTCTAAAATACTTTTTGTATTTATATTTTATATATCTCAAAATTATTAAAAAAATAAAAAAAACTACAGAGATTAATTAATTAAAAAGCCAAAACATATTATGTTCTTGAGTGGGAAAACAATATTCTCAAGTTGTTAATTCTCTACAAATCAACCTGTACTTTAATGAAATCCCAAGTGACACTAGAAAATAATTTTTCATAAAATTTCACAGGCCAACTGCAAAAAACTCACATGAAAGAAGAAATGCACAAAACAGTCAACTTTTAAGATAAATTTGTCTATAGTACTTCAAGGCACATTAAAAAACTCTAAATAAAATATTGTGATATTGGTAAAGAACAGACAGAAGAATGAAATAAAAGAAAGAGTCCTGAAAGACAGATTTCTAAGTGATGCACAGTATTTAATAAAGTTAGCCTTTAAAGCAATTCTAAGAGGAGGGACTGTTCGACAAATCGTATTGGGAGAAGCAGCTGTCCAGATACCAGATTCCTCCTTCATTCCTTCTAACACATATATATATAAACACCATACAGCGGGAATATTATAAAAGTAGAAGTTTATGTTTACATCTTTGGGGGAGAAAACAAAACACCAACTGTAAAAATAATTTTCTAATTAAAATTTATAACTTTTGAATTTCAAAAGGTACAGTAAATGAAATTAAAGAATACTGAGAGCAAAATGTAATGCATCTAACAAAGTATCCAGAATATATAAAGAATGTCTATAAGTCAGTAAGAATATTCACAAAATCATTAGAAAAATCAGCAAAGTCCATAAGAAAGTTCAGTAATTTCATTAAGCGCAAACACACACTCCCAGACACTTCTGTTACAAGCTGTAAGACAGTCTGTTTGCCAGGGACCCTGGCAGAAGCATCACATGCCCGTGATACTTTTACATCCATCCCAGGGAAACATTCCTCAGGTAGGCAGGCCTGCTGTATAAGGATTTTCCCCTGCAGAAGCCCTCAGAACAGAGGAAAACCCCTCTCAGTGTCCGTCAGCGCAACACTGGGACACAGTGTAAGTGACAATGCACGCACGCTGAGAGCACTAGGGGAAGGGCAGCTGACCTCCAAGCCATGTTAGGAAAACACCGTGGGGCTGAATACATAAGGGATGACCCAGTTTATGTAAACTCTGCAACATAAGCTGTTTATTCTTATATATAACTACTTATGGATGTAAATAAACAGAAAAAGATATGAAAAGAAACACATGATAACCACTCTTAAGTGTGGAGTTAAGAGGGTAGACTGACTGGCAAGAAGAGCTTAGCCTTTCCTGTACACATGAAAACTTCTCAACAGAGAGATATTGGTGAATGTTCATTTCTAAAAATGAACTTTTGGAAAAACAGCACTGCCATTCTGCTTCTCCATTGAGCCCCTACAGCAAAGTGATCTTTTTAAAAACACAAGGCGGCTCATGTCATTTGAAACTCTCCAATGATTTTCCATCTCATTCAGAATACAACCCAAAGTCTCTTATTTTTGCAGCTGGCCCATGTGGAGGCTGAAAATGGCCCCCCAAAGACATATACATTCTAACCCCTGAGGGGGACTGAACGCAGACCCCTCATCTTTCAAAGCCTGCCCATACTGACTGCAGTTCAGAACGAGGCGGTCCTCTTGCACATTTTCCTTCCATATCCCTGACGCCATGTCTGACCCCCTGCAAACACCCCAGCAACACACACCCATTGCTTCCCTTGCAGTCGCAGCCCCTGCGTGCCTTCTTACCTCTTAGGGAAATTCTATTACTGCTGTGCTTGAACTCTTCTCTCCGTGTACTCTCTTGATTCTCTTTATCTTACAAGTGACTGCTGGACTGATTTTCCTGAAGGGCACCCTGTCTTCCCCTTGCTTATGCTTCAGTGCCTAACCCTCTGACTTAAGTCATCAAGAACATCTGACTTTCCTGAGAAGTCATCTTATTTCTTCCTGCCTAGTGAACAGGTTATTTAACACTTCTGCTATAAGTTCAATCATACGAACACCATAGCATTAGCCTTCTAAGATGCGTTCATCCTTCAAATTTCCTTGGTCCTTATTCTCTACTTTAAAACCTCATTTACAAGTCCTTTGTTTCATTTTACCTCTAACTCTTTTTTGAAAGATTAAAAATATAAACTCAGTGTGCTCTGCTCTGCCTAAAATTCAGTGTCAAACAAAACATGGTCTTGGCCTGCCTCATGTGTCTCCGCCGACCTGACACAAGCAGACGGCGCCGTGCACCCTTCCCCATGATGCCTGCCGCCGCTGCCCCACGCACACGGCTCCCTGCACCTGCAGGAAAGTTCCTCATCCCTGCCTTCACGTGTCCTCTGGCATCTCAGGCTGTAAATCCAACGTATCTTTCATAAACTTAAAAAAACAAAAGCCCAGTTTCTTCTGATTTTCACAATACCAATGTACATTACCTGCTGCGTTCCTTCTGCCCTACTCACATTAAAGCTCTAGAGTTCCCTGACTCGAGGCCCCTCCGGCCTTCCTGTCTCACTGTGGGGATGTCCCAGGCTCCTGCACACGAGCCCCTACAACACCGAGACCTAGCCCTAAGTCTGTAGGATGCTCCTCCCCTACGCCTCGCCATCCACAGGACCCCAGTACAGCAACAGGGCACGATTATATGACGCCATCTGCAGGAGGGAGATGAGCTCAGGAGTCCTCCTCAGGGAGGCTCGGAGGGCTCGGAGACCACAGAGAGGCCCCAGGAACACCAGAGGAACTTGAAGGCCCCGACACTCACACCAAGCGTTAAACAGTGTAGTTAAACGTGCCCAATTCAGAGTTAAGTGGACACATAAGCCTTCCACAAAAGGCCTCTTCACTTCAGTTCCCATTACCCAACACATTATATTCAACTTTTAACAAAAAATTACAAAGCAGGCTAAAATACAAGAAAAAAGTCTGAAGAGATAAAACAAGCATCAGGACCACTTACATACAGCACAGATTTTGAAATTAGGGAATTTAAAATAACTATGATTAACATGCTCAGGGCTCTAATGAGAAAGGGAGACAACATGTAAGAACAAATGCACAATGTAAGCAGAGGGATGGGAAGAAATCAAAAACTCTGTTACAGAGATAATGCCTTCCATGGGCTCATCAACAGACTGGACACAGCCGAGGAGAGCATCACTGAGCCTGAAGGCAGGTCACCAGAAACTGAAAGTCAAAGAGAAAGAGAATGAAAACAAACGAACAAAACACCCAGAACATGCAATTATGGTGGGGGGCGGGGGGCGGTTCATAATGGCCTAGCACATCAAACAAAGGTGGAAACAGCTGATAAATAAGAGTATAACAGGACACCCTATTTTGGAGTATCAGAAGGAAAACAGACAGAAAGGAGCAGAAGAGACATTTGAAGTAACAATAGCCGAGCATCTTCCAAAATTAATGAGACACCAAAACACAGATCTGGGATGCTCAGAAAACACCAAGTAGGATAAATACCAAAAAACAATATCCAGGTCTGTCATACTGAAACGGAAGAAAATGAACAGGGAGAGGATCCTGCATGAAGCTGGGGTGGGGTTGGAGATGGCCCTGAGTACAGCGACAGAAATTACAGCAGACTTATCATCATACACAAGCAGGCAACCAAAGAGAATCGAGTGTCACTGACAGAAAGGAAAAAACCCCACCAACCTAGAGTTCTACATCCCCGTGATATTAACCTTCAACAGTGAAGGAGAAATAAAGACTTTCCCAGGTAGAGAAAAACTGAGGGGCTTCTCCACCAGAATACCTGCCCTGAAGGAAACAGTAGAAGAGGTTGTTCTTCAGAAAGAAGAAAACTCAGGCCTGCATACTGCAAGAGTGTCCAAAGAATGAATGAATGAAGGTAACATAAAATCTGTCATTTTTCTCACTCTTAGTCTACTGGGTGACTAGTGTCTAGTTCAGTGAAATGAAGGACGGTAGGGTCACAAGGGATGGGAAGGAAGAATTGAGACATTCTGTTAAAACCTACCTGCACTATACAGGAAGCTGTATAATGCTTGTGGATGTAAGGGAGAGACGAGTTAGAAACTCAGAATTAACATACACACACCACTAGATATAAAATAGATAAGCAAAGACCTACTGTACAGCACACAGAACTCTACCCAATACTCTATAATAATATAAATAGGAAAATAATCTAACAGAGTGGACATATTGCATTACACACAACTGAACCCCCTTGCTGGATATCTGAAAGTAACACAACATTATAAATCAACTCTGCTTCAATGTAAAATAACAGTTTTTTAAACTGGAAAAACAAAAACGGTTATTGCATACAAGATCAACCACCAAAAGAATATTACTGAACTCCCCTAGAAAATATAGGATTAGGAAATGAGTTCACAGAAAAAAACAACTGAATACAAATTCAAAGTAAAAATGCTGAAGTTGGAAAAATTTAACAACTAAAATCCTTAAGACTATTAATGAAAACAACAAAGTATTGGTTGATGAATGTGGCAGGCATTGTTCTGAGCCATTCACATGCACTATTATAGTTATTTCTGAGAATTATCATTCCTATTATCAAATGAAGAAACTGTAGCAGGGAGATGAAATTCCTTGCTCAGTGATTCAAGGTGAGAGGTGGAGCTGAATCCACACCCAGGTAGTCGGCTTCTACATGCATATGCTGTATCAGTAACTGCCAGTTAAAGGGAGTCAGTGGTCAAATCACATGAATTCATTCTGAATAAGCTTTTTCTCAGATTCACATTAAAATTCACTAATAATGCCATCACATATTTTATGGACTGAAGTTCCAGTGATATTATATCTTAAAAAAAAATCACATGCCAATGATTAAACTAAAAATACATTATTTGAGTTAAAAAATTTTAACAGATGTGTGCACAAGGTATATGCAATAAAAAATTATACTACTGTTGTACTTCTTAAAAATCCAAATAGAACTGGGTTACATATTTACAATGTATACAGTAAAGGGCACCATTTCAGCATTTTTGTTGATTTAGTAATGATGCATATTTAGCAATGAATGATTCTGTAAAGCCATTACCTTTATCCAATTTTCTGGCTCTAGACAACTTTTCTTGTGATCTCCTTTTCAGTTCTTGGACTGGAATACAAGCCAGTGCTTTCTCCTGGAGAGCAAGGTTCTCATAGACCAGTACATGCTGAATGTTGGACTGAAGAACTTTTAGAATGACTGAATTGTCAGCAACCTAATAGAAAGAAAACAATGAAATTAGCTTTTCTTCGTATGCTATAAAAATAATATAATAAAAAATACTGGCTCTATGAGTTCATAGATAAAGGAATGTACAGATTCACTGAAATATAATAATTATAATGAAAACCTTTACAAAATTAGTACTAGGAGATAGTCACATCTGTATCACAGTCTATATTTTCATCTGAATAGATGTTACTGAGGATATATTTAAACAGGGATATGTTGAACCCTTGAGCACAGCTTGGATCAAGACAGCACTCTGAGCAGTGCTTCTGACAGCTCTTTCCACTTTAAGTCCTGATAAATGTCTTTTTTTTTTCTTTTCCTTATACAGCATTAGCTAAGGAGGACTGATCTCAAGGGATCAGAAATTTTGAGAAATTCCTGAAAGAAGAAAGGCAGGTACAAACAGACAAAAGGAACAAACAATGGCAATATGCCGTCTAGAGAAAGTGGTTATAAAACTAAACAAAGTTCTCAAAATAATCCCGAGGAGGGAGGGGCCAGAGGCTTCACAAAGCAGGAAGGCGTCTTGGAGTAAGTGTTAAGCAGGCTGCCAGGCTCTGCAGCGGGAACAGCTGGACACTGTGGTCACTCCTTCTCCACAAAAAAGGCGTGTCTCTGAGCTGTGAGGGTGGACGTCTAGATTGATAAAAGGAAAGAGGCGTCCCAGCTCAGAAGCCGTGCTGGTCTGGCACAGCCCACCTGGTGGCACGTCCTGCCCTCTCCCGTAGTCGTCAGAGCCGGACGCAGCGCTCACCAACAGGCTAGCAGGGACTCTCAGGTCCCTGAGAGCCCATGACCACCAGCGCTGCTGAGACGGTGCACCGGCGTCAACGGCAGAAGGAGCCCTGCAGCAAATGCAGAAGAGACCCAAAGACGCCTGCCTTCAGAAGTTCAAGAGCATACTCGAGTCACAGAAAGACACCCACAGATCTTGGAAACTAAAAATTTAAACACTGAAATGAAGAAGAAAACACAGATGGTGTGTCAAACAGCAAAACAAACACAGTTAAGTGATCAAACAATTACAAGACTGAGATGAGGCGTTTTCTGACAATACGGTACAAAAGGACAAAGACACTAAGGATGAACTCAGAACTTCCCAAATCCAGCTAACGGGAAATATCTAGAAACTAGAGTAGAAAATAATGGAAGAGAAACACTTATCAAAGAAATAATGGGAAATTTCTGAGGGTTAAAGAAAGAGCCAGTGTGAACAGGAGAAAAAAAAACACAAAACAAAGACTAAACTAATAGTGACATTTTATAACAACAGTAAAGGTAAAAACAAAATACTAAAAGCCTTCAGTGATATCAGACATCTCACTGGAAACAGTGAAGCAAAATCTCTGAAATACTGAGGGAATATGAGAACATACAATGCATACCCAGGTAAACTAATTACAAAGAAGAGCAAAACAACACATTTTCTGATCTCTAACAATGCAGAATATACATCACTCCCAAATCCTATTTTAAAAAATTATTACAAAAGTTACTGACTCCCCAAAACATAATAGAACCAAAGTAAATAAATAGAACACCACAGAGTAGAACCCAAGATAAAAAGAAACAGAAGCGAGTTAAATAAAAACTAAGAAGCTGGTAAAACTTAAGTTCTGTTTGTTAAAAATAATTAAAAAGCAAAATCACATAAGAAAGGTGGCAGGGACAGGAGCAGATGCTAGAAAAATATAAAGTAAATATTTGCATTAAAAATTTTAAGACAATAATTAAAAGAGGATATTTAACTTTCTAACTTTTGGAGGGAAAATAATGGAATAAAACTTGATCCATTTAAACAATAGAAAGAAATAGAAGAAAAAAGAAAAAACAAGGGCATAACACAAAATGTCTGAAATAAGTTCAAACATATTAGAATCATCGTAAATAGGAATGGATTAAATGTGTATAGAAAAAGGCAGAAATAGACTAAAAAAACACCAAATACTGACTATAATGTCAGTATACGAATGCTGGGCATGTGTGCACAAAACAGATAATCACCCTATGGTCTAAGGGGGAAAGACACTGAACAAATAATGATAGAATCTTCACATTAAGTCAACAAAATTTGTGTGTTCGTGTGTAAATGATTAGATGATAGAAAAATAATGGAGGCCAAGCCAGACAAGGGCATTATCCTCACAGGATAATGAGCCTATGAACATAGAAACAAATATTGCTACAACAATGCCAATTTACTCAAATATTTAAGGAGTCTTTATGATCCGTTAGATACAGGGGATATAACAACTAGTTTATTCATATTTAGGGGAAGAGCTATAAAGCAAACATACAGGACAGTGTAACTGCCTGGCAGGGGCTCTAATGAGACTTCCCTGGAGAAGTGATCCTGTAATAAAATATGAAGGATGAGAAGAAGCTGGTGACCAGGGAAGGGAGAAGACCACCATTCCTGTGAAGAGGGAATAACGTGTAGGTAGGTGGCTAGGGAGCATGCAAAGAGGGGGATCAGACAGAAAGTCAGGGTATCTGGAGCGCAGAGCACCAAGCAGGAAGTGAGCTGGGCGACAGCCAGGTTTTCCCTGTCTCTTCCTGCTGTATGGAGAGCTATCTGAGACCTAAGCAGCAAGGGAGCACAATGGCCAGCTTCATGTTCTCCGAGCTTCCGGCTGAGGTGGGGAGAAAGCAGGTCTCAGGAGACCCACAGGGAACCACTGCTGAGCTCTGAGGGAGACAGGCTTGAACCAGGAGCGGGCAGAGGTGGTGGAAAAGTGAATGGATTCACAATCACGGAGGAAGCAGAATCAACAGGTCCCACTGACTGAACCGTGCAGTCAAGGGGAACGACCCACAGAGCAACTGGGTCAATGGTCGAACCACTTACAAGAGGAGAAAAAAGCCAGGAAATGGTCAGTTGTGCTTAAAGCTACGAATGGTCAGGTAAAAATGAACCCAAAAAGTCCACTAAATTTAGGGGCATGGAGATCAGTGATGATCTCAGTAGTAAGTTCTGCAACAGTGTTAATAAGGAAAACAAAGTGTAGGAGACCCAGTGGTTCAAGTGCTGTCCCATCACGGGCCAGGAGCTGTACAAAGTGGTCTGCTGGGATACAGACAGAAAATATTACAACTGCTATTTATATTACCTGTGCCCCCAAGTAAAACCAAGTCATCATAACACTGAGCATGTGGCTCAGTGGCTGCCCCTCCGCAGCTACAGAAGCAGCCCCACGGGAACAAGGCCGCACGGAGTCGGGGGGACCCAGTGGCACACCCACTCCTCCTTCAAGCTTCTGCAGGCCACATGTGCCCGGTTCAATGGCTTTGCAGGTTATATTATGTAGTTTTTACTAAACTGACCCTCAACCTCACTTAAAAAAGATTTCAAAGACCTCTAAGCAATAAGGCTAATACTTACAATGTAATAACGTGTGGAGTGTGTACAAGAAGAAATGGTAGGGCTAATGTGTCTTTTTTTTTTCGGTATGAGCCCCTTCAACAGCCAAATTTTAATGTGAAAAAAGAACACAATCTGCTGAGATCTGATAAAGTGAGCCTCCCAAATTCAAAATTATCAAAAGAGCATTTAAAACATAGACTTAGGTCTACATTCACTGAATGATAGTGCTAAATCATTTTTTTAAATTAAAAATATTACTTATTTCCTACCTCCTCTTTTGTTGTTGCTCAATTGCTAAGCTGTGCCC
This sequence comes from Cervus canadensis, assembly GCF_019320065.1. Taxonomy (NCBI): domain Eukaryota; kingdom Metazoa; phylum Chordata; class Mammalia; order Artiodactyla; family Cervidae; genus Cervus; species Cervus canadensis. The sequence goes on along the minus strand of NC_057416.1, from coordinate 37,685,571 downwards.
AGCCCTGAGACCCCATGGACTGCAGCCCGCCCGGCTCCCCTGTCCTCCGCCATCTCCCAGAGTTTGCTCAGATTCCCGCCCGTTGAGCCTGTGGTGCTATCTAACCCTCCCATCCTCGCTGCCTCTGTACACCGCTTTACCATGCACCCAGCACAGTGGCACGCTAATGTAAGTATACAACTTATAAACAAATAAATACATATCAAGAGGACACGCTCAGAAATATTTTGCTGATGGGGCACATAAAGTGTGGAAACCTGCCAGACAAAACTATGAGGAGTAAGGACAGGGGTGGATACTGGGGACTCCCTGTGAAACTTGCAGTGAAGAGGAAATGAGAAATAAAAGAAGGCAGGATCTAGCGATATTTGTGTGCTGACTTGTGTCTAAGAGCTTACAGGAAATGTTTGTAACCACTGACCTGTCTGTGAAGAAGGCAGATTTCCAAGTTCCCTCTCTCCTGGTTTAGCCAGTCTAGGGTGTGCCCAGGAATCTGCAAACCCAGGCTATTCTAACACCAATGGTCCAAACTTAGATGAAAACTGGCCTAAGGCAAGGATTCAAAACCACTGAGAAGAATCTCCAAGAAAAGGGGCAGGTCACGACTGCACAGCCCCACCTGTGACCCCACAGAAAGCAGAGGAGAGGAAAACAGGCACAGAGGAGGGGCTGGCCTTCAGCAGCGGCAGACTCACTCACTCCACCAAAGACGAAAGAAGAGCTGGGGCAGACCTGGGGCGGGAAACCCAGGGCACTCACAGCAACAAAGAGTGCGTCTTACCAGAACTGATCCAGAGCAAACGGAACATGCCCATTTTTATTTTATTTATTTTTCATTGGAGAATAATTGCTTTCCATTACCATTTGAAAGAATTCCTATAAAAATGAGACCTTTATGGTTATATTATTTTTCTTTTTCACAAGCAGAGTTTCATTTGCTGGGAAGGTTAAAACTCAGCCAAAGAATTTTTATTTTCAATTTAGTATTTTTCGCTCTGGAAATTACCCCCTTCACTGTGGTATTTAATGGCACGCAAACGATCTTGAACAATAAAGGTTATTTTCTTGCCTTATTTCTTTGGCACAATGCCAAAAAAACTAAGTCATAAAAATAGAAGTTTGCTGATGGCAATTATAGCAGCTGGGTAACCATGTACATAAGGCAATAGTTTACTGCTTAACAGTTAAAGTTATTTGGAGTACAAATGGGAGTTTAAAATATGAAATCTGTTTTAGATTAAAAAGATTTTTTTCCTTCACTAATCACACTTGGATTTCAATTATTTGGTTTCTGATGAGAGACCTTTAAGACTCTATAAGAAAACAAGTACGATGTGTATTTCTGTCAAACCACATGATAAAGGCAGAGGAAGCCGGATCAGTAAGTTTACTTTTTCAGTAAAGGACAGGCTTCCCAAGCCCATTAGTCCTCTTTCTGCTTTTTTACAACCCTCTGCTTCCATGGCTTTTACATGTAGAATCTGCTTTTTTTAAAAAATATAGTAGTTCTGTTTAATACATTTTTAATGATATCTAAAATCAATTTGCAACTTAAAGAGAAATTGCTTACAAAAACCACTTTATTCTATATTTAACATTAATGAATGTTTCAAAAAAAATTTCAGGAAATACTGAATGGTATAAATAACAAGAAATCATTAAAATTTCACTACTCAAAAAATCAGACTGTGTACAGTTTTCCAGAACTTTTAAAAATAAACATATTTATGTATGAGCATTTTTAACAAGAAAAACAGAAATAGTCACATATACATAACATACATTGTTTAATTTTGGAATTCTTTACCTTTTTTCCTACATAGTAATAATCCTCACATCAAAATATACCACATCATCATTTTTAATGGACATGAAGAATGTCAATTTAAAGATTTGTCATAATTTCAACTGCCTATTGAAAGGGATGTAGATGTAGTTTACTCTTAAGAATGGTTAATAATAAATTGAACAGTTAAATCCTCTGTCCAAATAGGAAACAGGAGCATAGATTTCTTCTCTTAAAAAGACTGCATATAGATCCAGACTAAGAAGTTGTCTTACGAGATTCAATTAGCTTAAAAATCAACTAACTGGGACTCCCTTGGTGGTCCAGAGGCTACGAGTTCACCTGGCAATGCGGGGGAAGCCAGTTCAGGTCTTGGTTCAGGAAGATTCCACATGCTGCGAGGCGACCCCAACAAGAGAAGCCACCACAACGCAAAGCTTGCACACCGCAACACGAAGCTCGCACACCACAACGAAGAGCAGCCCCTGCTTACCATCAGCAGAGAAAGAATGTGCGCAGCAACAAAGACCCAGTGCAGGCAAAAATAAATAAAATTTTTTAAAAAAGGAAACATTAGTCTTAAAAAAAAAAAAATCAACCAACTCAGGCACACAGCCAGGGGAAGAAGCCAGCAGGTCAGCCAGGAGGCTGCGCTTCCCTGTGGGCTCCCACTGTCTCAGGTATGCATTTCAAGCTTTTGCAAGTCTGACTTAACTCTAACCTCCTCAAGGTGCAACAAATCCAACTCTGATGTGGATATTAGAGAAGGGTTTTGAATAATAAACAGAATTGGTGTCAATTTAAAAATATAAACAGGAGAGGACAAAAGGTGGCAGAGAAAGACGTGGGCTCAGTCCCTCTCACAAAAACACCCAAATCACAACTGCTAAACAGCCATCGATAAAGCAAACTGGAACCTACAAAAAAAGATATTCTACTTCCAGAAACAAAGAAAATGCCAAAATGAGATGGTAGGAGGGACGCTTTCACAATATAATCAAATCCCATATTCCCGGGGGGGGGGCACCCACAAACGGGAAAATAATTATATTGCAGAGGTTCTCCCTCTGAGCCCCATGTCATGCTCCTCAGCCTACGGGCGTGGCCTTGGGAGGAGCAGCCCTCAGAGCATCTGGCTTTGAAGGTTAGCAGGGCTTGAGTGCAGGAGCGCCTCAGGGCTGGGGGGCACACAAGGTCTCATGTGCACTGGGACCTGGGGCAAAGCAGTGACTCTACAGGAGCTTTGGCCAGACCTACCTGCTGGTTTAGGAAGGTCTCCTAGGGCGGTGGGGGTCGACTATGGCTCACTGTGGAGGCAAGGACACCGGTGGCGGAGGTACTGGGGAATATTCATCTGACGTGAGCTCTCCTGAAGGCAGCCATTACGACACCGAAACCTGGCCTCACTCAACAGGCTGCAGGCTCCCCTGCTGGGGCCACAAGCCACAGCCAGCAGGGCAGGAACACAACCCCATCCATCAGCAGACAGGCTGCCTAAAGTCATCCTGACCCCACAGTTGCCTCTAAGTAAACATAACCCTAGACACAAGCTTTGTCCACCAGAAGGCAAAGACCTAGCTCCACTCACCAGTGGGCAGTCACCAGTCCATCCCACCAAGAAGGCTGCACAAGCCCCTGGACCAAACTCACCCACCAGAAACAAGAATTACAATCCTGCAACTTGAGGAACAGAGACCACAAATAAACAAAGTTAGACAAAATGAGATGGCACAGAAATATATTCCAGAGGAAGAAACAAGATAAAACCCCAGAACAACAACTAAGTGAGGCAGAGATAGACAATCTGCCTCAAAAACAATTCAGAGTAACGATAGTTAAGATGATCCAAGGTCTCAGAAAAGAATGAAGGCACAGATCAAGAAGATATAAGACATGTTTATCAATGACCTAGAAGAACAAACAAGTGGTGAACAACATGCTAACTGAAATGAAAAATACATTGGAAGGAATCAATAGCAGAATAACTGAGGCAGAAGAATGAATAAGTGAGCTGGAAGACAGAATGGGGGAAATCATTGCCACAGAGGAAAGTAAAAAAAAAGGAATGAAAGAAAGTGAGGACAGTCTAAGAGACCCCTGGGACATTAAACGTACCAACATACTCACCACAGGGACCCAAGAAGAAGAGAAAGGACCTGAGAAAATGTGTGAAGGGATAATAGTTGAAAACATCCCTAACATGGGAAAGGAAACAGTCACCTAGCCCAAGGAGCTCAGAGAGTCCTGGGCAGGATAAAGCTGAGGAACATGCTGGACATAGTCACGTAATTTACAAAAATTAAAAAGCAACCAGGGAAAAGCAACAAATAGCATACAAAAGAACCCCCATAAGGTTATCAGCTGATTTCTCAGGAGAAACTCCACAGGCCAAAGGGGAGAGGCACACTGTATTTAAAGTGATAAAGGGAAGAACCTACAGCCGAGAAGACTACTCAGCAAGGCTCTTGTTCAGATTTGAAGGAGAAACCACAAGTTTTACAAACAAGCAAAAGCTAAGAGAATTCAGCATCACCAGATTAGCTTTGCCACAAACGCTAAAGGAACTTCTCTAAGCAAAAAAGAGAAGGCCACAACTAGAAACAAGAAAATGATCAGTGAAAAACCTCACCAGTGCAAACATACAGTCAAGACAGGAAATCACCCCCTTGCTCCCACCACACACACATACAAACTGATACTGAAACTAGCAATTGTGAGAGGAGGAGAGCACAAACACATCTGAAATTCAAAGATGAGCAACTTACAACAATCTTGTTCATATATATAGAATGCTATATCAAAACCTCATGGTAACTGCAAACTGAAAATACATGACAGACACACACAACAAAGAATAAATAACCCAACACAACACTAAAGGTTAGTCATCAAATCACAACAGAACATTAAGAGGAAAAGAAGGAAAAAAGCCTACAAAAACAAATGGAGGACAATTAACAAAATGGCAGTAAGAATATACTATCAATAATTAGCTTAAATGCAAATGGACTACATGCTTTAATGAAAAGACAAAGAATGGCTGAATGGATAAAAAAACAAGATCTGGCATATACGCTGTCTACAAGAAACCCACCTTAGATATAGGGACACAGATAGACTGAAAGTCAGAGGATGGAAAAAGGTATTCCATGCGAATGGAAATCAAAAGATAACTGAGGCAGCAGTATTCATATCAGACAAAATAGACTTTAAAATAAAGATTGTTAAAGAGATAAAGAAGGACAGCATATAAAAATCAACAGATCAAAGAAGAAGACAGAACAATTGTAAATATATATGCACCCAACACAGGAGCACCTCATTATATAAGGCAAATGCTTACAGCCATGAAAGGAGAAACTGACAGCAACACAGTAACAGTGGGGGACTCTGAACACCCCAGCTTCATCAATCAACAGATCATCCAGACAGAAAATCAACAAGGAAACTCGGATCTTAAATGACACATTCAACCAGACTTAATTGATGTTTATAGAGCATTCCATCTGAAAGCAGCAGAATACACATTCTTTTCAAGTGCACATAAAACATTCTCCAGGACAAAGCACATGCTGGGCCACAAAGTGAATCTCAGTAAATTTAAGAAAACTGAAATCATAACAAGCATCTTTTCTGATCACAATGCTATGAGATTAGAAATAAACAAGAAAAACACTGTAAATAATACAAACATGTGGAGAGTAAGCAATATGCTACTAAAAAGCCAATGGGTTACTGAAGAAATCAAAGAGGAAATTAAAAAATACTTAAAGACAAATGAAAACAAAAGCATAATGATCCAAAACCTATGGGATGCAGCAAAAGCAGTTCTAAGAGGGAACTTTATAGCAATATAATCTTACTCAGGGTACAAGAAAAATCTCAAACATCTTAAGCTTACACCTAAAGCAACTAGAAGAACAAACAAAACTCAAAGTTACTAGAAGGAAACAAAACATAAAGATTAGAGCAGAAATAAATGAAATAGAAACAAACAATAGGAAAGACCAATGGTTCTTTGAAAAGATAAACAAAATTTATAAACCTTTATCCAGACTCATCAAGGAAAAAGGGAAAGGGCTCAAATCAAAAAATCAGAAATGAAAAACAAGTTACAACAGATACCATTGAAATACAAAGGATCATAAGAGACTACTATATGCAAATAAAATGGACAACCTGGAATAAATGAACAGATCCTTTAAAAGGTACAATGTCCCAAGACTGAACTAGGAAGAGACAGAAAATATTAACAGACCAATCACAAGTACTGAAACTGTGATTAAAAAACTCCCAACAAAAGTTCAGGACCAGATGGCTTCACAGGAGAATTGTACCAAACATTTAGAGAAGAATTAACACCTACACTTCTAAAACTATTCCAAAACACTGCAGAGGAAGGAATACTTCCAAACGCTTTCTATAAGGCCACCATCACTCTGATTACCAAAGCCAAAGATCACTTACACACACACACACACACACACACACACACACACACACAAGGCCAACATCACTGATGAACAAACACAGATGCAAAAATCATCAAAATACTAGCAATCTGAACTCAACAACACATTAAAAGGATTATACAACATGATCAAGTGGGATTACCCCAGGGATGCAAAGATTTTTCAATATCTGGAAATTAATCAGGATGATACACCATGACAACAAACTTAAGAATAAAAACCATATGATCATCTCAAGAGATGCAGAAAAAGCTTTTGACAAGATTCAACATTTAAGATAAAAAACTCCAGAAAGTGGGTGTACAGGGAACATGTCTCAACATAAAAAAGGCCATGTATGACAAACCTACAGCTAACATCATACTCAACGGTGAAAATCTGAAAGCATTTCCTCTAAGATCAGGAACAAGCCAAGGTGTCTACTCTTGCCACTGTTGCTCAATAAAGTTTTGGAAGTCCTAGCCACAGCAATCAGAGGAGAAAAAGAAATAAAAGAAATCCAAGTTGGAAAAGTAGGAGGAAAACTTCGACAGGAAAAGTCACTGTCGGCAGACGAAATACTACTACACACAGAAAAATCCTAAAGATGGTACCAGAAAATTACCAGATTTCATCAATGAGTTTGGTAAAGTTGCAGGATACAAAATTGATACATAGAAGAAAAATGGAGCTGGAGGAATCAGGTCCCTGATTTCTGACTATACTACAAAGTGACACTAATCAAGATAGTATGGTACTGGCACAAAAACAGAAATATAGACCAATGGAACAGGAGAGAAAGCTCAGAAACAAATCCACAGTATAAAATACAAAAAAGCAAAGACAGTCACTTCAATAAGCAGTGCTGAGAAAAATGGAGAGCTACATATAAAAGAATAAAACAACATTTTGTAACACCGTTCACAAAAATAAACTCAAAATGGATTAAAGACCTCAATGTAAGAGTGATGCTACAGAACTCTTAAGAGGAAAACATAGGCAGAACATCCTTTAACATAAACTGTAGCAAATATCTTTTTGGATCCACATACTAATGAAAATTTTAAAAAATAAACAAATGAGACCTAATTAAACTTAAAAGCTCTTGCACAGAAAAGGAAACCATAAGCAAAGTGAAAAGAGAACATTTACTGAATGGGAGAATATACTTGTAAAGGAAAAACCCAATAAAAGATTAATCTCCAAAATACAAAATATACAAACACCTCGTGTAGCTCAAAAAACAAACAAAAAACCACACACAACCCAATTAAAAAATAGGCACAAGATCTAAGTAGACATTTCTTCAAAGAAAACATACGGATATCCAGACAGCACATGAAAACATGCTTAACAATGCCAATTATTAGAGAAATACAAGTCAAAACTACAATGAGGTATCACCTCACACTGGTCAGAATGGCCATCATCAAAGTCGATAAAGAACAAACGTGGAGAAAAGGGAACCCTCCTGCCCTGTCTGTGGGCACGTAAGCTGGTACAAACACTATGCAGAACAGCATGAGTGAGTGAGCGATGGTCTCTCAGTCGTGTCTGGCTCTTTGCAACCCCATGGACTGCACCCCACCAGGCTTTGTCCATGGACTTCTCCAGAGAAGAATACTGGGGTGGGTTGCCATGTCCTCCTCCAGGAGAATGGCACAGAGATTCTTTAAAATGCTAAAAACAGAACTACTGTAAGATCCAGCAATCTTGCTCTTGGGTATACATCTGAAGAAAACCATAGTTCAAAAAGATGCAAACACCCCAGTGTTCACTGCAGCACTATTTACAATAGCCAAGATATGGAAGCAACCAAAATGTCCATTAATGGAGGAATGGATAAAGAACATGCCACGCAACTGTCCATGGGATTTCCCAGGCAAGAAAAATGGAGCCGGTTACCATTTCCTACTCCAAGAGGTCTTCCTGACCCAGGGATCAAACCTAAGTCTCCTCCACTCGCAAGTGGATTCTTCACCACTGAGCCATCAGGGGAGTCCAAAAAAGACATTACAAGTATCAGTGAGAACACTGACAACTTAGAACCTTCACACTCTGCTGGTTAGAATGTAAAACGGTGTAATAGCTCTGGAAAACAGCTTACACTTTCTTAAAATATTAACATAAAAGTTGGGATATAATTCAGTGGCTTCACTTCTAGGAGTCTACACAAGAGAAGTGAAAACATATGTCCACACGAAGCCTGGTCTGTGGACATTCACAGCAGTACTGCTACTAACAAGGCAAACAGGGCAAACCCAAATGCTCTCCAGAGAATACTATTCAGCAATAAACAGGAACAAAATACTGATACAGCCTGCAATATGGATCAACCTCAAACACAAACTAAAAGAAGCCTGAGGCAGAATACACAGTGCATAATTCCATTTACATAAAATATCCAGAAAAAGCAGCAAAATAAGTTTCTAACTAAACTACTGATATTGAGCACCAATATATTCCAGTATTTTACATCTTACAACATCAGCGACCATCATCTTGCCTTAAATTTCAGAATTTTTACTTGATACAGTTTCAACCAGAGAAATATTATATTAGTTAAGAAGCTCATCAGTGCCTAGCACATGTCTAGTTTATATGCAGTTAAATGCTTTGTCGATCTCTCTCCTGCTGTTTGACTTGGTCCATTTTAATTCAGTTAATATCCACACTCAAAATGAGAAAGGCAGGAGAACGTAACTACCAAATTCTGTAGTACAGCCAGTAACAGTGATAGAGCTTAAGTAACAAGACACTTTAAAAGACAGTCTTTCACCAATCCATAGAACTAGGATTGGCTATAAAAACAAGACTCATTCTAGGGCTTTTCTGGTAGCTCAGTGGTAAAGAATCTGCCTGCCAATGCCAGAGACACGGGTTTGATCCCTGGTCTGGGAAGAGCCTGCGTGCCACAACTACTGAAGCCCGTGCACCCGAGAGCTCGCGCTCCACGTGAGAAACCACCGTGGCGCGCGGCCCCTGCCCCACGGCTAGAGAGCGGCCGGCACAGCAGCAAAGCCCAGCACGGCCAGAAACATACAGAAAATCATATACATATGAAAGGTTCAATCTAATTTCTCCCAACTCCCTTAAGAAACAGGAAAAGATACTATATCCCAGGAACTAGAGAAATAAGAATAAATACACAACAGCCTTCTAAGAGCATATGTGTTTGAAGTTTATTGCTTCTAAACTCTGCATTTGTTCTGACAACAGAATGACATTTTGTTTTCAGTGTAGTATCCATGCGCTTTCGGGCAATTAGCAGAGTTCTAAAGACCTCAAACTACAACTGAATTTTGAGGTTAAGAATTTTAAATAAGGAAAGAGGTTAAAGAAGGTTCAGAAAATCTGTAAAATTTGTAAAAAAAGAAATTCTAACTAGTCCAGCAAACAGCTGTTTTGTAAAATAAAATATCTTCCTGAATTTTATGTTTTTCCCTAAGACTGGTCAATACTGTGCATTTTAAACTGTAATACTGAGATTCAACAAAAGATAAAGTGGGGAATCTTAAAAGATATATTTCATACTTTAATTAGAAAATTCATAAGAAAAGGTGCTAAAAACCAAGAAAAAGTTAAGCATGCTTCTATACCTGTATCAACCTTAACTGCAAAACTGATGAAGACCCCAGTTACCCCAAGTGTAACAAATGACATGCTTTAATCCTGTATGTGACTCCTGTTTAAGGTATATTAACATATACACCTAGAAGTAGGGAACTCATAAGTAAAGAGACACTTATTTGGTTATGTTTTCAACACTGTCACTGAGAAGATGTGCAATCAAAGAAAAACTGGAAATCAGTGTTCTAAGGACTGGACTGACTCGGATTACTATTCTGTCCCACTAGAGACAGGTGGTCCCTCTGTTCTGTTACTTATGATAACTCTGTACTAAATGAAGCAGCTCAGATACTTCATAGAGAGAATTACTGTTACCAAGAGCAAATCTTTAAGCCCTTCACAGTTGACTAAGCTTTCACACATGCCATATCATCTGACTCCCACAATCACTTAATATCATTACTAGTTGATTCAATACTAAACCGCTTCTTGGAAGCATTCCTCAACAAAGTTATGTTTATTATTATAAATAAGTATTAGCTGTGAAGCTAATGAGAGGGGAAAATATTATAAAGACTTAAAGGTTAACCTAAGTCAACTGAGGTACAAAAGAATATGCTTTAGAAGAGTTAATCTTCTTGAAAAAAAAAAAAAGCTGGGAAACCACTCATCAGGAATTATATAAAAAGGACTGTCTCTATCCTGTCTCTTCCTCTGTTGGCCCCTACCACCTTTATCCTTTATTTTTTAGAGACAAACTTAGGACACTCCTAGCCCACACTAAGGGATGACTCATCACCTGGCTACTAGGAAAATGAGGTTAAAGGCTCTGGAATTATCCAGCTGGAGAAAAACAGATTTAACAACTGACTCTATATGTAAGGTTCCGTTGTATTGAGGAAAGCAACAAGGTGTTTTATAAAATTAAAACAGGACATGAGTTTACGTTTGCTACTGATAAAAGTACTACAGAAAAACCATTACAATTTTTCTGACAGTGAAAATTTATGAGTAAAATGCTTAAGGACCTTTATTTAAAAGGATTTTTGTAAGCAGGATAATTTCCTATTAAATGAAGTCATCTAAGCAAAGCTTCTGCTGTTTCAACACTTTGAAAGGAACAAGTCAAGGAAGGCTTAGCTCTAACGTTACCATTGGAGCCAATCGGGGTCTGGATGCCTGCCCTTCACTGTTCCCTGGAGGCTGGGTCACCCCGTCAGGGTGTGAAGAAGGTGCTGTAGGAAGCTGAGAGCTGGCTGCAAGGTGCTGAGATAATTCTGTTTTGTGGCTCTTCTCTGATCCATCCAATCTGCTACTTCTCTCTATGGCAATCAGGTCACGGATTTTCTGCAGCTGCTCCACTGAAGCTTTTTTAGGAAAGATAAGATGTGTTTCTCCCTGGAATTTAAAAAATTAGGGAAATATATATGAAATGGAGCCAACACTATAGAACACATCATACTTTAAGAATCATTCTCTTTGTACCATTACGGCACTTTTAAAAAAAATTACAGGAAAAGGTATACCAGAAAATTAAGAAAATCTGTCTCCTTTTTAGCATCAGATGTTTAGCCTATCTTATTGGTTCAAAAGACCTTTAAAAATATTCTATCTCTTAGGAATACTGTAATAAGTCAGAAAGCCTCCTAAGGACTGCAAAAAAAGCACATTCCTATCTTCTCTGTAATAGGATATGATACAACTATTCTCCATGAAATTTCCTACAAGATCACTGGTCACATAAAACGAATAAGTTATATAACAACCTTTGAATCTTCTCAAGTCTTTAAGAATAGCTGCATGATTAGAAGTCTATGGGGTCCACTAATTCTTCCAAAGTAACAAAAATTATACCCTGACGGTCATTTCAAAACTACAGATTGCTATTTAGTAATACTAAGGTGATCCAAACAAACAAACAATAAAAATCCAATTCTTTTAAGAAGTAATTCATTTTATGAATTCACATAATACAGAGTGCTCTAAGGTACAATAAACATTACAAAAAAGCTCACAATGTAAAACAGTCAGCAAATTATAAAACAAAAAGTAAAATGAAAATATATTCAATCAAGGTTTTAGGTGTCGAGAACCAAGAGCATTAAAACCAAGAGCATTCTACCAACTGCAAATAGGAGAAAACAGGTGTAACATGCAGCAGACCAATCTGCAGATCATGAGCATTTAAACTAAACTCCACAATTGAGAATGACTGTATTTCCCTGCTGATGGCAGATCTACAGGAATCACCTGACCAAGACCTTAGTCAATAATGACATGAAAGATCAACTCCAAGTGAATCCTTTTTGAAAAAGCTGGGACAGGCCAGCGATCTCCATGTATTACCCAAAATAGCCGTTAAGAAAGATCACTATCATTTATTGCACTTACAACATGTTTCTAGGTATTGTGCACACATTATCTAAAGAATTCTTATAGCCACCTTGAAAGGTAGGTACTAGGTTTAGCCCCGCTTTTCATATGAAAATATGAAGGCTCAGAGAAGTTAAATAACCTGCTTGATGTTCTGAATAACCGTCAGTGAAAGGATTCACACAACTGTAATTGCTATGTTGTAACCACCTCTGAGACTGAACAGATCAAATCCCACAAGCCTGTACAAATAGGTGGAAGGGTAGAGCCAAGTATTACGACAGTTGCGATGATTACGCACACGATGATTGGCACAAACTGGAACACACTAATCTTCCAACATGAGAAAGGAACCACCTCCTATCTATGACAACGTCTGGAAAGAGAAACCAGATGCCTGGTTTAAAACCAAACAAGGCAGCCTCTAATCTTGCACAGTGTGCAGGGCAACACAGAGGAAAGATGACACCATGGACAGGCAAAGGGGAGCCCCACAGGCAGCGGTCTGCCTGGGCCACAGCTCAGAGAGGCCCCCCTAATACGGTGGGGGGTGCCATCCCTTCCATCTTCTCAGGACCAGTCCTGAAAGAATGTGTGATTATCAACCAAGTGTCTGTACCAAAAAGTTTAATCAACATCACTGCATTTTCGTAAAAGGACAAAACTACAGGCTTAATGCATGAGATCAAACATTTTAAGAAACCAACCAGGATTTCAGTATTTGACAAAATCTGTGTTTCTCAACACATTCTTGCTGAGACGATTCTCACTGGTGGGTGTGAGTCAACCCTGTCCCTGGCCCAATAAATGCTGGTGACATCTTCCAGTCATCCAGACAACCTAAACTATGATGCCCACTCCTCCCTGGGGGTGGGTACGGCTCCTGGTGAGAACCACTCCATTAAGCTGGCCTGATGGGTCACCCACCCTGTGAATCACTGTCTTTCTACACCCTCTCCTCAGAATTTTCATAAAAAAGAATAGTCTCAGAGTCAAGTGAGTCCAAAGCTGTCAGGATTTTAATGAACAACTGAAAATTTCAGGCTAGGTCTTGGATTCCCACTGCATCTCAAAGCCTACCAAGTTTCTTTCTGGAGGCAAAGTTCAGTTTCAGTTCTATTGGCTAACACTGATAAAACATTTACTTCTACAGGTCCTAAAGTGTGAAATCCAAAGCCAGCCAGAAACTCTAAATATAAATTAGTCTGAAAACAGGATAGTCTTATCTGAGATTGTGATTCCGTTTGTGTCTAATACTACTCCAAGTCTCAACCTGGCTTGTCACCTGGTACTGGTATAACCAACCCACAACAAGTCCGCCTGGGGTGGAGGGGTTGTGTGCGGTATGGGATTTCACTGCTAAAACCAGCACATTCCCAGGCAACTGCAACAGCTGGCCACCTCTCCTGGAACTCAAATATCTGCTGAATGAAAGATAAATCTGATTCCACTGAATTTTTAACAATAAAATTTAACAATAAAAAACTAGTAGTCTCCAGTTGTCATTTACTTACAGTGAAAGTCGCTCAGTTGTGTCCGACTCTGTGACCCCATGGACTATACAGTCCTTGGGATTCTCTAGGCAGGAATACTGGAGTGAGTAGCCTTTCCCTTCTCCAGGGAATCCTCCCAATCCAAGGATTGAACCCAGGTCTCCCACATCCCAGGCAGATTCTTTTTTTTTCTAAATTAATTTACTTTTATTGAAGGATAAATGCTTTACAGAATTTTGCTGTTTTCTATGAAGCCTCAACATGAATCAGCTATAGGTATACATATATCTCCTCCCTTTTGCATTTCTTTCCCATCTCCCTCCCTAGCCCACCCCTCTAGGTTGATACAGACCCCTGTTTGAGTTTCCTGAGCCATACAGCAAATTCCTGTTGGCTCTCTATTTTACATATGGTAATGTAAGTTTCCATATTACTCTTTCCATACATCTCACCCTCTCCTCCCCTCTCCCCATGTCTAAGTCTATTCTCTATGTTTATTTCTCCACTGCTGCCCTGTAAATAAATGTTTACCATTTTTCTAGATTCCATATATATGCATTACAATATTTATGATTTATATATATTTATATCACATAATTTGATTATATGATAAACAATATTTATCTTTCTCTTTCTGACTTACTTCACTCTGTGTAATAGGTTCTAGGTTCATCCACCTCATTAGAATTGACTCAAATGCACTCCTTTTTATGGCTGAGTAATATTCCATTGTGTGTATGTACCACAAACTCTTTATCCATTCATCTGTAGATGGACATCTAGGTTGCTTCCATGTTCTAGCTATTGTAAATAGTGCTGCAATGAACAATGGAATACTTGTGTCTCTTTCAATTTTGGTTTCCTCAGGGTGTATGCCTAGGAGTGGGATTGCTGGGTCAAATGGTGGTTTTATTCCTGCTTTTTAAGGAGTCTTCATACTGTCTTCCATAGTGGCTGTATCAATTCACATTCCCACCAACAGTGTAAGAGGGTTCCCTTTTCTCCACATCCTCTTCAGCATTTATTGTTTGTAGACTTTTTGATGAAGGCCATTCTGACTGTTGTGAGATATCATCTCATTGTAGTTTTTGATTTGCATTTCTCTAATAATGAGAGATGTTGAGCATCTTTTCATGTGTTTGTTAGCCATCTGGATGTCTTCTTTGGAGAAATGTCTGAGTCTTTTCCCCACTTTTTGATTGGGTTGTTTTTCTGGTATTGAGTTGTATGAGCTGCTTGTATATTTTGGAAATTAATCCTTTGTCCGCAGGCAGATTCTTTATCAGCTGAGCCACCAAGAAAGTCCATGCATACTGGAGTGGGTAGCCTATCCCTTCTCCAGGGGATCTTCCCAACCCAGGAATCATTTACTTAATTTTCCTATCATTTAACTCAAAAATTTGCATTTCCTTGAACAAAATTAGCAATTTTCTCAATCTTCCCTGTCTATAGTTTTAACTTCTTTATGCTCAGATGCCTGTGAGCAGCTACCAGCGGATGACACAATAATTGACACTATCCTGCCCTCTCCTTTGCAATCATCACAGTTTTCTTCCCTCTCTCCCTGATACCTCTACTTGAATATTTAACAGTGTACCAGTTATAATTATCCAAAAGACAGCTAGTAGTTTTTCCTCCTCTGACACCTGCTACCCTCCAGGACTTTTCTGTCTCAATGAATGGAACTCCTATCCACATAGTTGCTCAAACCAAAACCTAGATGTCACCCTGACTTCTTCCTTCCCCTCATACTCCACACCTAATTCATCAGCAAGTCCCACAGACTCTGCTTCAAAAAGAAATCCAGGATTTCCCTCATCCCCACTGCTGTCGGTCTTTAATCCAACAAATATTCACTGAGTGCCTATGTGTGCTGGTCCTTCCCCAGGAGCCAGAGCACAGGAAACACAGACAGAAAGCCCACCATCACAGAATTTACACAAACCACTGCCATTTCTCAGAGAGACGAAAACAATAAGCTTTCTAAGTGGCCTCCAGGCTTATCCCTCACCCTCATGCAAAACATTCAGAATATTCTCTCTACAATGGCTACAGCAATCTTTAAAAATATTCTTCCCTGCTTAAAACCTTTCACTGGCTTCCCATCCCACACTGGCTTCCCATCCCACTTGTCACCAAGTTGTCTTTACCACAGTTCCCCAAACTCCACGCCCACACCTCTGCCTGCCTCTGTGGCTACTTTCTGTGCCAAAGCTACACCTGCTAGAAGTCCTCTGCAGGGCGAATCTCTGTGACTGAAAAGCCCTCACCTGAGAGTGTCAGGGACCTCAACCGCTTCTCCTCCCTCAGGTCCCAGCTCAAATATGATTTCCCGGGCCTCCCCGACCACTCTTCCTTACATGGCTGCTCCCAAATACAGCGGCTTACAATGTCTTTTCAAGCCTTACCACATCTATGCTTTCACATCTGTCTGTCTGCCTTATTGGAATGCAAGCTCCACGTGAGACGGGATCTGTTACCTCTTCACCACTGGATTCCTAAGGCCTGAAGCAGATGGGGGGAGGGAAGCAGAGAGGTAGGGAGGCAAGTGCACCCAAGGCCACAGCCTTGCCAGCTCTAATTGCTACTGATCACTCAGTCTCTAGAACCAGCTTTGATATCTTTCAGTACTCCATAAACTAGAAATGGCTAAGCATAGACATACACACAGAAAACTCATCATCTAGACAGCTACTTTCCTGTGTCATAAAATTAAACTATGCCACAGACTCCACAAGATGGAAACACCAAACTTTTTGTGTGACCTAAAAATAAAAACAAACACAAAACACTGAGAGTCTTCTCTCCCGTCACAGAGGAGAACCCTTACGTGTGGCAGCTAAACTCGACTTTTCTGTTTTTACCCTTTTCATTTCTTCCTGTAGACAGGGGTTGGAGGCCATTCTTCTGTGCTCACATAGCAGATTTTGGCTCAAAGTCTAAGAAGAGTCACAATTTAGTCCCTGGGTTGTACGTCTGACCTCCCTAAAGGACTGAGATGGTAAGAATTCTCCCCATGGGAGAGCAATTATATTTTACTGTGATTTTAAAGTATATTTACTGTGATTTTTCAATGTCCAATAAGTGAAGAAATAACTAGTTCCATAGCTTTCCCGAACAAATCAATTAAAAAATATTATCTTGTTTAGAAATCACTGATCAACATTACAATGAATGCTCTGTACAGAAACTGCAGAGAAAGCCACGAACACACTTACCTCTTCAAATCCCATTTCAAATAAACATTCAACAGCTCCTCTGACAGGCAAGAGTCGAGTAGAAAAAGTTGTGTTTCCAATCCGGATAGATCTGTATTTTTCATCATTAGGGTTTCTGATTTAAAAAAAAAAAAAGTCTGATTATATATAACAATTTATAATTTTCACCATGTTTTTACATTTTTTCTACGTTTTACACTGGCTATATTCCCTCAAGGCAGTAGAGATTCCGACTCTACAGACAGCCGCTATGGAAGGACACCCTGATCTGGTGATTCTTCCCTCAGGGCACACTTCGCACACCATCACTGTTCACCTTCACAGCTGATCATATTAATGCTGCCAGGAGGGAAATACATGCAACTTTCTATTTCTGTGCTGTTAAAATTAAAGACTTTGATGAGTTTTTCAGCTGCTAAGAAGAAAAACTCAAAAAAAAAAAAAAAAAAAAAGAAGAAAAACTCATGCAAGCTCCAGACAGGGGAAGAAAGTTTTGCCTGTTTTGTTCTGATGGATCTCAATCATCAAGAGTAACACCTGACATGTAGATGATGTTAATAATTTAGTTTATTAAAAATTAATAAATGCTTGTGAAATGAATACAAGAAACTAAGAAGTTACATAAAAATGAACCAAAGTTCCTCAAATACTACTTCTGACAAACACGAACCTAGTTATAACTTAACAGTCATTTGATTTTTCTTCCTTCCCTAGGCCAATGGTTTTTACTACAAGTCTTGTTTCAGCTCAAGATATATTTTTGTCAACAATAAGTATGGTAATAATATAAAATGAAGATTTGAATTTCTTTTACAAAGATTAAGATTTTGAATATTACACATGGGATGAGACCAGCACATGAAACATCTTTGAGATTTTTAATAATCTTGATAAACCAGAAAGATTGTTAGGAAAAAAAAAATAAAAGGTTAAAGACAATCATGGAATTATACTCAAAAAAGGCCTTCTGAACATAATTCAGGATAAGTAGGTTTCATATCTGACAGTGACACCTTTAAAAATGGTGAAACTTAAAGTGTTAGTCACTCAGTCATGTCCAACTCTATGTGATCGCATGGGTTGTATCCTCTGTCCATGGAATTCTTCAGACAAGAATACTGGGTTGCCATTCCCTTCTCCAGGGGATATTCCTGACCCAGGGATCAAATCCAGGTCCCCTGCACTGCATGCAGACTCTTAACCGTCTTGCGCCGCCAGGGAAGTCCAGTGATAGTGGCTTCCATCAGCACAACATTAAGGTTTCTGTGGCTGCGTAAGGTGTCCACAGAGGAAGTCCTGAGGCCATCAGTCTGGGGTCTGGAATGGCGAGGTGGCCAAATGCTAGCAGATAACCAGTCACCTTAGTCCTAAACTTAACATGTTCTCTAGATACTGTGATATAAAAACAAAACCAAAATAGGTATTTTAATTGTGGAAGTTTCAACAAATTTCACATTTGTTTTCCATCAAGCAGCTCCTGTTGCCAAACTGTCATAAACACTACATGAAACTTTTTTTAAAACCTCTTTTCTTTAATTTTAAAAACTACACAAGTTTATTACAAAATATTCAGAGACAAAAGCTCTAAAATAGTGTTAAAGTGTCCAGATTGGTGCTAATCTACTCTTTGCTATTCATCCATGAGGAATACAGAAATTGAGAGCATTCAGTTATTATTACAGTAACTTGACATTGCCATGCAATTTTCATTGTAATTTACAAAAGTTATAGGTCCACAAAGGATTGGAAATTAAAAATAAAAGCACTATTCTTCATTGCAGGTCATCTGAAAATGACAGATAACTGTCATTTTCTGTCATAAAATGACAGAAACACAAGGAGAGACAAGTGCCTTACTATTTTATTCTGTGTATTAGATCAGTTTCTAAGTCTTGGCAATACTGACCTTTGGCCTTTGTTGTGGGAGCTGCCTGGGCACAGCAAAACGTTTAGCCTCCCGGGCTTCTCTGCTACACTAGGTCACAAGCATGCCACTCTTCCTTACAATGTAAACATTAAACCACAGCATAACCGCACCTTTATCAAAGCTGGTTACAGATAAATGAGGCATCTTTTCATGATTCTCAACACCTCCCACAGGGTGATAAACAAAGCAGTACCACCAGGATGGTACATTCCACTGGTGCAAAAGTGCCAGAGCTCTTAATCTACTTTTTCCCAACAGTTCCCAGATTTCTACATAATCAAAGTCTTTTACTGCGCTTAATTTTCTAATTTTTCTTCCCCTTTCCACTAGTGTTTAAAAATTCTTATAAAACTTACATGAGCCATTCTGATACAGCTTATTATTTTGATGTGTTTCAAAGTAACTGTCGATGCAGCATCTTTGATATGGGCTTTGTACAGTTTAGATTGTCCTCTCTAGCATCTAGGCAATTTCCTATCTTTGTACACTATCTATGAACCTCATATATTATTCATCTGTTTTTCTCATTCAACACATATTGCAAACAAAAAAAAGGCAATAATGTCCAGTTACCCAAATATCTTCCTCTTTTAAAATGTGTTGAGCAGACCGGCCAGAGTCGTGAGTATAGACTGATGTGAAAATCAACCTCTGAAGCCCTCAAAGGCTTAGAGAATTTGGCTCCAGGACCTTCAGGTCTCAAATCCATCAACTCCCATTTCCTGCCTTTGGAAAAGCGCCACACACACAGAGGGACACACACACACACGCCTAGACATCTAGCTTCGCAGTTTAAGCCTTGTGCAGTCACTCTCCTTGACCTCTTTACTACTCTCCTTACCCGGCGGCATCTAAAGCAGCCCTAAGGATCACCTGCAGTTTTGTCTGATCTTCCGTTAATTCTCTACAGATTTTTCTCAAATTTTTTGTGCTATAACTCTTTGATGTTTTTCTTCCTATCTCTGCTGACCACTAATTATTTCTATGACTTCCAGTATTTATCTTGCTGATTAGCAATTGTTTTGTACCTTAGCTTGAGGTTTCTTCTGGTTGCTGGATGATGCTGTTGAAGAGATGAGGCTTGAAAGGGCAGCAAAATTTCCTGAATCTTACTCAACCGTCACTCTGAACACATTTTGGTGTCTTGTGAGTTGTCTTACCCACAGGTATCACCAAATTGTTTCATCCATAGAAAAATTAGTCTTTGTATTTACAACTAATCCCTTCATGTATCACACAACCTTGTTGCAGCAATGGATCTTGCATAACTCAATGAAGCTGAGTCATGCCACACAGGGGCACAGACAGGTCATAGTGGAAAGTTCTCACAAAACGTGGTCTGCTGTACGCAGTTCAAGAAGCAACAGTATTGGACATGGAACTAGTCCAGTGGACTAGTTCAAAATTGGGAAAGGAGTACATCAAGGCTGTATATTGTCACCCTGCTTATTTAATTTATATGCAGATAACTTCATCTGCATGTCGGGCTGGATGACTCACAAGCTGGAATCAAGATTGCTGGGAGAAGTATCAATAACTTCAGATCTGCAGATGACACCATTAATGGCAGAAAACAAAGAGAAACTAAAGAGCCTCTTGATGAGGGTGAAAGAGGAGAGTGAAAAAGCTGTCCTGAAATTCAACATTTAAAAAAAAAACTAGTAAGATCATGGCATCTGGTCCCATCACTTCATGGAAGACAAAAGAAGAAAAAGTGGAAACAGAGACAGATTTTATTTTCTTGGGCTCCAAAATCACTGTGGACAGTGACTGCAGCCATTAAATTCAAAGATGTTTGCTCCTTGGAAGGAAAGCTATAACAAACCTAGCCAGTATATTAAAAAGCAGCGACATCTCTTTGACAATAAAGGTCCATACAGTCAAAGTTATGGTTTTTCCAGTAGTCACATATGGATGTTGGACCATAAAGAAGGCTGAGTGACAAAGAATAGATGCTTTCAAATTTTAGGGCTGGAGAAGACTCTTGAAAGTCCCTTGGACTGCAAGAAGATCAAACCAGTCAATCCTAAAGGATCATGAATATTCATTGGAAAGACTGATACTGAAGCTCCAATACTTTGGCCACCTGATGCAAAGAGCCTACTCATTGGAAAAGACCCTGATGCTGGGAAAGACTGAAGGCAGGAGAAGGGGGCGGCAGAGGATGAGATAGATGGTTAGATAGCATCACCAACTCAGTGGTCATGAATTTGAGCAAACTCTGGGAGATAATGGAGGCCAGAGGAGCCTGCTGACAATTTACAACTGAGTAGTAGGAAAAAGCCCTACTTTTCACCCTAAAAGTCATAATCAACTGTATTTCTAAGACTTTAACACATGTTAGCAAAAAGCCTCCCACTGAGTCACAGCTTTCCTTTCCTCAGAAAAGGAAAACTTAAATGTTTCTGCTTCAGAATTTCTGAAATGCTAGGAATTAAGTATATCTGAGCAATTTACTTGTCCTCTTCTTCTTTGGAATGCACAATCCCAAAAAGACTTCTCACAAGTGGAAACTTAGTACATGAGTGCATTCTATAATCTTGTATTTTTATCACTCATCACAGAAGTCATTTTGTAGGTCATTTGAAACACTATTTCTTAGTCCTTCTGAAAAACTGTTATTCTGAAGTACAAGTAAAATTTCAAAAACATCTCTCTGCCTTTAGAATCATCTGGGAACCATCTCTGGCTCTAACTTTACCATTCTCTGTAGCTGACAACATGGGAAACATGTGCACATAACCCAGCTTAACAGGAAAACCTGAATGAGAGAAACAAACAACATGTGTGCCATGTCCTTTATTTATTTCTTTCTTCTGCGACAGTTTTATAACTTAAGTATTGTTCTTTCCTGTTAACACATTGTTGACCAGGGGATTTTTGTAGAAACTAACACCGGTGGCCAACGATTTATGTAGTTGAGTACTGAAACACTCTGGTCAATAACATCTGGGTAACAGAAGATGTATTAATACATCTCTGGTCAATAAGTTGTTAAACATGAGGAAATTGATACCCAGAGTTTACATAAATCACCTATAATCACATTCCTAGAAAACGGCTGACAGGGACTTAAACCCACTCACTGGTTTGTTTACAAACACTCTCCACCATACAGTTGCCAACAAACTCATCCATTCTCAATTAACTGCCTGGCTCAGTTTCTCCAGGTGTCAGTGGTAACCCAGATGAGAAATCAGAAGTTATTTCAGGCGTTCCGTCTCCTCCCATTACCAGCTGTACCCCTGGCACTCAGTCATCAAGAATTGCCAGCCCCCGCCTACAACTGTCTCTCCATTCATCCAGTTACACACATGCTGACTGCAACAACTTCAGACGTGAAACCCATGCCTTCTTACATCATCATTCTACACGAATCTCTCATTATGCTCTGAGTCTAGAAACTACAAGTGCTTTCTGTTGCATATCACGTCAAATACATGTCATCTTATCAAACCTTTCTTCTCAAAACCACATCAGGTCCCTGCTATCTCCTCTCATATAAATATGCAAGCATTTAAACATCATCCTCGAATTGTCCTCCAGATATTATGCTATGGCTATTTTCTGTATCTGTGTCTTTCTCCGAGACATATTTTCTTTGAAGAAAGAAACCACTTTCCATTCTTAGCCCTTCCCAATCATACCCAGTGCAGTTCATAACCAGTAACTGTGTGCAGTTTGCAAAGGAAATTAGTGGGAAATAAAATGTTTTTTTAAAGAATGAATGAAGCAAATTTTCCAGGGAGCCCATGTGGAATGTTAGTAAAACTATTACAGATTCTTGAAAGGTGGATACTGAGGACAGTGGATTTTTATCAAGAAGTTAGTGAACTGAAAAAAATGGTTCTAACCCATGGTATATTGTGCATGCAAATTAGCATATACTTCATTCTATAATTTCACGAGCTTTATGACTCTTAGTTGGGGAACAGGATAAGCATAATCTGAAGCAGAAATTTAAAATTTAAACCAAATTATTATTTTCACCTGTGTGCAGTGACAAATATTGCTATTTAAAAACAAACTGCAAATGAAATTCTCATTTTAGCATTCACCGTATAAAATATTATAAAATAACTACCCTGAGGTAGTTGCAAGGGATATCAAGACAACACCCTCCCTTATCTCTAAGGTTAAAGGATTTCCTAAAGCATCAAAACAAACAGAAAACTGGGGTCTCCTCTGTTCTCTAGCATATCTGTAGTGCAGAAAGGCTAAGGGCTCAGGAGGTCTGGGGCTTTTCTGTTAACAAGCAAGCTAGTAAATGGACTTGGAAGGGGAAGAAAACGTGGCTCCCCGCCACCAAGATCAAAGGAGTTTGAACTGTAAGACTATGAGAACAGGGAACTAATATTACTACTTAAGACAAACTAGAACAGATAGTTTTTCACACAATCTCCACCTATATGAGTTCAACTTCTAACTTCTTTTTATAGACAAACACTTTTTTAAGATAGAAAACATAAGCCACGGTAAAGACTGTAACATACATGAACAGTATGCCAAGTTTCTTCTATGAGTTTGGTAAACATTCATAGTGATAACTGTGATGCAAAAGGATTTCCTTCCTCACAACACCTTGATCTCAGCATCTGTGGTTTCACTGGGTTGAAAACAGAAGTGAATCCTCATTGTAAGGCCAACTCCCTGTTCCCAATAACGGGGTTTGAACAGCTGGGTGGCTCCCCAGGCGGGAGGTCCCTGCGGCGGATGGGCTCTGGAGAACTCTGCCTCGGGGTTCACTCAGGGCAGAATCCTCCGGCATTGGCCTTGAGCTCTTAAGAGCTGTTTGACCTCCTGGGGTAGGGAAATCGAGCCGAGAAGGTGTCACAGAGGAAGGAGACAGCCCCCACATAGGTCACAATCGTGCCGCTGTGCACACCGCACCCCTCGGAGCAGCTGGCTCAGGACAAGGGCTCCATGTGTTGTTCCTCCGCTTCACCTGTAAAGTCATCAAGGTGACCTGTATGAAGAGCTTCCCTGGTGGCTCAGCTGGTAAAGAAGCCACCAACGGATGAGGGAGACCCGGGTTCGATCCCTGGGTCGGGAAGATCCGCTGGAGAAGGGAACGGCTCCCCACTCCAGTATTCTGGCCTGGAGGATTCCATGGACTGGATAGTCCCGTGGGGTAGCAAGGAGTCGGACACGACTGACCGCCTTTCACTGAGCATTGAAACTGCCATGGCTTAAAACACTGCACTCGCAACTAACGTCTCCAAAATCAGGTCACGTGAAATCTAGAGCCTTGAAGCTGAGAGGGAATCTCCTTTTCAGACTTCATGCCAACACACTGCGCACCAGGGGTCGGGGCGGGCGGAGCCTTCACAGGCGCCTCTCTGCCCCCCACCTCAGGTGCCCTCTGCCCCCCACCTCAGGTCCCGTCTCCCGCCCCCACCTCAGGTCCCGTCTCCCGCCCCCACCTCAGGTCCCTCTGGGCACCACGTGGTGGGAGCTAAGAGACGAGGGAAGTCGTCCAAACTCCACTTCCCGACGCCCCCAAGCCGCGAGGTCCCTCGAAGGTCTGGGGGTGAACAAAGCGCCCCCAACCAGGGCTGCCCTCGCGGACACGACGGCGGCGTGAGGATGCCCGCAAGACGCCGACCGGAGAACGGCGCGCCCCTGACGAACTTCTCAGCCGCCTGTGGCAGCTGAAGGCGCCCGGCGGGGAAAACGCACGCGGGGGGCGTGAGACGCTTGTGGCCGCTTCTGTCCGGACTCGGAAGACGGTTCAACAGCCGGAGCCCCGGGCGCGTCTCCCCGTCCCCGCCCCGCGCGACGCCAGGGCTCAGGTCAGGACACCGCCTCCCCTCGGGCGGGGCTGGGCGGGCCGGGTCTCCATCCTGGGGGCCCGGGACCGGCGACCCTTCCCCCGCCCCCGGCACCACCGGCCGGGCGCCCCCCAAGCCCTGGCCGAGCGGGGGCCGCGCCCTGCCTGCTGTCCGCGTCCCCCCGCGGCCCGCACCTGAGGATGTTGTCCGCGTAAGTAAGCAGCAACCTGGAAGCCTCCAGGAACGTCTCCGGGGTGTTCTGGCAGAGCTCAGCCACGGCCGGGGACGCGGAGCCGGCGGAGCCGCCCAGCGCCGCCGCCGCCGCCGCCGCCATGCTCGAGCGCGGCTGAGCCCCGCCCCGTGCCGTCCGCTCCCGCCCCGCGCCGCGCGCGCTCTGAGCAGGCGCCCCGGCGCACGGCGCCCGCGGCCGGCCCGGAGGGCGGGGGAGGGGAGGGGCGGGGGGAGAAGGGCGGGGGAGAGGCGGGGAGAGAAGGGCGGGGGAGGGGAGGGGCGGGGGGAGAAGGGCGGGGGAGGGGCGGGGCTGGTCTTCAGGGGCGGGGCTGGTCTTCAGGTACGGGTCGTCTAGGCGGGGCTGGGGCCTTGTCCCCGCCTGCTGGGGTCTGTTTGGGAGCTTCGAGGTTTTGGGCCGAGAGAAACCTGGTGGTCAGGGCCCAAGGATCTTCGACCAGACGGGGATGGGGTCTTGATCGTCCAGAACAAGGGGCTTTGCCCAGGGGTGTTGGGCGTCCCCAGTGGCTCAGCTGTAAAGAATCCGCCTGCCATGCAGGAGAGGCGACTTCAATCCCTGGTCGGGAAGATCCCCTGGAGGAGGAAATGGCACCCCACTCCAGTATTCTTGCCTGGAGAACCCCATGGACAGAGGAGTCTGGCGGGCTACAGTCTATGGGGTCCTGCAGTCTATGGGGTTCTACAGTCTATGGGGCCGCAAAGAGTCGGACACGACTGAGTGACTTCGCAGCAACAGTAGCAGTCTGGTAGTGGTAGCTTCCAGTAAACGATGTCAGGTGTGTGATCTCTGAAGATTTAGCTTCGGGACCAGGGACCAGGTTTGATCACTCAAGAGCTTCTGTGTAACAGTTTCATTAAAGTATGAAAAGGGACAGAGAAGGTTTCTTATCAACCTGCCTAGGAATTGACTCAGTAGTCTGGGCCAGGGGTGGGGTGGAAGGGCTGGTACAGGGGGCCGTGGGCTTTGGCCAGGGCTAGTGGGTGCTGGCTGGTACATTGCGGAAACCTGGGTTCCTCTGTGTCCCAAGGCCAACCTCAATAGATCCAGCCAAGACAGTGGGGAAACTCCTTGTACTCCAACTGCCAGCTTTTTCCCAAATGAAAATATCTTACAGCTTCCTCCTCGCAGGTTGTCAGGCTTTCCTAAATAAATGGGGATGAAAGACCCCAGGAGGAAGGAGCAAGCAGTTTTCAAAACCAAAGGCCTGGCTATGAACTCTGCTGGGATTCCCCTCTATGGATTCCTTTTAGAACTAGATAAATGACTGAAAATCTCTTGCATCATTCCCAGCCCAGATAGTATGATGTTTCTGTAAAGAAGTGTTTTGAAACTGCAGGTTGCAGGTGGTGGACTCTATTGACCAAAATAAAACACAGACCCAATAGTGACAGAATAGGATAGAGGGGAAAGGAGAGACAGCAAGTTATGCATCCCATATAGTAAGGGTGTGTATCAATTTGTGACTTTGTTGTGCAGGTAGAGGCCATGATGAGTGTCCTCTATTCCTCTTAAAAGATGCGTCCTAACCTTTTTAATCCATGCTCTGCCTCTCCATGCCTTTGAAAATGTGCTTTACCAATGCCTCCTTTCTTTGCAGAAATTCCTTTCCAAATCTCAACAAACATTGTTTCTTGATGATAGATTTTAAAGGTAAGTTTTTGTCTAAGTTTCTTTAGATATTCTTGATGCTTTATCTTCGGTTTGCTTTTCAAGCTCGAAATTTTCTTCCAGGACTCTGAGCAAGTCCCTGAGCTATACTACCCACTTCAGTTATCGTTCAATTGCCAGATGCATGTGAGATTTTGATAAATATGTAATATTTATATAGTAATAAATATAATATTCTTGGACCAGGTTCCAAGAATGGTGTGTTTAACTGATAATTTGTTGTTAGCTGCTGTAACTAAAGATTCCCATGATTTAACATAAGAAATGTCTTTCTTGTGCACACAGCAGTTTAACCTTGCAGTTCTCATTTGTCAGTTCCTCCGTGTAGTGATTCAGGGCCCCAGGCGCCTCTCATCCCCCAGCATAGAGACCAACAAGCATTTTTTATAAAGGGCCATATGGATGCATGCTCCCTTGTTCAGTTGTGTCCGACTCTTTGCGACCCCATGAACTGAACCCTGCCAGGCTCCTCTGTCCATGGGATTTTCCAGGCAAGAATACTGGAGTGGGGTGCCATTTAGTAAATGTTTAAGGCTTTGTGGCCATAGGGTCTCTGTTTCAACTGTTTAACTCTCTGCCTCTGCAGCAGACAGTAGAGTTTGCTCTTAACACCCCTAACAGGGGGCGTTGGGGTGAACAGCATGCAGTGTTATGCTCCCTGGCAGTCAAATTCTGTGCATAACGTCCTCTGTATATATGTGAGGTTCCACTGTAGCTCGTAGATCGTATTGAGTGGTTTTGAATCTGAGGATTTAACCAAGAGCAGACCATGTAGCACTGTAGCATTTAATACTGAAAAAAATCCATGCATTAAGTGAACCCAGGCAGTTCAAACCCATGTTGTTCAAGGGTCAACTGTACTTTAGAAGGAATGGGTATGGTAAGGTTCCAAAGAAACTATTTACAAAAACAAGCAGCCTTCTGGATTTAGCTTGTGGTTTGTTAACTACTGCTATATGGCCTCAGAGACTTCTGCATTTACTTAGTGGCTGGGCACAAAGAAGGCATATCTGCTTCACGGGCCCAGAAATGACAAACAGCGTTTTCTTTACTGTATTGCTGGTGAAAAGGAAGCCCCAACTAGGTAAAAGTCGGCAGGGGTTGGGGAGGGTGGGAGGCTGGGAAATGTAGTCCTTAGCTGGACAGGGAGCACTCACAACTCTCAAGCAGGGAGGATGGGGGTGGGGGTTGGGGTTGTGATTAGCTGTCTCCATCACAAACTGTATTCCCCTGGAGTTTCTTTTTCCATCAACTTATTTATTCTATAATAATCACATAAGGTTACCTATACTATCTAATAGTTAGAATTTTTTTTAAAGATCTAGAACACCTTTTTTTTTTCCCCCAAATAAAATCTTAAGAGAAAACCTAGTATATATAAAACACCAAAGTGGAGGCATTCTAGGATTGAAGCAGGAATGCATATGTGGTGTGAGGAGGAACAGAGTATTATCACCTCAGCTTTTCCCTTGACAGGTGTTGGCCTTCTGAGTGCTTCTGTGGGAAACATGCAATCACAGTGTGAAAACCAGTGCTACAAAATTAATGCTATTATTATATCATACAGTCCATAAAGTCATAAAAATTGTCATTTCAAGGGTAATTCACTGAGTTATTGTTTATTTTAATTCATCTGAAATTTTAATCCTTCCCAATTACTCTCTACTTTGAGTAACTAAAATCTCTCTAGGATACCATTTATGGAGCTATTAAGGAATCTATTATAATAAGGGATTTGACTCTTTCTTTTCCTTGTCTGCTTCTTCTACTTCCGTAAGTTGAAAATATTTTGATTTTTCAGTTTCCTGTAGAAAAATCGAAGATATTAAGCTACTCTTAATCTCTTTATACCCACCACTGCTTCAAACACATAAAAGGATATTCTAGTTTAAAGTAGGTTTGAACTTTCTGTTCTTTCACTTGATTTTTTTTTTTTTTTTTTTGCTTCAGAATAATGAATTTCCTTTTAGGATTCCAGCTTTATTAAGAACACCATCTTTAGGTGACATATGACATATGGTGGCACCATTCTTAGATGAAATAAAGATACGACTCACTAAAATTTCCCTGGGACAGGTTTTGTCATAAAAAATGAAAAGGTTGACCTAAATGAAGACTACTGGCAAGGAGAGGGGTTGAAGCCTTTCAGGAGTATGTGATGATTCACTATTGTATGATCGTATTACGTATGTAACTGATTACTATTTATTGAGCACACACTCTGCAAAGCATCCTGAGATGAATGGCATTAAGAAACATTTAATCTAGTAGGAAGGACTACGAAAAGAGTCACTGTGAAATAACCATTTGGTAAGAAATGTGCTAAGTGGTGTATGCATACGCGTATGTGTTTATTCATTCATTCTGTAATTCATTCACTCACCAAATAGTTATGCAGTGGCTACTAAAGGTGCTGTGCTGCACCCAAGCAGTGGCGATGAGCACGGGCCCGCTGTCTTCACAGGAGTCCCTGTGAGTCCGCTCACTGGTTGGACCAGCAGCAGCATCACCAGGGAATTCGTCAGGATGTTCTCAAGCCCCATCTTTTTTTTTCATAATTTTACTTATTTTTGGCTATGCTGGGTCTTCACTGCTGCGCAGGCTTCTCTCTAGTTGTGGCAAGTGGGGGCTCCTCTCTCACTGCGTCGTGCAGGCTTCTCCTCGCAGGGGCTTTTCTTGTTGCAGAGCACGGCTCGAGGGTACTCGGGTCTCAGCAGTTGCGGCTCATGGGGCCTGGAGCACAAGCTCAGTAGCTGTGGCACACAGGCTGGGTTGCTCGGGGGCACACGGGATCTTCCCGGCACACGGGATCTGTCTCCTGCATTGGCAGTCGGATTCTTTACCACTGAGCCACCTGGGAAGCCCCCAAGCCCCATCTTTACAGGTGAGACCCAGCAACCTGCGCAGTAAGCCTTTCAGGTGCCCAGTAAAGTTTGAGAAGTATTCCAAACTAGAGGAAGGAAAATTCCACTGTCACTGAAGTTTCATGGAAGAGAATGAATTTGAACAGAACCCTTAAATTTGTAGGTTAATGGGGTGGGGAAGGGGCGAACATCCCTGCTGTGGAAGATCACCCCCCCCAACCCCGAGGGCCCCGACCCCCCCCCCCCCACTTAAGGACAGCATCCTAGCGATCTCTCCTCCTTTCCATTGCCCTAGTTCAGGCCCCACCAGTTTGCACTCTCTTCCCCACTGCCCTTCCCACACCCTCTAGCCCCCTGCACATACTGCAATGATGCTCTTTCTAAACCACCCCTCTGATCATGTTATTTTTCTGCTGAGAAGTCTTCTGTGGCTACCCCTTGCCCACATGTAACCGAGCAAGACCCCTATAAAACCTTCCCAGAATAGACCTCCCCCACCCATGTCCTCCACCTGCCTTTTGTCTGTAGAAAGACTTTAGTCAAAGGGAAACAGTCAAGACAAAACAATACTTTTGCCATTAAACAAAGTCAAGGACCTTTCATCCCTTTCTCAAGGACTATAGACAATATTCTGAGCCTTGGCCTGTGAGCTGTTTTGCAGATTCTGAAACCCCCATCAGGTGAAGTTAATTGCATGCTGCCCACAAGCAGGTAGACCACAGACCAGTTGGAACCAGAAGGTTGATGATGCTGACTCTGGATTACCTCACCACCAACCAATCAGAAGGACGTCCACAGCTGACCACGCCCTGCTCCTTGAACACCATGATTCCTCACTGCCCCGTCTAGGACAGGACACAGTCTTGAGGGCATTTGCCCGCTATGACCCCCTTTGCCTGGCAGAGCAATAAAGCTATTTTTGTTTTTACCCAGAATCTTGCCCCTGAGATTTAATCCAGCACTAGTGTACAGAGACCAAATTTCAGCAATTTAGCACACTCTCTACAGTCAAGTGATGTCACAAATTAGGCAAGAGATTTGAACATAAGTGGCTTTGTTCAAGACAAAAAGGAGTAGCAGGGATCCTGGGGTAGGGAATGAGAGAGTGTACCATTTCCTTCCTAGAGGAATTTAGATTCAATAAAAGAAGGTTGCAGTCCATAGGTTGCAACTGGGGCTGCCCACATACCATCTCTGACCTACAGGAGTAATCCAAAGTCTTCTGCACAAAACCCAAGACTTGTTCCCATCAGCCCATTCTTCACTCTCAGACATTCCCTGTTGCTTTGTCCCACACCTCAAATCCAGTGTTGGCCACACTGAACTACTACCAGCAGGATGTAGAAGATGCCAGGTCTCAGAAGTTTGTTCTGTTCTGCCTGGCAGGATGTCCTTTCCCACCAAGATTACTAGACATTTACTCACCTTCATGATGCAAGTTCAAAGGTCAACTTTTTGGAAGACTTTCCTGACTTTGGAAGGTAGTATTGACCCATAGTATTATATTGTCTCTTTCATATTATTATAATTGTTATATTCTTCTATTACAGCACCTGTTTCAGTACTTTGCATGTATTTGTCTTCACAGCTATTTCCTTCTACTAGACAATGAACTTCTTGAAAGCAAGAACCATACCCTATTCATTTTCATATGCCAGTTTCTGGCTCAGGTTAGGCAGAAATGTTGAAAAGAAAGTACAAGCAAAGATACAGAGATGAAAAAAGAGAAGCTGAAGTCCATCCAGAGGTGATAAGCTCAGTTTTGCTGGGTGTTGGTCTGCACCCCATAGGCCTGCAAACCCTGTACTTGCTCAGCTTCAAGACTGAAAAAAGGGCTCAGGATGAGTGAC
Organism: Cervus canadensis; assembly: GCF_019320065.1. Classification (NCBI taxonomy): domain Eukaryota; kingdom Metazoa; phylum Chordata; class Mammalia; order Artiodactyla; family Cervidae; genus Cervus; species Cervus canadensis. Next base: position 37,654,350 of record NC_057416.1, on the reverse strand, counting down.
AGAGACATCGATGGTTTAATGGACGGAAGGATCTTACACGTGTGCCACAGATGGTGGGCAGGTGGGCAGGTCATGGCGGGGGTCTTTGCTTCCAGTGGGAGGGGACCCAGGTTGATATTCGGCTAGCTCATAGGTTACCAGGAGAAGTAAGCAGAGGGGCATATCTCATGGCCCCTTTGATAAACTGTCACGTTGGGTGGAGGGGGGGGTGGTGGTTCTGATCTAAAGATTAGAACAATCACTAGCTGGGGCTGGCGCAAGTGTGTAGGAAGGTCAGTCATGTGAACAGATATAGGTGAAACAGACTCTAGTTGAGCAGAGCAAGAGAACAGTCATCTTGGGTGGGAATCTATTTTGACAGAGAATGGGAACTATACCTCGGAATACAGTTTTGAACCAAATCACAAAAATTTAAGTAAACCTATAGCTGAACAAGAGACTATGGTAAGTGGGGCCATTTTGAAGGTTTTTGGATAAAATACCAATGTATTTTGGCAAGGAATATGGTACTAAAGGGCTTCCCTGGTGGCTCAAATGGTAAAGAATCCACCTGCAATGCCGGAGACCTGGGGTTTGATCCCTGGGTTGGGAAGATCCCATGGAGTAGGGAATGGCAACCCACTCCAGTATTCCTGCCTGGAGAATCCCATGGACAGAGGAGCCTGGCGGGCTGCAGTCCCCGGGGTCACAGAGTCAGACGTGACTAAGTGACTGAGCACATGCACACACACGGCACTAAATCATACACAGCTATTAGAACATCGTAAAATTCCTCACCCCTTTCCAGACCAAAGATCAGAGGGAGAAATGAAAATGAAGTGACTTATCAGTGGCTTTACTTTTCTACAATATTTTAATCAACTTGTCACTTCTTATCCAAGATAATTTTGTGATGTACAAAAGAAAAAACAGCGTGTTAAAACTGTTAACGTTGCATATGAGTTTGGCTTCATGAAATTTATTTTAGGTCTTTTCACACTGTGACTTGAAAACACTATATCAGTGAAGAGAGGAGACAGCAAATTTGGGTACTTCTCACTCGTTAAGTTTTAGTTGTATTTTATAACTACGTTTGCTTTAATTTCTCTTAAAGTAACTCTACTATCATTGAAAGAAGGTCGCACTAAGAAGTAATGGACCAGGCCTTGGATCAAGGATGACTCAAGCTCATATTAGGGAACAATTTTAGAAAAAGTGTATTTCCAGACACATTTAAATCCATTACTAACCAGGAAAAGCTAAGTTTCTCCCAAAGCCTCTAGAGCTGGGAAAGACGGCAAAGCACTCTACTTGGAAAATAATGCTTCAAGAGACATTGCCCAGAAAGAGACAAATACGCTGACAAGTTCAGATGCAGAGTATATAGTCAACCCTTTATATAAAGGAGAGAAAAGGACAGGGAATTCAGTTGCAGCCCAGTGGTTAGGGCCCCATGCTTTCATTGCTAAGGGATGAGGGTGCAGATTCAATCCCTAGTCAGAGAACTAAGATCATGCAAGCTGCCCAGCAGGACCAAAAACTAAAAAAGGAAAAAGGAAACCAAACTCATCTGGGACAGCACATGAGCTGTTAATTGTTCAGTCCCTAAGTCAGGTCTGTCCCTAAGTCAGGTCTGACTCTGCAACCCCATGGACCGCAACATGCCAGGCTCCTCTGTCCTTCACTATCTCCCAGAGTTTGCGCAAATGCATGTCCAAATGCATGTCCATTGAGTCGATGATTCCATCCAACCATCTCATCCCGTCTCCCCGCTTCTGCCTTCAATCTTTCCCAGCATCAGGGTCTTTTCCAATGAGTTCGCTCTTCCAATAAATATTACCTTGCTGACTTCTTGCATTTTAAACAATACGCTCATGTTACTTTTCCCTTGATAAATTCAGTCAGCTCTGAGCAAATAAGTTGCTGAATTTTTCGAAGACTTGGAAATAAATGTCTACATTTTTCTTTGTTCTATTCCTGTCTTCATTCTTGTCAGACACTGGGTGTGATATTTTGAGCACCACCCAAGATATGAAAATAAATTTTAAAAGTAAACATAAGTTTATTATTAGAAAGGCTTATTTGTATACTGTAGACAAGACAGGAAACAAAACTAAGCGAAAATAAGGGTGGGAGGAAATTCCCTGGAGGTCCAGTGGGGCTCAGTGCTTCCACTGCGAGTGGTCCTGGGTTCCACCCCTGGAGGGGGAACTAAGATCCCTCAAGTCTCTGCACTGCTGCGGAAAAAAAGGTGTGTGTGGGAGGGACATCACTATTATTGTACATACTTTGCAGACAACACCCCCCCCCCAAAAAAAAATCCCCTTTAAAAAGTAAAAACACAAGCTACGACTTGGATCTTCTAATAAAGTATCAATGGCTTTCCACATTAATAAATGCTTTTCACATTAATAAATAACTCCACGTTTAGCGACTCCATGGACTGTAGCCGTCCAGGCTCCTCGGCAAGAACACTGGAGTGGGTTGCCATTTCCTTCTCCAGGGATGGAACCCGTGTCTCCTGCACCGGCAAGCCATTCTTTACCACCGAGCCAACCGGGAAGCCCTACATTAATAGTCACACACAGAATTATTTTAAGTGGCTGCAGAGCATTTAGATATACCACAAAGCAGTCCATGGGGTCGCAAAGAGTCGGACAGGATGTAGCGACTGAACAACAACAAAACTCAACAGTCGACTTCCTGCTGCTGGGCATTTTATTTCGGCCTACTCTGCTACTACAAACAGGTGTGGGCGACCCAGACATCACTGGAAGGACTCAGGAACGTCTTTAACTCTTCCCTAGGAGTCCAGCAGAATCTGACGGTGCCCCTTTTCCCCACAACAGGAGACTATTTGGGCATTATTAGAAAAAAATAAAAAATCCCCTCTTGACGGGCAAAATGCTCTCTCCTTGCATTTCGTGTGCGTTCCAGCTTATCTTGGAGCGGCCGACGTGGCCACAGGCCCCGAGCCGGGATCCGCCTCCAGGAAGGTCTGACCTCCGCCAAGGGGACGCGGGGGAAGGGCGCTCGGGCCGGCGGGCGCGCGCACCGGGGGCGTGCACGCACACGCACGCGCTCTCGCGTTCGTGCGTGCGCGCCCTCGCGGACGTGCCTGTGCGCGTGCGCATCGCCCGTCGGGCGCCGGGAACCGCGGCTGCGCGGGCTGCACCAGGTGCAGGTAGTGGCCGCTCGCCCCTCTTTGGCTTTCGCGCTCCGGCGCCCCATCGGGTTGGGGGCGGGTGCGGAGAGCAGCGTGGAGGACCAGGGCCTACTGTCTGTTCCTCTCTCCACGCTCTCCTCGGGTGTCTGAGGCGGTGCTGGGAGTTGGCCACCGTCCCTTGTCCCCGGCCTCCCCTCGCCCTTGGCCTTCGCGGTCGCAGAAATCCTGATTCCCTGCTGAGGATCCAAAAAGTCCTCTCACCCCTACCTCGAACACTACGGCCCGAAATGTGTTTTACGCCGCTAACACCAGGAGCATTAAATGTAATACGGTCTTGGTCATCCTGCAAAAGGATGCTTTCCGCAGCCTGTATCAGGCCAGGAATGCCCGTGTGTTTTCCATAGTCAAGTTCTGTTTATGTGATTCGAATGAATCGTCGTTTCACTCTGTCTTCTAATATCTTAGGGTAATTGGAGTCTGAAAAGGGATGCGTCCAAACAGGTGGTTCGATGATAAGTATAAATTAAAATGACATAACGTTATTTTCCCTGCGTTCCCTTAACAGCTCACAACCGAGCGCCTGAAAACCACACCCTGGATGTTGTTTCCTAGACCTTTTAAGGTGTTTTAAACCACAGTGACCATACCTGCTGGGCTTGTTGTGGTCTGTTACAGGAAAGGTGCTGACCCTCTGAATCTCAACCATGCTGTCAGACGGCTTGCAAAGTTTCCTAAGGATTACCAAATGTCATCTGATACGTGCAGGATCATGCCAGCGATTAATAAACGAAAGGCGGTTCTTGGCAACCGCGCCAGCACCCGGATTGCGTCGGCGAGTCGTCGTCACCGGCATCGGTTTAGTGACCCCTCTTGGCGTTGGAACTCAGCTGGTGTGGGACCGCCTTGTCCGGGGAGAGAGTGGAATAGTCTCCCTGATTGGCGAGGAGTACCAGAGCATTCCGTGCAGCGTTGCCGCTTATGTGCCAAGAGGTTGTGATGAAGGGCAGTTCAACGAGCAAAACTTTGTGCCCAAGTCAGATACCAAGGCCATGTCGCCTCCCACGGTGATGGCCATCGCGGCCGCTGAGTTAGCCTTAAAAGATGCGGGCTGGCACCCTCAATCAGAAGCTGATCAGGCGGCTACAGGTGTCGCAATCGGCATGGGAATGGTTCCTCTGGAGGTGATTTCCGAAACCGCTTTGACGTTTCAGACCAAAGGTTACAGTAAAGTCAGCCCATTCTTCGTCCCTAAGATTCTGGTCAACATGGCAGCAGGCCAGGTCAGCATCCGCCATAAGCTCAAGGGCCCCAACCACGCGGTCTCCACGGCCTGCACCACCGGGGCTCACGCGGTGGGAGACTCGTTCAGGTTCGTAGCCCACGGAGATGCGGACGTGATGGTGGCCGGGGGAGCAGATGCTTGCATCAGCCCCCTGTCCCTCGCTGGGTTCGCCAGAGCTCGCGCTCTGAGCACAAACGCGGATCCGAAGTCCGCCTGTCGGCCGTTTCACCCCCAGAGGGACGGGTTTGTAATGGGAGAAGGCGCGGCCGTGCTGGTCCTGGAGGAACACGGGCATGCGCTCCGCAGAGGGGCCCGGGTCTACGCCGAGATCGTGGGCTACGGACTCTCCGGGGATGCCGGCCACATAACCGCCCCCGACCCTGGAGGAGAGGGTGCCTTCAGGTAAAGACTGCTCGTTTGTTCCCATTTCTTCAGATAAGACCGTTGGAGTCTCAACTTAGTGGAAATGGTCGTATCCGGCCTTGGTGTGCTGTCTCTGTTTTAGACTGAACAGTGTTTTCTTTGCCTTACCGTGTTTGAAAACGTTTGAATATCCTTTTGAGTTTTATTGAGTAGTTGCTGGTACTGGAAATGTCAAGCGTAGCAGCCAGCTGGATCAGGAGACGGTCGTATTTCGCTGAAACCCTTCATCACACTTCCGGTTATACTCTGAGCTACCTTTTAAGGAAATCGAGGCAGCCCGGAACTGAATAAGGAGGTGCTAATATCCATGAGATTTTCAGAGGTTTTCCCAGAGAAATGTTTTATTTATTTATTTATTTTGAAATATTTTACTTTTAAATTTGTCTGTTTGGAGGTTTGGCTTTGTACTTCTTCATTCACTTAGAATTCTTATGGCCTGAATAAGAAGGTTTTGAAAGATATTTGAAGCATTAAAGTGATGGCACGGACTTTTTTTAGATTATTGGCAAATATGCAAAGCTTTACATTTAAATGTGAAAGAAAAAATTAAAACATAGTTATAAATCTTTTCTCCTTATTTTAACTCTGTATGCATTCTCCACTGATAAGAAATTCCCCAAAGAAAAATTATTCTGGGGTTGAGTCTACCTTACTTTTTCCTCTAGGAAATAAGGTCAGTTCAAATAAAATGGAAATATGTTTTATTAGAGATTATAAAATCCATAGGTTTATATGTTTATGTCACAGTGATGAATCAGTCCAGGGTACTGGGGGTGCCTTGGTATTCCCATGCAGAGGGCATTCTAGTGCACGTGGTAATCCAAGATGCTGTTCTGTTATGGGAACATAACGGGTTCTTTTTATCCAGTGTACCTGGATATTTCTGTAGCCATTATCTGTAGTCATACGGACAATGAGTGCGTGTTCAGTCACTCAGTCATGTTTGACTCTTTGTGACCCCATGGACTGTAGCCTGCCAGGCTCCTCTGTCCATGGGGATTCTCCAGGTAAGAATACTGGAGTGGGTTGCCATTCCCTTCTCCAGGGGATCTTCCCGACCCAGGGATTGAACCCATGTCTCCTGCGTTGGCAGGTGGGTTCTCTACCACTGAACCACTGGAGAAGCCCACAGATGCTGAATACCTTGTTAAAATGAAATGTCGTTCTGATGAGTCCAACTGCTTTTTTCTTATTTATTAGATGCATGGCCGCTGCTGTAAAAGATGCAGGCATCCAACCTGAGGAGGTAACCTACATCAACGCACACGCTACTTCCACGCCTCTGGGAGACGCTGCTGAAAACAAAGCTATCAAACAGCTTTTCAAAGACCACGCGCGCGCCCTTGCCGTCTCCTCCACCAAGGGGGCCACGGGGCACCTCCTGGGGGCTGCCGGGGCGGCCGAGGCCGCCTTTACCGCCCTGGCTTGTCATCATCGGAAACTGCCGCCTACTCTAAACCTGGACTGCACAGAGCCGCAGTTTGATCTCAATTACGTGCCACTCAAGGCACAGGAATGGAAAGCTGAGAAAAGACGAATTGCGCTCACTAATTCCTTTGGTTTCGGCGGTACTAATGCAACACTTTGTATTGCTGGCATGTAGGACAAATCACTTGTAATTAAATATTGATGTTTTTAACTGTTATAAACTGCATTGAGAAATAATACATTTATATAAATGCATATTTTTATATAACAATACCCAGGCACTGTTTATTCTTGTCCGGGTTTCTCAGCCTTGGCACCATGGATGTTTTGCGCAGGGTGCTTCTTTGTTGAGGAAAGAGGAGGCTGTCCTGTACATCCTACGATGCTTCACAGCATCCGAGTTCCCGCCCACTAGATTCCAGTGCCCCCTCCTTCCCCAGCGGTGACGACCAAAAATGTCTCTCAGTGCTGCCACCGGTTTCCTGGGAGGCTGGGGGCACAGACGTGAGATGTTAACGGGCTGTGTGTGTTACCCTCCTGCTGACCTTTGCCGTAGCACTTTATCTCCATAGCCTGAGTCTCCAGCCATGTTCTTTCATTGACCCTCAGTCATAATTCTCACTGGCACACAGTTCGCTCAGTTGAAGTTTATTAGGAGCCAGCTGTGGATGTGGTTTTGTGTACTGGCCACCAGGGATGAAGTGGTTCCCTAAAAGCAGCTGAGGCCTTAAGGGTGAACAGGTCTTAGCCGGGATAGGGGGACATAAGGAAGAACATTCCAGCCAGGAGGCATAGTGTGGAAAGACTAGGAAATTTAGAAAGAGCATCAGCACGGAATGTCAATACATGTAGCCTGAGAAGCAGGCAGGAGGGAAAGCCAGAAGGTCTGGTGGAAATCAGGTCACAAAGAACCTTAACTTTTAAAAATAATTTTGTTCTTTCATATATATTATGAATTATATATTATCATATATATTTTGTTCTTCTTTCATATATGCTATATATATATAATTTATTTATTTATTTGGCTGCACTGGGTCTTTGTTACAGCATGTGAGATCTTAGCTGCAGCATGTGGGATCTAGTGCCCTGAGCAGGGATTGAACCTGGGCCCCTTGCATTGGGAGCACAGTGTCTTAGCCACTGGACCACCAGGGAAGTCCCAGAACCTCATAAGCCTTATTAAGGCACTGGGAATAGTTGGAAACCATTGCATGTTTGGGGTGTTACAATGGTTCTGTAACCTGTCAAGTTGGCCAGGCTGAACTATGAATACATTTCCCAGAATTCGCTCTCCCGTATGTTTGGTCAGGGTTGGCCCCAAGAGATTCTTGTAGGCGATTCACAGGGTGCAGGGGAAGCAGCAATCATTTTGTCGCTCACATGGGTTGTGGCTTTGCTGGCTGACAACCTTGAGCTGAGGCGGCGGCTGAGCCTGAAAATTGAGGCATAATTTATGTGCAGTAAATTGCACCCATTTCAAGTATACAGTCAAATAAGTTTGATAAAAATAGTTCCACTTGTGGAACTGCCACCTCAGTCAGAATATAGGGCGTTTCCAGGAATTCCCTGGTGGTCCAGTGGTTAGGACTCCATGCTTCAGCTGCACAGGGCGTGGGTTCCATCCCTAGTTGGGGAAACAGGATTCTGCAAGCCATGCAGTGCAGCCAAAAACAATAAAAATAAATAAATAAATAGAATCCTGAAGATGTAAGATAAAAGAACACAGAGCATTTCCATCACTGTGACAATCTCCCCGTGCCCCTTTGCAGTCAGTCTCCCTACCTCCAGAAGAGCTGTCTGTCACTGTAGATAAGATTTGCCTTTTCTAGAATTTTATATAAATGGAGTCCTATAGAATGAATGCTCCTTGGCCCCTGTGCTGCACCCCTTGTACCAGGGGTCTACTCCCAGCTGGTTCAGGGGGCAGCTCCTTCCGGCTCCTGCGGACCTCCCTTTCTGCAGGAAAATTCAGAAGAGGACAGTCAGTGGGGTCAGCAGCAGCCCCTGGCCCTGCGTCTGTTTCCAGGCGTGCCCTGGTCAGGAGCCACCCTCTCCCTAAGCCACTGTTCTTTCTAAATTCCCTTCTCCCTCAGCCATTATGTTGGCAGGACTTGGCAGCTTGCCTGGTGACTCAAATCTTTACTCCTGGAAGCCAGCCCTTGGCAGTCCCACCACACACCCTTCTCAGACAGCAGTTGCTGCGGGGTCAGAGAGCCCTGGCATCAGGAGGCACCCAGGTGGACAGCCAGGATGGCGTCCACATCCCCCCATCCCACTGTGAAGAAGCACCGCCTCCCCTAGCTGGTCGGGGTCAAATCCCACGGCCAGTATGCTGACTTTCTGGTCCCTGGGGCACCGGGAGGCCAGAGTGTCCTGGCTCTAATAAGACACTGGCTGTGTGCCCTGGCCAGAGAGTGTGTCCCCTTTGGAGATCAGAGCTTTAACTCTGTGGAGCTCAGGGTGGCAAGAATGGAAAGCATGAAGTTCCTCACTGTGATTAGATCAGTGGGGCAGATGGTAAGTGGGTCACTCCTGTTCCCCATGCCCCTTTCTGTACCCAGGTGTTCTTACTGGGGACTTAGCCCCATACAGTATTCCTCATAGCTCAGTTGATAAAGAATCTGCCTGCAATGCGGGAGACTCAGGTTTGATTCCTGGGTCCGGAAGGTCCCCTGGAGAAGGAAACAGCAACACACTCCAGTATTGTTGCCTAGAGAATCCCATGGACAGAGGAGCCTGGTGAACTCTTTCCATGGGGTCCAGAAAGTCAGACTAAGTTAGCAACTAAAAGAGAGAGAGAGAGAGAGAGAAAGTCTTTGATTTAAGCAGATGCTGCATTCTGAGGATGGGTGCCACATCCCTTCAGGAGCTGCATCTAAGCTGGTGATTCAGGGTCCCTTTGGAAGGAAGTTCAGCCCTCTGGGAGGCCGGCTGCTTCTGCATGGCAGGGCGTGTCACACAACCCAGGGATCCCGTGTCCTTAGCCTCTGCCCACGGCCTGTCCTTGCTGCGAAGCAGGTCCCCTGCTTAGTGTCGGAGGAGGTCATCAGGAGGATGCGAGTCCCAGAGATGACCAGATTTCCTTGCCAATTGTGCTATAATGAACTCTCATCAGATCTTCATCCGTGGCCATTTTAAAGTCCTTCTGTCATTTACAGACATTCGTCATGGTCTGATGCTTTTGCAGTGTTCCTGTAAGAAGAATCTTGAAGCGTTCCTTCAAGGTTTGTGGAAAAGTGTAGCTTTCCAAAGGGCTTCCCTGATAGCTCAGCTGGTAAAGAATCCACCTGCAATGCGGGAGACCTAGGTTCAATCCCTGGGTTGGGAAGATCCCCTGGAGAAGGGAAAGGCTACCCACTCCAGTATTCTGGCCTGGAGAATTCCATGGACTGTATAGTCCATGGGGTCCTAAAGAGTAGGACCCCACTGAGTGACTTTCATTTCCACTTCACTCACAGCTTTCTGATAACTGGGATCACACAACTAAACTGAATACAGATTCACAGAGTTCTGATGGAAAACTGCTGAGGATGACCATGATTTTTATGACTCTTGATTGGAAACATTGTTGGTTCTTTAATGTTTTCTCCAGATTTAAGAAAAGCATTTGTTTTTTAAACTATCAGCAATTTGCTGACTTACACCCTTGGAAACAAAGATGAAACATTTATCTTTTTCTCCCTACTTGATCTCTCCAGAGCTCAGAAGATCTTAGAACGAGTATTCTTATATTCGTGGCAACACAGTTATTTGCATAAGTTCAATAAGAATCTGTTCTTGTCACGGGGCTGAATGCAGCAGCTGGGGGCTGAAGCCAGCACTGAGCTGGGGGGCCCTCCTGAGCCCTAGCCATTTGCCCTTTGTCCTGACAGCTGGGCTGTTCTCAAGGGAGTAACCTGGTGGCTTGGACAATGGGGACCTGGAAGCGGATGTTCGTGAATAACCCCTCGTGTGGTCAGGATGTATGGAGAGACAGGGGAGGTTTGCATCCCCCTGCAAGAGCCTGGGGCACCTCACTTGTCTTCCATGTCCCCACTCAGGAGGCGCTGACACCCCTGGCAGTTGGGAGGCTGATGCCCCAGGCTGGGTACCAGCCCTGGTTACTGGCCCTTCAGCAGAATCATCAGTAGGTGGGATGCACAGGAAGGGCATCCGCCGCAGCGCCAGGATGGGGTGGTGTGTTGCCAGGACCCTACATTGCCCTTGAAATACACTGAGTTGGTTAATGCAGCATCAGCATGTCCTTTTCTAAACAGTGCCCATGGCAGCTGCCAGAGGAGTCTGGGGCCACCTCCGCCACCAGTGATGGGTTGGCAACCGGATTATTTCAACTAAGTGAGGGTTCTAAATATGCCTTGATTTGCGTGGACACTGCTTCTGGACTAACTCAAGCTTTCCCACCGCCGCAGGAACCAGGCCGCCACCCTCGGGTGATCAGAGAAGCAGAGTGCCATGAACTGACTCCCTCGTCAAACAGTGACCGGGGGACATGTGTCAAAGCCTGGGATGTGCGAGACTAGCAAAGGAGCATGGTGTTCAAAGGAGGTTCCCTCTGCCCTCAAAGCCGCAGGTGGCAGATTAAATCACTAACAGGTCCAGCCACCTTGCCTGGGTGGACTAAGACGCTGTCCCAGACTTCATGCACTTGAGTGATCAACCGGCAGGGACTGTTGCCCCCTAGGCCAGCCTGGGGGCCCTGCTGAAAATCACAACCCCGTGAAGGATCGAAGTGTCAGCAGACAGCAGTGCCTTGATTCTCACCGTGGGTCAACGTGCTGTGCTGCTGGGAGAACCAAGCCCCCACGCCTGGGACAGGTGGCATCCTCGGGGATCTGCAGTGGGACGTCCCACCCAGGAAGGAGTGTTGCGTCCTGCTCCCACGTCCAGGGGGAACCCTTGTGGTGCTGTCAGCTGGCTGTGGAAAAGCAGCGTTCCCGGAGTGGAATATCTACCACTGAGAGAGGGGTCCTGGTCGGGTGGACCCCACCCCAGTCCATCTCACACCTGACTGGGCTGCCTCCTCCGGCCAGCATGTGTGATGTGCTCAACCAGGTCAGGTCCTAAAGCTGCCCAACTCCCCCTCCTCGAGGACAGGCGGGCCTGTTCTCTTCATCCCTCCATCGGCCTGGATGCTATTTTAGCCCACGTAGAAGCCCTTCCCCAGTTCACCCAGCAAGCCTTGAACGATAGCTGGCAAAGCCAGCCCTCCCTGTATACCACAATGCCTCTAGGGAGAAAAGCCGTCCTCCAAATTAAAATGGCCTGGGACGTTCACTGCTTCACAAGGAGGTGCCTGTGTGTTTGTTATCTAAACACGATATTGTATGTTCACACCTGATGGATCTGTGAGTGTGTCTTCTTTATTAAAGTCACATGGAGACACAAGCGAACACCCTGAGTGATCCACCCACAGCCAAGGGAACTTTGGTAAATCCGTGGTTTGGATCATGAGGCTCTTGATGGGGAAAAGGTGTTACTTAATTTGGGAATCGTTCTGATCTCTGTTTTCTCTCCATGTGCCTATTGCTGCCAAACAAGCCACAAGCCGTCTTGATGCTGGTGAAATGGCTTGCTGACCTCTCAGAGCCTGTTGGAGAGGGTGGGGGTGCAAGTGGGATTGGAGGAGCCACTGGGAAGGCCTGGAGTGTCGAGGGGGCTCTTAAAGAGGATGTGACCTCGGACTGACCCTTGAGCTGGTCCCAGGCAATCGGAGGCTCCTTAGTCCCTCCCCAACCTTGAAATGTACCTTCCCACCCTCCTTTCCCACAGTGGGATCCATCTGCAAGGATGCAGCCTGGAGAGAGAGCAGTGAGGTGTTGAGACCTTCTGGACTGAACACATGACTGAACCGGTTAAGGTCTCTGCGTGAACATTAAGATCTGGCGGGAGGGTGGAGACACCGCCTGGTCTTGTGGGGCCCAAGCCAGTCCTCCTATGTACGTTCCCTTGCTTATTAAATCTGCCACCTACCTGCCTGGGTTTGGTTCCTCCTTGCCTTCAGTGTTTGCGGGGCAGCTTCAGATTTCGCCCGGGGAACGCCTGAGTTTTTGAGCCAGCACTCATAAGCTGCGTTGTAAGGGGTCCCATGCCTGTGGACCCGCAGACCACCGTGCTGGCAGCAAAGGCAAACCCACGCCTGGGATTGGAATCCTCACCTGTGAGGATGCCTTTTTTTTGGCCATGCTGCACGACATGTGGGATCTTAGTTCCCTGACCAGGGATATAGAGCCCATGCCCACTGCCTTGGCAGTGAAGAGTCTTAACCACTGGACCAACCACCAGAGAAGTCCTGACACCGATGAGGATGGCCCACAGGCCCTCCCGTTGCAGCTTGCTGGGACATGCAGAGGCAGCGGCAGCTGATCCATCTTGGTAACTGGGAGTCCACAGTGCTGTCTATGGCCCCCATCTCTGGGACAGTGACTACTTCTGACACCTCTTGTGTAAGTTCTGGGTGGCCGGGTCGTTTTGTCTCCCGGGTTGTTCAATGGATAAACGTGTGGATGTTTCTGGTGGGTGTGAACATGTGATATGCAAGTCTGCACCCTCCATGGAGGGTCTGTGTGTGCCTCTGCGTGCCTCCACCCCAGATTGTCTCGTCTCTGATCTTCCAGGTTTTTTTCTTTCCAGACCCCTGACTAAAGCCCAGACCTTTGGCTACTGTCCAGGAATACTGAAACAGTCTCACTTCTGTGCAAAGTGAAGGACCAGAGGCATTGTTTGCAGCTCTGCCCAGTGGAAAGTGTCCCTCTCAGTGTCTTTCAAGTATGCTCCGTGTTGAAAGATAAACTTAGGCATTTCAAATATTTTAAGAGTTTATCTGAACGTTTTTTGAGTCAAGTCAGCCAGCACCAAACTGTGTTTAGGCAGCTTCACCGGCTGGGGCTCAGAGGCTGGCTTGTAGGAAGTTAGGCAGGGACGTGCTGGTTGGATACAGCCTAAAGCCCGGCTGGCTGAATGTGATTGGCTGTCCTTAGTTTCACTTTAATAACCTTGAGGCATTTCAGCCTTAGATTTTGGTTTGCTGACTCAGGCTGCCAGGACATTGGCGCCATATCAGTCTAACAGCCTCCTATTTGATTAACATTCTGAATACGGCTTTAATGCAGCTGCCATCTGTTTTCAGCTTGAACTAGTGCAAGGAATATTTAGGAGTCAGAATCAGAATTGAAGGATTTGGTAAATGATTCCCCTTGTCTTCCTTCCCAAAGTCTTTGCTTCCCCTATAATCCTCTGAATTTTCTATTCTCTCCTAGAGCTTAAATTCTACCAGAGTAGGATTTTTTTCTTTTTTTGGCTGTGCTGCTTGGCATGTGTGATCTTAGTTACCTGACCAGGGATGGAACCCGGGCCAATGGCAGTTGAAGTGCAGACTCCTAACCACTGGACTTCCAGGGAAGCCCCCTGAGTAGGGATTTTTGCTGCTAATTTTGCTGCTATGATCCCTGGTGTCTAGAACAGTACCTGGCACAAAGTGTGTTCCTGATAAACATTTGCCGAATGAACAAACGAGTGGATCTCAGAAAATTACTCCCCCAACCATAAGACTAGTTGGAGGCACCCATGATTCTTTCCCTGTTTGCTTTCCCACAGCTTCTCCTTCCAGAACTTAACTTACTATATCCTCCAAATATCCCCTGCACAGCACTGCCTTCACAGCCACTATAGCTGACAGTCTCCCCAAGTTCCTGCAAGAGCCAACTCTCTGGTCCTCCTGCCTCCACTTTCCATTGCTTCCCAAGCACCTTTCATTTTGTTAGGGAATTGTTGACTGAAACTACGTGCCTTGCTCAGGCACGATGAGGACTGCTTGCATGAGTTGTCTCCCAACAGGAGGCCCTGACAAGAAGCAAGGTGCTGCTCCTGGGAGGGTTCAGAGGGAACAAAAGGAGGGAGGAGATGCCAACCCATAATATGTCCTGCCAACCTCCCAGAATCCTTTGCACTGGAGTCCATCTTGGCTGAGAGAAGCACTCGCCATGAGGAAGGACCCTGAGTAAGAACAAATATGGGACAAGCAAGATGACTGGCCAGAGACAACCCAGAAACTAAACCATCACCATGAAACCTGCGGCTGTGAGCCACGTAGCAGGGCAGTTCTCCTGGGCTCCCTTACCCTCTCCTGGGTTCTCCTGGGCTCCCCTACGCTCTCCTGGGTTCTCCTGGGCTCCCCTACGCTCTCCTGGGTTCTCCTGGGCTCCCCTACGCTCTCCTGGGTTCTCCTGGGCTCCCCTAAGTTCTCCCCCCAGGCGCCCCTTCCCAATAAAATCTCTTGCTTTGTCAGCATGTGTGTCTCCTCAGAAAATTAATTTGAGTGTTCAACAGGAGCCCATTCTGGGGCCCCGGAGGGGCCTGCCAGGATTTCAGTCACTGCTGACTGAATTGATCTTTTTCTGATGTAAATCAGATCATGCCTTTTCTCGGCTGGAAAGCTGCCCGTGGCTGCCCACCTCAGAGTGGCTGAAAGGCAAACATCGGCCCGCTCCGGCCGGCCTCATACTGCTTGCATCCAAGCCGCACTGTGTTCTTTTTCTTCCTCAGACGAATCAAGCTCCTTTCCGCCTCTGTCTTTGCTCTGCTCTGTCCGTTTTCATTTCTGTGCATATTGGTTTCCTCCTGACATTCAGGTTTCAGCAAAACGCCTCTTCCTGAGAGAGTCTTCCCTAGCGCCCAATCGTAAGGACACCCCCTATCTCTCTCCATCCCAGAGCCCTGTTTTTTTCCTTCATATCTCTTATCACTATTAGAAATGATCTCCTTTTAAAAATATTTTTTTCTGAGCTTTTAAATTCCTCTGTTAGAATGTAAACTTTTTGAGAAGAGAAATCTTATTGTTCTTGGGAACAAAAATTGTATTCCCAGAATCCAGCCAAGCATGCGGCACACACACGTCAGCACACCCCCCCCCCCCAATACAAACAGAAAAATGTTAGCTCTAATGGTGACTTAAAATATCTTTGTTTCAGGAAGACAGCAATGAAGAGCAGTTTGTTCATGACCTTGGAAAAACCAAGAGAGTTGTTTTTACCGTCACCAGTAAGTCCAGTCGGTGGAACTCTTGGCTGAGGTTAGCAGAGGCTGTAATGCTTTTCTCTGTCTAGTTATTTGAGGCTCAGCTTTGATCTCTGGGACCAAGGAGGAAGGGTCATGGATATTTTGGTAGTTTCTTTAGAATTGCTTGAAAGCAGTGTACCTTGAATTTTAAAAGCCTAATTATGTTGTTTTGAACAAAGATGCCTTTAGCTTGGGGCTCAGCCAGTTTTTTTCTGTAAAGAGCTGGAGGGTTAATATTTTTGGCTTTATGGGCCATATGGTCTCAGTTGCTGCTTCTCAGTTCTGCCCTTCTAGTGCAAAGGCAGCTACAAACAATACTTACGCAAGCGGCCGGGGCAGGCCGTGACCTGCAGCGGGAGCTGGAAGTGGGGAGGCAGATTTGGTCAGTGGGCTGTAGTTGCTTAATTCCTGCTCTAAGTCTTCAAGGAAGCACATTTTCAGAGATGTTCAGCCAGCTAGTCTTTCTGTGCCAGTAGGGGATCCAGAAACTTTGCAGCATAAATTTAGAAAGCTGGATTTGGGGACTGGAATAGTAACAATAATTGTAGTAGCAATAGCTGATGTGACAGAGGATGAGATGGTTGGATGGCATCACTGATTCAATGAACATGAACATGGGCAAACTCTGGGAGATGGTGGGGGACAGGGAAGCCTGGAGTGCTGCGGTCCATGGGGTCACGGGGTTGAACATGACTTGGTGCCTCAACAACAACAACAATGCTTATGTAGTATGCGGGGCAGTATTTCAAGTACTTTTCTTAACACCTTCTGATTTCATCTCCATGATGTTACTGAACCTGGGTCCACCTGCCTGAGTGCCCAGTTAAAGCCAATCTGCTGACACCATGCTCTGGTGAAGGAAAGCACAGTCTCTATTGCAGGGCATCAGACAAGGCATCCAGGGGCAGCTAGTTCTCTGGAAGCCCAAACTTCCTGATGGGTTTCAGGATAGCATTTTTAAAGGTCAGGTGTGGGAGGGGAGTTGCAGTTTTTGTGATCAATCAGCTCATGATTGATGAGCCTCTGATTGCTCATCAACCACCCTCCGATTGCTTTAAATCATTATTTAAGAAAAAGGAGGAAAAAACCCCTCCTTTTCCTCATCCATAAATGGAGTTGTTACTGGAACAAACTTGGGTCCACTTTTTGCCTCGCAGCAAAGCCGACTTACTGACACTGGGTTGTGGTGAAAGGAAAAGAGACAGTGTTTATTGCAGGGCACCTAGCAAGGAATATGGGCAGCTCATGCTCAAAGGGCCCAGACTCCCTGATGGTCTTCAGGGGGAGGTTTTAAAGGCAGCCTTTGAGGGGAGGGCTGCAGGGTGCATGACTTTCTTCTGATTGGTTTGTGGGAGGTGACAGGGTGATGTTTCAGGGATCTTAATCATCAACGTTCTGGTTCCCGCCAATCTGGGCTCTTGTTCCTGTGCTCAGCCTATAGTGACTATCCTCCACCTGGGTTGGGGGAGGTCTCAGTTCCTGCAGAACTGCTCAGAGATAGGCATAGACCAGTCGCTGAGTCTTGGCAACCCCATGGACTGCAGCACACCAGGCCTCCCTGTCCATCACCAACTACCGGAGCTTACTCAAACTCATGTCCATCGAGTCGGTGATGCCATCCAGCCATCTCATCCTCTGCCCCCAATCCCTCCCAGCATCAGGGTCTTTTCCAATGAGTCAGCTCTTCACATCAGGTGGCCAAAGGATTGGAGTTTCAGCTTCAGCATCAGTCCTTCCAATGAACACCCAGGACTGATCTCCTTTAGGATGGACTGGTTGGATCTCCTTGCAGTCCAAGGGACTCTCAAGAGTCTTCTCCAGCACCACAGTTCAAAAGCATCAATATGCATCGGATTGTTATGTATTTTTCTTGAGGAGGAACGTAGGACGGTTTCATCACTGTCATTCTTTTTCTTCTTTAACTGCTTTCTTTTGTTTCTGGGATCTCATGTTTCCCTAATTAGTAACTGCACCTGCCTTTTCTTTGGAGCTTAGGGAAGGTCTAAGAGACTAAAGCCTTTTTCTATAAACAACAAATGGGGACACAGAGGAGTTTTTGTACCTAGGAGGGCCCCAGAGGGTGCTGCTTGGTTTCAGAATCAACAATATTACCCATGCAACAATGGTTTTGAGCCTCAAATAAGGTTATCAATATATTAAGCCTCTATTCTATACAGAGAGTGGCTATTTTGTTAAAAGATGAATGTGGACTTTTCCATATTAATGAATTCTCTAGGAGCTTTGTTGCTAAGTCCAGAAAATTCAATTGGTTTGGATTTTATTATTTCATATTTCTATATCTATATAGGTTTATTAATACTATTATTATTACAGTTACTATTATTATAGTGTCATCCATGTGACCTGTTATTAACTAGGAGAAAAGCTTTGTCAAGGTAAAAAGCGCCATATCCAGACATTAATTCCCCTAAAATAAGCAGTGTAAAGCGTAAAGCTTTAACAAAGAACCTTAAGACATTCCTTCTGAAGAGATGAAAGATGAGAAAGCTGCAGCTCTTGGCTGGCTCAGGCCCACCCCTTCCTAGAGCAGCGGGGGATGAGATGACCTCTCAAGGTTCCTTGTAGCTTGTGGTTTTGTTTTCTGATGTCTGTTTAAAGATTATGCTAATACTGCCGATGTAAAATCCTTTGTACACAGTGATGGTTAAAAATACTGCCTCCTGACCTGAATCTATCCCTGCCTAGTTAAAATTGTATGCTGGAGATTAACAGGACTCAAATGCTCATGTTTTATACAAGCCGTTGGGTCTTTTTCTTCTCCTCTAAAAGATTTCTTGTTATTGTTATATTTTGGACTAAAGCAGAAGGGAGAAGGTTGATAAAAAATGCATTCAGATACAGAAGGATTTAACTAAGCTTAATTTTTATATTGTGGGTGAGAAAAAGGAATTGAATAATAATGTCAAATACAAAGACCCAGGAGGTGACCCCCCAGAAAGATATCACCAGAGCAGCATATTAACTAGGAAAGAGGCTTGGGAGCTGAGAATAGAGTTCCCAGATTGGTAAGCCACATGAATCTAATAAGTAACTTGTCTAGAATTTTGGGAGAATCGGCTTTGGAGCCAGCCTAGGAGGGTTTCAGACACCAGTTCTGACCTCTAATGGGCTCTGTGTTCTTGGCAATGTACTTTGTGCTTCTCATCTATAAAATGGGAATAATGATAGAACCTACTTCTCAGGGTTGTTGGGAAGATTAAAGAGGTAATAAATGTAAAGTGGTTAGCGTGTTTCCTGGAGTATGTGTTCAATAATAGCAATTAATTAAAAACCATATTACTATTGTGTTTTATTTTGTTTCCTTTTTGTTTTGCTTCTTTACTTTTTTTTCTTTTTTTTTTCTTTTTTGCTGCACCATGCAGCTTGTGGGATCTTATCCCAGGGATCAAATCTGAGCCCCACTGCAATGGAAGTGTGGAGCCTTAACCACTGGACCATCAGGGTAGTCCTTCTGTACTTTTTATGATGGAAAAATTTTTAATTTTTAAAAGTATTTGGAGAGAAATATAATAACCCCCATGTATTCATCAGCAGTTAACCCATTTACGAGCAATCTTGTCTTACCCAAGGCCCATTCACTTTTCTTATTTCTTCTTGATTATTTTGAAACAGATTACATTCATACATTTTACTTTGAAACATTCCAGTATGTATCTCTAAAATAAAGGTAGCAGAACACAGTGGCAGAGTTCAGAATATGCCACTGAGGCATAAATATTATTTTGAAATGAAGTCATTTGAGAATAAACTTTTTTTCCCCCGAACCCTTTTTTATCTGCCTAAGAGCAGAGACTCTCAGAAGAGCTCAACGGTGGTAACATTTCCAGGAATGCACACCCAGGGAAGAGGGAAGATGGACTCATTGCTCAGACGAGAAGCTGGAGCCACATCTAAACAGACACTGTCACGAAACCGCACCTGTCGTCTGTTCTCCTGAGGGGCCATTTATCTCTCCTAAAAGTCATTTGTTTTCCCATAAGTGTCCTTTCTCCCCCTCTTCTTCCCCTATTAAGGTTTTTCAGTCCCAGACTATAAAGATAAGACACCTTTTTGAATCATGTTCCTTTTTGCTTTGCTTCTTTCTTTCTTTATTTTTGGCTGCACCTTGCAGACTTCTGCCCATTCTGATAACCTTAAAATATATCTGGATCTGTCCACTTTCTGCCCTCTCCCAGGTTCCGCTGCTCTGGTCCACATCACTGCCCTCTCCTGTCCACGCCGCTGTCGTGGCCCTGTCGTAAGTCTCCCTGATTCTCTCCTTGAGTCCCTGCCGCCTGTTCTCAAACCCAACAGCCAGGATCACCCTTATAAACCCTAAGCCATTTACACAACTCCTTAGCTCAAACCCTTTCAGAATAAGTACTGAAGTCCTTGCAATGGTTGAAAAGCTCCTAAATAATCTACACCACTTCAGCTCACTCTACACCAGCCTTGTTTTGGTGCTTGGCAGATCTTTATTATCATTTTAAATTAATTTTTATTGGAATATAATTGATTTGCATTGTTGTGTTAGTTTCAGGTGTACAACAAAGTGACGAGCTTATCCATATACACGTGTCCACTCTGTTATAGATTCTTCTCCTATGTGGGGTATTACTGATTATTGCGTAGAGTTCCCTGTGCTACACAGTAGGTCCTTGTTGTCATGCTGTTTTACATATAGTAATGTGTATGTGTCAATCCCAAATTCCAACTTATGCCTTTTCCTCTTCCCCCTTGGTATCATAAATTTGTTTTCTATATATCTGTGACTCTATTTCTGTTTTGTAAATAAGTTCATTTGTACCATATTTTTAGATTCCACATGTAAGCCATATCATATGATATTTGTCTTTCTCTTTCTGACTTGCTTCCCTTAGTATGATAATCTCCAGGTCCATCCATATTGCTGCAAATGGCATTATTTCTTTTTTATGGTTGAGTAGTGTTCCATTGTGTATATGTACCATATCTTCTTTATCCTTTATCCCATTGATGGTGGCTGACATGGTAAAGAATCTGCCTGCAATGCAGGAGACCTGGGTTTGATCCCTGGGTCAGGAAGATCCCCTGGAGAATGGAAAGGCAACCTGCTCTAGTATTCTTGCCTGGGAAATCCCATGGACAGAGAAGCCTGGTGGGCTACAGTCCATGGGGTTACAAAGAGTCAGAGACAGCTGAACAACTAACATTTGCTGTACAGAATAAATTCACACAATGTTGTAAATCAATTTAAAAAATCATTCTTCTTCACCCAAGCTTGTTTTGACAGCCCACCTGAAGTACCTGGATTAATGCCACCTTTGGTGAGATTTGAAAGGCCTGCCTTTAAGTACTTTTTAAAATGTTTACATTAGCTCCCCCTTTATAGATGAGAAAACCAAGCCCTAGGTGACGTTGTGACATTCTGAAAGTCAGTTAGTAAATGGCAGAGCCAAGATTTCTGGCTTCACACTTTATGCTCATGATACTTAGCACTAGAGCGGCATGTGGTGTGCTGAGTGGGACGGGGTGGGGATGATGGTGGGGGGGTGTTCTGCCCGGTAGATAAGAGGAGGATTGGACAGGGAAAGGAAGGGATCCTGGAGGCCCAGACTTGCCCAAGTGTTTTCCTGCTGTGGGGTAACAGGGCCGTGTTTGATTACCAGGGGCAGGTCAGTCCTTTGGTGGGGTGGGGGCAAAGGAGGAGAGTTAGGGCAGGGGTGGTGTTGGCAGCCCTACTGGCTGGACTCTTTGCTTGGGAGCACCAGGATACCTTTCCTCAAACTGATTTCCGAAGGGCACAGCCTCAGAGGCACCGGAGCTGGGGGTGGAGAAAGTCGCTTGAGCTGGGCCGTGGCCTTCCACCTCACCTGTAGGATGGCTGGACTCAGCCTGACTCAGGATGTGGCAGGTAACATCTCCACCTGGTTGAGATGGGAAATGTCTAAAGAGCAAGGGTTCTGTTCATTTCCATTCTGCTCTTCCTGTCCACATGGGAGAGGAAGTGAGATGTCATGGAAAGAGAACAGGCTCTGGATTCAAAAAAGTGACTCTGTCATTTACCACCCAAATTGTTTGTTTCCTGTCTATAAGAAGGAGTTAAGGTGCCAACAGTACTTATAAATATTCATTCACTTTTGGAACATTTATTAGCATCTTTTATACGTAAAGAAGTGTACATGATAAGTGTCAAGGATATGATAGTTTGAAGTTCCTGGAATATACTTGCTGTTGAATAAATAGTAGCTGTTATTATTGTTATTATGATTAGTGGTTTACATGAGTGAATCAGCAGTGAGTCTTCTGGAAGGGTAGTATACAAATATCACATCAGTTAGCATTCCAACTAACTAGAAGCCCCAGCCTAGTATCTTTGTGAAGCCTTGTCTGCTGGGAATGAGTCTTTTCCTCTCTAGCTGGAAGTACTGTGTCTTTCTGCAATGGCTGTGTGACTTCTGACAACCCTGGTCAACCATATTCCAAAAAGAAATGAAACTGCTTGCCTTGAATATCTTTCTGTTTCACGATGCTTGATAGGGATTTGCTAATAATTTTGACCTGGTAAAGAGTTGGTCAGTAGAAAATTAGAAATTTTAATGAGGATTCTCATTAGCTGTTCCTCAGAAATAATGGAGCTATAATCTTACTCAAGATTCTTGGCAAAGCAATTCTCATTTCAGTTCTTACAAGTAATTATTATTTAGTGTTTATAACACTTTGTATTTCCTTAAATTTTTTCAAATATCTTTTCCATTATTCTTCAGGGGAAAAAAATCCCCAGAAAATAAAACCCTTGAGGCATCTTAGCATCTTAGTCTCTATTTCACAGATGGGGGAATATGGGACAGATCTTTAACAAACACCAGTGTATCCCATTATGCTTATGAAAATGATGCAAAGTTCTCTCTTAATGATTAGTCACAAGCAGCACTTACCATTAAAACAAGAAGTACATGCATGCATGCACGCACACACACACACACACACAGAGATAGAAAAGATGCTCTTGGTTTAATGCTTGGAATGTTCAGTAAGCAAAAACAACTCTGTATGACTTCTTTCCAGAAAATTCATGTGTTGAATAAACCCAGATTAAAGATGGTGATTTCATCACCTCTTTGCTGGTTTCTTGCCTTCAGAATTTCTGTTTTCCTCCTTGTCTTCTTCATTTCTTCTATTATTTTTAAAAATAAAAATCAGCAGATTTAATAATGGTGAGTCTTTTCACGAAGGTGGTGAATGCAAACTCTTCCATTGAGAATGGGTGGACAACAAGGTCCTACCATACAGCACAGGGACCCATATCCAGTCTCCTGGGATAAACCAAAATGGAAAAGAATATTAAAAAAAGAATGTATGTATGTGTATAACTGAGCCACATCGCTATACAGCAGAGATTGGCACAACATTGTAAACCAACTTCATCTACTCAGTTGAGTTTGTCAATAACTCAGTCAATTTCGGTTTCACGCAACTACAAACATTTATTTTTGGCTCATACACTCTGGGTGATCTGGGCTGGTCTGCTCCATGCTGAAGGGGCAACCTCTACCCAGAGTATGTTTTTCTCACGGCAAAGACTCAAGCACAGTAGTATAAACGTAATGCACAAGCACATGTTCAGCCTTTGCTGTTGGCACGTCTCATCAGCCAAAGCAAGGCACAGTGCTGTCCCAAAGCTGAGGGGCAGGGAAGCTTGCTCCACCTGTCAGGGGGCCAGAGCACGGGTTTGGATGTGTTACTGGTGCGAGTGGACAGATGGTAAAGCCCTGCAGACACAGGCAGTGTCTTCCTCTTCCCCTCTTGCCCTGACTCCTCTGACTTGCCTTTAGAGGGGAACGGCAACTGAGCAACTGCAAGACAGGGTCACAGTAAGGACAGCCGCCCAGGGATGTGCCAGGTAGAAATGTGATATCTAAGGAGGCTAGCCAGGGGTTTCGCAGGGATGTTAGACTTACGGCCAAGACACTTCCATAATTTTCTACCCCTGTATTGTAGCCCTCTGCAGTGACTCTGAGGACCTTCTCGTCTGGAGGTAGGGTCCATTGCCCTGTCCCGGGGATCTGGGTTGGCCGGTGGCTTGCTTTGGCCAATCCCAGTCATCACGGGCTTTGCATGCTCCTCTTCTCACCTTGCCACCAGCACGAGAACGAGCCCAGGCTAGTGGGCTGAAAGGTGAGAAGACCTCGTGGAGCAGAGTCTCTGCTGAAGCCATCACTGGTCAGCCAGAGCATGGCCCACCTGCCAGCTGGCGGCAGACACGAGTGTGCTCGGATCCACGGACTGCACGGCTGACCCAGACACAGGTGGGAATAATACACGGATATGCTGGTTTTTAATTGAAGTGTAATTGTTTACAAGGTGTGAGCTTCTGCTGCACAGCAAAGTGATTCAGATATATATATATATTCTTTATATATATATAACTATATATATTCTTTTTTTTTTTGGTATTCTTTTCCATGATGGTTTATCATAGGAGACTGAATATAGTTCTCTGTGCTCAACAGTAGGACTTTGTTGTTATGGCTGCTGTTTTCAGGCATCAAGTTTTGGGTGCCGTGTTAGGCAGAAGTACTAACTTAAACACCCTGGATCGTCCCATCTTGGGCTGCCTGGTACCATAGGATCACTTTCCCAGATCCTCCACGTTCTTGGGACCAACAGGAGATGATAAAACATTTGCTGTTTGCTGATGCCTTCTCTCATTGCCCAAAACTGCATCCCCACAGTTCAGGAGTATTTTTTTTGTGCCTGACTTTTCCACAGGTAGCTTATATAGTGGGTAGCTATTTCTTTAGAAAGATTCTAGGATACAAATTGGTTTTGGAGAATGTGATTCCTGATATGATACAGTGGAAAGGGAAGCGCGCAGTGTTTTCTGTTCAAGCTGTCCCATGCATTCTGATTTCTCTAACAATGATAATTAATTGTAGCTGGGTAGAAAATCCATT
Source organism: Cervus canadensis (assembly GCF_019320065.1). Taxonomy (NCBI): domain Eukaryota; kingdom Metazoa; phylum Chordata; class Mammalia; order Artiodactyla; family Cervidae; genus Cervus; species Cervus canadensis. The sequence goes on along the minus strand of NC_057416.1, from coordinate 37,630,079 downwards.
CTCTTTGAGGAATCAGTGAACTGGAGAGAAATTTGTCAGTAACCATTGTCTGTAATTTTAGTCTCCATGTAGGAGACACAATAATTTTGCAATGATAGCTAACATACAGCAATACCAATCCAAGATAGAGAAGCCTATTATGCACTATTGTGTATTTCTAGAAATATGCGATATTAGGATTGAGATAAAACAGGTAAGAGGCCTGATATCAAAGCTCTACTTTTCTCTTCCCTATTTTATCAGCATGTCAACTTAAAAAAAATGCACAATGTAAGAATTGTGAGTTGAGTTTCATTGGGGGCAAAAAGAAGACTATAGCCCGGGAGAGAGCACCTCAGATAGCTCTGAGAAACTGCTCCACAGAGGCAGGGGGGGAGGTCAGTATACATGTGATTTTGGTGAAGGAGGGTACATGCAATGAAACACATATTTTTTTTGTGGAAGGTTTCTGCTAGTCATGAGGGGCAGACTGTCACCATGAAGGATTTTAGTGCTTTTCTAGATGAGAGGAGATGTAAGAATTGGGCTCCTAAAATCTTCTCCTGAAAATACCTAACTGTGAAGGCCTGTTCTGCGCATTTTGCCCAGAGCACCGAGTGCCTCATTTCTGTTCTCCACCTTGAGCTCCTTTCACAGGGTGTTGAAGGTCAGTGGCTTTGACTGCATGACTACAGCGGCTCATGATTTAATCCTTGTAAATCCTTGTAAATCAGAGGGAGATGGCAAGTGCCCATGGCAAGTGCCAATTTGTAGTTGACAAGCCCTGAAATACAATATAAAGAGAAAAATGTGAAGATGTAAGTGTGGCAGACTTTTGCAATTATCAAACATAATTAAGGCCACGATCTTTGGGATTTGAGGAAATGATCAGTCTATGAAGGTATCAGGGGAACTTTCCATTTTTGCAGTTAATCTACAATCCCACTGTAGATTTTCTGTGCTTTAGTGTTTTGTTATCAGTGTTTTTCTGCTCATAGCTGAACTCGACTAGACTACTTCTGTGGGTGTGTTTCATTAGTTAATTTTTTGGTGCACTATTGTCATTGGACTAGAGTGCTGGTTTTAATTAGCCTGTCCAAAGAATGGGGACTGTGTCACAAGTGAAATCTGTGCTAAACAAGGGATACGGCAGGCTGTCTTACAGTGTTTTGATTTACACTGATAAATCTATTAATCTACTTGGAAAAGTTTTCTCAGATGTGGTGGATTTGCACTGTTCCATTCACAGTTCACCTCCCATCCCTCCTGGAGGGCAGAGCTGTTATTTTTCTTTGTGATCTCAGAGTCTAGCATAGATAAGCACTAGAATAAATGCATCAGTCATTTTGGCTTACCAGGGGCTCAGCTTCCATCAAGCCTCTCTGTAGGGCCAATGGGAACATGAAGGATCCAGGCCATTTTTGCGTAGTCACTATTACTGGTAGGTTTCACAAATGGAAAGCCTGTCCCTTAAAGATTTCAGGTGATGTTTTGGATTTCTTCTTGAGTCCTGGAGCTTGGTCACTGAAGGACTCAACTCGTATGATCATCTCTTTTTTAGGTGACTCATTAAGGGGAGAAAAGAAATATTTCTATGAAGAATGTGAGGGCAACAATTTTTGCATTTTCCTCACTACTTTATCTCTAGCACCTAGAACAGTACTGACACATAATAGGAACTTTTAGACATCTGTTCAATGAATAAAAAGAAATTGGAAGAGGAGAGAGACCAAGAGATCTAGGCAAATTCTCACCCCAGCTGAAGAAGTCTTGAACTGCTTCCTCTTCCTCAGACTTCCTGGCAAGAGGGGACTGCCTTGGGAGAAAGTGTTACACATCAGTTACAAAGACAAACATGTTTTAGGTTTCCTTTCACTCGCCCTTTATCTGAATCCCTGCCCGCCCCATTTTCCTGGGTTTGGGTCATGTTTAATGCCAGCTCCAAGGTGAGGTCCTTGATTACTCCTCTCTCACCATCTCCCCCTTATCTGAACACATGGGATCAAATTTGCCCGTGGAATCGTACAAATTTGATATCTGTGTTATGTAAACTGGGCAGATATCCTGACAGCGATTTGTGCAAGGGGGACTTCCCAGATGGTCCAGTGGTCAAGATGTCGTGCTTCTACTGCAGGTGGCACGGGTTTGATACCCAGTCAGGGCATTAAGATTCCATATGCCTCATGGCTTAACCCAAACAAAAAACAGACAAAGCCCGTAAACATGCAAGGAGCTCAGAAGAGAGAGCTGGGCTGGAGATGCACGTTTGCATCATCAGTATAAGGGTACTGATGAAAGTTGTAAGGGCAGATGAGATTGCTTGGGAGAAATGCGTAGGATGAGAAGAGGCCAGGGAAAGCAGCACTTCTTAGCCTGGAATGTGCACATAAATCCCCTGGGGATCTTGTGCAAATACTGATTCTGATTTAGAAGGCCTGGGAGAAGGCCCACAAGTCTGAATTTCCATCATGGTCCAGAGGATGGCGATGCTACTGTTTCTTAGACCACACTTGGAAAAACAAGGGCATAGATGATTGAAACGTAAGGAGCAACGATATTTTAATAATCGGCAAATGGGGAGAAAGCTGCAAAGAGACTGTGAAGAGTAGCTAGAAATGGAAGAAATCAGGAGAGCTATTGTGCCATGGAGTGAATGGTGGGGATATTTTCAAGACAGAGAGTGTGTTCGACTCAAAGCCTGCTGAGAGCCAGTAATGAAGAGCAGTCTCTTTTGGATTCTCCAGGAAGAGGCATCTCTGCTGATCCTAGGGCCATCTTCATGGAGAAAGGGGGACAGATTTCTTAGAGAGGATGAAGAGAAAGGAAGCAATAGCAATCGTTGGATGTATATAATTTTCAATACAATAGAAATTTGAACATGTTTATATACTGAAGGGAAAGAAGCAGATATATTATGCCTAACAACCTAAATGGGAAAAGAATTTGAAAAAGGCTACGTGTACATGTATTACTGAATCACTTTGCTGTACACCCAAAACTAAGAGAGTATTGTTAGTCAACTATTTGTGGTGGTTGTTTAGTTGCTGAGTTAGCCCACCAGGCTCCTCTGACCATGGGATTCTCCAAGCAAGAATACTGGACTGGGTTGCCATTTCCTTCTCAGGGGTTCTTCCAGACCCAGGGATCGATCAAACCCACGTCTATTGCATTGACAGGCATATTCTTTACTTCTGAGCCATCTGGGAAGCCCCTAATCAACCATACTTCAATATAAAAAAAAAATTAAAAAAAGAAAGAGGAAGTGGAGAAGAAAGGCCAAAGAAAGGCAGGAAGTAGAACAGATTGGAGCAAGCTCTGAAGAAGGTGGGAGGTGATAGGAGTCGGACAAGAGGCAGAAAAGGATGGATAAAAGCTGAAGTCTGCAATCTGAAGGATAAACAGGTTTAGGGAAATGGGATTCTTACATGAAGCTTCCGTTTCTCTATGAAGGAAGGTTAGAGTTATGCATGGGAAACTGACAGAGGAAGGTGGTATGCCGAGGTAACAGGCTTAAGGAAAATCGTGAAAGTGTGAAAGAGCTGTTGAGGACAGTGGGGAAGGGGATGGATCAGGGACAGAATTTCTGGGTAGAACTGTTGAGGTTTCCAGTTGAGGTTTAAAGCCTTGAATTTGTAATGGTACCAGTGCTCCAAGTTACGTGATTTTTCTCCAAGAGAGCTGCTCAACAGCCCGGGTGTAAGTGCGGGAGGGATGGTCCGTGGTTGTGTTTTTGCTGAGCAGGTGTCATAGTCCACACAAGGTGTTTCAGATTCTTGACACACACACTTGGGTCTACCCACACCCACATGAAATCTTGACTTTGCCATTTACAATACCCAACATGGAGTTTCTATGTATTTTTCTGGTAAATGAAGCTTTGAATCTAGGGGAGTCACTGATTACCAGCTCAAACAGATATTAGGGAACTGTCAGCAAAAGTTAAAAACCAGGTTATCTTATTCTTTCGAGCTTCACCATCTGATATGGTAACCACCAGCCACATGAGGTTATTGAGCACATAGAATACTGCTAGTCTGAACTGAGGTCAGCTATAAGTATAAAATACACACAGGATTTCCTGAGTGGCCCAGTGGTTAAGAATCCACCCGTTGATGCAGGGAACGTTGCAGGTTTGATCTCTGGTCTGGGAAGATCCCACATGCCACTGGGCAACGAAGCCTGTGAGCCACAACCACAGAAGCCCATGCACCAGAGTCTGTGCTCAGCAACAAGAGAAGCCGCTGCAGTGAGAAGCCCGTGCACCGCAACTAGAGCGTAGCCCCCACTCGCCGCGATTCACAGAAAGCCCACACGCAGCAATGTAGACCCAGCACAGCCAAAAAATAAATAAGTAAATTAAAAAAAAATACACACAGGATTTCAAGACTTACAACTAAAAGAAAGCAAAATGTCTTACTAATAATTTTAAAATATCCATTGCCTGTTGAAATAATAATAAGATTTGGCTATGTTAGATTAAACCAATTGTTTAAGTTATTTTCACCTTTCATTTTACTTTCTGAAACATAGCTGCTAGAGGATTTAAAATTATATGGGTGGGTCACATGAAGATTCTATTGCGTGGTGCTGCTCTGGATTCTTCTCTGGGTCAGTTAATCTTTGCTGTTAAGTTACTCTCTGCTTCTGCTTGTCATGTTGATCACTGTGTCCAGTGGTACAGCTCAGTCAGGTCTTTTCTGAGCTCAGATGATGGCTGACTTTGCCACCCATTTTAAAATTGCTACTATTTCTAGGAGCAGTTGAGTCACGTCTTTGAATTAATCAGAGAATTTTTGCCAGAAGCCCTGTGGATTGGCAGCCTGCCAGTGTGCAGAAGCTAAAAGCCTGACTCAGAAGATGAAACTAGTCCTTTCTGGGTCCCAGCAGAGCCTCTTTTATTGGAGATGGGGTTTTCCTAACGTCCATACAGGGAACCCAGGGAAGGATTCTGATTGGCTCGACATGCGCATCCCTGAACCAATCCCTGGGCTCACACAGGACGATGTTGTCCCAGTGTGATGATGACCGCCACTTTGATTGGGCCACACGTTGAAGCCTGTGACTGGTGGGGAGAGTTTGTTCCTAGAAGGAGGGAGAGAGGGAAGTGTGTACGTGTGGAGCAGACAGAAGAGTAGTCTACCGTCTACTGTGATCAACAGGAAGTCTTCAAACCCAAGCCTCTTATTTCAAGGGCAGGTTGTACTTCTGCTTGATTGAGCGTCAGCAGGCTGGAGTTTACCCATAGGAACGTGTGCATCTAGAGCACAAACCATCCTGAATCAGAGCCTAAGTGACCTTGATGGAAAACACTTACACTTTCCCTGAACCGTTTGCTTGCCTCCAAGTCTTATAGCATTTGTATGTTTTCACTTAGTAAAAGTATAGAAAAGACTTAACTGTAAGTGCTGAGCAATTCTATGCTGCTCTAAGTGACTGAGCCATTACCCACAGTGAGTGAGTATATACAAACTGTACAGAAAAACAGCCCTTAGGTTGCTCCTGTAATTAGTCCATGTTTGTAATAATTACATTCCAGAAAAATGTTTCTCTGTCTACTTTCAAGATATTTTAAGAAGACTAAAATCGGCATTTAAAATCATGGTAGAGTGTTGCATTTAAAAAAAAAAAAACCAGCTAATTCTTGGGTTGGGTCAAATGAGTCTCTGGGAATTCTCTTTGAAAAGAAGATAATCTGGAGATGTGAGAAATTTAATTGCTTCTGCTCATCAGCAGACTGTGATCTTGTTTCTATCGTATGTTTTTCTTTACCTGTTGATTTTGAGATTTGAGGACATGGTCTGTCAACAATCATTGACAAAGTGTGAGAATATCATTAGCTTCAACCTGTAATTAAAATAGTTTTCATAACCATTCATGATACAATTCCTGTGAGGAAGGCCGTGATAGAGAAATAGAGCATAAGAGATATTAAGATATTTTTCTAAGGTCATACAGATAGTAAGTGACAGAGCTGGGTCTTAAACCTGTGTTTTCTGTATCAGATAGGATGCTTTTGGGTACATGTGACCAGGTACCTGGATCATAGTGGCTTAATCACAAAAGACATTAGCAATCTCACATAAACAGAAGACTGGAAGCAAGTGGTTACAGGTTAGTTCAAGGAGCCAGGCTTGTGTCTCTTTGATTCTCTTGACCTACCCCTTAAGGCCACAAGATGATTGCAACAGCTCCAGCCATCACTTCTTCACATTATAGAATCAATCCAAAGCAGAAGAGAGAGTCAGGAATCCTTTCTCTCTCTCTTTCCTCCTCCCTCCTCCTTTCTCCTTCCTTTCCTGCCCATTTCTGCCACTGTGCTTCCCTCTCTCCCCCTCCCCATCCCTCCTTCTTGCATGACTTCATCTACTTCTCCCTCCCTTTCTCCTTTTCCATCTCTTATGTCTTCTTTCTATCTTTCTCGTTCTTTCCTTCTCCCCCTGTTTTAATTAGGAGATGCACCTTCCCTGATAACTCAGATGGTAGAGAATCCGCCTGCAATGCAGGAGACCTGGGTTCCATCCCTGGGTTGGGAAGATCCCCTGAAGAAGGGAAAGGCTGCCCACTCTAGTATTCTGGCCTGGAGAATCTGGCCTGGACTATACAGTCCATGGGGTCGCAAAGAGTTGGACATGAACTGAGCGACTTTCCCTCTCACATCTTTCCAAGAAATAGTTCTCAGATTTCCCAGTGTATCAGTATGGCTTGAGTTTGGTTGCATTTATTGTCACTAACTGCAAAAAGGGCAGCTAAAATGAATATCTGGCATTTTTAGTCTCAGTCATGGGAAGCAGATTTTGCCACAAGGGATGACAGTATTATAAAGTGAATGTAGAGATGAAAACCAATAGTATCTATTACATCTCTGTACTTAAGATCCAGTGTCCTTTTTAGTGTATCTCATCAGATTGGGGTTTTTTTTTCCTTTTTTAAAAATTTTATTTAATTTTATTTTTTTCCATTTATTTTTATTAGTTGGAGGCTAATTACTTTACAATATTGTAGTGGTTTTTGCCATACATTGACATGAATCAGCCATGGATTTACATGTGTTCCCCATCCCGATCCCCCCTCCCACCTCCCTCCCCACCCCATCCCTCTGGGTCTTCCCAGTGCACCAGCCCTGAGCACTTGTCTCGTGCATCCAACCTGGGCTGGTGATCTGTTTCACCATAGATAATATACATGTTTCGATGCTGTTCTTTCAAAACATCCCACCCTCGCCTTCTCCCACGCAGTATACTAACGCATATATATGGAATTTAGAAAGATGGTAATGATAACCCTATATGCAAAACAGATTGAGTTTTATTGGTCAGAATTAGAAACAGGCTTAGAATGTATTAATTGATTAAGAAACCATTGTTTGGGACTTCCCTGGCTGTCCAGTGGTTCAGACATTTTGTTTTCCAGTTAGGGGGTGCAGGTTTGATCCCTGGTTGGGGAGTAAGACCCCCCCCCCACCTCATGGCCAAAAAACCAAAAACATAAAACAAACAATATTGAAACAAATTCAATACAGACTTTAAAAAATGGTCCACACCACCACCACCAACAACAACATCTTTGGCCTTCCCTGGTGGCTCAGTGGTAAAGAATCCACCTGCCAATGCAGGAGACATGGATTCGATCCCTGGGCCAAGAAGATCACCCATATGCCATGGAGGAATCAGGCCTGGGCGCCACGGTAACTATTGAGCCCGTGCTCTAGAGCCTGAGAATCTCAACTATCAAGCCCGCAAGCTGCAGCTACTGAAGCGGTGCGCCCTATAGCCCGCACTCTGCAGCAAGAAGCCACCACAAAGAGAAGCCCGCAGTGAGACTGGAGAGCAGCCCCAGCTCACTGCAACTAGAGAGAGCCCACACACAGCAGCGAAGACCCAGCACAGCCAAAAATGAACCAATAAATATCATCCAAAAAGTCTTTAAAAAGAACTGCTTATTGAAGGACTGATTGCTGGGAGAAATATCAATAGCCTCAGATATGCAGATGACACCACCCTTATGGCAAAAAGTGAAGAAGAACTAAAGAGCCTCTTGATGAACGTGAAAGAGGAGAGTAAAACATTTGGCTTAAAGCTCAACATTCAGAAAACTAAGACCATGGCATCCGGTTCCATCACTTCATGGCATATAGATGGAGAAACGGTGGAAATAGTGACAGACTTTATTTTTTGGGGCTCCAAAATCACTGCAGATGGTGACTGCAGCCATGAAATTAAAAGACACTTGTTCATTGGAAGAAAAAGCTATGAGCAACCTAGACAGAATATTAAAAAGCAGAGACATTACTTTGCCAACAAAGGTCTGTCTAGTCAAAGCTATGGTTTTTCCAGTGGTCATGTATGAATGTGAGAGTTGGACTATAAAGAAAGCTTAGCGCCGGAGAATTGATGCTTTTGAACTGTGGTGTTGGAGAAGACTCTTGAGAGTCCCTTGAAATGCAAGGAGATTGAATCAGTCAATCCTGAAGGAAATCAGTCCTGAATGTTCATTGGAAGGACTGATGCTGAAGCTGAAGCTCCAATATTTTGGCCACCTGATGCGAAGAACTGACTCATTGGAAAAGACCCTGATGCTGGGAAAGATTGAGGTGGGAGGAGAAGGAGACGACAGAGGTTGAGGTGGTTGGATGGCATCACCGACTGGATGAACATGAGTCTGAGGAAGCTCTGGGAGTTGGTGTTGGGCAGGGAAGCCTGGTGTGCTGCAGTCCATGGGGTCGTAAAGAGTCAGGGGAGACTGAGCGACTTAACTGACTGACTGACTGAGGGACCACTGTTTACCAGACAGATCGTAGGTGTCCTGGGGTTTCAGTGATGAGTAGGTGCTGTTCTTGACTTTTAGGGATATACAGACAGTGAGGGAAGGCAGGACCCAAGGGAAAATGAGTTTAATGCAAATCAACATTAAGTGCCACTATACTGGAGAATCAACTGCAGGGATTTGAAGAAACAAATATTACCTCTAGCAGGTATTTTGTTTTGAAGAACTAAAGTGAGTATATCACCAATTCAGTCCTCTGCTGAGAAATCTGGCTGCAGTGTGTCCCTTGGCAATGATGCAAAACTCTTACAAATGAGCTGAGTCCTCATTTTTGGTAGAAAGTAGAGGAAATGAGTTGAAAATGTCACAGCTGAATTTGTGTGTACATACGAAGCCAAGACCGAGGTATATACATTAGAGTCTTTTTGACAACAAACCATCTTCAGCAACTTCAAGTAGTCTTGGAGAACAGTCAGCTTGGGATATTGGCCAATTTTGGGTTGCTGATCTAAGCTTCCTATTTAATATCACTGTTTTTGTTCTTTTTCTTTAAAACATATTCCTTTCAGTACCCTGTGGCCAGGATGCTTTTAATTGGGGTGTAATTAAAGTTTGCTATTGACTGTCCAGTTTTTGGAGCCAAGTTTTAAGCTGATGGAAGCATGGGCCTAGAACACCTATGCTGTCTATTCTGAGAATCTCATGCATGAGATTCATCTTCTCCATGAAATCTAGCTTTGACATTGAGATAATTTTATAGGCAGAAGTTCTTTGTATCATATCCTACTAGGAGAATATTCTTCAAAATATGAAGTTTTTGCCTCTTATAAGTTGACTTTTTGTCATGTACTTAAGAAAAACTTCCCATGGCCTTGATATAGTGCACTGATTATAGTAGGAGTTCAGTAAATAATAGCTTTATTAAATGATGCTTATTTGTTAGAGGCTTTGAGTAAATTATTAAAAATAGTCTTCAATATGAATATTAAGAGGCCCAGAAGTAAAAAAATTGCTTTTGTGATCAAATACATTGGGCAATAAAACAGGTTTTACATTTTTTCAAAAATATTTATGAAATAAGACATACAAAAAAATACAAAGCATAACATAACAAACACCTTTGTACTTCCCACCCAATTTTAATAAAAAAATTAAACTTGTTTTAAAATGAGTAGCTGCTCTTTTTTGTGTGTGTGCAGAAAAACTGGGACTTCCAGTATGAACCTTGACAATGAATCAGGAATTAAGTTAAGAGCAAAGGTCTATTTTCTCCTATATTTAATCTCTTTTTTAAAATTAAAGTGTAGCTTGTGTACAACATTATATAGGTTTTAGGTATACAACATGATGATTCGCAATTTTTAAAGGTTATGCTACACTTAGTTACTATAAATTATTGGCTGCATTCCTGTGTTGTACAGTCTATCCTTGTAGCTTATTTTATACACAGTAGTTTGTGCCTGTTAATACCTACCCCTATCTTGCCCCTCCCCATCCCCTCTCCCCACTGGTAGACACTACTTTGTTCCCTGTATCTGTGAGTCTGCTCCTTTGTTATATTCACTGGTTTGTTGCAGGTTTTAGAGCCACATATAAGTGATGACATACGGTTTTTTTCTTTCTCTGTCTGACTTATTTCACTTAACATAATACCCCCCCAAGTCTATCCATGTTGTTGCAAATGACATCATTTCATTCTTTTTTTATGGTTGGTTAGTATTCCATTGTATCTATGTACCACATCATCTTTATCCATATATTTAGTTTTAAAGATGAGTAATTTACTTGCTTTTGAACACTTCACTGCTTCTGTAAAAATGATGCATGTATACTTTTAAAGTCAAATGATGCAGAGGAAAACAAAAACCTAAACCCTGACAATTGGGAGAAAACCTCAAATAACACTGTTTCAGATATTTCTCATGTACGTAACATATGTGGAAATATGTACACATTTTACATGAATGAGTTCATGTCAGTCATTCTGTTCCCTAAGTTGTTTTACCCTTTCTATTCTATAATATGTAGTGGGTATCTTCCCATTTAAAGAAGCAAAATGTCTATTTCAATTTTTATAGCTGCATAAGTTTTCATTCTCTTATATCACGATGTGTTTAAAAAGACCCCCATTCATGGATATTTAGGTTTCTAGTTTTCCCATATTGTAATCAATATGTTGCTGAACATTCTTGTGCATCATTTTATTTTTATCTTGTTAAAACATTTCCTTGGATAAATTCTTAAGAGTGGATATGGTGGCTTGTGCCATGCTGGGGTTCAGATGGCTGGCTGATTTATTCAGAATTTTATTGAACCAGTTTAACTGGGGAAGTTCTGTTTTCACTGCCCTTCTGGAACCAGCAGGCTAGCTAGGAAAGGCCTACACTCAATTGCACAATCATTTTCCTAGACCCTCTCTGCATCCCATTTTTAACATCCCCTGGCCAAAGCCAGCCATTGGAAACCAGAGGTGACATCACACTCTGCCCACCATGGGAGAGAGCCAAAATGTTACATAGCAAAGGACAGGAAAACCAGGCAGGGAAATTGCAGCCAGTGGCACAACCCATTGATCTGGGACAAGTGCAATGAACCACACCAAAGGCCAGTCTTCATCTGAAGAAGGTGATGCTGTGGGATTGGAAGGGAGTCCTCTATTATGAGCTTCTTCCAGAAAACCAAACGATTAATTCCAACAAGATCTGCTCCCAATTAGACCAACTGAAAGAAGCACCTGATGAAAAGTCTCCAGAATTAGTCAATGGAAAATGCATAATCTTCCATCAGGATAATGCAAGCCCACATGTTTCTTTGATGACCAGGCAAAAATGTTACAGCTTGGCTGGGAAGCTGTGATTCATCTGCTTGTATCCACCAGACACTACAACTTCAGATGTCAATTTATTTTGGTCTCTACAAAATTCTCTTAATGAAAAAAATTCCAATTCCCTGGAAGACTGTAAAAGGCATCTGGAACAATTTTTTGCTCAAAAAGATAGAAAGTTTTGGGAAGGTGGAATTATGTAGTTGCCTGAAAAATGGTAGAATGTAGTAGAAGAAGATGGTGAATATGTTGTTCAATAAAGTTCTTGTTGAAAAGGAAAATGTGTCTTTTATTTTTACTTAAAAACTGAGGGAGCTTTTTAGTCACCCCAATATTTGGTCATGATGTAGTTCTATGCTAATATTGGGGTAACTAAAAAGTTCCTTCATCTCAGAATTATAACAGTCATTTGCAGTGGGTAGAGACTAAGATCGTCACATTAGAAAGAAACATTTATTGATATATTTGTACCTTAAAAAAACACTGAGATAAAATATACATGATATTGTTGCCTTGTTTAGTCACTAAGCTGTGTCCTACTCTTTGCGACCCCATGGACTGTAGCAGCCCACCAGGCTCCTCCGTCCATGGGATTTTCCAGGCCAGAACACTGGAGTTGCCATTTCCTTCTCCATATGTGATATAAATGTAACCACTTAAAGCGTCCAACTCAATGGAATTTATTATATTCACAAATGCTGTATAACCATTGCCTCTCCCTAGTTTCAAAACATTTTCATTTTCCCGTAAGGAAACCCCACACTCATTACACAGTCAATTTCTATTAACCCTGCTGCCTCTCCCCAGTCCCTGGCAACCACTAATATGTTTCCTGTCTCTTTGGATTAACTTATTCTTGATACTTCATATAAATGGAGTCATATAATATGAGAACTTTTGTGTCTGACTTATTTTTCCTTAGCATAAGGTTTCCCAGGCTCATTATGTATCAGTATTTCACTCCGAGTGCTATTCCCCTGTATGGTATACCACATTTTGTCATCAATTTTTTTTGTCATCATTTTTTAAAATTTAATTTTATATTGAAGTATAGGAGACAGAAGGGACAGAAGAGCCAAGTGTTAGATCTCTGGGTTGGGAAGATCCCCTGGAGGAGGACATGGCAATCTACTCCAGTATGCTTGCCTGGAGAATCCCATGGAGAGAAGAGCCTGGCGGGCCACAGTCCGTGGGTTAACAAAGAGTTGGACATGACTGAAGCAACTTGGCGTGCCCGCACGCTAATTGTTGATTTGCAATGTTGTGTCAGTTTCAAGGGTACAGCAAAAAGATTCAGTTATACGTGTATCCATTCTTCTTTAGATTCTTTCCCCATGTAGGTTATTATGGAATACTGAGTCGAGTTCTCTCTGCTGTAGTAGGTCCTTGTTGATTATCTACTGGGGAAGCCTGGTGGGCTGCCGTCTATGGGGCCGCACAGGGTTGGACACGCCTGACGTGACTTAGCAGCAGCATGTATGTGTTAATACCAGTCTCCTAATGTTTCCCTTCTGGCCCCCACTTCCCCCTTTGGGAGCCATACGTTTGTTTTCTCAGTCTGTGAGCCTGTTTCTGTTTTGTAAGTAAGTTCATTTGTGTCATATTTTAGATTTTACCTACGAGTGATATCATATATTTGAGTTTCCCTGTCTGAGTTACTTCACTTAATATGATAGTATCTAGTATCTGTTCATCATTTGATGGACATTTGGCTTGCTTCCTCCTTTTGGATCTTGTAACTAGTGCTGTATGAACAGCCCTGCACAAGTTTATCTTTGAACACACAGTTTCAATTATTCTGTGTGTATATCTAAGAGTGAAATATACGTTTATTTTTATCCACTTTATTTGTATCTCATGTAAAACACAAACACTGTTTTGAGATAATATTAGATGTATTAGCTCCATTGAATATTAGATAACTGTAAGAAAATTAGAATGATGATATAAGAAAGCAAAAATTTCTAATGAAAATATGTAAATACAGGTACTACATGATTGCTACTATTAGATTGAGAATTTGACTCCTAGGGACCTGACAGGTGTCAAAGGCTTTTCTAAGTAAGAAATGAAACCCAGAAGTAAAACATTTACCCAAGCCATGAACTTAAAAAACTGGTTTGACTACACAGAAATGCAGAACTTCTGTGTGATAAAAGGGAAACAAAGTTAAAAGAAAATTAGGAAACTGAAGGGAACTATTTGCAATATTGATAACATAAGTTCAATATCTATAATATGCAAACAGTATCAACAAATCATTAAACAAAAACAATTTATTAGGCATTTTCAAAAAGTAGATTTGGGGCGGAAGTTCAGTGAATTGGAAAAATATTTTATTTTTTTTTTCATTTATTTTTTCCATTTATTTTTATTAGTTGGAGGCTAATTACTTTACAATATTGTAGTGGTTTTTGCCATACATTGACATGAATCAGCCATGGATTTACATGTGTTCCCCATCCTGAACCCCCCTCCCACCTCCCTCCCCATCCCATCCCTCTGGGTCATCCCAGTGTACCAGCCCTGAGCACTTGTCTCATGCATCCAACCTGGACTGGCGATCTGTTTCACACTTGATATTATATATGTTTCAATGCTATTCTCTCAGATCATCCCACCCTTGCCTTCTCCCATAGAGTCCAAAAGTCTGTTCTATACATCTGTGTCTCTTTTTCTGTCTTGCATATAGGGTTATCGTTACCATCTTTCTAAATTCCATATATATGCATTAGTATACTGTATTGGTGTGTATCTTTCTGGCTTACTTCACTCTGTATAATGGGCTCCAGTTTCATCCATCTCATTAGAACTGGTTCAAATGTATTCTTTTTAATGGCTGAGTAATATTCCATTGTGTATATGTACCATAGCTTTCTTTTCCATTCATCTGCTGATGGGCATCTAGGTTGCTTCCATGTCCTGGCTATTATAAACAGTGCTGCGATGAACATTGGTGTACACGTGTCTCTTTCAGTTCTGGTTTCCTTGGTGTGTATGCCCAGGAGTGGGATTGCTGGGTCATATGGCAGTTTAAAAGACAGACAACATTCATTATTGATGGGTATATGGAGAAAGTGTAAAACATTGTTATTGGGAGGGCACATTGGTAAACCTTTCTTGCAGGGCAAACTGATAGCAGGGTATTGGTGACAGATGTGTAGATTGATACAGACCAATGACACAGATTAAGGAGGTAAGAAATAAACCCTAACAACTCTTTGACAAATGAGCCAAGGCAATTCAATAGTGAAAGAATAACCTTTTCAACAAATGGCGCTGGAATAACTGGAAGGCCAGAAGCAAAAAATGAACCTATTGTACTCTATCACTTGTATGTGGAATCTAGAAAAGTCAAACTTGTGAAAATGTATGTGGAATCTAGAAAAGTCAAATTTGTGAAAAACAGAATGTAAAATAGTGGTTTTCAGGGGCTGAGGGCTGAGGGGATAAGACTGATGGAGTTTAGGGGCACAAACTTGTAACCAGTAGTAAATCAGCCCTAGAGATCTAATACACAGTACAATGAACACAGTCAATAATATTGTACTATAATTAAATACTGCTGATAAGCATCACTACAATGACAGGTATATTATAATATCAAAATGTATCAAAGGCACACCTTAAATTTATACAATGTTACATGTCACATTTATTCAACTACATTTTTTTTTCTTTTAAAATAAAAAAAAGTGAACCTAGACACAGACCTTACACCATTCACAAAAATGAATAACTTGGCATGAAACTTCAAAGCAATCAAGATAAAAAGAAAATCCTGAGGAATAAAAACCAAATTAACTACAAGAGGAAAGAAAATCAGAATGGTATTGGGCTTTTTATCAGTGATACTTGATGCATAAAACCAATGTGCAGTAGCCTGAGAATCAAAGAGAGAGCTCTGCGGACAGAAAGAAATGGGCACCAGTAGAACTTACACATGCATAATGAGAAGAGTGTGGTCTCCTGCGGCTTACACATCTAGACTTTAACTGAGATGGAAAACTAAGCATTCAGCCTAAGCCTGGAGATGAACACAGTAAACTTGTAAGAAGGTGGAAATAGGTGGTTCAGTTGTGGCCAAGCTAATTAAATTCTCTGAGTCTGGCTACCTGTGATTCTCCTCAGCTGCATATTTGTTCTCTTTGTATCACATGTGGCCGAGTAGATATCAGAGCTCTTCATTTAATCCCTTCCTGCAGAGCCTCTAGCAGTTTACTTTAGGGAGAGCCTTCCGCTCAGTGTCACGGCTCAGCTCTTCACAGCTCCTTTTCCCAAAAGACGTGATTTCAGCAGAAAGGCTTTTGCTCAAAAACAATATAGTTTGACCTCATCAGCTAATCAAAAAGTAAAATGCCAGAATTTGCAGTTTCATCATGTGGAGAACTTTCGTTGCATTCTCTCATCTATCTGCCGGATCCAGTCTTGTAATTAAAATCACCCTATAGCACAGATGGAATTTTATGCCAATGCACACAGATGCATGCCAAGATGGGGCGAGGAGCTTCCAAGCACAGCGGCCAGGTCTGTGGAGCCGGGGCTGGAGGAACCAGATTCCCCAGTGGGTGCTCGTGAGAGCTTGCTGGACTGCAGACCTCCCAGTTTGCTAGTCAGGTAAATGGAACGTGAAGAACTATTTGTACCAGGCACAGTTTTGGGTTAAAGCCCTGCTGTTCAAAGCCCTATCTGAGGTCTAGAATATTTTAAAAGTTTTTTTTGGCTTCCTTTTCAGTTTTGTTTTGATTTGTTTGATTCTCCTGATTTGTGGAGAACTTTTCTCTCCTAAAGCAGCTGTGGGCATGCAGACCTTTGTTAAATTAATAACCAACATAAAAACATAAAATCAGCAGAAACAATGGAGTGGTTTTTTTTTAAACAATGGAATTTTAATTACTCACTTGGCATGTTTTTAAGGTCAACAGGCAGGAATTCTCAAGAAACAGTTGCGTGAGTTTCAAAGCAAAGAGTCATCATGCACAGTATTTTGTCTTCTGGTTCCTTGAAGTCAAGTCAAATTCCAGAATGTTCTAGGCGATTGTGGAACATTTCAATGGGACTGTAAAAAAATGCCCTATATTTGTGTCCAGAAGTTAACTTGGGGCCCCCACACATTGAAAAAGAGTAAGTTTTATGGCAGAAGAGGAATATAAATTTGAGAGGGGACGAGGGAAGAAAAGGAGTTGGACTGCAGTTCTCAGGGGTGAAGGGGAAGTGAGAGCGTAGGGGTTTTCAGTGCTCAGGACATTATTCTGGGGAGTCTCTCAAGGGTTCAGACGAGCTTCCTCTTTCACCTAGGATGCTGCAGCCCAATGTCAGTCACACAAGCTCAGTTTTGGGTTTCAGGCTCCTTCCTGCTTGAGGTTTCATTTGGAGATTGAGCTGCTTGCCTGAAGACTGTGATCACTGCTGCCTGGACTGAGAAAGACTTTAGGAACCTTAGCTTAGGGACCATATACATACTTAATCGATTTTGTGAAACTGTTCTGTTTTCAAATATGAGCAACTTTATGGTTCCCAGGTATTGAGCAGTAAAATTCCCCTGAACTGCAGTTGTATTTAACAGTTCCTCTTGGGGTATAGGGGAGGAAACGTAAGAAACAGAATGGGGCTTAGTGGGTTAAAGTTGTTTAACTCAGACAAGTTAAGAGATCAGACAACTGGCTGCTAGGTCCTTGTATATGGTAACCAACTGCTAGAAGCCTAAAAAAAAAGTCTGTGACAGCCTCCCTTTATCAGCTTTCTTATTCAGTATTTCATACGCCCATTTTAGCCCTATGCTCTCAGATGATCCATTTGTTTAGGGCTGTTTTGCTCCAAATCCCTAAGCCAACACAAGGTAACTGTTATGTCACTGAGTAATCTGACTCTGAGTCAGAACATTTTAACTAGCCAGCCAGGTGATAATTTGGGTTTAACTTTTCTTGCTCATCAGCTGCAAGCAAAATCTTGTAGTTTTTAATCTTACTTAAACACTGAATAAAAAAACTTTTCCAAAAAAAAAAAAAAAAGAAACAGAATGGGTAGGCACAGTTCTTAAGCTACTAGAAACAATAAGAAAATTCATTAAGGAGTCCAATTATAAATTAATATCTGAAATTTAGCAGATTTCTCTAAAACAGATTTCTCTAAAACTTGCTCTAAAAACATGAGCAAGTTTTATATGAGCTGTATAGAAATGTGTATAGAAAATCTTATGGGAGAATATATTCCATTCATATTGGCATCATGAAACAGAAAATATCCAGAAAATTAACCTAAAGAAAAGCACAAAGGACCTTTTTGAAGAAAACTCTGTTGTGGAACCATAAAATAAAGTCTTGAATAAATTACATACTTTGTTTTGAGATAAGACTTTCAATATTTATCATGCTTATGTTATTTAAATACAAAACATGGAGATTTTGCTAAGACAGAAGGTAACAGTCCATTTTTTATCAGTTTCATAGAACCTTATGGAATGGATATACCCTGCCTAGAGTGAATATAATCCAGGTTTTCTGTATTGGAAACAATGTTTCAAGAACGTGTGTGTGTGTGTGTGTGTGTGTGTGTGTGTGTGTGTGTGTGTGTGTGTGTGTGTGTGTGTGTGTGTGTGTGTGTGTGTGTGTGTGTGTGTGTGTGTGTGCGTGTGTGTGTGTGTGTGTGCGTGCGCGCGCGCGCGTGTACGCATGCGCGCACATGCGTACTCAGTCTCTCAGTCTTGTCTTGACTCTTCGCCACCCCACGGACTGTAGCCCTCCAGGCTCCTCTGTCCATGGAATCTTCTAGGCAGGAATACTGGAGTGGTTGCCATTTCTTCCTCCAGGGGATCTTCCCAGCCCAGGGATCGAGCCCACGTCTCCTGCATCTCCTGCATCGGTAGGTGGATTCTTTACCCCTGATCCACCTGGGAAGCTTCAAGAACTTGCTCATACTTCGGTGCTGTTTATGTATTATGGGTGCTGATCTTTTGTTACCTATGCCACAAATAAACCCTCGAGTGTCCTAGTTATTTTTAAACTTTTCTTCCTTTTTGTTGTACAGAGGTTCTTCTCATCAAAACCTATTTTTAAGTCTCGTGTAGTTGTTTCACTTTTGGTTTTCATTTCTTACTCAGAAGACCCATCGACACCTGCCAAGCACCTGGGAGTCAAATTCTCAATCTATTTGTAGCTGCCATGTGGAAACCGTGGCTGCCAATTTCTGCCTCCAGTGGCTTCCGCCGGCCTTGACTGTGACTCTGTGGATTCACCCGTCTCTCCAGACCTCAGGGTGCTTTACCCCTCAGTTCTCTGACAGGTCTGAGAGAAGTTGTTGATTTTTTAGTTTATTCGCCTTTTTCTTTTCATAAGAAAGAGTGATGCCTTCTAATCTTTTTACATGTTGGAGCTGATGACAGAAGACTTTTTACTGCAAATGCCTTTTATTTAAGTGCTATGTAGGAGCATGTAGATATGGTTAGGAGAAGGATTCCTAGGTGAGGAGCCGGTCTTGGGGTGGCATGTCAGGAATCGGTCACGTCAGAAAGAGCTTTTAGACGAAAAGCGGAGTGGAGCGCTTCGGCGTTCGGGTTGGAGTCAGGGAGAGTTGGAGATGGAAACAGCTTTCTCAGTCAACCTGCGTGTGGTGTGTGGGGTCTCTGGTAGCTTCCTGTCCTCCTCAGCTGAAGTCCTTCCTTTCTCCTCTAAGAGCCTCAGGGATGTGTCCCGTCACTTCCCGGCCCCTGTCCTGTCCCCCTCAGGGATGTGTCCCGTCACTTCCCCGACCCCTGTCCTGCCCTCAGGGATGTGTCCCGTCACTTCCCGACCCCTTTCCTGTCCCCCTCAGGGATGTGTCCCGTCACTTCCTGGCCCCTGTCCTGTCCCCCTCAGGGATGTGTCCCGTCACTTCCCGACCCCTTTCCTGTCCCCCTCAGGGATGTGTCCCGTCACTTCCCCGACCCCTTTCCTGTCCCCCTCAGGGATGTGTCCCGTCACTTCCCCGACCCCCACTTCCTCTTTCTCCTCTTGCTCAGGGAAGCTTCGGCCTCCCTGACCTCTGACTGTGTCTTAAGTAAGCCAAGGCTGCCCCTGCCTTACAACCTCCCCCCCTTGCTGTCTCCTCGGCCTCTAGTGGTTTTTCTGCCTGGCTTCCCTCACGTTCATTAAGACTCGGAAATCACCTACTGGATGGGGCCTTGCCTCAGGTCGCTTACCTGCAAGTCACCCACCCATCCTGGCTCCTACTCCCTTCTTGTGCTGTGTGCTCAGCCCTGAGCGACTCTTTGAGACCCCAAGGACTCTATTGTAGCCCGCCAGGCTCCTCTGTCCATGGGATTCTCCAGGCAAGAATACTGGGGTGGGTAGCCATTCGCTTTTCCAGGGGATCTTCCCGACCCAGGGATCGAACCTGAGTCTCCTGCGTCGGCAGGCGGATTCCTTACCTCTGAGTCCCCAGGGAAGCCCCTTCTCCTCAGCACGGATCATCATCTTGCCTGTGCTGCCTCCTGCCCTGACCTGCCTGTCTTCTGTTTCTCCCAGGAGACTGGGAAACTCCGCAGGGAAAGGCACTTTGCTTCCTTGCTTCCCTGTATCCCCAGGTTGTGGGTCCAAATTGTAAGAGTGAAAACAGACAGGTGGAAATAAGTTTAATGATATACTGTATTCTAAAAGAAGCAGACGCACAGACATAGAGAACAAGCCAGTGATTACAGTGGGGAGCAGGGGCCATGCAAGGGTGAGGGAAGGGGAGCTACGGGGTATTTGCTATAAGACAGGTTCAAGGATATATTGTACAACAGGGGGAATTTCACCAATATTTTGTGGTAAATGTACATGGAAAGTAACCTTTAAAAATTACATAAATTAGAAAAAAATTTTAAATACTATATTTAACCTGTAATGTCCAAAAATATTCTCATTATACTCTAAAATTATTAATAAGGTAGCTGATGTTCTTGTTTTATGTTTGAAGTCTTCAAAGTCTGGGGTGCTTTTTGCAGTCACAGCGCAGTTCATTGGCACCAGCCTCCTCTCAAGTTTTCAGGGACCACGCGTGGCCGGAGGCTCCCGTGTTGGACAGCGCTGGTGGCCTGCAGGCGGAGTTGGAACTGGACGTGTTTCCTGGGAGAAGTGGGACGTTATGGAAGGGTTTTAGGTGGGCTTTAGGAGTGGCAGGCTCGGTTTTAACACACATCCCCGTGGCAGCAGAGTGGAGAACGGCAGGAGGCACTCGAGAAGGGCATTGCTTTAGGAGCCCAGGAGACAGATCCAGAGAGAGACCCACTGGAGGGTCTGCCCTCGGCGGGGTGGCAGTAGGGATGGAGGGGAGAAGAGGCAGGTGACATCCGGTCAGTGAATTCAGCAGGACTCGACAAAACTGGATTCGAAATCGGCAAGCTAGCTTTATGCATCAGACAGTAATTTAATTATGATAATCTTTTGCCCCCTGTCAGACAGAGAACAGGGTGGATTGAAACACTGTTTTGAAGAGTCTCTTCTCTATTTCCAGATATCAGTTATGATTTGCATGGAGTTGCCGTGTAGCTAAGGGCAGTACTTACTTTATTTTTTAGTGGATAAATCTAAATGGCCACATGATGGTGCCAAATCCTTGGTAGTTAGTACGGCTTTTCAGACCAGCTTCCAAACTCCTTCTCCTGTAGAAATGTTGCCACCATGGCTTTAGTTATTTTACTTTGAAAAACAAATTTATGAAGCATAAATAATTCTTTTTGTATTTTCAAAGTAATGTGTTAAATTCTAGTCAGTTTCTTAAGTCAACAGGTAGACCCGACTTAGTTCTTGATTTTATACTTGTAAAATTGGAGTTTTCTAACCCACAAGGAATACATTGTCTGAGTTGTGCAAAAGAGGGATACAATTCTATATTTTTTAAATTTAAGAATGAGACCAGTAGAATCTGTATATAATAACATTCCCATTTCTTAGATAATGCAAAAATTTCTCCATGGGACTGGAAGATATTTATAAGGCTGAACCCAGATACCTCAACACAACTTTTGAGATGATTATTTGGAGGAAGTTCTGCACCCTGTCCATGGTGGTGGTGGTGGTTTAGTTGCTCAGTCTTGTCTGACTTTTGCGACTCCAAGGACTGTGGCCTGCCAGGCTCTTCTGTCTGTACAATTTCCCAGGCAAGAATACTGGAGTGGGTTGCCATTCTCTTCTCTAGGAGATCTTCCCAAACCAAGAATTGTACCTGTATCTCCTGCATTATAGGTGGATTCTTTACCGCTGAGCCACCAAGGAAGCCCACCGTATACACAGTAGATACTAACTTAATATTTGCTGTCACAATGATTGCAAATAGGAATTAATGATAGCTGGAACCAACTGTTGGCCAAAGTCTTCACTTTTCACAAATTAAATAGCCAGTTTTTATTGAATAAAAAGCATGGAGTATAGAAATTTGTAAATATCAGAGATATAATTTTGATTTTATTTGCTGTAATTATTGTTTACATTTTTTATTATTTCTTAAATTTAATTTTTATTTATATTGGAGTATTTTTGATTTACAACGTTGTGTTAGTTTCAGGTGGTTCAGCAAAGTGATTCAGTTATACACATATGTATATCCACGCTTTCTCAGATTCTTTTCTCATATAGGTTATTACAGAATATTGAGTAGAGCTCTGTGTGTTATTCTGTAGGTCCTTGTTGTTTATCTAGTTTATATATAGTAGTATGTTTATGTTAACCCCAAACTCTTCCCATTCTCCTTCCGTAACCACAAATTTGTCTTCTATGTCTGTGAATCTATTCTGTTTTGTAAATAAGTTCATTTTTGTCATTTTTAAAGAAGTTTTTAAAGATGTAAGTGATATTAGTCTTTCTCTGACTTATTCATTTACTATGATAATAGAATTATTAACACACCCTGAAGACCCAAGAAGGGGTCACTTATTCACTGAACTCCTAATTTTCCCCAATCTGTAACCACAAGGGTCATTAATTCCTAGAACTGGATCTGTCTCAAATATTTTAAATCAAAGTTTCTACCAAGTGCAAGCAAAACTGAGAAACACAACAGCATCAGTGAATAAACTTACAGAAAACATCTCAGGGGGATTGATTAAACATGGCAAAGGCTGGCAAGAAAGCTTCTAGATGCCATTTTTGTGTCCTTATTCAGAATATTATATAGACAAAGATTATAGGTTTTGTCACAATTCTCACGGTTTTATTGACTCTACAATTTTGATATTTAGGTAAAAGAATAAAAGAGGATGAAGTAATAAATTTTTCATATATGAATTCTTCTTGGATATTATCAGTTTCAGAAGTACTGATGTCATTAACCTTGAAATATCAGCGTGTAGATAAAGGCTTATGAATATAAATGAACTCCGAGTTAGGACTTGTTGACATCTGCTTTAAATAGCCATCTAAGTGCTGTCAGGAGGGGAGGGCTGTGTGGCAAGTTTGGTGACTAGGCAGATGTGAGGGCTTGAAGGCACAAATGTTATATCACATAATGCTCATTTGTTACTTGTTTAATTTAAAAAATAAAAAGGAAAAAAAACCTCATTTCTGGATTTGTGTAACAGGTTAGAGATGGACCAACAGGGTCCTCAGATGCAGAAGGAAGAGATTAGCTGATGCCTGGTACTTAGAAGTCAGTCTGCAAATGAAAAGAACAAACAAGAAATGAAAACCATTTATATATTCAAAATCACAGGAGATCCTTGGGTGCCATCAAAAAGAAACAGCCAAAGCATGAGTTAGAGTTTGAGGTGTTATTCCCTAATTTTGTGACTTTCAGTGAGACACTTAAGTCTGAACTTTCAGTTCAGTTCAGTTCAGTCTCCCCCGACTCTTTGCGACCCCATGGACTGCAGCACGCCAGGCTTCCCTGTCCATCCCTAACTCCCGGAGTTTACTCAAACTCATGTCCATTGAGTCAGTGATGCCATCCAACCATCTCATCCTCCATCGTCCCCTTCTCCTCCTGCCTTCAATCTTTCCCAGCACCAGGGTCTTTCCCAATGAGTCAGTTCTTCACATCAGGTGGCCAAAGGGTTGGAGCTTCAGCTTCTGTATCAGTTCTTCCAATGAATATTCAGGACAGATTTCCTTCAGGATTGACTGGTTTGATCTCCTTGCAGTCCATGGGACTCTCAAGAGTCTTCTCCAACACCACAGTTCAAAAGCATCAATTCTTCAGTGCTCAGCTTTCTTTATAGTCCAAATCTCACACCCATACCTGACTACAGGAAAAACCATAGCCTTGACTAGACGGACCTTTGTTGGCAAAGTAATGTCTCTGCTTTTTAATATGCTGTCTAGGTTGGTCATAACTTTCCTTCCAAGGAGTAAGCGTCTTTTAATTTCATGGCTGCAGTCACCATCAGCAGTGATTTTGGAGCCCCCCCAAAGTAGTCTCTCACTGTTTCCATTGTTTCCCCATCTATTTGCCATGAAGTGATGGGACCAGATGCCATGATCTTAGTTTGAAGTCTGAACTTCAGTTCTTTATAAATAAACTGAAGCTCATTTTCACCACCATCACCTTCATCATCACCATCATTTCATCACCATTATCACCATCTCCTCATTATCACCTTCATCATCATCACAGCATCTTCACTAGTATTAGGAAGTTGCTTACTAAGGGTCACTGTTATATACATTATCTGTTTTAATCCTCACTGAAAGCATAGATTATTTTCCTCTTTTGACAGATGGCGAAACTGAAGCTTGTAGTAGAAGGGGCTTTCCCAAGGTCACACAGGAGTCAAGGATGGCACTAGACTGCAGCACGGCCCAGTGTTTTAACCCTACGCTAATAAAAATTCTGCTTCAGTATAACTTTTTGAAGGAAATTTCCAAAGCATATTAATAATTAAAGAGTGTTAGTATCATTTTATCTGGTAATCCTTCTTCTGGGGATATCATAAGAAAATGCTCCTATAAAAGTAAAGAGGAGAATGACATTCATTGCAGCATTGTTTGTCATGTAAATCACTGGAAAATTCCCAAATGTCCAACAAGTGAGAAAAGATTAAGTGAATAATGACAGAGTACAAAAGAATCATAAACAGTCACCATGAAGCCTATTTAGTAATTCGGCATAATGCTTGGACTCATTATGTGAAAAACTGGAATTTACCATGTTATTAACATTATGATGCCAATTCAGTAAAATTTTGCACATGAAAAAAGAGTAGAGTGATATAAAGAAAAATGCTAAATATTTTTTCCTGAGTTGGAGATTTCTTGGGTGAATTTTCTTCGGTTATGGCAATTGTGTGTGTGTGTGTGTGTCTGTGTGTCTGTGTGTGCTGTGCTTAGTCACTCAGTCGTGTCCAACTCTTTTCGACCCCTTGGACTGTAGCCCACCAGGCTCCTCTGTCCATGGGGATTCTCCGAGCAAGAATGCTGGAGTGGGTTACCATGCCCTTCTCCAAGGGATCTTCCCAACCTGGGGATCAAACACAGGTCTCCCACATTGAGAATGGATTCTTTACCATCTGAGACACCAGGGTGATTATAACGTGTATGAAAAATGAACAAATTTGAAATGCAATATACCTACATACACATACACACACACACACACGCACACATACCTGCGTGTGTAACTCATAGAACGTGGCAAAGATCAAACAAGACAACATGAATAAACTGGATAAACTATTAAGACAATTCAAGGCTTCTCTGGTGGCTCAGTGGTGAAGAATTTGCCTGCAATACAGGAGACTCACATTCGAGCCCTGATCCAGGAAGATCCCACATGCCTCGGAGCAGCTAAGCCCATGAGTTACAACTATTGAGCCTGTGCTCTGGAGCCCGGGAACTGCAACTCCTGAGCCCCCTGCCACCACCACTGAAGCTGGCATGAACTAGAGCCTGTCCTCTGCGACAAGGGACGCCACAGCAAAGAGAAGCCCGCAGACCACAGCTGGAGAACAGCCCCCACTGCTGCAACTAGAGAAAAGCCTACGCAGCAACGACAGCCCAGCACAGCCAAAACAAATACGTAGATAAATAAAATTATATAGAAAATAAACAAAGGAAATCCATGTCTAAAAGAAAAACAAACAAACGACCATTGAAATACTCATATTAAAAAGTCAGGCTGGCCTTGTATTCAACCTGAAAGCCACCCTGGGATTCCAGGACAAGGACATTTACTGCTCTTTGCATCTCCTCTCACCATCAGAGCCAGAGATCTGCAAATTCTGGCCCACGGGCCAAATCTTGACTGTCATTTTGTATGGCCTGTGAGTTAAGAAAGCTTTTTGCAATTTTAAGTGGTTCCCAAAACAAAAGAAAGATATTACTTCATGACACATGAAAATTATATGAAATTCGACTTCCAGTGTCCATAGTAATGCATGTATTATTGGAAGCACAGTAAAGCCCCTTTATTTACATATCCCCTCCGACCTGCGATCCTGATACAATAGCAGAGGGGAGACGCTGCTGTAAAGAACCTGTGGCTCACGAAGCTTAAAACACCTACTATCTGGTCTTTTACTCACCATTGATTTAGACCAACTCAGTTCTCCAAATCTTGTCCTGGCCTCATGAGAGTTTTATTTGATAAATTTTTTCAATTGCTTTTAAATGGTTAGAAAGGCTATAAAGCATGTAAGTAAGTGTTAGTCGCTCAGTTATGTCCGACTCTGCAACCCTAAGGACTGTAGCCCGCCAGGCTGCTGTGTCCATGGAATTCTCCAGACAATAATACTAGAGTGTATAATGATTCCCTTCTCCAGAGGATATTCCCGATCCAGGGATCAAACTAGCGTTTCCTGCATTGCAGGCAGATACTTTATTGTCTGAGCCACCAGGGAAGCCCTGGATTTTCTTAATATTTAAATTAAAAAAAAAAGGTTTTCAAAACATTAGGGATGGGGGAGCCATTGAACGGCCATGACACTGACCAGTGGCAATGTTTGTTGCAGACACATGTTCTTGGACCACTCTGTGGTTGGCATAAGACCCATATTGGGCATCAGGAGATGCAACTCTGATCTGTTCAAAGTGTGACCAGCTGGGCCTCTGCCCCTCACCTGCAGTGAAGTCAGTTGCATGATTTCTGAGGCCCCTTCCAGCTCTACATTTCCTCAATGATGCCTCGTTTTAAAAGTTGGTGGTTCTTCATGGCATTATGAATGTGTCTCCTTTTACGATCTTCCTGATGGGGAAAGTAACCCATCAGTTTTAAGGCCAAGAATCAGAACTTAAATGCCTACAAAGTCGACAGTTCAACTAAATGCATTTGGTGAAACGCTTTTGTGGACCTCAAAGACTTTGCATTTACTTGGTGGTCAGGCTTTTCTTGGTGGTCTTCTTATGTTCCAGTCAGTTAGGTTGATTGAAAAATCTTCCTTCAGGTAAGTAGAATCTCTAAGATATCTCCTTGTCTATAACTCCATGAAATAGCAAATTACTGAATATGCAACTTCTAAAATTTCATAAAAAATACTTAAAAATTTTCTCTACGTTTGAGAGCAGCTAGTAATTTCAAGCTTACTAATGGTGGAGGGATAATTATAGACATGCCATTATCTCTGAGATCCTCTAAAACTGAAGCAGTTAAAAAATATGCTATATGTTTATGCAACCCCATGTCCCGTGTATCAGATTTTCCTCTCCTTCCAATGTGAGATATAGAATGAAAATGTGGCAAATTGATCTCATAACTGGAGAAATGCTTTGCTTGTTGTTCATTTTCATGTGGTAATACCAAAACAGGAATAATACCAGTATGTTTTTGAAATGAAAAATGAAAAAAAGAGGTGAGCAGATTTGAGCCAGGAGGTGGGCAAGCAGGGACTAGGCCCCTCTTTACTCCTTACTGCTGGCTGTCTGTCTGGGTTTGACCAGGGAACACGGGGTAGAATAATAGTAAAAGGACTACCATGCATTTGGGCTTCCCTGGTGGCTTAGTGGTAAAGAATCTGCCTGCAATGCAGGAGACCTGGGTTTGATCCCTGAGTTCGGGAGATCCCCTGGAGAAAGAAATGGCAATCCACTCCAGTATTCTTGCCTGGAAAATTCCCTGGACAGAGGAGCCTGGTGGGCTACTGTTCACTGGGTCACAAAGAGTCAGACACGATTGAACACGCACCATGCATCTGTTCATTTAGTCAATTAACAAACAATGGCTGAGACATGATATTGCCTCAGGCACTAGTAAGTGCCAACTAGTGGTGGGGTTTCCTTCAGTTAGCAAGAAGAAAGAATGGAAGGGCAGTGATAGGTAATCCTGAGCAGTCATTGGAGAAGGCAATGGCACCCACTCCAGTACTCTCGCCTGGAGAATCCCATGGACGGAGGAGCCTGGTGGGCTGCAGTCCATGGGGTCGCTGAGTCGGACACGACTGAGAAACTTCACTTTCACTTTTCACTTTCATGCATTGGAAAAGGAAATGGCAACCCACTCCAGTGTTCTTGCCTGGAGAATCCCAGGGATGGGGGAGCCTGGTGGGCTGCCGTCTATAGGGTCGCACAGAGTCGGACACGACTGAAGCGACTTAGCAGCAGCAGCAGCAGAGCAGTCATTACTGCTCCATGGAGGCTATTTCTGGGTCTCTCTTCTGCTTCCTTGACCGTCACTTTCAGCTTCACAGTTGCAAGAGCGCTGCTTCACTTCTCAAAC
Organism: Cervus canadensis; assembly: GCF_019320065.1. Taxonomy (NCBI): domain Eukaryota; kingdom Metazoa; phylum Chordata; class Mammalia; order Artiodactyla; family Cervidae; genus Cervus; species Cervus canadensis. Next base: position 37,601,917 of record NC_057416.1, on the reverse strand, counting down.
TGGGTCTGCCTTTCAGACATTTTTCATGCATCCTCCACTAAGCACATTGCCTAGCTCATGCAAAAGGCATTCGTTTATTGAGTAAATGAATACATGGTAATTTAGTGAAGACATCTGAAGTACAGATGTGTGCAAAAGCAAAAGCTAAGAATTCCAAATGATTCAATGGCCAGCCATTGTCAGATGATCTGAACTATTTATCTTTGCATTGTTGCTGGTTGTGTTCTCTGGAAGGAGACACAGAGATGCAGTTTATGGTGCAAGATATTTGTTAGGAATTAGTACCTGTGAAGGGGCTTTCTAGGTGGCTCAGTGGTAAAGAATCCATGTGGGTTCAATCCCTGGGTCAGGAAGATCCCCCGGAGAAGGAAATGGCAACCCACTCCAGTATTCTTGTCTGAAAAATCCCATGGACAGAGGAGCTTGGTGGGTTATAGTCAGCGGGGTCGCAAGGAGTTGGACGCAACTGAGTGACTGAGCACAAGAGAAAGTGGACATTGCCTTGGTTTTAAAAGTGAAAGTGAAGGTCACTCAGTTGTATCCTACTCTTTGTGACCCCATGGACTACACAGTCCACGGAATTCTCCAGGCCACAACACTGGAGTCAGTGTCCTTTCCCTCCTCCAGGTGATCTTCCCAACCCAGGGATTGAACCCAGGTCTCCCACGTTGTGGGCGGATTCTTTACCAGCTGAGCCACCAGGGAAGCCAAGAATACTGGAGTGGGTAGCCTGTCCCTTCTCCAGGGGATCTTCTGACCCAGGAATCAAACTGGGGTCTCCTGCATTGCAGGCGGATTCTTTACCAGTTGAGCTATCAGGTTTTAAAAGGGGATCCATTTTCCCAGAACTTCATTCTGCACCTCCCTCCCCCCCCGCCCCCCGTCTGCGTGGGGGTGATTCGCAGAGCTCACATTTAGGATTCTTGCCCTTTGCCTTTTGCTCCCATTAGCCTTCCTGCACAAACGTCCTTGGCACACAGTCCCCTCACCTGGAGAACCTTTCTGGTCACTGTCCTACTCTCAGATGACTGCATCTAGTCCAGGATGAGCTCAATTTGGCTTGGGGAGTATTTGTTTTTAAATGAGAGATTCCTCATAAAGCAAATGCTTTCAGGATCCAGGGAGTAATTTAATAGGGGTGTGTTTTGGCCACCTTAGCATCAAGTGGGAGAAATATTTGGGAAAGAGAGGAGAGGGAGAGAGAGGTGGACTTGCTTAAACTCAATTTTTGCTATACTTATAGGAGGTAAAAAATACACAAAAAATCATAAGCACATGTTCTGTTTTGCTTTTGAACAGTGCAAATAATACATTTCCTCTCTCACCAATCACACTTCTCTTAGCGGACAGCGCTTGAGTGCCCTCAGAGGCACCCAAACATGTCCTTGAAAGCACCACGAAGAGAGGAAAGCAAAGTCATTTTGGGGTTGTCATTCTTAAATCAAAACTATTCTTGAAGAAATTTCCTTCTAGTGAGAGTCTAGATGGCGTTTTCCCCCTTCTTGTGCCACATGGCTTGCAGGGATCTTAGTTCCCTGACCAGGGATTGAACCCTTGCTTTCTGCAGTGGAAGCACCGAGTCCTAACCGCTGCACTGCCAGGGAAGTTGCAAGAGCCTAGACATTTTTAACAGGATTCTCTTGTATTATTTAATGAGATGATCTTGTTTTGGTTTTGTGTTTTAGGCTTTTTATCATATGTTTTATGATGTTGTTATTGTTTGTATTATTGCTTTGGAAGATTTTGAATAATGGCTTGATTATTCTGGTAGGAAATCATCATCAAAACCAAATTATTCTTAGAAATGTATGTTTGTGTTTTGCTTTGGGGAGGAATATTTAAACTTTCTACAAGTTTGTGGAGAAGACAGAGTTTACTTGCAGCCACCCAAGGTATGCTCCCACCTTTGTGACCACCTCAGAGAGGACTGAAAACTGTTTGAATTCATCTCTCATACAAACAAGATGGGCAGAACTGGTGCCTCCCTCTTTGAAGAATCTGCACTTTGAAAAATGATTTTTTTCTGACTATAAAAATAATGCAGCTTAATTTATTGTGGAAACTGTGATAAACAGAGAACAATGTATTATACAAAGTAAAAATCTCCTCTAACCTTACTACCTAGAAAGAGCCACTGTGAATATTTTGGTGTATATCTGATGAGTATTTAAAAATTATCTAAATATATATCTATAATTTATAGATAATATGTGCTATAGATGTAATTATTATAGATAACATGTGTTACAGATATAATGTTCTCTATCTAAAATTGTATAGATAAGCATAGACAATCTCATTATTTGCTCTTTTTCACTTGATTATTCAGAACACTACTATTCTATTCTAGCATACTTTCCCCTGGTTGCAGAGAATGTTAACCTGTGGATGGATCAACTTTCTTTAAGCAGTTGCTATCATTGGACATTTGGTTGTTCTTAGTTTTTATCCATACTTTTGTATGAACACATTGCTGTTTAATCTTTGCAGTGTCTTAGAATGGATTCCTAGAAGTGCAAGTGTTGCATCAAAGGTAGTCAGGTGTTTGAATTTTTGATGACTGACTAATCATGTTACAGAAAATGTGTAACCTTCTAAACACTCATTTGCAATATTTAAGAAAGCACACTTTACAATAACATGCACAACCTTGGATATTGTCATTAAAAAGAGAGAGAGAGAGAAGAGCTGCAGTTGGATAGACAAATAGCGGGGTGACTAGTAAGGACTGATATTTTTTTTCAATTTTATTTGCCAAATGTGCTTCTCTTCTAGTCGTTTGCCCTTTTTCTTTCTCTTTTCATTATGGTTTATTAAAAGATATCTAATATAGTTCCCTGTGCTAATCACTAGGACTTTGTTGTTTATCTGTTTTATATATAGTAAATTACCTACTGTATATAAAATCTCAAACTCCGAGTTTATCTCCTCCTGCCATCTCCTTTGTAACCATAAATTCGTTTTGCATGTTTGTGAGTACGTTTCTATTTTGTAAATAAGTTCCTTTGTGTCCTAGTTTAGATTCCACATAGAACTGATGCCATGTGGTATTTGCTTCTCTGTCTGACTTACTGCCCTTAGTGTGATAGCCTCTAGGTCGGTCCATGTTGCTGTGAATGGCGTCGCTTCTTTTTCCTTTTTATGGCTGAGTAGTGTTCCATTGCATATGTCACTTAAAGTGGGGGCCCGGTTTCCCGCTGCTCTAAAGCCAATAGAGAGGTAAGATTGGGGGAAAGGAAAGCTTGCTGCATTTTGGGTCCTGGCACGGGGGAAGTGGGGAAGTCCGGTCCAGAGGCCGACTCCTCCAGTGAATGTCACTGGGCAAGAGTCTTTATGTTGCAGGGAGCGGCTCCATGCAGAAACAGCGCAGTCAGTTCTGAGAGTCATCCTGGTTGTTTTAAGTACAGTTAGTCTTCAGGTCCTGGGTCAGTGTGTTCCCATTTCTTTGAGGCCAGCCCTTGGCATTGTGGCAGTTCATGTCACGGCCACAGTCTGGTCATCATGGAGTTAACTTCTTCCACCTGCTGGGGTTCCAGTCTCTACAAGACAGCTCACAGGATATGGCTCAGGATATTATGTACAGCCCTTGAGAGAGAGTTAAAGGTCCTTGACTTTGCCTAATGACCAAACTCTTGTTGTATGTTTTTTTTTTTGTTTTTTTTTTTTTACTGTTTCTCTTTTTCTGCATTTTCTCACTTCCCTGATTAAATTTATTCTTCGGCTGAAGTTTTTCCGCAGGAAAGGGCGGGCTGAGGACTTGGGGGCAGAGACCACAGGGCCCTGATCTGTTGGATATGTGTGCACCACGTTTTTGTCGGCTCATCTGTCGACAGATGTTTTGGTTGCGCCCTTTTTCCTGCTGAGGCTTTTTACCCCTTTATTGTTGTATGAGCCCTTTAGTTGTTAAGAATTGTAACTATCATGTACTTTGCAAGTGTGAGTTCCAGTTTATTTTTGGTATCACTTGCCTATAAGTTTCTTTAAATTTTTCTGTAATATGATGTATCCACTTTTCTTCAACATTGCTTCTATGTTTGGGGGTTTGACCATTTTATTATTTTACCTGTGACCAAAATTTTCTTCTTGAAAATTTTAGGCCCTAGCCAGTAAAGAGGCAGCATTTCTGGAGTACAAATGTAGGTAGGTAAACTTGTTTACCTTCTTTTGGTATCATACTCTGGCTCCAAATGGGTTATTGTCCCATATTCAGTCTCTTAGACAGTATTTAAAACTTTATCATCCCACAGAGCTGCTTTAATGCTCCCTGATGTTGGTAACACTCACCTCCTGAGGGGCCTGTGACGTGTCGTGTATTTTTTCCATCTTCCTTTCCTGCTTTCCTTCTCTTTCCATTGCTTCTCTTCCTCCCTTCTTCCCTCTCACTACCCCCCCCATATTTCTATTGCAGTAGTAAATGAGTAACAGCACTTGAGACCTAGAAATTATTCAATAATAAAAGTTCCCATTAATTTTTCAGGTCTTGGATTATCTCAGGTCTTTATCTATCGGAACTTGTCTTCTGTGCACCCAAATTCATGTTCCTTTGATTTTTTAGAACCAATGGATTTAGATACTTTGGATTTACTTTGTCCTGAGCTTATTACCTTCCCCTTTTGTTGTCAAATGTAAGTCCCCGTGGCTGACACACAGTGAAGCCAAACAAAACAAAACGTCAGAGTTTGGAGCAGAAAAAATTTTACTGAAGGGCCCAGAAAGGAGAAAGGAGGGCTCATATTCAAAAAGACCCCAAATCCTTGATGGTTTTGGAGAAAGTCCTTATAGGCGGAATCTGGGCTGAGGGCCACAGGGGTCATGGCTTCCCTCTGACGGTTTGGTGGTGAGGTGACAGGGTGGTGTTCCGGGAGTCTCATGCTCAGCTGAAGTTTGCATCAGCGACCAGGGTGGGGGTCTTATTCCGGCAGAAACACTCAAAGATACTGTTCTGTCTGTTCGTTGAGCCGGAGCCAGGACGCTGCCCCACGGCTACACTGTGTTTATTTCTGTGGTCTCTCACTTCCCTGACTAACCCTCACCCTCACCCTAACCTTCACCCCCACCCTCACCCTCACCCTAACCTTCACCCCCACCCTCACCCTCACCCTCACCTTCATCCTAACCCTCACCCTCACCCTCACTCTCACCCTCACCCTCACCCTAACCTTCACCCTCACCCTCACCCTAACCTTCACCCTCACCCCCACCCCCACCCTCACCCTCACCCTCACTCTCACCCTCACCCTCACCTAACCTTCACCCTCACCCTCACCCTCACCCCCACCCTAACCCTTTTGGAACTCAGGGAAAGTCTGAAAGCTGAAGAATTCCCCTAGAAATAAAAAAGGGGGGGACAGGGCAAGGCTTTTGTATCCAGGAAGGTGCCACAGGATTCAGTTCAGTGTCACTGACACTCACTGAAGTCTATTTGTTGGCATTTTATTCTTATCACCTTGGCTTACTTAAACTCCAAAGATCCCTGTTTATCTGCAAATGTGAGGTTTTTTTTTTTTTTAAAGCATTCACTCTTCACATAATTTATTAAAATATTAAATCCGGAAACTATTATGTAGACTGGAGAGATATGGACATTGTCATTTATCCAGGGCAACTATTACTTTCCTCTAAACTAAATGAAATAGTGTCAGAACCTCTTTCCGGGACTTCTCAGCTCACAAGGTCCTTGTATAAGCAGATAGATTAGAAGGTCCCCAGAGAAAAAGAACCAGGCAGGGCTTTCTTGATATAAAAGAAACCATTTCTGGCCTAAGCCATTCTGTGGTCTGAGCCTGCCCACAATGCTCGCCCTTGAACTGTTTTCAGTAATTAGTGATCTTAAGGGAACCAAGGAAAGCAGGACTAGGGAAGGCCTGGTCAGACAACAGTGCAGCGAAAATGCAGAGCCCTAGTTCCTCCTCAAGGGACACACACAAAAACATCTTTGAGTTCTGCAGGAACTGAGGTCCCTAACCAGCAAAGAATGGAGTGATGACGTTGATCCTGGTGACCTCAATCAGTTAAAGCTTGGTCTCTGTGGACCTTAGCCCAATTCTATGCTTAATTCTCCTCTGCTCAAGCCTCTTCATGAATATGCATGTACCCTTAGCTTAGCGCATCCCCGATTTTGTTATTTGGGGAGGACATTGCTCTAGCAGTGAAGTCAAATGAACCTTAGGAAGCATCACTACGAACAAAGCTAGTGGAGGGGATGGAATTCCAGTTGAGCTATTTTAAACCCTAAAAGATGATGCAGTGAAAGAGCTGCACTCAATATGCCAGCAAATTTGGAAAACTCAGCAGTGGCCACAGGTCTGGAAAAGGTCAGTTTTTATTCCAATTCCAAAGAAAGGCAATGCCAAAGAATGTTAAATTGCACTCATCTCACATGCTAGCAAAGTAATGCTTAAAATTCTCCAAGCCAGGCTTCAACAGTACATGAACTGTGGACTTCCAGATGTTCAAGCTGGATTTAGAAAGGGCAGAGGAACCAGAGATCAAATAGCCAACATCCATTGGATCATTGAAAAGGCAAGAGAGTTCCAGAAAAACATCTACTTCTGCTTTATTGACAACGTCAAAGCCTTTGACTGTGTGGATCACAAACAGAATGTGGAAAATTCTTAAAGAAATGGGAATACCAGACCACCTGACCTGCCTCCTGAAAAATCTGTATGCAGGTCAAGAAGCAACAGTTAGAACTGGACATGGAACAACAGACTAATTCCAAATTGGGAAAGGAGTTCGTCAAGGCTGTACATTGTCACCCTGCTTATTTAACTTAAACACAGGGTACATCACGTGAAATGCTGGGTTGGATGAAGCACAAGCTGGAATCAAGATTGCCGGGAGAAATATCAATAACCACAGATATGCAGATGACACCACCTTTATGGCAGAAAGTGAAGAAGAACTAAAGAGCCTCTTGATGAAAGTGAAAGAGGAGAGTGAAAAAGCTGGCTTAAAACTCAACATTCAGAAAACTAAGATCATGGCATCTGGTCCCATCACTTCATGGCAAATAAATGGGGAAACAATGGAAACAGTGAGAGACTTTATTTTCTTGGGCTCCAAAATCACTGCAGATGATGACTGCAGCCATGAAATTAAGATGCTTGCTCCTTGGAAGAAAAGCTACAACCAACCTAGACAGCATATTGAAAAGTAGAGACATTACTTTGCCGAGAAAGGTCCACCTAGTCAAAGCTATGGTTTTTCCAGTAGTTATATATGGATGTGAGGGCTGGACCATAAAGAAGCTGAGGGCTGAAGAATTGATGCTTTTGAACTGTGGTGTTGGAGAAGACTCTTGAGAGTCTCTTGGACTGCAAGGAGATCCAAACAGTCCATCCTAAAGGAAATCAGTCCTGAATATTCATTGGAAGGACTGATGTTGAAGCTGAAACTCCAATACTTTGGCCACATGATGGGAAGAACTGACTCATATGAAAAGACCCTGATGCTGGGAAAGAGTGAAGGCGGGAGGAGAAGGGGACGACAGAGGATGAGATGGTTGGATGGTATCACCGACTCGATGGACATGAGTTTGAGTAAGCTCTGGGAGTCTTGGTGATGGGCAGAGAGGCCTGGCATGCTGCAGTCCATGGGATCATAAAGAATCAGACACAACTGAGCGACTGAACTGAATTGCTCTAGGAGAGATCCCCAGTGTTCTCCTTACTTGCTGCAAGTAATAAATCCTGCCTTCTCTCCATCTTTGGGTTGTGTCTATTGACTTGACAGCAGCAAGAGGCAAAGCCAGGTTTCAGGTATCACTGGCACCATATTTGCACAATAGGATCCCTGCCCATTGGGTCATTATGGGTCAGAGCAGAGTGGGTCAGCCAGGCAATGTCTCCCGAGCTAAAGATCTGGAACCTAAGGGATTCGTGCTTCTTCTAGTCTGGACTTTCAGACAGAGGGAGAGTAAACTCAGGTGATGTGGCCACTGTGCACAGTGTGTGGCCTGAGAAACAGCAAAAGGAGAATGCTGGCTAGAGAGAGAGAGAAGGGCAGACCCTGCAGAGAGCGGCCGTGAGGGCAGTGAGGAAGCCACACTGTATTTGTGCACTTGGAGTTCGCGAGTCATCTCTTCATCCCTGTCAACAATAAGTTAGCCAGTTAATCTAAGAAAGAAATGGAAAATTTTACTCAAGGCAAACTTGGGGATTGTAATCTGGGAAGAGCATCTCAGAAATCCCTGAGAACTGCTCCATCTGTTCAGAGTCAAGGCTCAGTTACACATGGTTCTTGAGACAGAGGACTGTACATCGGATACTGTATTATTGACAGCTTACATAATCCAGATCTAAGCGTCATTGTGGTGGGTTATCATGGCCCCTTGTGAGATCAAGAAGAAATGTTATCTTTAAGGAGTTATCTTGTTGGTACTGGGAGAATGTTGCTCCTTATGGCTGAGCAGGTATTCCTGCTGATGGGGGAGGTTTGGTCTATGCAGAATGCAGACGCACACTGCGCAGTGAGGGGAGAGGGGAGAAGAAAGGGCAGAGAAGAATTTTGTTGTGTTTAAACATTTCTTGTCTTGCCACAAAATAAGAATTTTTTTTCACGTCGTTTATGACAGCAGTCTCATTTTTCTTAATCTAGCTTTAATTAGCTTCCTTCATATGCAGCTAAAGAGATTTTATCTTTTTCTCTTTTAGCTCAGATATGTACTGTTTGGTTAGCTTTCATCTAAGCTTTCTGTTAGCTCTCCATATTTTGATTCCCAAATAGAATTTCTTTTTCTCCCATTCCCTACAAACTACGCTCTCCATTTACAATGCTTTTCTGAAGTCAAATGGCACCATTTGTGTGCAAAAAAGAACATGTCCAACTTGGGTTTGCCTACTTTGAATGTTAGTCTTAATGACATCCTATCTGTATAAAGCTAAACCAAACTATTTCTGTACCTATTTTACCCAGAGAGTGTAGGGAGGAAGGCCACAGTCCTGGAGACTGGTTCCTTTAATTCTCTTTGAGCAGATCCTGTGCTTTTCCTGAAGCTTGTATTTAGATACATCGTCTGATGCCTTTCGAAATCCATGTCTGGTCTTGAAACCAAGCAGGTCCAAGTGGGGCTCCTGGGCATGGAAGTCTTTCTGTGTCCCCCATTTCTTTTTTGTAGGGAGCAGATACCATCTTCCATCACCTTCCCTGAGTCTCAAAGGGTAGGTTCAAACAGCTGCTAATCAGGGAAGGGAGGGGATGCCAATTGAAGGCGGGAGGAGAAGGGGATGACAGAGGATGACGTGGCTGGATGGCATCACTGAGTCGATGGACATGAGTTTGAGTAAACTCTGGGAGCTGGTGATGGACAGGGAGGCCTAGTGTGCTGCAGTCCATGGGGTCACAAAGAGTTGGACATGACTGAGTGACTGAACTGAACTGAACTGATGAAGCATTCCTCATTCCACAGAGAAGGTCAAAATTTGATAACCTCAAGAACCACAGAACCTCATCTGGAGACCACTTGAGGCCAGATTAAAGAAGCACAGGCCCTGCAAACACCCTGATCCTTATCAGCAGCCCCACACTTGAACTATCACCGTAAAATTTCTTACCAGATTCCCCTGAGTTGGGATACAGGGCATGAGCCTGTTGTGTCCCCCTTTGCCTGGCAAAGCAATAAAGCTATCCTTTTTGCTTCATCCCAAACTCTGTCTCTGAGAGTCAGTTCAGCACTGGTGTACAGAGTCTGCGTTTTTGGCATCAGTCTCTGAGAACTGTCAGCCCAACTTGAAGCATCCTATAACTTAGCCCTTCTGATCACAGCTTGTTAGGCCAATGGACTCCTAACTCAAGCTGGGGCACTTGGATTTTTCTTCTCCAGAGATTAAAAATAGTATCCTAGCGATGTTACTTAGTTGAAGCTTTGCTACTGGGGTGGTCATGATCCACCAGCATCTGGAAGCCAGGAATACCCGTGTGCAGAGAAAGAATTTTTAAAAAGATTGCACAGAGAGAATCGGAGATGAGCTGTGTTGTGTAATAAAGAATTCATCTGATCTTTATTCTAGGTTCCTTACTTAGTGCTTCTAAAACTCCTGAGATTTCCTAAGTGGTGGAAATGTCTTTGTTATTCATAAGCCCCTTGGATCACACTTGAATTTTATACTAATGAAAGGCCTCAAAGACAGTCTTTAAATAGCTTCAGGGTGGGGGCTGGCTAGCAGAAAGACCACCTACGTGATTAGAAATCAATCCTGAATATTCACTGGAAAGACTGATGCTGAAGCTGAAGCTCTAATACTTTGTCCACCTGATGTGAAAAGTCAACTCCTTGGAAAAGACTTTGATTCTGGGAAAGATTGAAGGCAGGAGGAGAAGGGGGTGACAGAGGATGAGATGGTTGGATGGTATCATCAACTCAAAGGACATGAGTTTGAGCAAGCTCTGGGAGATCCTGAAGGACAGGGAAGCCTGGCGTGCTGCAGTCCATGGGGTCACAAAGAGTCAGACACATCTTAGCAACTGAATAACAAGAACATGATCGGAGGGTTGAGACTGTGGGCCAGTCTGACCTGGAGGAAGAGGAGAAGGGCTGGAGATGGAGCTCAGTCACAGGACTGATCATCTAATCCATACTGCTCCGTAGTGAAACCCAGCCAACACTTGGACTTGGGCGCTCAGTGGAGCATCCCGGTAGATGAACACATTTATGTGCCAGAGTGGCATGTCCTGATTCCATGGGAAGAGGGCGTTCAGAGCGCTCCCAAACCTTTGCTTCTGTGTCTCTTCCGTTGACTTGTCCTGATTTGTATCCTTCACAATAAGACTGTAATCACAGGTATAGTGCGTCCTTAATTCTGTGAGTCAGCCTAGCAAACGATCAAGGCTGAGGGGTTTGTGGGGGCCCCTGGGGCCTTCCTGGGGCTCATATAGTAAAGAATCTGCCTGCAACGCGGGAGAGAGAGAACTGAGTTTGATCCCTGGGTCGGGAAGATCCCCTGGAGGAACACATGGCAACCCACTCCAGTATTCCTGCCTGGAGAATCCCACCGACAGAGGAGCCTGGTGCGCTACAGTCCATGGAGTCGCAAATGGAAGGGCTTCCCTGGTGGCTCAGATGGTAAAAAATCCACCTGCAAGGCAAGAGCCCTGGGTTCAATCCCTGAGTTGGGAAGATCCCCTGGAGGAGGGCATGGCAACCCACTCCAGTATTCTTAGGAATACTTAGGGATTCATGGAGAATCCCACGGACAGAGGAGCCTGGTGGGCTACATTTCATAGGGTCTCAAAGAATTGGACATGACTGGGCAGCACAGCGCTGAATTGATAGCCAGCCATTCAGACGTGCAGGTAACGGTGGGGCCAGGATGTTCTGTGGGAATTGACGTGAGCAGAGTCTTGTGGAGGCCTGAGGCCTTAACTCTGGGGTCTGTACTAATTCCAGAAAATTAGTAATGCTGGAAACTCAGCCTCTGTTTACTGGTTCCAAATCGAATCTCAGTGACAGAGTTTAGGGTAAAGTAGCAAGAATAGCTTTATTGCTTTGCCAGACAAAGGGGATAATGCCAGACAGTGGGATAATGTCCTCAAAACTGTGTGTCCCTGGAGGGGGAACCAGGACCTGCCCCAAGGTCACTGGGGCAACTACCAACAAGTGATAAGGTCACAACAGTGACCTTGGTTGGTTCATAGGGTGAAGGGAGGAGAAATGAAGCTTCTCCACCAGCTTAGCACAGACTATGTTATACAGCGGTCACAATCCTGACCGCGGAGTTTCTAACACAGAAATGGAATCCAGTGCTACAGAGAAGCTCAGAGCACTTTGGATACTGAGAATGCAGGTTTGTTTTCCCAGGCAGTAAATACATGCTCAGCGAGCTGAAGATACAACTAGCATCACTGATCTGCATGGTTAGATCTGACCAAATAGACGATTCTTTGAAATCACAGTCTGACTGTGCAATAATGTAGATTTGAGGGGATGAACGAAAGCTTACCCCAGAAATTAGCATGAAAGTGAAAGTTGCTCAGTCATGTCTGACTCTTTGCGACCCCGTGGACTATACAGTCCATGGAAGTCTCCAGGCCAGAATACTGGAGTGGGTAGCTGTTCCCTTCTCCAGGAGATTGAACCCATTGTTCGAACCCAAGTCTCCCGCATTGCAGGCAGATTCTTTGCCAGTTGAACAAGGGAAGTCCAAATAAATCATGTAAAAAGGTTGGTAATTTTCTAATAGAATCCAAGTTTTGTTTACACTGGCTGAAGTGGGCTGCTACATAAATAATCTCTTACAAAAAGTTAAAATAGAATTTAGAAGGAATGGAGCATGATGTATGAGACTCACTTTCTAATTCTTCTTAAACTTCATATAAATATTAACATTTTCCTTCTGTTTGCATCTGTGAGAAATTAGTTTCCACAGCAAATCCCTCCGCCCAAATGGCGAGTTTGAAGAAAGCCTGATTTTACTACTCTCTGAAATGGTACAGCTTTAATCTGCCATGGAAGTTAGAATTTACAGGTCTCTAATTTTTCTCCAACTGAGTATTGTGACTTTGAAGTTTTGGTGGCTCCTTGCCTAAGTCCACCGTGTTATAAACTTTTGGGTTATAAAGGCAGGACAGGACCAGAGGGAGCTGCTGGTTCATTCCTTTTATGACCACAAACATAAGGAGAAATGATGTATTTGGTGCAAGGTTATATTATTTATTACTGGCAAAGTCTGGGTTTGAATGATTTTATGTGTTCTGAGTCACTTTTCAGTGAAAAACCTGTTTCCTAAAGACTTATTTTTTTTTCAGGGCTGTAAAGGAATGTAAATGTCTCTGTTACACATTTTTAAAAAATGGATGTGGCTGGAAGTTGATCCTGAATCTCCCCAGGGAAGCAGGTTTCCTGTGACACTATCTGACCCTCACCAGCTTTGGGGGCCTGGGGTTCAGGTCAGTCTTCACCGACTTAAATACGTAAGCCCTCCATAGGACTTGAATCCAATCTTTTCCCATGACTTTGCTTGTGTGGGTGAGATAATTTCATGGGGAATCTTTGCAAAAATTCTTTTTCACTGAGTGAGTGTCTATTTCATTTTGTCTTCTGTCTGTCTCCCCTGAAAGGCAGGAGACTGAATGATTTTTCAAGCGTCATGCACTGAGGTTTAATTTCCATAGAGTAAGATTCACCCTTTTACAGTAAAATGCATGCTTTAACAAATTTTGACAAAACACAGTTTTGTAATCCCACAGCAGTCAAGTCATAGAATATTTCCATCACCCCAAAGTTCCCTCGTGCCCTTTTTAGTTAATTCCCTCTTCCCACTCCCATTTTCAGATAAATGAAAACAGAGTTTACTATCAATGTTACCAAAGGAATGAAGATACCGTTCAGAAATTAAGAAGTCACTGAGATGGGCATTATTTTAAATGTTAATAATTTGAAATACACAATTTATAAACTCCTGTCTTTAGGTTGTAAAGGTTTCTTTCTCTTTTTAAAAAAATCTTTTTGGAGTATAGTTGATTTGCAATGTCATATTAGTTTCTGCTGTACAGAAAGTGAATCAGTTATCCATAGACATATATGCCCTCTTTTCAAGATTCTTCCCCCACATAGGTCATTACAGAGTACTGGGTAGAGTTCCCTGTGTGTCAAGTTTTCTGTATTTTTTTCTTGTTTGCTATCTCTTATGGTTGTTTATTTCCTTAAGTGATTTGCAATTTTCAAAATTGAAATATAGTTGGTATACACTATTACGTTAGTTTTAGGCATGCTGCACAATGAGCTGACATTTACATATACTATGAAATGATCGCATGAGAAGTCTGGTAACTGTCTATCCCCATATGAAGATATTGCAGTGTTATTGGCCATGTTCCTTAGGCTGTATATTATATATTACATCCTTTTTACTTATGATATAACTGGAGGCTTATACCTCAGTCCCCGTCACCTATTTCACCCCCAACCACTGTAATTTTTTTATTGTGAGCTTATCTTTAACTAGTTTGTGTTGCGCTGCTAATGTGTGAGTTGCAATGATTGGACACATCTCTTCAAAGTGGTTTTGTTTGATTCTGTTAGTACTTCAGGGGCTTCATCAGTTTCAGACCAGTACTAATTTCTTTGCTTGAAATTCCAGCAAAGTGAAATCATTCTTGTAATTCTAGATACTGATTACCTTTCGCTGTATAATGAGCTATCCCCAGAACTATAACTAAGACAACAATTTATTATTATTATCTTTCACAGATGACTGGAGCAAGCCTGGGTTTTCACTTTTTTTTTTTTTTTCCAGGAATCTTTCTTTTTTTCCATCCAGCAGGCAAGTTTCCTTGATGCTTTGCCTTCTACGGGGACAGAGTCCCTCCCTCTACTTTCTATTTTGTGGACTGGATTCCTGGCTTCTGGTTTTCTGGATGCATCCTACTTCTTTTTACTTATTTAGTTTATTTTGGCCACACTTTGCGGCTTTCAGGATCTTAGTTTCCCAACCAGGGATAGAATCCAGGCCACAGCAGTGCACGTGTAAAAGTGCCAAGTCCTAACTATTGGACTTGCAGGGAGTTCCCTGTCCACATAACATTTCTGGCATCAGTCTTCCCCCTCCTGAGCTCCATTCAGGCCAGTAAAATCTCCTAGAGCTTATATTTGGGCCCAACACTGAAGCTGCACAGACCAGGTTGAGACTAAGACCCATTGTCTTTTGAGATCACACACCTGGTCTCAGGACTTAGTGAAGCTCAGGTTCTTTACGTCTCATCACAGAAAGAATTTAGTGAGAGACAAAGTGATAGGTAAGAAGTGGATTTCTTTAGAGAGACACACATTCCACAGACAGAATGTGGTGTGTCTCAAAAGGCGAGAGCAGCTTTGGGAGAAACACACTCCATGGATGGTGTGTGGGCCATCTCAGATGGCGAGGGGCCCCCACATACGGGGTGGTTAGTTTTCGTGGACTGGGTAATTTCATAGGCTAATGTGTAGAAGGAGTATTCCAGTTATTTTGGAGGAAGGGCAGAGATTTCCAGGAACTGGGCCACTGCCCACGTTTCATCCTTTTACGGTCAGCCTCAGAACTGCCATGACCTGTGGGTGTGTCATTTAGCCACCGTGTAACAGTGAACACGTAATGAGGCTTGAGGTCCACTGGAAGTCACATCTTCCTCCGTTTTGGACCTACTTGGTTCTCAGCAGTTTTTGCTCTTTTTCCTCAACCGTGATGTCATTCTTTTAAAGGTTGTGCCCTACCCTCTTCTCTCTTGTTTCAATACCACTCTGGGCTGCTGCAGTGTCTGGTTGAGCTATTTCTCACCCATGTCTTGAGCTTTTATCGTTTTGTTACCAAACCAAACTTGGGTATGCCCACTCGAGCAGTAAAGCTAATCTGCTGACACTGGGTCAAAGTGAAGGAAAGTGCAACATTTACTGCAGGGCGCCCGACAAGGAATATGGGTGACTACAGTTTAAAATCCCCAAACTCCCCAGTGGCTTTTTGGAACAGTTTTTATAGGAAAAATTTGAGGCGAGGGCTTCGGGGTCTGTGACGCCCTGCTCCTCTGACTGGTTGGTGAGGAGTAACAGGGTGATGTCCTGGGAATCTCAACCATCAGCCTTCTGGTTCCAGGCTTCTGGGGTCCACGCGCTTGTGCTCAGCTTGAAGTCACCATCCTCCACCTGGACAGGGGCCTTTCTCCAAAAGAAAGACTCAGAGATCTGTGTCAGACCGTGTGTGTGTGTGTCCCTTGAGGAGGAGCTAGGACTCTGCCTTATGCCTGCACTGTTTTTTTCCTACCCGCTTTCCCTCTGTTTCTGCATGCCCTGGCTCTTTTCATTAGTGACTGTTTGAATCTGCTCTTTGGAATGCAGGTAAGGTCTAGGAGGCCAAAACCTTTTTCTTACCAGCAGGAAATGGGGGACATGGAAAGGCTTTTGTGCTGGGGCAGGCCCCACAGGGTCCTGTAATGGGAACATGGTTCGTATCAATCTACCGGTTAGCTAGACCCCTGGTAAGTTTATTTCAGTGGGTCTTATTTTCTAAATTTTTCAAACATCTTGCTTTTTCTTTCATATTTATTTGATTATCAGTATCAAATAATGTGCTGTCTTTGTTTTTTTTTTTTGTCTCTGGGTTGACTAACAATTCTGGCTGATTAGTTATCAGTGACAGACAATTTTAATTTCTTCCCACTTTCATTTAGATCAAAAAAAGTTAGATCTGATGTTGTGTTCCTTTACCTTATTTTAGAGATTATGCCTGTTTGTTCAGGACTCTGAATCCTTCATTTGCTTCTTCCTTTCCTGCCTGCTTTATGCTAAGATTGACATTGCCCCAGTAAGATGCGTTCCTTCAGGATTACTGCTGAAGTTAATTTGTGCTCTATCATTACTTACTCTTCAGGATAGTCTGTGTTCAGTCTGATTTACAATCCTCTGCATTCTATTGTTGCATCTTCATGATGCCTGCAGATGCTTTTATGATTTTAGTCTATGAGACATTGTAGACTAACTTTTTATTTACCTCTTTGTGTTCCCATTAGATTGTCATTCCGTGGAATGAAACTCAAGTCTTTGCTTAATTCCAGCTTAATTAAGCTGGAACTTAATTCCTGACAGGAATTAAGGAACCAGGGAAAAAGCACATTACCGAGAGAGAATTAGAACCACTGGCCTGGAGTTAGGTCCCTTAGTTAGTGGAAATGGAGAAGGCAATGGCAACCCACTCCAGTACTCTTGCCTGGAAAATCCCATGGACAGAGGAGCCTGGTAGGCTGCAGTCCATGGGGTCGCTAAGAGTCAGACATGACTGAGCGACTTCACTTTCCCTTTTCACTTTCATGCACTGGAGAAGGAAATGGCAACCCACTCCAGTGTTCTTGCCTGGAGAATCCCAGGGACGGGGGAGCCTGGTGGGCTGCCGTCTATGGGGTCGCACAGGGTCAGACATGACTGAAGGGACTTAGTAGCAGCAGCTAGTGGAAAAGTCACCACCGCAAAGTTTTTTAACGGGTAGCAATTGCAAGTTGCATCACAGACCATTTATATTTCTGTCCTTTGTTGCATGTAAAAGAAAACTGAAGCGAAATTGGCAGGAAGCTATGGATCCACATTTTGCTGTTGGCAAAAGGCCACCCCTGCCCCCCACCCCGAATAGTTAGCATTGCTATTCTGGGGCTACTTTTCCTCTCTGTACAGAGGGTGCCATGTTTTCCAAATATAACTCAGGATACACTGGCCAGTAGGCTTGTAGTTTTGAGAACAAGGAGAAAACATTGTCAAAGAATTCCATGTCATGTGACCTCTTGTTTTGCTTTGCTTCAGTGGTTCTTTTAAAGAATTTGAGATGCAGTCCACAAGATGGTAGCAGACATCAGTTTATTAACTATTGAGGCTGTAAGAATCAAGGATCAAAGTAAAAGGAAAGAAGCGAATTGGCAATAGCACCAGTAACTGAGCGTCACCCACCTGGGGGGAAGCACCTCCCTCTGGCTCTAGCAGCCGGGAAGTCCCACGGTCAGCGCACCAGAGCCCCGGCGGGAACACCGTCCACTACGTGCGTACGTGCGTGGAGGGAGCCTCGGCTTGAGTCTGGATGCCTGCCATTTTATACCTTACAAAGTTCTTTGTTCTCAAAGGAGTTCAAAGAATTCATTAATGAGGGAGGTGGAAAACAAGCTGGTCCTCCTCTGATCGGCCAGATCAAAGGGGGAAAACGGGGTATTCCCCAAATCCTTACTGTTCCTGACCTTTACCTACTCTTGACTCTTTCTCCCTTTCTTGGTGGATGTTTCATGGTGTTTCCATTCTTTATTGTGTTCAAGTACCTAAGTTGTTTAAGTACAGTTCAGTTCAGTCACTCAGTTGTGTCCGACTCTTTGTGACCCCATGGACTGCAGCATGCCAGGCATCCCTGTCCATCACCAACTCCCAGAATTTTCCCAAACTCAAGTCCATTAAGTCAGTGATACCATCCAACCATTTCATCCTCTGTTGTCCCCTTCTCTTCCTGCCCTCAATCTTTCCCAGCATCAGGGTCTTTTCAAATGAGTCAGCTCTTCGCATCAGGTGGCCAAAGTACCGGAGTTTCAGCTTCAACATCAGTCCTTCCAATGAATACCCAGGACTGATCTCCTTTAGTACTGACTGGTTTGATCTCCTTGCAGTCCAAGGGACTCTCAAGAGTCTTCTCCAACACCACAGTTTAAAAGCATCAACTCTTCAGCGCTCAACTTTCTTTATGGTCCAGCTCTCACATCCATACATGACCACTGGAAAAACCATAGCCTTGACTAGACGGACCTTTGTTGACAAAGGAATGTCTCTGCTTTATAATATGCTGTCTAGGTTGGTCATAACTTTCCTTCCAAGGAGTAAGCATCTTTTAATTTCATGGCTGCAATCACCATCTGCAGTGATTTTGGAGCCCCAAAAAATGAAGTCAGCCACTGTTTCCACTGTTTCCCCATCTATTTGCCATGAAGTGATGGACCAGATGCCATGATCTTAGTTTTCTGAATGTTGAGTTTTAAGCCAATGTTTTCACTCTCCTCTTTCACTTTCATCAAGAGGCTCTTTAGTTCTTCTTCACTTTCTGCCATAAAGGTGGTGTTATCTGCATATCTGAGGTTATTGATATTTCTCTGGCAATCTTGATTCCAGCTTGTGCTTCATCCAGCCCAGCATTTCTCACGATGTACTCTGCATATAAGTTAAATAAACATATGCAGCGACCAAATGGCACGGTAACATTGCAACCATAGAATTACTCCTCTGTACCTTTGAAAATAACTTGTATTATTTCCCTGTTTTGTTTTAGTGCATGATGCTGCTACTATTTGAATTAAATGGTCATCTGTTTATCTCCAATGCCAGGTGTTTACCAGGTAGGTTAAGTCAGAAGTTAAAGAAAGTAGACACTAGGTCATTTAAGAAAAACATAACTTTTCTGAAAGCTAAGTCATAGAGAAACTGCCATATATAAAAATGGAGATGAGCTCTACATTAAAAAACCAGTTCTAATGGAAACATTCTGAAGAAAACAGAGCATTAATTCAAGTCTGTTTGACTCTAGAGTTTATACTCCTATTTCTAATGTTAAGCACCAAAGTAAGGGAAGGAAGCAAACCAAGTTGATCTCTCTGAGCCTCCGTTTCTTTTTCTGTAAGTGAGAATAACCTCACAGAGTTGCTGTAGGGATTAAATTAGATAACATATGTAAAGCAATGTATACACAGAAGGCAATTTATAAAAGTTTCCTTTTGTGCTCCTTTCACCCAGCCCAAATGTTTATGGGAGGTCTTTGGATATTTAGATTTCAAAGAAATTAGTTGTGATGTTCAGTTTCAGTTCAGTTGCTCAGTCATGTCTGACTCTTTGTGACCCCATGGACTGCAGCACACCAGGCTTCCCTGTCCATCACCAACTTCCGGAACTTGCTCAAACTCATGTCCCTCAGGTCGGTGATGCCATCCAACCATCTCATCTTCTGTTGTCCCCTTCTCCTCCCACCTTCAATCTTTCCCAGCATCAGGGTCTTTTCAAATGAGTCAGTTCTTCGCATTAGGCGGCCAAAGTATTGGAGCTTCAGCTTCAGCATCAGTCGTTCCAATGAATATTCAGGACTGATTTCCTTTAGGATGGACTGGCTGGATCTCCTTGCAGTCCAAGGGACTCTCAAGAGTCTTTTCCAACACCACAGTTCAAAAGCATCAATTCTTCGGTGCTCAGCTTTCTTTATGGTTCAGCTCTCACATCCAGACATGACCACTGGAAAAACCATAGCTTTGACTGGACGGACCTTTGTTGACAAAGTAATGTCTCTGCTTTTTAATATGCTGTCTAGGCTGGTCATAGCTTTTCTTCCAAGGAGCAAGCATCTTTTAATTTCCTGGTTGCCCCAAGGCTGCACTATTGTTTCTTGGCTGCTCCTCCCTTGTCTCTGCATCCCCTCCCTTCCTGGATTAACAACCATTTGAACCTGCCCTTTGGATCTCAGGGAAGGTCTTGGAGGCTGGAGTCTGTTCTCTAGAAACAAGAAACAGGGGACACAGAGAGGCTTCTGTGCTCAGATACACCACAGGGGGGTCCTGCTCTCAGGCTGCCCCAGTAATTGAAGGTACTTGCATGACTCAGGAGGTATATTTGCTCTAGCCTCCATCGTTGAGTGTGTTCTGGCAAGGATTCAGCAAAAGTTTCTTTTACACATTTAGCATATTGAAGGAAATACTTTTAGGAGGGGAGGTGGGGAACCCCAAGCATTTGAATAAGTATTGGGCTGAAAATAACTAGGGAAATGGAACATAATTATATTAATGGTCAGAAATTATGATGTGTATATACAGATTCCTCAGGGTCACCAACTTTGGGATGGGATGATAGTTAAAATCCATTAGTAACTGGAAACTAGATACCTCCCACCCTGGGGAATTTCCTCTTTGGTGGTTTCTTCTTAAATTTATTTATGCTTGTATAATCTAAAGTCTCTATTTTATATGAAGTGAAGTGAAAGTCACTCAGTTGTGTCTGACTCTTTGTGACCCCATTGACTACACAGTCCATGGAATTCTCCAGGCCAGAATAGTGGAGTGGGTAGCCGTACCCTTCTCCAGGGACTCTTCCCGACCCAGGGATCAAACCCAGGTCTCCCGCCTTGCAGGTGAATTCTTTACCAGCTGAGCCACAAGGGAAGCCCAAGAATACTGGAGTGGTTAGCTTACCCCTTCTTCAGGGGATCTTCCCAACACAGGGATCGAACCGGGGTCTCCTGC
The DNA here is from genome assembly GCF_019320065.1 of Cervus canadensis. Classification (NCBI taxonomy): domain Eukaryota; kingdom Metazoa; phylum Chordata; class Mammalia; order Artiodactyla; family Cervidae; genus Cervus; species Cervus canadensis. The sequence continues at coordinate 37,581,214 of NC_057416.1, read as the reverse complement.
ATTGCAGGCAGATTCTTTACCAGCTGAGCCAACAGGGAAGCCAATTCTTCAGGCCAGAATACTGGAGTGAGTAGCCTATCCCTTCTCCAGATGATCTTCCCAATCCAGGGATCAAACTGGGGTCTCCCACATTGCAGGCAGATTCTTTACTGTCTGAGCCACCAGGGAAGCCTCTATTTTGTATAGCTAGACATTAATGTATAGAATATATAATTTGTCTTTTCCAATTTGGGAAAACAGAAAATATTCTAATTTATTAGGGAACAGTTTTCTTGACCTTCCTTCGACTCCTAAGCTGAATTTGAAAGATTTTTAAAATTGACTTTCTATTGTGTTCTTAGGCCGCTGTAGGTATCTATGAAGATGTGGGTGAGAGACATCCTTAAGATAAATCATCCTTGCCCTCAGTGATTTTCATCTGATAGAAGAGATAACACACTCACCCAAATAGCCAGGATACAAGCGCCGTGGAATGTTTTTTATTGAGAAGCATAATATTTGTTAGGCACCATTCATGACGTGCCTTGAGAAATAGGTTATAATTTGCCAGGAGTGACGGGGGAGTAAGCAAGGTGTTCTACGTGGGAAGAACACCTTGAACAGAGGTCCACAAAGGTTCTTTCCTAGAAATGGTGGCTAGATGAGTTTTGACTAGATAAAAGGCATATTTAGGAAAATAACGGGCTGTGGGACTAGAGAGGTAGGTCTGAGCCTCTGGGGAATGGCTTACATGTGCTGGGGATGTGTGTGTTATTCTGTAGGCCATAATGGCTATGGAATATGTTGTGCCTTGTTAGGCCTGTTGTCTAACTCAAATTGGGAAGGGTGTTCGCCGTACGTATGTGGTAGGGTGTTCAGGAGTTCCAGTTAGACCCAAGAACCATACAGAATCGGCTTGCTATTTTAACATGTCTGGTTTGGGCTTGAAAGATGCTGAGTTGTAGGAGAGGGGAACAAGTGGGAGGAGGAGACAGCCCAGGTCTAGGTGAGCTAGTGTGGAAATAACATCGTTCTTGAGAGCATCTCGGCTGTCAAAGGGAAGTGGCCAGTGCATGTCCTAATTTGCCCGTCTTGGTCCTCAAGAACCTTAGTTCTGGCAAACTTCAGGCAGCAAGAAAACTGGGGCAACTGGGAGGAACTGCCTTGTTTCTGGAAGGTTTTATCCAATTTGAAATAGGACCCCAGCCAGAGGTTAGAGGTGTTGGATCCGTCTTCATCTAGGGGTGGAGGGTTCCAGCAAGGATTAGTTCATTCAAATGTTCTGATCAGAAGGATAGGGTTCAAATCCTGTTGAAAGTCCCCTTGTAAGGTTGATAAAAAGCCCCTCTTAGAGGTATCTGGACTCCATGCAGTTTTTATGGAATGCGTGTTTTAAACTCTAAAGTCCTTCTGTGCTACTTGGTTGTCATGGGTAACAATATTCAGATTGATAGTTGTAATTTGAAGAAGTAATAAACTGCCATTTTTCTTCATTAAGCAAAAGAGTCTTAAAACTCAAAAAACAAAACAAAACAAAACAAAAAAACCAGAAGGATAAGTTTCCAGGACCATTTAACATGGTGGTTAAGTCATGGGATTTTGCAGTCAGGTGACCTAGGTTCAAATCTTAACTGAGCCATTTTCTAGCTATATAATCTTGTATTTCTCCACTGTTCTGAATTTTGTTTCTCTTTCTGTTCTTGAAAAAAACTGCTCAAGTCAAAGAATTATTGGGAGGATTAAATGATGTAATTTCGAGGGGTGCTAATACCGCCCCCCTGAGGTCTGCGCCCACTAGAGGAGAGGAGGGGCGGCCCTTCCTTGACTCAGCTTCTCTGTCCCCATGTGGGTGCGGGAGTTTGCAAGGCAAACACTTGGGTGAGACTTGGGAGCTAAGAGAAGGAGGCCCTGTGCTTCGGGGGCCATTGAAGCTGAAACATGGACAAAGAGGCTCCCAGAACTTCCTGGGGGCCCCCAAGAATCACCCACATCAATGTGTTGGGCCAAGACAGCTGGTGGGGACTTCCCGACACTCTCTCCCCAGGCTCTTCCAACAGGGACGGAAACCTCTGAACCCTTGTATTGACATCCTTCTTCCCGAACACACAGGGCAGCTTCAGCTTTCCTGCCTTCACCTCGGCAGCAGCTAAAAGTAGCTACTGTTCTTGTGATTCATTTTGCAAGGCAGGGCTTTTACTCCGGAAAGGGAAATTGGAGAGCAAAACCCAGCAAACCTGGATGGATGCTTGATCGCGGGTCCGAGGCTGGGGCCACGGGCCTCATTTTTGGTGAACGGGGAGGTCCTGTTCCCCTCGCTCAGCACCCTAGAAACTCACCCCGGTTTGGGCTGCTTGGTGAGAGGCTAGAATGTGAGAAGAACTGGAGTCGGGATGTCCAAAGGGTGGGGGGAAAGTTTACTCTAGACAATTGGAAGTATCTGAAAGAGGGGAGCAGGCAAAGGCAAAAAAGTAAGGACTGAGGACCTCCTTTGTGGTCCGGCAGCTTAGACTGTGTTCCCAATGCAGGGGGCCCAGGTTCGATCCCTAGTCAGGGAACCAGACCCCACAAGCTCCAATCAAGAGTTCACAGGCCGCAACTAAGGAGCCCATGTGCCTCCACTAGGACCCGGCCGGTCAAATAAAATAAATAAATATTGTGTGTGCCGAGTCACTCAGTCATGTCTGACTCTTTGTGACCCCATGAACAGTAGCCCACCAGGCTCCTCTGTCCATGGGATTCTTCAGGCAAGAATACTGGAGGGGGTTGCCATTTCCTTCCCCAGAAATAAATATTAAAAATAAATAAGTAAAATTTACTTGACGAGAAAGTAAGGACGGGAATGCAGGGAGGAGTAACCAGTCCTGCAGGTGTGTCTGGGTCGTGCCAGCATTGGAGTAAAGACTCAGGATCACGGCGGAGCAAGAAGGGGAGCCTCTGGGGTTGGGAGGGTGAAGCTGGCACACAGCCAGCACTGCGGCCCATGTGGGATGCTTGCTCGCCTGCCGGTGGGGCTTCCAGGTCTATTCAGTGTAGGAGACAGCGGCGCTTTAGACACCCAGGGTGGCCCGGGTTGGAAGGTCAGATCGTTCAGCGTAGTAAGATGAAGCTTAGAGCCCATGGAGTGGGGGTTCTTAGATTGGAATTCTCGTTAGAGCTAACTCAGGGCGGGCCGGGCCTGAGGAGGCCCCGCACCTGGGACCCCGCAAGGCCAGGACCCTGCCCATCGGGGGCTTGGGCTTGGAGCTGCCACTCTGGTGCTGCTTCTGGGGCTCCACAGATGTTGGAACACGTGTTTGAGGACAGAGAGTGACCGCTGGGTGTGAGAGCCACCCGGCTGCGACAGCTGTCACCCCACTGATGGCCAGGGCTGGTTTGGCTGGTCCTGCCAGCAGCTGGGTGTTCCCTTCCTGCCTCACCGCTCCACGTGCGCCCCCCGAGGGTGGGCATCAGTGGGAGAGGACCACCTTCCTGGACAGAGGAGCACGGTTGTCAGAGGTGTAGGAGCGACTGTGCTCCCCTGCTAGAACCTCCAAACCAGCTCTCAGAGACTGGTTTCCATAGAAGGGACGTAAGATAAAACCTTGAAATTGCATCACGACACTTGTAGGCTTTCATAACATGAGTTTATGGACTCCATTTATAAGAAAACAGTATCTCATTTTGCACCGCATCTCAGCATTTTCTAGTTGATGCTCAGAGAGTCATTCATAGCCTTTTGTCTTTTTTTACTGAACACATACTCTACTAATTTATTACAAACTGTTATTTATTTTTATTTAATAAATGACACGTGGCCCGAGAGTCTTAGCCATTTTTATGGATACTACTTGTGAATTTAGAGTTCTGCTTTCTTTTAGCCAACTGACTTTTTGTCAATTAGCTTTTGTTTGGAATATTCTGATACGAATTAATGAAAACATATTTTTATTAGAAAACAGTCAAACACACAATTACGTAACACACAGGCTTGTGTCAACAGCTCAGTTCTAGTAAATATCTTCCACACTTACTTTAGTTCAGCTTTTGAATCTGTGTTGCCCCCGTCCTAAATCCCATCACTCTCTCTTCCTCCCCAGAGATACAGTCTGCACTTACGTTCATCATGAGCTTTTGTGCAACTCTCACGACAAGTACATGTGTCCTGGGAATTCCCTGGTGGTCTAGTGGTTAGAGCTAGTGGTCTAGTGGTTAGGGGAAGCTCTGGGCTTCCCCTGCAGGGGGCATAGGTTTGGTCGTTGGTCAGGGAACTAAGATCCTGCCAGCCTCATGGTGTGGCCAAACACAAACCAGCAAGCAAAAACTCCAAAACAAATACAGTCTCCTCACAAATACTACCATTTTGTCTGTTTTTTTTTTTAATCTTTTTCAATTAAAAAAATATCTATTTATTTAATGGCTTCGCCAAGTCTTATTTACGGCACATGGGCTCTTTAGTTGAGGCATGTGAACTCCGAGCTGCCGTACGGGAGATCTAGTTCCCTGACCAGGGGTCACACTCGGGCCCCCTGCGTTGGGAGTGCAGCGTCTTAGCCACTAGACCATCAGGGAAGTCCCCGTTTTGTCTGTATTTAAATATATGAAATTGAACTGTATATGTGATTTGGCAACTAACCTTCTTTCTCTCAACTTTATTGTCCAGATTTATATATTATGATGCTCTTAGTTCTTATTTACCCATTTAGACTGTTCTATAGTACTCTGTATTATTATTAAACAGTGCTTTGTCTGTTTTTCAATCGTGGATACTTAGATGGTTTCTGTCTTAAACTTTTTTTTTTCCTATTACAAGTCATAATGCGATGAAAGGCTATGTATATATGTAGGCAGGCAAGTAGGTAGGTAGGCATGGAGCAGACAAACTTCAGGGACCAGATATGAACTGGGTACATGTACACATGTGTGTATGCACACACACACACACAAACCTCAATCTTTCTATCTGTTCTCATGTATATGAATGATTTTCAATGCCTATATCTAGGGATGCCTGATAAAGATATCAACCTAGACAGTGTGTTAAAAAGCAGGGACATTACTTTGCCAACAAAGGTCTGTCTAGTCGAAGCTATGGTATTTTCCAGTAGTCCTGTATGGATGTGAGAGTTGGACTATAAAGAAAGCTGAGCGCCGAAGAATTGATGCTTTTGAACTGTGGTGTTGGAGAAGACTCTTGAGAGTCCCTTGGACTGCAAAGAGATCCAACCAGTCCATCCTAAAGGAAATCAGTCCTGAATATTCATTGGAAGGACTAATGTTGAAGCTGAAATTCCAATACTTTGGCCACCTGATGCAAAGAACTGACTCATTTGAAAAGACCCTGATGCTGGGGAAGATTGAAGGTGGGAGGAGAAGGGGATGACAGAGGATGAGATGGTTGGATGGCATCACCGATTCGATAGACATGAGTTTGAGTAAGCTGGGAGTTGGTGATGGACAGGGAAGCCTGGCATGCTGCAGTCCTTGAGGTCTCAAAGATTTGGACATGACTGAGCGACTGAACTGAACGGAAGCATCTTTTCAAATATGTGGTTCTTTGTAAATTGTCTGTTTGTATTCTTTGCTGCTGGGTGGTTTGTCTCTTTTTGAATTGGAGGACTTCCTTTGATATTCTGGATATTCATCTTTTAGTGGTTCCATGCTATCTTCTCCCAGTTTATGACTCAAACTTTAACTTTTTTAAAAGGATGCTCTTTGAGACATAGACACTTTAAGGTTTAACTTGGAATTTTTAAAATAATTTTATCCCCAGGGGTTTGTACTCTATCCATAAACATTATAAAAATATCTTGCTTTTACTTCTGAAAGTTTTAATGTTAAAATAATTTCCCCCTTTTGATGTTTAATGTATCTGAAATGTATTTTGTGTATGACATAAAGTAGGGGGGTCTCATTTTTTCCTGTATGTTTAACTATGCGTTTCCATGGTTATTGTCCCAGGATGTTTATTAGTTAGCCTGCCCTTTCTCTATTGATTTATAGGGACATCTCTGTTTCAATATTAATATATTGATATGGCTGTTTCATATGTTTTTCCATTCCTGCATAAGCCCTACACCATTTTAAGTGCTAGAGCTTAATAACAGTCTTCGCATTAACTTATCATTTTATGTAACAGAAATTATTCCTTGAAGATGGGCTAAATGTACTTGTATATTGTGGGGAATTGGGGTCCTCTTTTTGTAGAGATTTTGAAAGATTAATTCACTTTCTTTAATGGCTGTTTGTTCAGGAATTACCTTTTTTCTTGCGTCAAATTCAATGTCTTTATGCTGCTCTAGTAAAACGTTCATTTTATCTAACTTTAAAATTCATTGGCATGTTCTTGTCAGTTCTGGAAAATCTGAGCAATTATCTTCAAAAAGCTTTCTTCTCCACCATCCATCGCTTTCATTCTATCCGTATGGTACTACTCTGAGGTGTTTCTTGAGCCTCTCTCTGTTCATTCCAGTGCGGGCACTCAGTCGTGTCCGACTCTTTGCCACCCCACGGACCGCAGCGCGCCAGGCTTCCCTGTCCATCACCAACTCCCCGAGCTTGCTCAAACTCACGTCCATCGAGTCAGTGACGCCGCTGAGCGTATGTTTCTCTCTGTGTGCCCATATACAGGTGTAGATACCTTCAGAATCTCTTTATCTGTCAGTGCTGCATTCTGAGTGCATTCTTTAGACCGTTTTCTTCCCAGTTACTAATTCCTTTTTCTCTTTAGTTCCAACCAGGGCTTTATCTTGTCTATTTATTGTGCTTTAGTTTCAACACTCATAGATTTAATTTTACTAATTTTTATTTACCATCATCTGTTCTTATTTTATGGTTAACTGCTTTGGATTTCTGGTTTGTTTTTATGGGTACCATTGTTTACTTATCCCTTTGAGCATACCAAGCAATTTGATTGGCATTAATTTATATTCTGATTTATGGATGGTCTCTCTTAGCTATAGTTTTATTTGTTTATTTTTTTATTTTGCAGGCTCATCATGTGTTGAAGGTTGTTATCTCTCTCTCTGTTCTTATTTCTCCCTGCTTAGTCATTTTGAAGTTCCATCCACCTGCCTCCCACTTGACCACCCTGGGGCTCTGCTCCAGGATCATGTTTCCTTCTGGTGGTTCTTGGCTCTTGTCCCTCAGTGAGGATGGGGGTGGCTCGGCTCAGCATCTTGTTGCCAGGTGACGTGAGTGTTCACCTGCTTCTCTAGGCATGAGGCTCATATAAGTAGCAGCCACAGGCCACAGTTGGCAGCATCCTTTCCTACCTGTTCTTCCTCGGGGGCCAGGTTCCCCCAGTTCTCCACCTACTCATGTATACAGAGAACCATAGGCCCTCAGATGTGCTGTGTAGTATTGAATATTTCAATTTGCTCCTTGGAGTTGGTTATCTCAGTCTCAAATGTCATAATTTTAAATGCTCTTTTAAAATATTTTATTCATTGTTGTCATATGTTTGGAACCAAAAAGTCCTCAAAACATAATGAGAGCAAACTAATTTTAGAAGCTAAAATCCTTCTAAAATAGTTTAGGGTTATTTCACACTTATTTTGAGCAGCGGATCTTCAACCTTTCTTGTTTGTCTTTTTGTGGTGATGAAGGGCTTGACTAGTCTTATAGCTACTTATTCATTTTTATCTTTGCGTTTGAACCTCACTCGCCTACATAATGTAATGTTGTTGAACAGTTTGAACCTGTAATTTAAGCTTGAGAATCATTAAACATTGTAATTCTAGTTTCAAGGAAATTGTTGCTGGTTTTATCAAGAAAAAAAACTGTGAGGTTTCTTCTGTAAATTTAAGTTAGTCCTCAGCTCACTCTTCAAGCCACTACTATTTGCGTTGTTTCTGTTTCAGATTGTGTAAAAGGAAATTTAAATATTCAGTTTATAGCCCACAAAACAACATAGCAATGAGGATTAAACGAGGAAATGAATGTTAAAACACTTTGTAAATCTAAAAGCCCTATGCAAATGTGAGTTAATTATTATCAGTTTCATGCAAATTATTCTGTTTGGATTTATGCATAAAAGCTGTTTCAATAGATTTTGCTCTGTGGAACAAAAGTTCTGTTTCCAAGTCACAGAAAAGTATATGAATTATTCTAGCTTGCATTTTAATACTATCATTAAAGCTTAATTGACAGTTGCTAATATCTTATTAAGCATTGAGTTAAGTAGTCATCATAAGCTCAAGACTGTGGGTACACGTCGTCCCCAAATTAATAGTCTTTAGATGGGAAGAGCTGGAAATTTCAGCAACTTTTGCAATAATGTAACCTAGCAGGACCCTATGAGGCCTTTTGGGGACAGAGCCTCCCCCCAGGCCCCACCCCATATCCTCTGCCTGCCTCTTGTTTGTAGAAAAGCTGCTTGTCTCTCAGGCCTCCCCTGAGTCACCAGAAACACAGCTCAAGAACTCATAATTGAAAGGATGTGAACATGTAGTAACAAAAAAATAGCACTTGGGCCAGGGGAACCGATGGCAATTTAAACTATAGATCAGCCTTACAGCAGTCAGCAGAATCGTTACTTCCTCCCTGAAGGACATGGATTGCAGTGACTGATGCACGTTCCCGAGTTGTGTTGCAGACACTAAACCCCCACTTTATCATGACATAGCCCCCAGGCCTCCCGAGCCTGAGGTTCATGATGGAGACCCCTGTGACACCGCCCTGTTACCTTATCATCAACCAATCAGAGAACTGGGCACAAGCTGGTCACTTACACTGTGACTCCCCTCCCTCCCCTGACCTTCTAAAAACCTGTTCCGGAACCCCCTCGGGGAGTTTGGGTCTTTTGAACGCGAGCCACCTGCTTGTACTCCTTCCTTAGCCCTTGCAGTAAACTTTTCTCTGCTCCAAACTCTGACCGTCTGGTTTATTTAGCCTCACTGTGTGTGGGTCACAGGAACGTGTATTCAACAATCATAATAGAATCAAAATATGGTGAAACTATGAGGGAGCTTGGAGGGTGCGCATCGATCAGCTAGAATTACTTTTACTTTGAACAGGCCAACCCAACAGTCGTCATTCTCATCGTAAGTGAAGATGCTGAATTAAACCCAAAGAAATTGTGACCTTGATCTTAGTGCTATGGGTCTTCAGACTGAGCATGACTCAGGTAAGGCTTTGTAGAACCTTACTGAACACTGTTGCTCTTGGAGTCGATAGAGGGGCACCACCTTGACTGTTGAACCTGTCATATAATGAACTGCTCTGGCACTGCCGTCCAGCTGAAGCTCAACATGCCTGATGCACAGTGAGGCCGGACAAACGGAAACGTCAGAGTCTGGAGCAGAGAAAGGTTTATGGCGGGACCAAGCAAGAAGAATGGGTGGTTCATGCTCCAAAGGCCCGAACTCCTTGATGCTTTAGGGGCAAGTATTTTTAAAGGCAAAAGTTGGAGTGAGGGTTGCAGGGTGTGTGACTCTCTTCTGATTGGTCGGTGGTGAGGAAACAGGGATCTCATGCTCAGCCTGAAGTTGACGTCTTTCACCTGGGTGGAAGCTCCTGCAAAAGAACTCACAGATATTAATATGCATATTCCTTGAAGAGGAGCCGGGACCCTGCTTCATGGCTGCGCTATTGTTTCTTGACGGTCGTTCCTATGTTTTTGTTTCATCACGTGTGTGTTTCATCACTTCCCCGTCCTAATTGATAACTGCTCAAATCTGCCCTTTGGAACTCAGGGGACCTCCACAAACAAGAAAATGAAAACAGAGAATGAAAACAGAGCCTGGAGCAGGGTGGGAACAAGTTTCAGCATTTCTTCAGCTAAAAGCTTTTGGAAGGGATCTCTCATAGACTGAGGTAATCTGCTCTCATCGCAGCAAAATTGTGAGGCCTGATTAAGATTTACCGTTTTTTCTGTTGGACTTCAAGATGGACACAGTTTCTCTAAGATACTCTTATATTTTTGAATTGTTGCATGATCTCAGTCACATTTTAGAGCTTTGTGCTAAGTTTTAACATAACCTTCAAATTTCTATGTGTTATCCTGGGACCAAATTTGTAGACTTTCTTTAAACATTTTAATAATGCTCTTTTCTAGTCCTTAGGCTTATGACATTTTGGATGTCTTTTACCAATGAAAGGAATAATACAGTTTTCAATGACTTGCCTTGTTACTTAAATCTTACATTCTTATACACTCTAATGTCTGTGACAAGTTGGCAACTTTGAAAGCTAGTTCAGAACTCAAGTTCTGTTAAATTATATGTGTCCAATACTACTTAGTTATTAGCATAAATTGGGAGTGGATGGGAAGCAGTAGTCTAGAGAATTCAAAGAGCAGTTAGTTTTTTTAAAATTATGGTAAAATATACGTAACACAAAATTTACCATTTTAACCATTTCAGTTCAGTCAGTTCAGTTGCTCAGTTGTGTCTGACTCTTTATGACCCCATGGACTGCAGCACATCAGGCCTCCCTGTCCGTCACCAACTCCTGGAACTTACTCAAACTCACGTCCATTGAGTCAGTGATGCCATCCAACCATCTTATCCTCTGTCATCCACTTCTCCTCCTGCCTTCAATCTTTCCCAGCATCAGGGTCTTTTCCAACGAGTCAGATCTTTGCATCAGGTGGCCCCCTTATACTTGTTCAATTCAGAGGCATTAAATATACTTATAATGATGTACAACCAATAGCACTATCCATTTCTAGAAGTTTTTTAATGTCCCCAGTAGAACTCTGTATCCATTAAAAAGTGACTCCCATTCCCCTCTCTCCCAACCCCTGGCTTCCCATATGTCAAAGCCCTAAACCCCAATGTGATGCCACCTGGAGGGGGGCCTTTGGGAGGTGATTGTCACAAATGTGGAGGCTTCAACAGAGGAATTAGTGCCCTTATTAGAAGAGAAGTGAGAGATGGTCTCTTTCCACCATGTGAACACACAGCAGTCTGCAAACCAGGAAGCGTGTTCTCATCAGAACCTGACCACCCAGGCACCCTCATCTTGGTCTTCTCAACCTCCAGAACCATGATATATACGTTTCTGTTGTTCATATCATGTAGTCTATGGCATTTTGTTAAAGCAGCCCAAAATGACTAAGACACACATATAACTAGAATTACACAATATTCATTCTTTCATATCTGGTTTATTTCACTTAGCATAATGTTTTCAAAGTTCATCTATTTGTCACCTGTGTAAGAATTTCACTCATTCATTTCCAAGCATTAATAACATGCTGTTGTGTGTCTATGGCACATTTTCTTTATTCATTCACCTGTTGGCAGATGCTTGAATTGTTCCCACAATTTGGCTTTTGTGAACATGCTGAACATTGTTGTACATATCTGAATTTCTGATTTTAATTCTTTTGAGGATAAAACTAGAAGTGGCATTGGTGGATTATATGGTAATTCCATGTTTAACTTTTTGAGAAATTGCCTTACTGTCTTCCATAATGGCTGTGCTGTTTTACATCCCCACCAGCAATGTGGGGAATCCTATTTCCCCACATCCTTGCTAATATTTGTTACTTTCCTAGTGGATGTGAAGTGATATATCATTGTGATTTTATTTCCCTGATGACTAGCGATGTTGAGCACATTTTCATGTGCTTTTTGGCACATGGTATATCTTCTTTGGAGAAATAGTAGTTATTTATTTTTTGGTTCTGAAAGAAGTCCTGATTGTCAGATTGTCCTGTTTCTGTCTTCTTGATAATTGTTTTGAGAATATCAGCTTAGCATTACTTCTTGGTGCAACTGATATATCCCCAAATAATAGCATACAATATTACATTTTGTTTCTGGCACTGTATCTTTAACATGATAGAGAAAGTTGCCATTTAAATAATTCTCTAGGTAGACATAAAATCACCTACTAATTTATCTGTTATAAATGTGCAGTTTTACATGTTAATTTTTCTCTAAATGGAATATGCCTCTGATAAAACCAGATTGCCCTCTCTGATAAAATAACAACAACAACAAATATCAAGAGTCTTTGAAAATGGGATCGCTCTTGCAGGCACTAATGAGAGCTTCAGAAAACTGTAAGGTTTGGTCTCTGACTCATGGAGTTTAAAATCTTGATACAGTCCTGAAATGGAGCAGGACTCTATGGGGCTCCTGGGCACAAAAATCTTTCAGGATCCCCTGCTTCTTGATTACAGGAAACAGGCTGCATTCAGCCTCCATGAACTTCCTTGAGTTCCAAGGGGCGGATTTAAACAGCTGTTAATTAGGGAAGGGGAGGGATGCAGAGACAAGAAACAATAGTGCAGCCTTGGGGCAGGGTCCTGGTTCTCTCTCAAGGGATACACAGAGCAATATCTTTGAGGTCTTCTGCAGAACTAAGCCCCCACAAAATGGAAGATGTTAACTACTTGATGAAACACTCTTCATTTCAGAGGAGGTCACAGTTTCCCATCATCACCTGACTCCAGGGAATCTCTGGATTGAAGGAATGAGCACCCTGCACACACCCTGATCCTTGTCAGCAACCCCACCCTTGACCATAAAACTCCTCACAACTCCCTCTGGGTTGGGATGGGACACACAGTTTTGAGGGCCTTGCTTATTTGACTTATATGCAGAGTACATCATACAAAATGCCAAGCTGAATGAATCACAAACTGGAATCAATATTGCTGGGAGAAATATCAGCAACTTCAGATATGCAGATGATACCACTTTAATAGTAGAAAGCTAAGAGGAACTAAAGAACCTCTTGATTAGGGAAAAAAAGGAGAGTGAAAAAGCTGACTTAAAACTCAACATTCAAAAAACTAAGATCATGGCATCCAGTTCCATCACTTCATGGCAAATAGAAGGGGAAAAGGTGGAAACAGCACAAATTTTATTTTCTTGGGCTCCAAAATCACTGCAGATGGTGACTGCAGCTATGAAATTGAAAGATGCTTGCTCCTTGGAAGGGAAGCTGTGACAAACCTAGGCAGTGTATTAAAAAGCAGAGATATCATTTTGTCGACAAAGATCCATGTAGTCAAAGCTATGGTTTTTCCAGTAATCATGTACGACTGTGAGAGTTGGACCATAAACAAGGCTGAATGCCAAAGAATTTAAGCTTTTGAATTGTGCCAGAGAAGACTCTTGACAGACCCTTGGGCTGCAAGAAGACCCAACCAGTCCATCCTAAAGGAAATCAACCCTGAATATTCATTGGAAGGACTGATGCTGAAGTTGAAGCTCCAGTACTTTGGCCACCTGATATGAAGAACTGACTCCTTGGAAAAGACTGATGCTGGGAAAGATTGAAGGCAGGAGGAGAAGGGGACGACAGAGGATGAGATGGTTGGATGGCATCACCAACGCAATGGACATGAGTTTGAGCAAGCTCTGGGGGACAGTGAAGGACAGGGAAGCCTGGTGTGCTGCAGTCCATGGGGTCGCAGAGAGTAGGACATGACAGAGTGACTCAACAACAACAACAGCAAGGCTGCCGTGGTCCCTGTGGCTGTCAAAGCAATGAAGCTGTTCTTTTCTACTTCACCCAAAACTCTGTCTCTGAGATTTAATTCGGTGTCAGGGTACAGAGGCTGGATTTGGCTTCACATCCTATGATCAGAGACTGAAACAACGTCAGGAGATAATAGTGACAAGGAGATCAGAAGCCTGTGTCTTGAGCCTGCAGGACATCTGGCCCCCTGGGGTCTCTTTGGTATCTAGGAGATGTGACTCACAGAGACAGTTGGTGAATATGGAGTGCGATCTGAGACTAAGAAAGATTGCTTAAATCTAAAGGAGACAGCACTGTTTGGTTTGTTGGCAGAATATAGCCTCTTGATATCTTTGACCTATATGCAGCTTTAAAAGATAATATGAGCCACTTCTAGACAACAATACTGTACTGTGCATTTAAAAATTTGTTAAGAGGGTAGATCTCCTGTTAAGTGTTATCACCACAAAAGTCAAAAAAAGGGACACAAGATAATATTTGGAGGTGATGAATCTATTCTGTTGATTATGCTGATGGTTCACAGGTGTGGGCATTATGTCCAAACTCAAATTGTATAACATATATATGATGCTTGGAAAGATTGAGGGCAGGAGGAGACGGGGGTGACAGAGGATGAGACGGTTGGATAGCATTACTAATTCAATGGACGTAAGCTTGAGCAAACCACTGTAGATTCAGAGGGACAGGGAAGCCTGGCATGCTGCAGTCCGTGGGGTGGCAAAGAGTTGGACACCATTCAGTGACCAAACAACACTATATATGCAGTTTTTGTATCAATTATACCTCAGTAAGGTTGTTTAAAAAAAAAGATTTGATCCAAAAGGCAAAAGCCAAGGTATTTCACAAAGAAACGTGCATGTTTTGGGATTCCTCTTGAAAAGTCAGATCAGGGCATACTTTTATTTCTGCACTCTTTGGATCTGTGTTGCTAGTAGGGTGAGCCTTAACCAGGTATGGATATTTTACGTTTATATTTATTTAATTAGTTTCATTAAAGTATAACTGATTTACAATATTGTGTTAGTTTCAGGTGTACAACATAGTGATTTAATGTTTATAGATTTTACTATATTTAAAGTTATTATACAATAATGGCTATATTTCCTGTGCTGTACAATATACCCCTGTGGCTATTTATTTTATAGCCACATACTAGTTCATACTTAATCCTATAACCTATTTTTCCCTTTTTCCCACCCCACTGATAACCACTAGTTTGTTCTCTTCATCTGAGAGTCTGCTTCTGTTTTGTTATTTTCATTGATTTGTTTTAGTTTTTAGATTCCACATGTAAGTGATAACATACAGAATTTGTCTTTCTCTACGTGACTTATTTCACTAAGTATAATACCTTCCAGTTCTATTCAGGTTGTTGCAAATGGAAAAAATTCTTCTCTTTAATGGCTGAGTATATTCCATTGTATATATGTACCACAGCTTCTTTTTGAAAAAGTTGTTTATTTTAGTTGGAGGATAATTACTTTGCAATATTATGATGGTGTTGCCATACATCGACAAGAATCGGCCACAGGTACACATGTGTGCCCCCCCCCGCCCCATCCTGAACCCCCTCCCAGCTCCCTCCCCACCCCATCCCCCCGGGTTCTCACAGAGCCCCGGCGCTGGGTGCCCGTGTCATACACCAAACTCCTGTTGTTTGTCTGTTTTCCTTAGGGTAATGTGTAGGTGTCCGTGCTAGTCTCTCAAATCATCCCACCCTCTCCTCCTCCCGCTGAGTCCAAAAGCCTGTTCTTTACGTCTATCTACCAACCTTCTTTATCCATTCCTCTGGTGATGGACACTTGAGTTGCTTCCATGCTTGGCAATTGTAAACAGTGCTGCAATGAACATTGGAGTACATGTGTTTTTTTGAATTATGTTTTTTTCACCCCTAGATGTATGTCCAGGGGTGGGATTGCTGGATCTTATGGCCATTCTCTTTTTCATTTTCTAAGGAGCTTCCATAGTGTTCTCCAAGGTCGTTACACCCCAAGGTAGCTTACATCCCCCCTGGTGGGGCTTCTGGCCAAACTGATCAAACTCAAGTAGGTAATAGGAAAGCTGGTTTCATCCTCGGGTTCCAACCATGCCTTCTGATTCTACTTTGCCAGCGTAAAGCTGACACTTTGATGTCTAACCTACTCCTGTATCTATTTCTTAATTGTTTTAGCATTTTCAGATGGAAGAGAGGCGATTGGTGCTTTTATCTATTCCCATAGCAGTTCCAGCTGCCTGTAATATTTATTCCCGTGGAGTTAGCCCGTCTTGCACCACCAAACAGATGACCGGGACAAACGACACATGTCCAAAGAAGTACAGGTGTTAAGTCACTTCCAGCTGGAACTATTGGGAAAACTTCATGGAAGAGGTAGTATTGGAGTTAATCTTGGAGGAACGATTCACTTACACTGGAGGAAAAGTGTAAAGAGGATTCAGAAGTGAGTGAACTGGCTGTTTGAGAGGGGCCTGATGGGAGCAATGGGAAGTCTCTGGAGAAGCTCAGGAATTTTCAGCCCCAAGGAGCATTCAACTCCGACACTGGAAAGTTTTTGTTGGGAGGCAGTGAAAGTTAGGGCAGGAAAAGTGGGTGGGAGTTCCATCTAGCAGGTGCTGGCATTTTAATAATGAAAGACAATTTTGAGAGGGCAACGGACTGACTAATGCAGTTGAAAGTACGTCTTGAAATCTGTAACTAGGAAACAATTTAAAAGCAGTTATTTCTGAGATCTCGGCCTTGTTTGTTTTCTCTGGTCGCTCACTAGTTAGGCACTTGCGCTCTCCCCCACCCCTGCCCCCACCAGTGGACTTATAATTCTTTCAGAAGCACTTTTTGTCTAATGTCCATCCAGTGGCTTTCACACCCAGTCAAGCCGACTTCCTGTCGTCTTCAACAGAGGCTTGAGAAGAGGTGAAAATAAAACATTCATCACATTGTGAAAACAAACACTGATACTATCAGATTTGGCCACTCATTGCAGTTCTGAGTCATGGTCACACCAAAAGAATGAATCAAAAGGGTAGGATAATAAAATCCTATTAGGGGATTAAACATTTCAGCATTTCACAAGCTAGGCAGAGTCTTCATTTCCTTAGCATCCCACCAACTTGCTTATTTTCTACAAACCTTGTATAACAAGGTATTCATTTTTAAAGTCTCTTTCATGTTAAATCATTGATATGCTAAGTTACAATTTGCTGGGGTCAGTTTGCTTAAGGATCCCAAGTACTTTCTGATACAAAAGGATGAGACATGTGTTAAAAGATAATTTTCAGAGAAAGGTAAAATCCTGACTCTACTACAGATATAAAAATGAACTCATGTTAAAGATTTTATTTTATGCACATATAATAGAATCAGGAATATCTTATATTCCAATCCAAAGAAAAAGTTAAAAGCACAAATTGATGCGGAGTCAAGGAACATAAATCTGTTTTTCTACAAGAGGGAGGTAAGTCAATAGGAACTCTGCTTGGAGATACAGATTTGCATGGAGTGACTACTAAGGTGCCAAGAGCTACAAAATAGACAAAGCAAGGACAAGTTAGCATCAGAAGACCCAAAAGGGTGTGCTCTATGTAACCACATACAGTTTTCCATTGAAACGCACGTTTTATTCTTTAGTCCTGATTCCTTCTTCAGAATCAGAATTTTGGAAACTTTTGTGGAGAAGGAGGGAGTCCCCAACTGAGTGCCTGACATAGAGAAAGTCAGGGAGTTCCCTAAAATAAATTAATTATGAAGGTAGAAAGATATATAGGGCCAGTGGGATAGGTGGTTCCGGATGGTGAAGTGCTTGGTTCTGGGCGGTTCTCCTAGGTGGGCTCCTGAAGGAGCCCCAGGAGCGCTGGGGATTCTCCGCTTGTCTCCAGAGGCGATGGGTACTCTTCTCTCCTCTGGGGTCACATCACGGTCCCTTACCCTCTGGTTTCCGATGGGACCCGCAGCAGGATGCTGAAGGGTGAATCTGGAACGCCCCGCCCCAGCTCCCTCCCTGTGGGTGGGGTCCCTTGCCAACTCCTCCCGAAGACCCCGCCTCTGGTCCCCAGGTCCTCTCCCTGCCCCCACCCTGCAGACCGAGGGTGGGTACCCCCCTGGCGCTAGCTCTGGAGTATCGGGCATCTCCTTAGAATGTCCCTGCTTCATGACCATACTTTCAAAGTAGTCTCTTTTAAACATAACTGTTTGTTTTAAAATATTTGTGGGGACCTTGGAAAATAGGCTGAGTAAATGAAAGGTCACACTGGAAACCTGATGTGACAGATTCCCAGCTCTTTCTAAAGCAGCTTGCTTCCTAAGGCGCATTCACCCAGTATCAAGAGGGCGCATCTAGAGTCCCAGCACCTCCCCAAGGTGGTGGGACACCTGGATTAGCCCTTCAGTTGTGAGTAAGCATTCTCCAGAGTTCTTGGAACATTCTCCAGAGGGGTCTTGATGGGAAATACATCCGTGGAAGAGAGACACCTTTTTTTTTTTTTTTTTGGTTTAATAGGTGAGATGAGTGAGGACTTGAGCTATTTTGATGATGTTATATTATCTGCAATTAACCACAACACTTCTATAGGTCGTAATATGTGTACGTGAAGATTAACTTACACCCTGAGGTTTGATGCTGAAGTTGAAGTTCCAATTCTCTGGCCACCCTATGTGAAGACCAACTAGTTGGAAAAGACCCTGATGCTGGGAAAGGTGGAGGGCAAGAGGAGAGGTGGGTGGCAGAGGATGAGATGGTTGGATGGCATCACTGACTCGATGGACATGAGTTTGAGCAAGCTCTAGGAGATAGTGAAGGACAGGGAAGCCTGGCGTGCTGGTTTATGGGGTTGCAAACAGTCAGACATGATTAGCAACTGAGCAACAACAACAAAGGTTAAATGAATATTTGAGGCTAATTGATACTTGTTTTAATTTTTATTTTATACTGGAGCATAGTTGATTAACAATGTTGTGTTCGTTTCAGGTGTATAGCAGAGTGATTCAGTCATACATATACATGGATCCTTTCTCAGATACTTTTCCTATTTAGGTTACTACGGAGTATTGAGTAGAGTTCCCTGTGTTACCCAGTAGGAGCTTGTTGATTATCTATTTTATATACAGTAATGTGTGTCTGTCAATCCCAATCTCCCAATCTATTCCTCCCCTCCCCATTCTTCCCCAGCTGTAACCATACGTTACAACCCCAGTTGCAACCTCTAAGTCTGTGAGCCTGTTTCTTTTTTGTAAATAAGTTCATATGTATCATTTTTTTTTAAAGATTCTGCATACAAATGATCTCATATACTTGTCTTTTTCAGTCTGATTTATTTCACTTAGTATGATCATCTCCAGGTCCAACTGTGTTGCTGCCAATGGCATTATTTCATTCTTATTAATGGCTGAGTAATATTCCATTGTATGTATGTACCACATCTTCTTTATTCATTCATCCGTCAATGGAAATTTGGGTTGTTCCCATGTCCTGACTATTTGTAAACATATTGCAATGAACATTGGGGTGCACGTATTCTTTCAAGCCATGTTTTTCTCTGGATGCATGCCCAGGAGTGGCATTGCTGTATCATATGGTAACCCTATTTTTAGTTTCTTTTTTTTTCTTTTTTAGTTTCTTAAGGATCCTCCATACTGTTCTCCACAGTGGTTGTACCAATTTGCATTCCCACCAACAGTGCAGGAGGGTTCCCTTTTCTCCACATCTTCTCCAGCATTTATTGTTTGTAGATTTTTTTGATGATGGCCATTCTGACTGGTGTGAGGTGATACCTCATTGTGCTTTTGATCTTCATGCATGTTCCGTTGCTTCAGTTATGTCCAGCTCTTTGTGATCCCATGGAATGTAGCCCGCCAGACTCCTCTGTCCATGGGATTCTCCAGGCAAGAGTACTGGAGTGGGTTGCTATGCCCTCCTCCAGGAGATCTTCCAGACCCAGAGATTGAACCTGCATCTCTTACATCTTCTGTGTTGGCAGGTGAGTTTACCACTAGCGCCACCTGGGAAGCCCAATGGTAGTCGTTAGTATTTGAATATTTTGAAATCCAAACTTCAGAATAAGCAATAGCTATTTGAGTCTGCACCATCGGGCTCATTATTTAGCCCTGTTAATGGATGTTAGAAATACTTTTTAATTAATAAAATAAGGGTTTTTTAAACTATGAGGTTGGCAAAAATGGTTGTATAGGTACCTTGTCATGTATGAATGAGAGAAAATCCAGTGAGTCTCAGCACTTAACTTCAGAATAGTTTCCAAGATAAAACATTTAGCTATGCCCCACTTTCTACCTTCCCTCACATCAAATATGGAGAATTCAGTCTCCCGTAATTTTAGATCAGTTGATTCTACTGTAAATATGATTGCATTTACTTCAGAGTGAAACTTTCATTCAGAATACTTATTGGAATGAAAAAAGGACCAAGAAAGGGGGAATTTCACTGAGCTTACAATGATCACCATGTATTGATCAGGACAGCTAGGCTCTGCCGCAGGAACAAACAACAGCTGGAATCTCAGTGGCTTGAAAAAACAAAGGTTTATTTCTTACTCATACTATATGTTCAGGGGCTGGTCCACATCGTCTTCACTCAGCCCCTGACCGGCAGAGCAGCCACCAGCTGGAATCTTGCTGGCCATCTTGGGGGAAAGAAAAGAGGAGCTCCCTCTGGAAGGCCTAGTATTGGCAAGTACACCGTCCCCTGTGTTCAGAGGGCAGATGGCTGGGAACATCCGGGCAAGAGCACATGAGGACCACAGGTTTGTTGTTGTGTGTTAGCCACTCAGTCGTGTCTGACTGTGACCCCATGGACTGTTGCCTGCCAGGCTCCTCTGTCCATGGAATTCTGCAGGCAAGAATACTGAAGTGGGTTGCCATTCCTTTCTCCAGAGGATCTTCCCGACCCAGGGATTGAACCCAAGTCTCCAGCACTGCAGACAGATGCTTTGCCCTCTGTGCCACCAGGGAAGTCCTGTTGTCACTCCTTGTTAATAAATGTCTGTGTGAGTGGCAGAATTTAGCCCAAGACTTAACTTTCCTTGTAACGTATCACCTGGCAAAGAGCCTGGGGGAGACAAAGCAAAGTCCGTGCCTCTCTTTATTAAGTGGAAGCTACTGGTGTTCACCAACAAAGTGCTGAACAGTTGTTGAAGGGAAAATTGGCTTAGGACAGTTTGAATCAAGTGGAACACGAGAAGAATTCTTGACTGCCGAGTGTGAGAGAGGGACACATATTAGGGTATTGCCTCTCACATCTTCTGTGGCTTAAATGCTTGTCTGAGATGATGGGGTAGTGGAACACAATCTAGAAGATTCCTCAGAATATGCTAGATTTTCTTTTTCTATTTTCCTCCCTCCCTCCCTCCTTCCTTCCCTCCCTCTCTCTCATTTCGTTCTTTCTCTCATACTGTTTACACTTCATAAATATTTCAACATCTTAGTGACTCTTCTATGGGACTCCGTAGCACCAAAGACAGTAAAATTCCTGTCTCAGCTATACAAGCAGGTGGCATCTTTGAAATGATCCCCTTGACTCTTAATGATTCTGAAGGTCTGTTTGGAAGCTCCTCCCTTTGGTCCCCAAAGTCATGGAGTATTCAGAGAAACATCTAAAGGAGAGTTAATTTCCAGCAGACTATTGTTTGCTGCGTTTGGTGCCAATTAAACTCTAGCCTAGAGCTAAGCATATGATTTGGGAATGAAACTTTTTTTGGCAACACAATACACAAAAAGCAATTATAGTGTTTTTCCTATAACCAGTTAAGGGATAGAGGAAATAGAATTGTTACTTAGCAATTATCACACTCTGCCCAACTCCCTCCATAATTTAATAGGCATAAGATTCTTTTAAACTTCAAGTTACTCAATAATTTAGCTAATCTGTAACCTAGGTAAACCATCTTACGTTTTGCTAGCTAAACCAACTGGTTAAAATGATGAAGTTAAACTATAACACACCTAGGTAGAGCTTTTCTCAGAAGTGTTTCAATTCCATATTGAGTTTTCTGAATGTAAAATAATCATACTCAGATTTCAAAACAGCCGGCCTTACCTGTATCATGGCTGAGTATAAGGTCTTGTGGAATTATAGCAATCTATTGGCAAAGAGGACCTGAGACCTATTGTATACCTTGGTTTGGATTTTAAAAGAAAGATGCTTGAGAAATGGAAATGATATAATTTCTATCATATTTATGTTAACAACAATCCATTAAAATTTTCTTCTAGAATCTCAAAAGCATAAATTTGCCTGTTGAAAAATTGAGTTGCCATCCAAAATATGGCTGATACAATGGAAATATTTTCTGCTATATTTTCACAAATGAAAGGAGCAACTTTGTGACCGTACCAGCAAAGTATATATACACTTACTGTCTTTATTAAGATTTCTTGAATGCTTATTTTTATTTATTTTTATATAATTATTTTTTAACTGGAGTATGGTTGATTTACAATGTTGTGCTAATTTCTGCTGTCCAGTAAGGTGATTTCTTTATATATTATATGTTAAGTTTTATATATTATACCTTTAGTTTTCCATGTGGTTTATCATAGCACACTAAATATAGTTCCCAGTGCTATACAGTAGGACCTTGTTGCTTATCCATTGTATATGTAAAAGCTTGCACCTGCTAATTCCAACCTCCCACTCCAGTCCTCCCCCGCTGGCAACCACCAAGCTCTTCTCTATGTCTGGGAGTCTGTTCCTGTTTCATAAACGGGTCCATTCATGTCATAGGTTCCATATATAAGTGATATCCCGTGGTGTCTGTCTTTCTCTGTCTGACTTACTTCACTTAGTATGATCATCTCTAGGTCCGTCCATATTGCTCCAAATGCCATTATTTCATTCTTTTTTATGGCTGAGTGGTATTCTATTGTATATACGCATCACATCTTTATCCATTTGTTCACCCGATGGACATTTAGGTTTTTTCCATGTCTTGGCTACTGTAAATAGAGCTGCTATGAACATAAGGGTGCATGTATCTTTTTGGATTAGAGTTTTGTCTGAATACATGCCCTGGAGTGGGTAATCACATCTTGGCCTTTTGGCTAAGATCATGTATTCTTATGATTAAGAGGACAGCATTAAAAATACATCCAATTTTCTTTCTTCTCTGACCTGAAGTAATCAGAAATCCTGTATACCAGAGTGGAGAGCCCTGAGTGTGTCGGAAGAGAGAGACCACAGGTTGTAAGGAGTTAGGTCAAACTGGGGACCCTGTTAGCGTATCAGTGAGCAAGCCAGTCAGTCAAGCCTGACCAAGACTTCAGACTCTGTACAGTTGGCCAAGTTTGTTTGCAGCTTCCGTTCATTATTTCCCTGGGTTTTCTTCGGAGTGCCATGCTCCTGTTATTTTTATAATAAAGCACTTCTATCCTTGTTTCATTCTGTATTTCCAAGATGGCAATTATTCAGAGTTTTGTATGTATTGTTAGAAAGCTGACATGTTACATTTTATGATGGCATCATGCCTCAAACCAGTAAAAATGCTCTTGACCCTACCAAGGTCTTAATGAGTTAGACTCATTGACATGGACTTTCATGCGACCATAAGTGTGAAACTCTCTAACACTGTGCCTAGCATATTGGGGAATGTTCAATGCTGTTAGTTAAAAAAAATTAAATACATCTAATAAGATAGCTCCCTCTGTTTCTGTTTATATATTAATAATATAGAGGTGGCTGCCTAGACAAAGAAAAGATCATTTATTACCATCTCTAGAGCTACCTCTAGAGAAGATCTGGTTTCTCATAATATTCATGATTTAGGACACTCAAAGAATGCGCGTAACTGTCTTGTTTATCAAAGCCGCTTATGAAGAATGCAGATGCTGGGGCTCTCAGGGCAGCATGACCCAGAAATCTGCATTTCACCGTCATTCTCATGGATTCTAAAGTTGAAGACTCTCTACTGCTTACTGTCCTGAGGCCTTTTCTTCAGTGGTTAAACTTAGACCAGTGAACTAGGTTGCCTCTAACAGAGGATACAATCACGTGAAAAAGATGTGAGGGACAGAATAATTTTCAAAAAGATGGTTGTGTGGTTTTACTAATCTCTTTTAATTGCTCCTAAACTTTCTTTCTTTTTTTTTTTAATTGCTCCTAAACTTTCTTCAGAACTAATCTCCAACAATTACAGTTTGCATTTCTTTGAAAATACCTTCTGCTTTCCTGAGGTTTCTGCAGATTTCTACAAGGAGGACAGCTACAAAGAACAGGTCAGGAACAGTGAGGATTTGCACCATTCTATCTTTTCTACATTTCCTGGTCTCTTAAATACACCATTAAAACAAAAATAAGCAAATAAATGAATATTTATTATAATAGATACCTACATAAAATACATAGGTGTTTTTAAAAGCCATTTTAGTTTAGGTCTTGTGTGTGTGTGTTAGTCACTTTAGTCATGCCCTACTCTTGCAACCCCACAAACTAGCCCACCAGGCTCCTCTGTCCATGCCATTTTCCAGGCAAGAATACTGGAGTGGGTTGTAATTTCCTTCTCCAGGAGATCTTCCCAGCCCAGGAGTCGAACATTGTAGGCAGACTCTTTACCGACTGAGCTACGAGTTTTGGCCTTAGCTGTGCCGTAAACTGGACTTGGATCAGGCCAGTTATTATTCAAAATGAAGACTGAACTTGACCTTATTTTCAAATGGTGGGCCCTTAAATGGACGTCCTCAGTGGCCACTAAACTTGTGATAAGGTTCAGGAAATGCTCCCTGAGAATACGACACCTTGGCATATTGACTATTTTAAGCTACAGACGTCTGAGACAAGGGCAGAAGGAGAAAGGCCACGCTGCCCTTCTCCCTCCCACTTATCTTTTCTGTGACCTTGAATCAGGTCATAAAGGCCTCCTGTGCGAAGGGCCCTCCCTATACCTGGAGGGAAGGAGCGTCCTCTTCTCTGAAGACAAAGGAGGCTGAGAAGAAGCCAACAAACAGGCCTCGGGAAGCGCCGCTGGTTCACTGCACTTTCCTCATGTTCTTCAATCGCTGCATCGTGTCCGACTGCTTGTGACCCCGTGGGTGCAGCAAGGCCGGCCTCCCCGTCCCGCCTGTCTCCAGGGTTTGCTCAGGTTCACGCTGGTGCGCTTTCCTCGCATTCCTCATACTCCCAACCTACCAAATTCCTCTAAGACAGCCCACTCTCCATCAAACGTAATAGACAGATACTCTGGGTTAGCCGTTTCTTTAGGCCTCATTTCCTTGTGAAGGTTCCCAGTGTCAAGTAAGTGAAAGTGAAAGTGTTAGTCGTGTCTGACTCTTTGTGACCCCCTGGACTGTCGCCCACCAGTCTCAATTCTCCAGGCAAGAATACTGGAGTGGGTTGCCATGCCCTCCTCCAGGGGATCTTCCACACCCAAGGATAGAACCTGGGTCTCCTGCAAGGCAGGCAGATTCTTTACCATCTGAGCCACCAGGGAAGCCCCATGTCAAGAAAAACTTAAATAAATGTGTATGCTTGTCTTCTATTAATCATTGTCCATTTAATTTTCAGACCCAACCAGGGACCCTTAGGTAGACTTTTTCCTCTCCAGCACGTGGATAAGTGGAAGACCCAGGAAGTAGGGCCCCAGGGTCCCACTCCTGCCGTAACAGAAGCAAGCTTTTTGTTTTTTATGTTTTCACTTTTATGTTTGCTCTGTTGGGGGTTCGCAAAAAGTGCATTTGGAACAAGTATTAATAACCCAGTGTGCCTTATGAACTCTAGGTGTCCGATTTCATTCTGGATTCAACTTTGGACAAGTTCTTCTTCTAGGGTTTCTTAAATGCTTAAAAGGGCTAAGGAGTCTGCCTTAAGCCAAAAGCGTGGATTTCCCGTTTCATTTCTTTAGTTTCATTCTTCTGTTTCAGGGTTGTGCAATGCCTATTGGGGTGGAGGGTGGAATTTCATTCTGTGTGACAGTCTTAGTAGGGAAAGAGGGTTTCTATTTTATCAGTTGGGTTTCCCAGGTGGTGCTAGTGGTACAGAATCCACCTGCCAATGCAGGAGACACAAGAGATGCTTGTTTGATCCCTAGTTCCAGAAGGTCTCCTGGAGGAGGGCACACTAACCCACTCCCATATTTTTGACTGGAGGATCCCATGGACAGAGGGGCCTGGTGGGCTACAGTCCATGGGGTCACAGAGTTGGATATGTTTTATAAGTTACTCTGGTGGCAGCATTTATCCAATGAGAAAGACAGACATACCCGCTTACAAAGCCAGGGAAATTACCTGCTCTGTGTGTTTACGTTCTTGGCCATCCCCTGCCCATCCCCTCGAGTGGATTTTCTGGCCTCACTATGGGACAGCGATGAAGGGCAGATGAGAGAGCGAGGCACTCTGGTTCACAGCCACCCGGTTGGAATCCCTTTGGAATCTCCATGTTTTCCTTGGAATTTGTTCAGAGTAGAGAAAAAAGGTGCACACAAATAGAACAGACCAAGTCAGTAGTTGGAGAAGATTCCTAAGAGTCCTTTGGACTGCAAGGAGATTAAACCAGTCAATCCTAAAGGAAATCAGTCCTGAATATTCATTGGAAGGACTGATGCTGTAGCTGAAACTCCAATACTTTGGCCACCTGATGTGATGAGATGACTCATTAGAAGAGACCCTGATGCTGAAAAAGATTGAAGGCAGGAGGAGAAGGGGACGACAGAGGATGAGATGGTTGGATGGCATCACTGACTCAATGGACATGAGTTTGAGCAAGCTCTGGGGGATGGTGAAGACAGGGAAGCCTGGCATGCTGCAGTCCGTGCGGTCGCAAGGAGTCGGACACGACTGAGCGACTCAGCAGCAACAACAAAGTAGCCCTGGTGCTTCTGGCTTCGTAGTTATTTTTCATTCTTTGGCTGCAGCACTGAACAGTCTCGTCTAGTGGGAATCTACAGACTGCAATCTTATTGAAGGCGAGGGTTATCTCTCACGAAGGAAGCCGGAAGGGTTCACTGTTCTTTCTACCTGGGGTGAGGGTGAAGAGTGGGCATGTGACTCAGACTTGGGCAATCTAATGTTTCCTCATGACTCTGAGTCTTTGTTGAATGACACAAAGATAATGGCATTGATAATTCAATTCAATTAGTCACTGATTCAATATTCCCATGGCCATAGCGCCATCTAGGGGCGGGCAGCTGCATTGTCTTACAGGGAGGTGGAATCCTGGTTGCTGGAAGCTATCTTGCTTCCTTTCCATTTTGCAGTCCTGGTCTTCCAAATTTCTGTCACATCTTCATGGCCTTCCAGTAAATTATCTTTTGACTCAGACAACCAGAGTCAATTTCCGTTGCTTGCGTTGAAGAACCCTAATTCATATTGAAAGGCTAAAACCAAATGCAAATCAACCCTGGTATGGAAAAATATGATAATGCTTATATTGACTTTTTATCATATAAAAATTAATATACAAGTATGGGACTATTTTGATGTAGCATCTTTTATATCTTAATAGTAGTGATAGCTACTTTAAAATTTTTATTTTATATTTATATGCTCTGGAGCATAGTTGATTAACAATATTGTGTTAGTTTCAGGTGTATACAGCAAAGTGATTCAATTATATATACATATGTATCTATTCTTCTTAAAATTCTTTTCCCATTTAGGTTATTATCGAATACCTAGCAGAGTTCCCTGTGCTATACGTAGGTCCTTGTTGGTTATCTATTCATGTATCGTAATGTGTCTCTGTCAATTCCAGCCTCCCAACCTATCCTGCCCCCCCACCCTTCCCCCATAACCATAAGCTTGTTCTCTAAGCCTGTGAGTCTATTTCTGTTTTGTAAATAAGTTCATTTGTATCATTTTTTTTAAGATTCCACATATAAATGATATCATATGATATTTGTCGTTCTCTGGATTACTTACTTCACTTAGTGTGATCATCTCCAGGTCCATCTATGTTGCTGCAAATGATATTATTTCATTCTTTTTAATGACTGAGTAATCATACATTATAAATATGTAACACATATTCTTTATCCATTCATCTACCAGTGGACATTTAGATTGTTTCCATAACTTGGCTATTGTAAACAGTGCTGAGATGAACATTGGGGTGCACATACTTTTTTTTTTTTTTTTCCAGTGGGTTTTGTCATACATTGATATGAATCAGCCATGGAAGCACATACTTTTTTGAACCATGTTTTTCTCTAAATATAATATCTTTTCTATCTTAATAGCAATGACAGTTAATTTTGTGTGTCAATTTAGCTAGGTCACTGTACTCAAATACTTGGTCAAATATTATTCTAGATGTTTCTATAAGATTTTTTTAGGATAAAATTAATATTTAAATCAGTAGACTTTTAATAAAGCAGATTACTTGCCACAGTGTGAGTGAGTTGAAGGCCATGCCATCAGTTAAAAACCTTAAGGAACAGACTAACCCTCCCTGGTAAAGAGGAAATTCTGCCAGCAGATGGTCTTTAGACTCCAATTGCCATTCTTCCCTGGGTCTCCAGCCTGCCAGCTTACCGTGCAGAGTTTGAACTTGCCAGCTTCAACAATCACGTGAGCCAATTTCTGAAATCTCTCTCTCTAATATCTTATGGGTTCTGTTTCTCTGGAGAACCCTGACTAGTGCGATTCTCAAACACACTGTCCCGTGATTGGCCCAGGTCTCTGCTCTTCACGCTAAGCAGCTGCATAGTACCTGCATGCATGCTGAGTCCCTCAGTTGTGTCTGACTCTCTGTGACCCCATGCACTGTAGCCCACCAGGCTCCTCTGTCCATGGGATTTTGCAGGCAAGAACACTGGCGTGGGTCATCATGCCCTCCTCCAGGGGATCTTCCTGACCCAGGGATCGAACCCACGTCTTTAATGTCTCTTGCATTGGCAGGCGGGTTCTTTAGCACTAGCACCACCAGGGAAGCCCAGCGTAATACCTACTCTGGTGCAATTATGCACCTCCACCCCTTTGTTGGGTTTAGGCAAAGATTCTTTTAGGAGAAGCAGGTCCTAATATAACAGAGAGCAGACCCATTTCCTGCCTAATATCACTTCCCTGAGGGTTTAGAGTAAATCTGTTCAGTGCCTGGTCAGGGAATGTTAATGTATATGGAGCCCCCAGTGGCGTCTCCTGGATTGCCCCTTTCAAGCCCACCAGGTGCATGCTAAACTTGTGGATAGCAACCTCACAAGCCAAGGCTGTCCCTCTGGGCATGTGGTTGCCTGGTGGTAAGAGGTTCACCGTGGTTCCATATTAGAAGAGATTAACCCAGTCCAAGCAGACTTCCCAGGTGACTCAGCAGTAAAAAAAAATTTGCCTGCCAATGCAGGAGATGTAGGAGACTAGAGTTCTATTCCTGGATTGGGAAGATCCCCTGGAGGAAGAAAAGGCAACCCATTCCAGTAGTCTTGCCTGGAAAATTTTGTGGACAGAGTAAACTGGCAGGTGGCAGCTTCCATGGGATCGCAAAGAGTCGAACACAACCACGCGTGTGCACGCGCATGCGCGCGCGCGCACACACACGCACACACACACACACACACACACACACACACACGTGAAGCCAGTCCAAGCAACTCCTATAGAGTCATTGACCCTTCCTGGCTAGTATTAGAAATAGACTAGAGAGAAGACTCAAGAGGATTAGGACTTGAGTCAGGAAAAATGGGCTGGTCTACTTCCCTGCTTGAAACCTGTGTGCTGCTCTAGGAATTGAAAATTTTAAGGAGGAGGCAGAGAGAAGGGCAAGCATTGACAGCAGCATGGATGCAAGGAGACCACCATTCTGAGTCAGGCCGGTCAGGAAGAGGACAAAACCCGCATGGTGTCGCTCGTATGTGGGGTCTAGACTCTGACTCAAAGGAACCTATCCATGAAGCAGAAACAGACTTGGGGATGGAGAGAACAGGCTGGTGGCTGCCAAGGGGGAGAGAGCTGGAGGAGGAATAGAGTGTGGGCTGGGGTCAGCACAGGTCAGCTTTCATGTATAGACTGGACGAACTGCAAGGGCCTGCTGGATCGCACAGGGAACTATATTCAGTATCCTATGGGAAACCATGGTGGGAAAGAATAAAAAAAAAAAAAAAGAATGCATACATATATATGTAACTGTACAGTGGTAATAAACAATATTGTAAATAACCTACACTTTAATTAGAAACAAAGAGAGCGAGAAAGGCTAGAGAGGAGTGGTGGTATCCGGCGAAGGGGGAAGGAGAGGGGCTGGTGCAGAGGACCCCGGAGACCACCCTGAGGGACCCGCGTGCGAGGACCCGGCCGCGCTTCCGCATCGGATGGGGGCCGCCAGCCAGGGTCATCTGACTTCTTCCCGCATGATCTAGTTACATAGGCTTGTTGTGAGGCTCACACAGACGAGGTGTTGTACATGATGGTGCCAGAGGAACCGGAGACAGTGACGCAAATGCCCCTTAATGCGAGGCCCCTGGGTGCGCGGGAGCAAAAGGGTGAAACCCAGTCTGCACATCATGGCTCTGCTGCACCATCCTGCCCCTGTCGCTGCCCCCCGCCCCCCATATCCAGGGCCAAACAGGAGGACGGAGGAGAAGGAAGGCAAGCAAACTCACCGCGCCCTCCTAGGCTGTGACGACAGCTCTGCCTCCAGCTTTCCGAGTGATCCTTCTGAAGCAGGTCCGCTCACTACCTGGGCCTGCACTGTAGACGCGGAGGTACCACCCACATCGGCCGGCAGGAGGGGCTTGCTCCCCGCAGCGGAGAGTGGCAGCAGACTCGGTCCCCGGCTCCAGGGGGTCGGCCGTCCCCACCGCCCTCCCCGACTCACCCTGTCACCCCCTTCCCCTGAGGCCATCGCCCAGCAGGACAGCTCTGAGGGGCCTGCCCTGGACTCCACACTGGGTTGGCCAAGGCTCTGAGCGCCTGCATCTTAGTCTAAGTCCTCCCTCCGTCCATTCACGCCTTCTTCCTCTCGTCTCCCTTCACAAGTACTGGTACTGCACAGACACCTTTCCCTCCCAAACTCAGTCTCAGCACCTGCTTCCAGAGAACCCAGTCTGTAACAAGAGCTTTAATCCTGGGTTTTGCATTGCTTCCACAGAATTCCTCACTAGGGTCCGTGGGGGTGCGCCTGTCCAAAGAGGGCCAGGCACCCAATAGATGCTCAATAAATATCTCTTCTGTGGGTGTGCAAAGCTCAGGGATGAATAGAAGACAACCAGCCCCTTTCCTGAAAGCTGACAATTCCTGGATCGTTAATTTCTTCATGGAAATGACACATAAAAACATGTTAAAACAAAGATATCTTATAGATTATAGCATGTTTTTTTTTTAGAAATAAAGAATGGTTGGTTGACAATGTTGTGTTAATTTCTGTTGTACAACAGAGTGACTCAGTTATACATATGTATATATATTTATACATTCCTTTTAAAAATATTCTTTATAGTTTATCACAGAATATTCTGTGCTATATATAGGACCTTGTCTATCCATGCTTTATATGAGATTATATATGCTAACCCAACTTTCCATTCCAGCCTCCGCCACCTCCCTTTTCCCTTGTCCCCGAAGGTCTGTTCTCTATGTCTGTGGGTCTCTTTCTGTTTCATAGCTAGGTTCATTTGTGTCTTATTTTAGATTCCATAAATATAGCATCATATGTTAATTGTCTTTCTGTCTGACTTCTTTCATTTAGTGTGATAATCTCTAGTTGCATCCATGTTGCTGCAAAAAACATTATTTTGTTCTTGTTATGGTTGAGTAATTCCACTGTGTCTGTGGACCACATCTTCTTTATCCATTCATCTGTCGATGGGCATTTAGGCTGCTTCCATTTCTTGGCTATTGTGAACAGTGCTATATAGCAATGGATTTTAGAGTTAAAATATAATTTAAAAAATTTTGGCCCAAGGAGGAGGGTGCTTTACTATCCAGATTAAATCCTAGGGGAAGCATTTGATTCTTTTGTGTTGTCAGGACACTAATGATTAACTGGAGACGTTCTGATCTTGTATCGCCTGACTCACAAGGGACACTGTAAAGCCTTCTTCACAATCTGTTGCCGTCGTCTTTGCCAGCAGACCTCCTGACTTCCTGGCTCTACCTGCTTCATCCTAGCCATGTCGAACCCCTGCAGCTCCCACACCCCTCTGGAGTGGTCATGTGTTTTGGGTATGCCCTAGATCCACCCCCATTTTTCTGTTCTGCTTCTTCTGTGGTGAGTCTTTACTTGTGTGAAGGGCCCCTACCTTCTCCACTTTGTCCATTTGGCTTGAGTAAAGACCGCTTTACATTTGGCTCCAGGAGTAGACTTCTGATCTAGGTCTGGCCAATCAGAGTGTCATATCCTCTTGACCATAGTACCACAGGATTGAATGATTCTATTGGACACAATGAATCCCAGCCTGAAGGTTTTGCAGACTTACCGGGAGGGAAGAAACATTTTTATTGAGATTATTGACAAGCTAAGAGGTAAGCCTAGATCTATGGCCAGTCATCTTACACCATGAAGGGGAAGCTTGTCTAGGCTTTGAGTCTGCATAGGGAAATGGGGCTGAGAGATGATGAGAGGCTAGTTTGCAACACTATTGGAAGTCTCCATATCCCAGAAGGATTTGAGGTAGACCAGAAGATCCAAATCTAACTTCTGCAAGTAACACTTGAGGTTTTCATGCATATTGTGGGAAAACAACTGCTTCTCATTAGGTTAGTCTAAAATAAAAACCACTTAGTCTTTTGAAAATTTTAATGAGTTACTTTCTTGGGTGAAACATTTCTTTGCAGTTGAACAAATATTTTAGGGGCATGTACAAATCTGTCAAACTTGCTGTGAAGTTTCACTCAGAACTTCACCATTAACAGTTTCTTAATAAGCAGCCTTTTAATCCTCCCAGTTTTATAGACAGAACCTTTCTCATATCAAAGGATGAAGAGAAACAGTAAATCCTCTGAAAACACTGGGAGGAAATTGGTAGGAGGTTCTCTGGCCTTGATGTGGTTGAAAAAAATACATGAAAGGAGAACAATAAGGAGTAATAACTGTAAGCTAAAAATTGAAAATTGTAGCATGTACACAGTTTTCTTTTGGTGGGAATATTACACAATCATACCACTTAACAAGAATAGTTAAGACTAGTAATAAATTCATTTTATTATTAAGAAGAACCAGGAATAATTTTATCTTTTAGTTTTATGTCAAGTAGGCAGATCTATGGGGGCTTCCCTGGTAGCTCAGCTGGTAAAGAATCTGCCTGCAATGCAGGAGACCCTGGTTCATTTCCTGGGTTGGGAACACCCCGTGGAGAAGGGGTAGGCTACTCACTCCAGTATTCTTGGGCTTCCCCTGTGGCTCAGACAGTAAAAAATCCTCCTGCAATGTGGGAGACCTGGGCTCAATCCCTGGGTTGGGAAGATCCCCTGGAGGAGGGCATGGCAGCCCACTCCAGTACTCTTGCCTGGAGAATCCCCATGGACAGAGGAGCCTGGCGGGCTACAGTCCATGGGGTCGAAAAGAGTTGGACACGACTGAGCGACTAAGCACATCACAGCACAGGTAGATCTATAGACTGTATCTATTTTCCCAGCAATTTTATTGTAATTTTACTGCTTTTTGAAATAAACTCACATTCTTTACATTAATTCCTCTGCTCTGTTGCAATGAGTATATGTCTCAGAGTGTCATTTTGCGACCCTGTGAGTACACGTGTCTACCTGCCAGTAGGCAAAGCAGATGGAATTATGGTTGTTTGTATCATCAAAATCTAAAATTTGCTGAGTAAGACTTGAATACAGACAAAAATAAATATCATTTGAAATCTTTTTTTTTTTAATGCACAATGACATTTCATAAAAAAATATAATTATCTGCCTACTTTTTGAAAAAGCAAAGGTCAGAGGAGTGAAATGGGAGAGTGATTCTATTAATGTTTCTGGTTGAGTGTCCTCTGTTGTTATGGTCTCAAGATTCTTTCAGCTACATGCACTAATGATTGTATAAAGAGGGCAGAGAAAACAGCAATTTATTATGATGACTGGATTAAGTACTCTGGCATGGAACAGAGAAAAACAAGCATCTCTGCAGATGGGAACGGGGCCACATAATGTTTTCAGCAACAGATTTCTACAGAGGATTTTGGCAACAAGGATAAACGTTCATATTGCTGGAATTGCCATCTGAGTTATGTTGGGGGCTATTTTAAGATACAGTGGAATCTGTTAATTATTTCTTGGACTCTATAGTTCTGATTTATGTATTGGAGGATTAGAAAAGTGTAAGTTGCTGACAGCTGTGCCCTGGAGTACTATTAGGCCAGGTGTTTGCAGTTCTGAAATGATTTGAAAATTAAAAATCCTGTTTCGCATTTCCAGAAAGTGAGAAGATGTAGGGTGTATTGATTATTCAAATGAAGCTGCTCTGATTAGGCTCATTCTAACAGGGGCAGCCGACTAGAACTCTCACTAAGAGGGGATATTCTTGCCCCTGTCAACGTCCCTGATCCTCTGAACTTCATGAGGAAAATGTGAGAATAATAACCCTGGTCTCACAGGGTGGCTACTATGAGGACTAAATGAAACTGTGTGTGTGAAGAGCGCTTTGTAAATTACAAGGTACCGGTTAGTATCTCTAAGTATTTCTATTTCAAAACCAGTAGCATTACTTCTAGTAGATACTTACGATGCACTATGCGGTGTCCTGTGAGCTCACCTGATTCTAATGCGGCTGCAGGAGGCATTTCCAGAGGTACCAGCCTCCTTCTTCAAGCGGAGGAAGTGAAGCCACAGAAGGCTGGTCAGCCACAGAGAGACATGACCTGGGAGTGGGCAGGGGTTAGTGCCCTCTGGGGGTGCCCCGTGGCCGATGGGAGTCAGTGCACCAGCGTCCTGGGCTGCTCGTCCTCCGGCGGGACAAGGGTGAGGTGTGGTCCACACACTTGGGCACAGGTTCCTTGGCAGACGCGAGCTCTGGTTGCCCCGGAGGGAACCGGCAAACCACCTAGCAGTCTTTGCTCACTTGCCCGTCTGGCATTTCCCCCTCCCTCAGTTCTGCTTGCTTTTCCCATAGAAGCATCCACACTCCAGCCCTTGCCTCAAGCTTTGCTTTCTTGAGATATTACCCAGCCTAACTTCCTCTACTGGAGAGGGAAACGGCAACCCACCCCAGTATTCTTGCCTGGAGAATCCCATGGACAGAGGAGCCTGGTGGGCTGCAGTCCATAGGGTTGCAAAAGAACTGGACCCTACTTAGCAACTGAAGAACAAAAACAGCAGCAATTTTCTCCAAGGCATTTTAGTGTCATGCTAAAGAAAAAAAAAGACATCAAACTACTGCAGAAGGAGATATTTCAGATTATTAATATAATGTAAAATATGATAATCTCCATATATGAAGAAAGCAACCTATACATGTGTATAATATATATATGTGTTTTCCTTTGTTCATTCATGTTGATGATGTCAATTTGTCTAGACTTTCACACTGAGGTGTACAAAGCAGTCTCTTAAGATCTGTTTCAATTAACTCTCTTTTGATGATTATGTCTCCCACATGACTGCTAATTTTGTGTACTTAGTTTTTCTTCTTTTCATTTGTTTAGTTTTGTTAATGGTTTTTCTGTTTGTTTGTTTTTTTTCCTGCTTCTCTTGGCTTTTCATTTTCTAACTGGTTCACTTCTGTTTTAACCTTAATTAAATATTGTTCCTTAAAAAAAAAAAGAACAAAAAAAAAAACAAAGAGAAAGGAGACAGTTCAGTAACACCCTAAGCAGAAAATTCCTGGCAGTTGTACCATACTGGAGGGGATTAAGAGGCTCCTCTGATGAGAGTCAATATGCTCAGAACACCTGAAGTGTCAGAGCTGTTGTGATTGGTGTTTCTTCCAATCCTTTAATTGTACAAAAAAGTCGCGCACTTGGGGAACGGGAGCTCCATGGGTCCTTTCTGAGTCGTTGAAGAATGCAGGTGAAGTACCGCTGCTTTACAGCTCTGCGAATGGGTGCCGAGGGAAAGAAGAACTGAAGGAGAGGAGGGAGGAGGAGGAACAGTCCGCACCATCAAGCCCCCAGGCTTCCCTGTGCCCTCGGCTTCAGGCTCCCTCCCAGTCGAGCCTTTCTCTTGCAGCTGCTGGGTGGGAGGTTCCGCCGGGCCGGGACCTCTGAGTGCTCTTGGCACCGTGTCCCCCCCACAGGATCTGAAACACAGCAGCTGCTCCATACCCAGGCTTGGCATAAATGGATAAATTCATTGATTGATCGTTTCCCCTTCGGAGAGCGATGTAAGGGGGAGCCCTGGAACAGAACCGGTTCAAGCTGAAATCTGTCATTAACGCAGGACGTGGGTTCATCTTGGCAGCTCGGCTGAGCACGCTGGTCTTGGCTGCCCATCACTCAAACTAAGGCCTTTGTTTGGTCTCAGTGTTGTGAGGACCTTTGCTAAGGGCCTGGGCTTTGGAGTCGGGCAGAGATGGACTTGAACTGGGCACACGGAAGACGTGGGTCACTGCGGAAGCTAGTTTACTGTCTAAGCCTACAGTTTTCAGCTTGTCAGAGGCTTATAATGACACCTTCCTCTCTGGGCTGTTAGGATGCTAACATTTACGAAGTATCTCTTACATGTGCCATGTGTTCATTCTTGTCTGACTCTTTGCAACCCCATGGACCACAGCCCACCAGGCTCCTCTGTCCTTAGGATTCCCCAGGCAAGAACACTGGAGTGGCTTGCCATGCCCTCCTGCAGGGGATCTTCCCGACAAAGAGATGGAACCTGGGTCTCCTGTGTCTCCTGCATTGCAGGCTGACCCATCGCAGAAGTCCTCCCTTATATAGCTGTCAGTAATTTTTTTAAATTCCCCACTCTTTTCTTTCCTTAGTGATTTTTACGTCTCCACTTGCTTGGCAAAGGATCATGGGCGGAAGGCGAGGGCAAGAGGGAAAGCGAGGGGACCAGGTCACCCGCAGCTTGGGAGTAAAGCCCTTCAAGACCAAGGAGCTGTTTGTGTTTGCGGCTGTCTTTCCACACACGCCACAGGGAAACTGGCACATGTGCTAGTGATTCGTTTTCCAGAAAGACGAGTATTTCTGAACTTTGTTAACACTCAGGGCGTTTTGGTTTTGGCCCTCCTGTTGCCTCTGTGTTCTCTTCTCTTCTCTGCTTTGGTTCTCACGGCTCTGCTGTTCCCTCTGCGAGGGGTCTTCCCTCTCCTCTCCTCTGGCCTCACTGGGACGTGGTGGAAACTTGACGAAGGTTCTGGTGAGCTAGTTCTTCGTCTGACCTTTCCTGCCAGTTCCTCTGCTCCCCGGTTCCCTCCGTGAGAAGGGGCCAGGCATTCATTTGCCTGTCAAGTGTTTTATTTTTGTAGCTCCTGAATCTTCCAGTTCAGTGGATGCTTTCCAGGCCAGAGGCTGCCTAAATTACTTTTCAACAAACACTGTCCTCCACACTCTCCTTCCTGGGAGTGGGCTGAAACATGGCTTGATGGGAGAGGGAGTGTCTAGCGGCAGAACCCAGAGGGGAAAACTGGTAATTTGGGTCAACTGTGCACCCGCTTTAACCTGGTGAATATGCTTAGGTTTGTAAAAACCTTTTAACATTGGAAGGGTTTCCCAGGTGGCTCAGTGGTAAAGAATCCACATGTCAATGCAGGAGACATGGATTTGATCCCTGGGTCAGGTAGATGACCTGGAGAAGGAAATGGAAACCCACCCCAGTATTCTTGCTTGGGAAATCCCATGGACAAAGGAGCCTAGTGGGCTACAGTCCATGGGGTTGCAAAGAGTCAGACATGACTGAGCAACTGAACATCCGCACAGCGTTGGAAAAAGTTCGTCATGCTTCAAATTAAACTCCACACAAAGAGACATTTGGCTTAGAAGGGTTGCTGGTCTCTGCGGCAGACTGCAAATATAGCCACCACTCCTGACCTCTCCCCTTGCAACCGGAAACTTTGCAGCTTCTCCCGTGAAGAGGCAAAGCCCGTTTCTCCAAACCTTGAACCTGGCTGGGTTGCAATGTTCCTTGGCAAATAGAATGCAGCAAAGTACCTGTGTGTGAGCTAGGAGCCTGGCTTCGGGGGACCCCTGTGTGCCTCCTCTCTTGAGACACTGCCAGCCATCGTGGGAGCAGGCCTGGACTGGCAGATGGAGGCGGAGGTGCCATGTGGACCAGGCCAGAGTCATGCCGGTTACCCAGGCAAGGTCTCGGATGTGTGAAAGAGCTTAGCCAAGACCTGTCAGGCCTGGCCCAGATCAGTAGAATTGCCTAGATTCTTGTAAGTTCTAGTTCTTGTAAGGCTAGTGAGTTGTAGTAAAGGTTTTTAAAAAATTTTTAGTGCATGTATATTCTGGCTGAGCCTTGTGGTTTGCAGGATCTCAGTTCCCTGACCGGGGACTGAACCCAGGCCATGACAGTCAAAGCCCGGAATCCTAACCACTTGGCCACCAGGGAACTACCTAGGGTTGTTTGAAGCCGCTAAATTTTGGGATAGTTTGTTATGCAGCCAAATCTAACTCATTTTGGATTTTATAAACCCATCCGTACACATGATGTTAATTTGGTTGTTCAGAGTCTAGGCAACAATGACCAGTTGGGTTATAGTGATTAGCAGAGGTGAGCCCTAGCAAGCAAAGGTGTTTTTTCTGTGTTGTCCTTAACCTGATCCCATTGACAGACAGGCACATCTTTGAGGATTCACATTTTTCGTTTTGTGGACAATTTTGTTTTTATTAAACTTGATATGATTTTTTTTTAAATGTTTTTTTAACTTGTGACAAAGGTCACATAAAACACACTATCTTCACCATATTTAACTGTGCAGTTCGGCAGCTCTAAGTACATTCACCTTGTTGGGCGACTCTCACCGTCATCCATCTCCCGGATTTTTCACCTTCCTAACAGAAACTCTGTCCCCTTTAAACACTAACACCCCACCTCCTATACCCCCCAGCCCCAGCCTTTGGCATCTACCAGTGTACTTTCTGACTCTATGAGTTTGACTGTACTAGGTACCTCATATTGGAGAAGGAAATGGCAACCCACTCTGGTGTTCTTGCTGGGAGAATCCCATGGACAGAGGAACCTGGTGGGATACAGTCCATGGGTCACAAAGAGTCGGACATAACTGAAGTGACTGAGCAGGTGGACAGTGGGTACCGCATTTAAGTGGGAGGATTCACATTCTTTAGTGGATTTCATAGTCAAAGCTCTTGGAATGTTAT
Organism: Cervus canadensis; assembly: GCF_019320065.1. Lineage (NCBI taxonomy): Eukaryota > Metazoa > Chordata > Mammalia > Artiodactyla > Cervidae > Cervus > Cervus canadensis. The sequence goes on along the minus strand of NC_057416.1, from coordinate 37,542,700 downwards.
CAACTACTAACCCAGCTGAAGAGGTAAAAATCTAGGCTTCCACTCTCTTTTCCCAGGACTTCTGTGTGTTCTGGGGTATTGTGAAAGATGGGTACGCACGACAAATCAGATGAGACCGAGCTAACCCTGGGGCAATGCTGTTGGATGGCCACAGTCTATGATAAATTTACTGGAAACAGTCTATAATTATGTCCATGTTAAATGGGATGGCTTTAGTGAATTATTTTTCACAAAGCTATCTTTTGCTTCCACACAACTGAAAGGCGTGTGTAAGAGATGGAAATGCATAATTGAGCTCTTATTCACTCAGCATTTAATATTGTGCTCACTGGCCCATACATGACACCAGAAGGTCTTTAACACTGACTCTAAAAATTGTTTAAACACATTTTAAAAACTTTTTTCTTTTTCGGACCACGCCATGTGGCATGTGGGGTCTTAGTTCTCCAACCAGGGTTGAAGCCAAACTACAGCAACGAATCTATGGAATCGTAATCACTGGACTACCAAGGAAACCCCCTAAACAGATTTGATGTAGTAATTTCTTCCCTGGAATTTCTTCTTTTATTTAGAAAATTATTTTGTCTCTGTAGACTGAAAGCTATCACCAAGGCTCAAATTTTATTGGCTTTATCTGAGAGAGGCAGTTTCTCATCACCTGTTGTTGTTTAGTCAGTAAGTTGTATTCGACTCTTTGTGACCCCATGGACTGCAGCACGCCAAGCTCCTCTGTCCTCCACTGTCTCTCAGAGTTTGCTCAGATTCATGTCCACTGAGCCGATGATGCTGTCTAACCATCTCATCCTCTGTCGTCCCTTTCTCCTTTTGCCTTCAGTCTTTCCCAACATCAGGATCTTTTCCAATGAGTCGGCTCTTCACATCAGGTGGCCAAATATTGGAGCTTCAGCTTCAACAGCAGTCCTTCCAATGAATATTCAGGACCGATTTCCTTTAGGATTGACTGGTTGGATCTCCTTGCAGCCCAAGGGACTCTCAAGAGTCTTCTCCAGCACCACAATCTGAAAACATCAGATTTCGGCACTCAGCCTTCTTCAGGGTCCAACTCTCATATCTGCACATGACTACTGGAAAAAACATAGCTTTGACTAGATGGGCCTTTGTTGGCAAAGTGATGTCTCTGCTTGTTAATACGCTGTCTAGGTTTGTCATAGCTTTCCTTCTAAGGAGCAAGAGTCTTTACCGCTGAGCCACCTGGGAAGCCCTTCTCATCACTAGCCAAACTCAAAATACTGAGCATAAAATTTGATAAACTCAAGCAGAAATAGTCCCCAGGTGTTTGAAGACATTTCTGCATTTATATGTTTTTCCTTCAGAAGAGTTTAGGACTAAAGAAAATTAATGTTTTTGATCTAAAATGATTAGCTTTCCCATTTTTTTTAAACAGGACTGCTAGATAGTCCTTACTTAAAAAAAAAGATATCTGAAATTCAAGAGAGGAAAAGGTAGATCAAGAAAAATACTGTTGTGAATTGTAAACTTTTTAAAAACGAAAATGTTCAGATTACTGCAGAGTTGCATACTGCTTGGCTGGCTGGCTGTGCCAAGAGAATTTTGGGAGCTTTGCCCATGAGATTGATTGGTTTCACAGAGGAGAGTCTGTCCTATAGCATTGCTGCAGTAAAATTCTTGCTATTCATTTATGACACCAGTCAAGACAGAAGTGCACAAGTTAGGCCCAGAGAATCAAAGAGAAAACCAGTCCTAACAAAGTGCTAACGTTAAAACTTTACTTCGAAGTCCATGTTGGGCTTTCCTGGTGGCACAGTGCATAAGAATCTGCCTGCCAATGCAGGAGACATGGATTCAATCCCTGGGTCTGGGAAGATCACACGTGCCATGGAGCAACTAAGCCCATGGGCCGCAACTACTGAGCCAGCGCTCAGAGCCCGTGCTCTGCAACAAGGGAAGCCACCGCAGGGAGAAGCGCGCACACCGCCATCAAGAGGAGCCCCCACGCGCTGCAACGGGAGAAAAGCCCACGCAACAACGAAAACCCAGGGCTGCCCAAAATAAAAATAAATAAATAAAATCACTAAGAAAAAAAAGAAGCCGGTGTTGAAGACGCCTTCCAGATAGAGGCATATGGATGCAGCGCCCAGGGATTATTGTGTCAAAAGTCTGGGGCCTGGATTGAGGAAAGTCAGGAGCCCCTTTCCCCCACCTCCTTGCTGGAGGCTGTCTCATGTTGGTTTATTTCTGCTGAGGTGTGCTGTATGTTATACTTACGATCCGGGTGGAGAGGATGAAGTAACGTAAGGTTTCCCTTTTGGAGGCTGTTTTTTTGTCCAAAGACAGATAGCAGCTTCTCATGGAAGGTCTGTGGCTTCCAGACCCCAAGCAGCCCCGGCATGGTGTTCATCTCAAATGGCCTCAACGCCATTCTTTCCTTTTTTTTTTTTTAAATCCAGGTTTTCTTTTATATTGGAGTATACTTGATTTATAATGTTGTGTTAGTTGCAGATGTACAGCAAAGTGATACAGTTATGCAAATACATGCATCTATTCTCTTTTTTTTAATGCATCTATTCTTTTTCAAATTCTTTTCCCATTTAGGTTATCACAAAATATTGTGCAGAGTTCCCTGTGCTATACAGGAGGTCCTTGCTGTTATCTATTTTATATATAGTGGTGAGTATATGTGAATACTAAACTTCTCTATCCTTCTCCCAACTCGTCCGCCCTGATAACCATAAATTTATTCTCTAAATCTGTGAATCTGTTTCTGTTTTGTAAATAAATTCATCTGTATCATTTTTTAGATTCTACATATAAGTGATAGCATGTTATTTGTCTTTCTCTGTCTGACTGACTTCACTTGGTGTGATAATCTATAGGTTCATCTGTGTTGCTGCAAATGACATTACTTCATTCTTTTTTTTTTTTATGGCTGAGTAACAACCAGTCCATCCTGAAGGAGATAAGTCCTGGGTGTTCATTGGAAGGACTGATGCTGAAGCTGAAACTCCAATACTTTGGCCACCTCATGCGAAGAGTTGACTCATTGGAAAAGACCCTGATGCTGGGAGGGATTGGGGGTAGGAGGAGAAGGGGACAACAGAGGATGAGATGGCTGGATGGCATCACTGACTCGATGGGCATGAGTTTGAGTAAACTCCGGGAGGTTGTGATGGACAGGGAGGCCTGGCGTGCTGTGATTCATGGGGTTGCAAAGAGTCGGACATGACTGAGTGACTGAACTGAACTGAATTGAATATACCACTGTATGTATGTACCACATCTTCTTTATTCACTCATCTGTCGATGGACATATAGGTTGCTTTCATGTCTTGGCTTCTATGAACATTAGGTGCTTGTGTCTTTTTGAATTATGGTTTTGTCAGGATATATGGCCAGGGGTGGGCTTGCTGGATCATATGGTAACTCTAGTTTTAGTTTTTTTAAGGAAACTCCATACTGTTCTCCATGGTTGTGGTACCGATTCACATGGCGTTCATCTCAAATGGCCATAGTTCCCTTTCTTTACAGAGATGATCATCCTCCATTCTCAAACGGTTTACTTCTGATTTTTTTGTAGTCCCTGGCCACTGTTTCCCAGGTCTGACTTTAATAAATTTCCTTCTACCTAAGGCTTGAGTCATTGTTTTTCATTTGATATCCAAGAAATGATTTGGGGAGGGGAGGAAGTCCGTGAAACTCTTGGAAGTATACTTTGACCTTAGTGTGATATTTGTAAGTGCATTTTTTTCTGAAGTGAAATTACAAAATCTTTCATTAGATTCTCACAGGGTTTCACTCTTTTCACCCTGAGCTATAGCACCAGCATGTAAACTGGACATTGTGATGAAAGATTCTCCACTCGCTGTGACTCATGGCTCTTCCCCAGAGGAACTGACATAAAGGAATTCACTGTCCAACAGCTTGTAATTACCACCCATAACACAATGACCAAAAGTGTTCTAAGCAGATGGTATTCACCCTAAGTGATGGAGCTTTTTGGAGGATATCAGACTTTGAATCTTTAGCAATCCTGATTCATAGCTAGGAATTCTTATGTTATGAGGATGATAGATTATAAACAGATTCTATAAATGTTGAGCTAAAAATTGCTTTATCTCAGTTAGGGATATTTTTTAGTTGTGTTTACCAACTACCTACTTAATAGTGGCTTAAATAATAAGTGCATTTTGTTATCTCATATAACAAAGGGTAGAGGTAGATGTTTCTAGAGTTCTCTCAGGGGTTCAACTACATCAGACCTTGCTCTGGACTGAATGTGTCTCTTTTAAGATCCATTTTGTGAAGCCCTTACCCCAAGTTTGATGGTATTTGGAGATGGAATCTTTGGGAGGTAATTAAGTTTAGAGGAGTTCATGAGGATGGGGCCTCTTGATGGGATTAGTGCCCTAATGAGAAGTGACATCAGAGAGTTCATTGTCTCTCTCTTCTGGAGTGAGAACAAAAAAGAGGTTATGTGAATACATGGTAGAATGACGTCCATCTTCAAACCCAGAGAAGGGCCCTCAGAATGAAGCCTGCCTAGCTGGCACCTTGATCTTGGACTTTCAAGCTGTCAGAACTATAAGAAATAAATTTCTGTTAAGCCACCTATGGTATTTTGTTGTGACTAATGCAGAATTCTCAGTTGACCACAATTGACCCAATTGACCAGAGTTGACCAAATTCTCAGTTTCCATCATTCTCTTATCCTTCCTACTATGGTTGCAAAATGACCATCAGCCCTCATAGCACACCACGGAAGTGGTTTTTTTTTTTAAAGCATTTATTTATTTTATTTAGGCTGTGCTGGGTCTTCGTTGCTGTGAGGGCTTTTCTCTCCTTGCAGAGCACGGGGGCTATTCTCTAGTCGTGGTGCAAGGGCTTCTCATTGACGTGGCTTCTATTGTGGAGCCTGGGCTCTAGGGCTCCGTAGTTGTGGTGCATAGGCTTAGTCGCTCTGCAGCATGTGCAATCTTCCTGGGCCAGGGATTGAACCCGTGTCTCCTGCATTGGCAGGAGGATCCTTTACCACTGAGCCACCATGAAGCCCCACTGAACTGATTTTAACGAAGGGAAACAAACTGAGTCATTGCCAGGATGCTGAGTGTGATTTCTTCTCATGCCCCTCTCCCCTTTCATCAGGGAAGGAAAAAACAAATCTTTCCAGAAAATTTTTCTTTACATCTCAAAGGCCAGAACTGGATCACGTGGCCATTTTTAAAAGCAGGGAGTCTGGAAAGAGAATTCCTTGGTTTTTTAGCCTTTGCAAAGGGAAGAGGGAAATAGTTAGGTGGATCAGGAATGGATACTGGGCAAAAACAATGATGTGATTGCCAGAATTAAAAAATTGAGAGGTTTTATATAAAAATCTGACTGATATCATCTCTTGAAAAATGAGAGTATCTGGAAATGCTGAACATGCTTGCAAGGAGATGCTAAGCCAGAGCTCAACAGCAGCTGCTCCGTTAGGAGGGCGTCGTCAAAAGGACTTTTGCACAGGCCTCCTGGTTCCTCCTTTCTCCTCATGCCTGGACTCTGGCCTTTGTCATTCCTTGTTGAATTTTCCCTGGTTTTTTTTTTTTTTTAACAATATGAGCAATCTTTCACTCATGCACATTACATGGTTTACTTCTGTAGGCCTTTCAATTGAACTGGTAGAACTAAGAAAAAATAGCATTCTGAAGGGATTTGTTTTGGGGGCCCTGGTCCATATGTACAGTTTTGCTTGTATAGGAAAAAAAAAAGTCTAATTTTTAAATAGATCATTTAGAGTCCTAAGGGCTGTGGATCAGGTAAGAGGAGGACATTTCACTGGAGACACCAACCTGTCGTGCCCGGCAGGACAAGCTGAGGAGGACAGGAAAATCAACTTGCATCTCCTTAGAATGTGATCAGATTTGGAGTAAAAATAAGTTTTAAAAACAAACTAAAACCCCATCAAATTTCTTAAAAAAAAAAAAAGGAGCAAGTTGTTCTTATGAGAACAGAAAGGGGGAAATATGACATAAGCAGTTTCAGGAGAACTATGATGGATTTCCACACGGAGACCTCATTAAATAATTTAGAAAACAGTATAATAAATTTGGGGAGATTTTACTTGTACCCTTCTTAGGATGTGTCTAACTGATTTTCAATTGCATGTTGACTTCAGAAACCCAGAGGATCAACGTGAGACCATTCAAGACAGAACCCAGGCCAGCACCCATGCTGCCTAACTCTTCAAAGTAAAGAATATACACAGGTTAGAAATCCCCAGGTGTTTAGGAATCAGGCCATTACAAGTTCAGGGGTCTCTGCTTGTATCAAATCGTCTCTCTCATCATAAGGCTCCAACAGTCCCTTGACTTATACACATATAATCTTTTTTCATACTATTACATTAGGTTTGATGCAATTTATTTGATTTTAAAAGGTGTCTTTAAACATAATTGCTCAGGGAATATCTGAACAGCAAATTTCAAAATTATAATATAGCATGGAAAATAAATTAGCATCCAGTGAAATATAAAATTATAAATCTTGGAGTGCCAATTAATTGAAAGAAGGCCTCTTGAAGATTTTAGGCTTTGGGCTGGTAATTGTAAGTGTATAAGAGCATCACTAATAAATGTTATTAACAAGATCCCTTTTAGGATTCTAGGATTCTGATTTTCTTTAATATTTCTAGAGGAAAGGTAAAAATATTTCCCAAATATTGTTTGAAATGCCAAACATATACAAATAATCTGCCTTTTCTAGGGCTTCCCTGGTGGCTCAGATGGTAAAGAATCTGCCTGCAGTGCAGGAGATACGGGTTCAATCCCTGAGTCAGGAAGATCCCCTGGAGAAGGGAATGGCAACCCACTCCAATATTCTTGCCTGAAGAATCCCACAGACAGAGGATCCTGGTGGGCTACAGTCCATGGGGCCCCAAAGAGTTGGACATGACTGAGTGACTAGCACTTTTACTTTCACTAGGAAAGGAAGGACAGTGTTGAACTATTAACATTTGTGTTTCCCAAATATTGAAAAACAGGAACTTTTGATGCTCTGCCATCTGTGGAGGTGATATGTTCCCTTAATATAAATGTTTTACATCAAAGGTTATCCTAGCTTGGAATTACAGAAGTCTCCCCCGAGGTACGGAATAGTTCATTAAAGAACGCATTCTCATTAAATCTTATCTCATCTGTTCAGCTCCTAAGGTTTGACTCCAGCTGCTCTCATACTCTCCTCCATTAAAATCTACTAATTCCTTTCACTCCAGAAAGATTAATCTCCTGACTGTTTCAGGCACATCCTGACTGTCTTTCGCCTCATCTCTCTCACTCTATTAATTTCCTTTGTCTGAAAAGCCAGTTGTTTCACGCACAACTCCTATCCAAGTCAAAACAAGTCTTCAAGGTCCAGCTGCAGACCTGACCTCCCCCAGGAAGCTTACCTTGTCTTTGGCATCATTAATATCTCTTTTCACTGAGTTGAGACACTCACATACATGGCCTTGCAGAGCACATTATAGCTCTATGAATGGGGTTGATGTACTCACCAAGGACAAGGATAGAACATTTTAATTCTCTTGTAGCCTTCATGCTGCCCATCAGAGTGCTGAGTACAGACTGAGGACCTGGAATCTGCTGAGTCCAATTTAGTCATTATTTCTACAAGCAAAATACAGCATGCAAAATATTTCCAAACTTGCAAGACTCCCCTGCCATCTTCAGAGTTCTTGTTTTATAAAGACTTGTTTGGAGCACTACTTAAGCAGCAGGCTATATAGACTCCTGTTTATAACCCATTTTCCATACTAAACAGTAAATCCCTGGTGATATGCAAGCACATTCTCTTCATCCTCAAATCTCCAGTATCTTTTCCATTGCTAAGCACATACTAGGCTCTTAAATAGTGGTTGACAAATGTGTGCACAGCATTTTTTTTTTTTTCAGGTTAGAAAAACTAGGGTCATGGAAGACAATTCTCTTAATAAAGTGATGTCTGCGGTGCTGGAGTCTGAAGATGTCTATATGAGACTGGAAATTCTGATCGGGAGAGTTTGCTGTATTGAAAAGGGATGAACTGTCAGGATAAATAATATATTTGGAAATCTTGTCTTGTAAGAGTTTCTAAGTGTGGTCTTGCAAGTTTGCAAATATTTTGCATGCTGTATTTTGCTCGTAGAAATAATGAATAAATTGGACATTTGTGATAGGGTTTGTAAAATTCTTGGAATAAAGCTGTGATCACAATGGAGATCACATTATTTTTGGACACACTTTATTTTGGAACTTGTTTTATGAAACCTTAGAAAACGATCTTTCAAAAATTTTTATTGAAGTATAGTTGATTTATAGTGTTATGTTCATTTCTGCTGTATACCAAAGTGACTCAGCTATACATATACATATATATATGTGTGTATATATATATGTATATATACACATTCTCTTTCTTTTCCATTATGGTTTATCACAGGCTATTGGATATAGTTCCCTGTGCTACACAGTAAGCTCTTGTTTATCCATTCTGTACGTAATAGCTTACATCTGCTGACCCCAAGCTCTCCTTCCCTCCCCGACCTCATCTCTCTCTTGGCAACCACAAGTCTGTTCCCTATGTCTGTGAGTTTGTTTTTGTTTTATAGATTTGTTCATTTGTGTGTGTGTTTGCTATACCACGAGGCTTGTGGGATTTTAATTCCCTCACCAGGAATTGAACCTGGGCCCTCAGCAGTGAGAGCATAGAGCCCTAACCACCGGACAACTGAGGAACTCCTTTTGTTATATTTTAGAGTCCACATGTAAGTGATATCATATGCTATTTGTCTTTCTCTGTCTGACTTACTTCACTTAGTATGATAATCTGTAGGTCCACCCATTTTGCCCAAATGGCAATATTTCATTTTTTATGACTGAGTAATAAACCATTTATATATATATATATATATATCCATTTAATATATTTATTATATATATCCATGTATATATATATATATGTAAATCCATTATATATATATAGGTGGCTCAGACAGTAAAGAATCTGCCTGCAGTATTCTTGCCTGGAGAATTCCATGGAGAGAAATCTGGTGGGCTACAGTCCATAGGGTGGCAAAGAGTCAGACGTGACTGACTAACACTTTCACTTCATATATATATATATATATATATATGGGCTTCCTATGTGGCACTAGTGGTAAAGAATCCGCCTGCCAATGCAGAAGATACAAGGGATGCTGGTTTGATCCCTGGGTCAGAAAGATCTCCTGGAGAAGGAAATGGCAACCCACTCTAGTTTTCTTGCCTGGAGAATCCATGAACAGAGGTGTTTGGTGGGCAACAGTCCATGGGGTCACAAAAGAGTTGGACACGGCTTAGCCACTAAAAAGACTATATATATATATATATACATATATATATATATATAAAATATCTTCTTTATCCATTCTCCATTCATCTGTTAACAGACACTTAGGTTATTTCCATGTATGGGCTACTGTAAACATTAATGGTGCTGCTATGAACATTTGAGTGCGTGTGTCTTTTCCAATTACAGTTTTGTCTAGGTATATGCCCAAGAGTGGGATTGCTGGGTCATATGGTAGCTCTATTTTTAGGCTTTTTTAGGAACTTCCATACTGTTCTCCATAGTGGTTGCACCAGTTTACATTCCCACCAACTGTAGGAGGGTTTCCCTTTCTCCACATCCTTTCCAGCATTTGTTATTTGTAGACTTTTTTGAGATGGCCATGTGACTGGTGTGCGGTGGTACCTCACTGTAGTTTTGATTTGTATTTCTCTAATAATTAGCAATGATTCTTGTGTGCCTATTAGCTGTCTTCATGTCTTCTTTGGGAAAATGCTTATTTAGGTCTTCTGCCCATTTTTCAATTGTGTTCTGTTGTTGTTATTGAATTGTATGAACTCCTGTATATTTTGAAAATTAAGCTCTTGTCTATTACACCATTTGGAAACATTTTCTCCCAGTCCATAGGTTACCTTTTTTGTTTTGTTTATGGTTTCCTTTAAACATTTATAAGTTTGGTTCGGTTCCATTTGGTTATTTTTGCTTTTATTTCTATTGCTTTGAGAGACTGACCCAAAAAATCACTGGTGTGAATTACATCAGAGAATGTTTGCATATGTTCCTTCTAGAAGTTTTATGGTGTCAGGTCTTATATTTTAGTCTTTAAGCCATTTTGAGTTTATTTTTGTGTGTGGTGTGAGGGTGTGTTTCTAACTTCATTGATTTACATGCGGCTGTCCAACTTTCCCAAACACCACTTGCTGGAGAGACTGTCTTTTCTCTCTTGTATATTCTTGCCTCTTTTGTTAAAGATTAACTGACGGTAGGGAAGTGGATTTTTTCTGGGCTCTCTATTCTGTTACAATGGAGAGATTATTGAATTCTTAGCTTCCTCTAATCAAAGCGATAGGTTGGTATCACGGGAGAGGTGATATGAAGGGAAGCCCAAGACGGTAAGAGAAAAGGGTTCAGTAGTGAATAAAAAATGATAAAAGAATGCACGGAGCCTCTTGACTGTTATTTTATCTGGTGGGATGATCTTCAACAAAGCAGATAAACCCAGGATGGTTGGGTCCACATGCTGACCTCTAACATTTATCCTCTCTTTATACAGCACCTGGATTTTGGCCAGATGTGTTGGACGGACAACGGTTCCCATTCTCATTTCCCATTCCGCAGTGAGCAGGCATGTGGTGCGTGTTACCTCTGCACCTGGGCTTTTAAGAAAGGACAGCCTCCCCCACACTCTTTTTTCTTTATGATAGATAGATGTTGATAAGGATGATGATGATAAAAGTATTCTAGAGCCGTGAGGTTGAAACAGCCTAGGTCCCCAAATCACTGCATGGAACAGTCGTGGCCAATCAACAATACCTTCCTTGGACTGCTTCGTGGCTGAAAAATAAACTTCTGTTTTGTTTGTACCACTCAATATTTTTGGATGTACTGGTCACAGCTTTCTAGCCTAACATATGAATGCCCCAGTGTTTTGGAGAGGACACAGTCTTGCCTGTGTTTTTGGTTGGTGTGGCCACCAGAGGAAATCCCCATGCTTTCTTTCACTAGTGACTGGGACCACTGCCCTGTTACTTGCACAAAGAAAGGGGGATGAGGCCTCTCAAGGGAAGTACAGGCAGAATGAGAGGAAAAAGGCTTAACTGACAGAAACATTGGCCCCGTGAGTGCTGAGGTCTCATGGTATAATCCCTGTTTACAGTATGTCCTTTGTGCAATTGAAGTATGATAGTCACAAGTGCAAAGTAAGTGAATAGACTATAAACACACACCAAATGAATGGTAATTCATACTTTTGGGGTTCATAAATGAGTCTAAGCTGTTGTTTAATGGAAACATTATGCAGGACAGCTGTGTTGCTCCACATCCTCACCAACACTTTGTGTTGTCAGTTTTTTTAAAAAAATTCAACCCTTGTATTGTATGTATTAGTTATCTCACTGTGGTTTTTTGTTTTTGTTTTATTGAAATATAGTTGATTTATAATGTTGTGTTGGTTTCTGGTATACTGCAAAGTAATTTAGATATATATTTTCTTTTTCAGATTCTTTTCCATCATAGGTTATTATAAGATATTGAATATTGTTTCCTGTCTTATAGACTAGGTCCTTGTTGTTTATCTATTTTATATAAAGTAGTATATATCTGTTAATTTCAAGCTCCTAATTTATTCCTCCCCCCAGCTTCCCCTTTGTAACCATAAATTTATTTTCTGTGAAAAAAAAATGGTATGATAGAGTGGAAATGACTTGGGCTTTGGTAGCAAAAGTCTCAGTTCGCCTTTCAAGTGGTGCTAGTGGTAAAGAACCTGCCTGCCAATGTAGAAGACATGAGAGACTCAGGTTCAATCCCTGGGTTGGGAAGATCCCCTGGAGGAGGGCATGGCAACCCATTCCAGTAATCCTGCCTGGAGAATCCCATGGACAGAGGAGGCTGGCGGGTTACAGACCAAGGGGTCGCAAAGAGTCGGACATGACTGAAGCAACTCGGAACATCATTTCAGTTCAGTTGCTCAGTCATGTCCGACTCTTTGCGACCCCATGAACCGCAGCACGCTAGGCCTCCCTGTCCGTCACCCACTCCTGGAGTTTACTCAAACACATGTCCATCGAGTCAGTGATGCCATCCAGCCATCTCATCTTAATAGCTGGGTGGAAATGACTTGGGCTTTGGTAACAAAGGTCTCAGTTCATCTTCCAGGTTCCGAGCTGTGTGACTGTGAGTGAGTTACTACTTTCTGAGTTTCAGTTTTGAAATCTTTAAAAAGGGGATAATATACATATAAAAATATCACTGTGACAAGTAAATGAGCTTTTACATGCAGAGATTTAAATACAGTGCTTGGTATATAATAGGAATTGAACAAATGTTAGTTATATTTTTAATAATAACAGTAATATTATTTTTAATCATAATTAGTAAAAAGTTATCTTAAATTATTCTAACCAATAAAGCTACTAGTGGCCAAAAAAAAAGAGAAAGAAACATTATGTGGAAGCACGACCTGGAAAGAGTGGTGACTGCAGAATGTTAGCCCCTGGGACTCCATGGAAGCTTTCAGGAGGACTTTGGACTTCAGTCAGTCATGGCGAAGGGATTGAATGTCATGTAACCTAAATCTCAAGGGATCAGGAGTCCCCAGCTAATAAGTACATTGAATTTGTATCTGCTTATGAGTACTGTGGGGCTTCCCACGTGGCTCAGTGGTAAAGAATCTGCCTGCCAATGCAGGAGACATAAGAGATGCTGGTTGGAAGAGATGCTGGTTGGATTCCTGGGTGGGGAAGATCTCCTGAAGAAGGGAATGGAGACCCACTCCAGGATCCTTGCCTGGAGAATCCCATGGACAGAGTAGCTCGGCAGGTCACAGTCCATGGGGCTGCAAAAGAATTGGACACGCCTGAGCACACACGCACGCAGGGACATGTCCATACTGTACACCATTCTCAGGCGTGTTTCTATCAAGGGCACTTCCCCAGAGTGCAGCATGTAGTACAAGCACAGTATGTTCGTTGGGTAGTTGTTTTTACATTTTCCTTTCTCATCGTGTTCTTAGTCCTCTTAAACATTGTTCCAAAGAACTGAAGGATCCCACGAGTTTCTCCAAACTGTTGTTTGAAGCTCACTAATGACGCCCAAGTCCATGGCGGAATCCGATCCAGCTGCCTACTGGATATCACCAACAGGATGCTCCGTGGTCCCTCAAATTCATCCCATCCAGAAGCTCAAGGTCCACATGGCTACTTTGTACAGAGCAAAGAAGGAGAGAGGTTCCCCTGATCCCAGAAACGGTAGCAAGCTTGAAATAAGGAAAAGTCCCAAACGGTCCTTGGAGCCCTTCTGTCCCTACAGAGATGAAATAATCTAATTGGCTCACGTGGGTCATGTGAACTGCCCCAGGGGTGGGCGCAAGCCCCCTGATTGACAGCTCCATCAGAGGCTGACATCGGTAAGGGGAAGGGGTTCTCTGAGGGAAATAAAGTGGGGTAGACAAAATATTAATAAAGGCTACCTCTGGTAGAAGCCCAAGAAATGCTGGTTAAATTGAATTATCTGAGGATCTTCACAACCAAAACTTGTCCTGAAGCCTAAAGAAAGACTTTTCGGTTTGGCTTTCAGTATGAGCTTACTTTTTGTTGAGCCAGCTTGCTCATCCTTGAGAAAATTCGTGGTCTTGAAGCTCTCATGCCAAGCTTTAGCTCAGGCTTTCTTAGGCAGATTTATAACCTCCTGAGATGCTAGCATTATAATGAAAATGCTGACAGCCTCGGAGTTTTGCTGACAGGCGTGGCACAGCTGTGATAAAACTAGAAGATAAATGGAAATACAGTGCCTTATCCTTGTGGACTTGTAGTGCGTTTAGGTCAAAGAGAAACAAGTCCTTGATTAGTTCAGGGCTAGAAGAAAGGCCCTGCAACATCTGAGTCCCAAGTTGGTTTGATTTCAACTGCCTGGATATTTTCCCAGGACGTTTAAAATTTTTTTTCTATTTTTTAATTTAAAAATATTTATTTGTGCTTATGCTACAATAAAAATGCAAAAGCTACTTTACAAATGACTTATCTCAAGGGAAAAACATAAATACATTAATATAACAACATATTTCATATTCTGAGGATCTTTGTGTATGATATACATTATAGTTCATTTATATTCTGCAAACGTTATTAATATGGGATTTAGAACAAGGAAATTAGAAAAATGGTAAACACCTAGAAAAGAAATTCAGATGCTCAAAGATAATCACAATACAATATATTCGGGTATAGAAAATAAACCTACATATGAGAGATTTTAAAAAGAATGTAACTTTAATGTCTTGACATTTTCCAGGAGACTGATTTCAGAATGAATCACTACAGGATCTGCTTAGGTTCATCCAGGCCATTTTATTTTATTTTTTAATTTTTAAATTTAATTTTCTCTGGAGTATAGTTGATTTATAGTACTGTGTTAATTTCAGGTATACAGAAAAGTGAATCAGTTATATGTATACATATATCTACTCTTTTTTAAAAGATTCTTTTCTCCACAGCTATTTTTATACTATGGCAGAGCTGAGTAGCCACAACAAAAATGATATGGCTGATATTCCCTGGTGGTCCAGTGGTTAAGAATCCACGTGCTAATGCAGGGGGCAGGTTCTATCCCTGGTCCGGGAAGATTCCACTTGCCATGGGGCAACTAAGCCCGCACACCACAGCTACTCAGCCTATGCTTAGAGCCTGTGCGCCACAGAGAATAGCAGTCCCCATGCGCTGCAACTAGAGAGTGCCCTTTCTCGCTGCAATTAGAGAAAGCTTTCGTGCAACAATGGAGACCTGGCACAGTCATAAATAAATAAGTAAAATGATATTTCCTGCAAAGCTTAAAAACTCACCATCTGCTCCTTTACAGAGAAAGGTTGCCAAACTAATTTAAAGAAATGATTCCCAAGATTTTTCATTGCTTATTGGATTCCATGGTATCATCCATTATCTCCTTGCCTTATCCATACATCTTTCTAATGATGCTAGAACATATCATTATGTATTAAAAAATAAAGTGGGGGTGGGATGGGCTGGGAGGTGACAGGGAGGCCCAGAAGGGAGGGGGCATGTGTATACCTATGGCTGATTCACGTTGATGTATGGCAGAAGCCAACACAATACTGTAATTATCCCTCAATTAAAAATAAATTAAGAAAAAATAAAGTGAAGCAGACTTGTTTAGAAAACTCCATTATAGTCCCCGAGATAATTGGAGACATTTGGGGTTCTCGACTTTGCAGCATAAGTTTTCTGGTAAGAGTGATGGATGAGTTTCACCAAAGGTGAAAGGACCAAAAGAATAGTTATTCAGAGCTCTTATCTTCCAGGGAACACAGGACCAGGCATACAAGTTCAAAGAACTGCAGTCAGATAGATTTGAATCATTTAACGTTGTGGAACTGCTAAGGAAAGTAGATTAAGGCTCTTTTTCTTCCAGTTTTATTTTCCTTTGT
Organism: Cervus canadensis; assembly: GCF_019320065.1. NCBI lineage: Eukaryota > Metazoa > Chordata > Mammalia > Artiodactyla > Cervidae > Cervus > Cervus canadensis. Next base: position 37,527,228 of record NC_057416.1, on the reverse strand, counting down.
TCATTCCTCATGGGAGAAAAATGACATTTAGAAATTCCACATATATTTATGAAACTCCTATTGTTGTTGGAAACAGGGTGGGCATTTTCTCTTTATTTGTATGCCATTCAATTCTGGCTCCTGTAGCTGTCATTAGAATTAAATGTGTACCCTTGGAGGAACAGAGGCTCGGAGAGATGAAATAATTTTCTCAAGGCTACCTCACTATCAAGAGATGGTATTAGAATGCAAATTGAGATTTTCTGATGCTGTCTTGAATTCATAAAAATCTTGGCTTAATTTTACATTGTGATATCTGAATTGTGGGTATGATAAACAGCAGGGGGAATCTTTCTCTTACTACACAAGCATGAACTATAGGACAGTGGTCCTCAAAGGGTAGACCATCCCCCAGGGGATGTGCGTTGAAAACTATTTTCTTTTCTTTTTTTTTTAACAAATAGATAATACAAATATTTATTAGAGAATTATCTAGCTTACTTTCAACATACTAACATTAAAAAAAGAGAGGGAGAAATAAAGCAGAGAATACATCACCAAATTGGGTTTTGACCAACATCCAGACTTAATCAGGGCTGGGAAGTCTTGTGTCACAGAACATCTAGAGTCCCAAAAGGGAAAGGGTCCCAGGCAGCTCGACTGCTCTGTGGGTGAGACTTCACAGATTGCAGTTTGGGCTTCTGCTTATAATCCCAGGACAGTTGCAAACCGACATTATCATCAATCTGTGACCAAAGTGCAGCTCTGGCTTCATGTTAATGCTGTCTGGAAAATTATTTTCTTGATACTATCAGGACATTATTTGACTTTTTAACTTGCATTCTCTCACATGTACACGGTGGGGTTTTCTGGAGGCTGTGTGATGTTTGATGACATTGTTCTGAGGACTAATGAGACGTGTGGGGGTGTGCTCTTAGGTGAAAAATGTTTGCTTTCAATTTAATACTGTAAATATTGATAGATGTAGCTCATATGAACAAAACTCTTTAAAGCTTTCAATAATTTTTAAAAGTAGAAAGAGGTTTTAACCAAAGCATTTGAGAACCACTGGTGAAGTGAGTAAGATAGCCCCCACTTGGAATGTAAATTGCTGAGCCACTATGGAAAACAGTGTGGAGCTTCCTCAAAAAAAACTGAAAATATAATCCAGCAATCCCATTCATGGATATATATCTGGAAAAAGCAATAATTCTAATTTGAAAAAATACACAAACTCCAATGTTCACAAAAACACTGCTTATAAGAACCCAGACATGAAAACAACCCAAATGTCCTCCAACAGATGAATGGTTTAAGAAGATATGATATATGCATACAATGGAATACTACTCAGTCATATAAAAGAATGAGATAATGCCATCTGCAGCAACATGGAGCGATCTAGAGATGATCATACTAAATGAAGTCAAAGACAAATATCATAGGATATCACTTACATGTGGAATCTAAATAGTAATACAAATAAATTCATATACAAAACAGGAACAGAATCACAGACATAGAAAACAAGCTTAAGTTACCGAAGGGGGAAAGGAGGGAGGGGAATGATAAATTAGGAGTATAGGATTAACAGATATAAATGTTAAAAAAACTACTACACATAAAATAGATAAGTAACAAGTATTGACTGTATAGTACAATATCTTGTAATACCCTAGAATGGAAAATAATCTAAAGAAAAAGTCCCCATTCAGTATCCCAAACCAGATCACCTGGATTTAGAACTCAGTTCTACCATTCACTGTGTTGGGTAAGTTATCTTCCTCATCCAGTCCTTGGTTTCTCAACCAAGTTAGGACAATACTAGCTGCTTTACAGGTGGTTTAAATGGGGAGACATTTAATATTGATAAATCTTTGTTAAATAAAATAATGAGAACTTCAATTTCAGGAACTTTGAGATGGTGTTTAATTGACCAAAAGTTATCACTTTCTCTTCCTTCTCGCTGAACTATAAATAAATTAGTCTTTTATAATTCACAATTATAGAATACAGTTGTCCTAAACTTCAGTTTACTAAAAAAAAACTTTGTTACAAAATAATATATGTATAATAAAGCACATTAGTCCTTAGTAAACAGCTTATTTATGGCAAAATTATGCAACCCTTAATGCAACCACCCCTATGTCAAGAAATTGAACATTGCCATACCTCCAAAATCCCCCTGTAGTTTCCAAATATTTTATAATAAATATGTGGAAAGTATCTTATAATAAATATATTACTTTAAAAGTCAATAAAAAGATATTGTATTATAAAAGGTATGTTTTAACAAATGTTTGATTACATTGGTTACATTTTTTAAAATTGAAGTAAGTTGATGTACTATATTAGTTTATATGTAGTCGATGTATTATATCGTGGGCCTCCCAGGTGGGGCAGTGGTAAAGAATCCGCCTGCCATGCAGGAGATGGAAGAGACTTGGGTTTGATCCCTGGGTCACGAAGATTCCCCTGGAGTAGGAAATTGCAACCTCGACAAAGGTTGTCCTGGAACCTTTGTCCATGGAGAGAGGGGCCTAGCAGTCTTCAGACCATGGGGTCGCAAAAGAGTCGGAATGCAATAAAAAACTCGATTAGTTTCAGGTGTACAGCAGAGTGATCCAATATTTTTACAAGCTATACTCCATTAAAAGTTATTACAAGACAGTGGCTCTAATTCCCTGGGCTCTGAAATGTATCCTTGTTGCTCATCTGGTTGTGGGCTTGATTCTTGCCCTCTATTCATCATTGGTGAGGAAATATTGCTCACCCATAATCCCGTTCTTCGACCACTGAAGCAGCAGTCAAATTCCAGTCCAACTGCAAGGACCATTTATAGACGCACTGCCAAGACCTTTTCACCTTTCTGCTGTCTTGAGCGCTTTCTCCCTGGAGACCATATCTCCTAGGGATGCCCTTGGCCACTCCCAGATACTCTGAGTTAGTTTATAAGAGTGGCTATCTCCGATCTTTCAAATAAAGTTGATGAGGGAAAGGGGAGGGGAAAGAGTAATCTGGCTGCCTGTGATATCTGAATCTGGCAGGGGAGCAAGGGCTCTGAAGTTTTAGCCTCAGGGATCAGAATCACCTGCGGGTGATTCCGGGCAACCACTCTCAGTGTTTGAGTAGATCTGACATGAGACTGGAGGACTGACGCTGAAGCTGAAACCCCAGTACATTGGCCACCTCATGCAAAGAGTTGACTCATTGGAAAAGACCCTGATGCTGGGAGGGGTTGGGGGCAGGAGGAGAAGGGGACGACAGAGGATGAGATGGTTGGATGGCATCACCGACTTGATGGACATGAGTTTGAGTAAACTCTGGGAGTTGGTGATGGACAGGGAGGCCTGGCGTGCTGCGATTCATGAGGTCACAAAGAGTCGGACACGACCGAGCGACTGAACTGAACTGAGATGAGACTTGAGAATTTGCATTTCTAGCAAGTTTCCAAGGAACGCTGATGCTACTGACCCGAAGGGGCTTCTCTTCTGGCTCAGTGGTAAAGAATCCACCTGCCAAGGCAGGAGATAGCAGTGAGATCCCCCAGAGGAGGAAATGGCAACCCACTCTAGTGTTCTTGCCTGGAGAATTCCACCGACCAAGGAACCTGACCGGCTAGAGTCCTTGGGGTCACAAAAGAGTCAGGCATGACTTAGAGACTAAACAGCAACAATAACACCTGGCTGGAGGATCCTACTTTGAGATCCACGGCAGAAGAAGGATGTCTGCCCTTTTCTCTGATTAGTAAGACACCATGAGTCAAAGCAGACAGCAGTGAGTGGCAAGCACCTTTTTTTCCCCCACTTGGCTTCTACATCATTAAGCCAAACTTGAATAGCTTTTCTTTGGTTGGAAGAGATTAAAACTTCTATAATCCATGTATCTGTGGCTTTTGGCTTTTGGGAATCATCATCATTATAGATATTTCAGTGAGAAAAAGATGTTTTAAGGGCCACTAGCCAGATACCTTTTTTAACCCTTTAAAATGAAGCTTGTAAACATCATTTTTAATAACAGCATAATATTCCATCCGAGGGATGTTCCGTGATCACTTCATCATTCTCCTAATGTGTAACTGTCAGGTTATTATCAAGTTTTCAGTATGAGTAGGCAAAGTGACATTGAACACCTTTATAAATGAAGTCATTTCTGCATCTTTAGATCATTTCCCTTAGGATATTATGAAAAGAATAATTACTGACCCCTTTTATGGCTACAGATACAAATTGTCAAACTCTTTCCTCTAAGGTGTGTTGTAGCAAAAAATATTCTCATGGCGGGGGGAAGCCACTATTTTGTTAATCTAATATAGGAAAACGTGCAGTATCTCATTCTTGTTTTAGTTTGCTTTTCTTAGTTTACTTTTATTTTTCATCAAGGAATGTAGCTACCCCCACCTTCCCTACACAAAGTTTTCCTGGGACCAGACACACTGTTTGCTTAAATTGGGAAAAATTCTTTATATAATATCAAATTATAAATTATGTAAAAATGTACTGGGAAAACATTAACCATATGGTTAACATTGTTGTTTCTGGGTGGTAGAATTATTATTTATTTTTCCTTCTTCATACTTTGTGCCAATTTTTCTAAATTTTGTAAGGTACTCAGAAAATGCTAATATAATTGGAAAGTGGAAATTAATAGCAATAAGAGTAAAGTACTGTTGTTTAGTCACTACATTGTATCTGACTCTTTTGCGACTCTATGGACTGTAGCCCACCAGGCTCCTCTGTCCATGGGATTCTCCTGGAAAGAATACTAGAGTGGGTTGCCATTTCTTTCTCCAGGTGATCTTCCCAGCCCAGGGATGGAACCTGCGTCTCCTGCATTGGCAGATGGATTCTTTACTCCTGAGCTACCAGAGAAGTCCCAAGAATAAAATAGACCTGCATAAACAAGCCCTGAGCTCAGCTGTTGGCAAGTGAGTTTAGTGAAGCTGAAAGGAAGCTTGGGGAAGAATGATCTTAGTCCCTCCTTTTCCTGGTAAGAAAGTGAGGCCAAGAAATGTTTAGTGGTTTTGCTGGAAGTCATGATGGTGAGTGAAACAACAGGGAAGAGAGCTCAGATCCATCCATGTGGTTTTTCTACCAAATTATGTGCCTCTTAAGTTAGTTCAAGTTTGTGCAAAATTTATATAGACAAATACCTAAATCTGAGCAAGACATAGGAGTTTATTAATTTATCCCTAGCTTTAAGAATGTTTAATTTTACGACACAGAAATGTCTTTTAGAAGAATGACAATTTGTAGAGAACAGTAGCAAACAAATAGCATTATCTACTCTTAAAATGGCTGTTGAGTACCCTATATACATATTGGTTTGACGTTATCTATATGTTCTGCTCCATATAAATTTATAATTTTCCATGCTCTCCTGGATACTTGATCCATGCAGATGGCTGGAAGTCAACAAAGTGGGCCCAGTAACGTTTAGGATCCAGTCCAGTTCCAGGCAGAGGGACTTTGCTACCTGAAGAGGCTTCCTGGTTTTCTGCAACAGTTCCCAAGTGCAAGTCACTGGAATTTCACAGCTGAGCTGAAGCTTTTGTCATCTGGCCAAAATGTACCAGTTTGAAGCAATGTAAGGGCTTCCCTGGCAGCTCAGTGGTAAAGAATCCGCCTGCTAATATAGGAGACTTGGGTTCGATCCCTGGGTCGGGGAGATCCCCTGGAGGAGGAAATGGCAACCAGTATCCTGCCATTCTAAATGGAAACCAGAACTCCAGTATTCTTGCCTGAGAAATTCAGAGGAGCCTGGCAGGCTACAGTCCATGGGGTTGCAAAGAGTCAGACGTGACTTAGTGACTAAACAACAACAGCCAATAAAAATAAGAATATATAATGTGTTATTAATAAAGCTGCATTTATTCACTCTTTTGGTGTTAAAAATGTTCTCTTACGAAATGATGTTGAAGATGTGTGTGTGTGTATCTGTGTGTGTCAATGTTCTTACCTAGAAAAATATAAATTTGCCAATCTTATGTTGACCTTCAAAATGCTTTTAAAAATTTACTGTTCTGTGGAATTTCAAAATCTGGGACTTTGAAATACTGACAGTTATAGACATGATTTAGAAGAATTAGAGTTCAAATCCTGGTCCAGCCACATATTTTGAGAAAGTTCTTAGTTTCTCTGAGTCTTCCTTTATTCAACTGTAGAGAAGGTGATATTTCTCTCAGGAAGATTAAATATTCTCATAAAACATCCAGAGAAATTGCTGGCACATAATTTCCTCCAGATATACCTGCTACAAAGTGAGGGCAAAATACAAGACAGTCATCATTTGGCCATTGGTTGTATGAAGATAACTGACAAATCAATAGATTGGTTGATCATTGGTTCCATTTCCCTTTGTTAATACTTAGCACCATATAGTCACTAAAAATGTCTATGAGATAGAGTGAAGAAAATGATTTTTTAAATCATTTCTGTAATTTTCTCATTATAATCATGTCTTTTAGAAATTAGGTCTTAAAGCTTTCATTGTGGGTTGCTAGTAGCAATTTTCTGATTGCTTATACTCTTAGAATTTTAGGTTTACTCCAAAAAGATTATTGTTGAAGCCATGATCAATATTATTATCCTGAGTGTACTTGTTGTCATTCAGTCACTTAGTTGTGTCTGACTTTGTGACCCCATGGACTGCAGCATGCGAGGCTTCCCTGTCCTTCACCATCTCCTGGAGCTTGTTCAGACTCATGTTGGGTGAGTTGATGATGCCATCTAACCATCTTATCCTCTGTCATCCCATTCTCCTCCCACCTTCAATCTTTCCCAGCATCAGGGTCTTTCCAATGAGTCAGCTCTTCACATCAGGTGGCCAAAGTATTGGAGCTTCAGTTTCAGCATCAGGCCTTCCAGTGAATATTCAGGGTTGATTTCCTTTAGGATTGACAGGTTTGATCTCCTTGAAGTCCAAGGGACTCTCAAGAGTCTTCTCCAGCACCACAATTTGAAAGCATCAGTTCTTCGGGGATCAGCTTTCTTTATAGTCCAACTCTCACATCCATACATGACTACTGGAAAAACCATAGCTTTGACTAGACAACTTTGTTGGCAAAGTGATGTCTCTGCTTTTTAATATGCTGTGTAGGTTTGTCATAGCTTTTCTTCCAAGGAGCAAGTGTCTTTTATGGCTGCAGTTACTGTCTGCAGTGATTTTCAAGTATGTATTACTCTATTATAGCTTAATTTTGTGCCAAATGTTTCTGGAGCCAATAAAGCAAAATGCATGTCCTAATTAATAGAAGAACAGAGGGCAGAAGGTGGTGACAATGTCTCTGTGTTTATGGAGACCCCACTTGGTGGCTGTCACTCATGGTGCCCTGGCTTACTTGTCTCTGTCTGCCTCTGTCTCCTTACTCAGTTCTGTCGAGGCTCTATCACTCTCCTTAATGGTTCAACCCCTGGGGTGACTTGCAGTCTTGATTCCATGTCATCCCTTCACCTTCTAGGCCTTTGAAATAACCTCTCAATGTCTTCACCAATCCTTCATTTCTAACGGAGAAACTCTGACACCTCATTTAGTCAAGAACTCATCCCTGACAGACTGCATGTCGTTAGGATTTTTTTTTCAGTTTTTTCTTAATGTCAGTAATTTACACCTGAGCCCTTCAATTAGGAGTAAATATTTATTTTGCTATAGTCCAGAATCATCCTTGTTTTTGGAGGTTGCTGTGGATGGTGCAGTATGATTTTTTTTTTAATATGTTGTTGTTGTTCTGTCACTAAGTTGTGTCTGATTCTTTGTGACCCCAATGGACTGCAGCATGCTAGGCTTCCCTGTCCTTCACTATCTCTCAGAGTTTGCTCAGACTCATGATTTATTTCTATTTTTCTGTATTTTTCTCTTTGGGAAGAATTTCTTGATCTTACATATAAAGCTATGATGTGCTAGTTTGATATGTAAATGGAACATAAATATGCACTTATTAATGACTTCTGTGATATAAGTAAGGCAATATCTATCCTATATATCCTTATTGTCTTACTTACATCACAGAAGTCATTAATAAGGGCATATTTATGTTCTGGCTTCAACAAGTAATAGGGCTTCCCCCCACCCCCACCATTTATTAAGACACAAATCCCACAGAGTTTGTAATACTAGCCAACTGATGTGCTGAAACTCCAATATTTTGGCCACCTGATGCGAAGAACTGACTCATTGGAAAAGACCCTGATGCTGGGAAAGATTGAAGGAGGGAGGAGAAGGGGACGGCAGAGGATGAGATGGTTGGATGGCATCACTGACTCAATGGATGAGTCTGAGTAAACTCTGGGAGTCGGTGATGGACAGGGAGGCCTGGCATGCTGCAGTCCATGGGATCAAAAAGAGTTGGACACAACTGAGCAACTGAAATGAGCTGAACTGATGTGTGAGTGGCAGCCAGCTGATAAAGAACAAATAGTACTCAAGTGGGGAAGACCTAATGGATAATATGCACTGGGTGTCGGCATAGTAGCTAAGGTCCTGGGATCAAAGAATGCTGAACGCATCTTTGGGCAAATGCTTTAGGGTCATCTTGGAACAAAGTGTGCAAGAAAGGTTGAGGAATCATTTTATTAGGTACTTAATAGGTGTGAGGTCTTTTGCTGAATTTTGAATATATAAGATGAAGAAAAAAGCTCCATCTCTTGGACAGGTTTTAAGGTAGAAAGATAGGGGTAAACACATAGTTGAAGAACTGTGAGAACGTCTATGGTAGATGTCTTTGTTTATGCCATGTTCTTATCTAAAAGCTCGATGCCATTGCTGAGAAGTTTTGATGGAAAAGAATCTTCCCCCACATCTGTGTTTTTCCTAGGCTTTTTTGGGTTCCTTGAACCTCTTTGGGCTGACTTTTGGCTTTATTGTTTATTTTTTTGCAAGCCTGATAAATCATGTCTTTTCCATTGACATAATACCGAAACTACATCCCTGGGTACAGTGTGGAACTTAGCACTTCCCAGGGTCCAATGACGTGTTCTGATGGAGCCAGTGGACGAAGCCCAGAATGTCCCCAGGCATCGCGTGGGATTTCACTCTCCGCCAGGTGGTCCAGTTCCTGTACACTGTGGGTGTCACCGACTCCAGATGCCTGAATTGGAGAAGCAGAACTATATTCTTTGTTTCAAAGTGGGTGGGCGATTTGTTCAGTCCCAGGGGCCTTTGGACTGTGAGATGTAGGCTGATAGAGCCAGTTATCCGAAACAAAGGTGGCTAGCCCAGACCGGCTGAGGGCCCGGCAGGGAGGGGAGAGGAGGAGGAGAACGCCTTCCAAGAAGAAGCTGAAAATTGACCTAGTTACTCTGATGGCACGCTCGGCTGCCTTTCCCTTCCAGGCCAAGTCCAGACTCTCTGACATGAAACAGAAACACTCATTGCCAAGGACTGAAAGATTGGAGGCTTTTCAAGTGTTTTCTTACTTTCTTCCTGCTTTTTTTTTTTTTTTTTGTAGTATGGAATATCTGCTCTATCAAGGAATAGCTGCTGAAGACAGCAATGGTAGTTTGGCTGATCTGAGTTCCATCAGAGAGTGCAGAGCGGAGTGGACAAGCAGAGGGCGAGAGGCAAAGCCATCTGGCTTCCACACCCGACTCGCTCTGGGATCTGGAGGCCTATGGGACCCGAGGGGAAGAGCATGGGTAGAGTGTGGGGGCTGAAGAAATGGGGGCAGGTGCAGTCCTGCCCTGGTATTTTTGGGGGCTCTCTGCCAATAGCACACACACCTCCTTTAATGATGAGAACTGGATTTTTTTTTTTTCCTCACAACTATCTCCATATTTCTTTTGGGCCATTTCTTGAGCTTATAGGTAAAATTGTAGTGCAAGATTGATCACCGGTGGCACTATTGACGTTTGGATCCAGGCAATTCTTTATTGAAGTGTGATCGGGGGATTGTCCTGTGTGTTTGTAAAGTTTAGCAGCATCTCTGGCTACTTCCCCAACAAGTCTCTTAAGTTTTAAACTGAAGTATAGTTGCTTTACAATGTTATGTCAAGTTCTGCTGTATAGCAAAGTGACTCAGTTTTACATATATATATTATACATTCCTTTAAAAATATTTTTTCCATTATGGTTTATCACAGGAACTAATTGAATTGAATATAGTTCCCTGTGCTAATAAAGTAGGGCCTTGTTGTTTATCCATCCTATTTATAAATTGTTTCCACCTGCTGATCCCAAACTCCCAATTTACCTCTCCCCCAACCCCCTTTTTGTAAAAATTTCTGCTGGTGCAGTTTTTGGAGGAGTCTGGGTTCTGTTGTCTGTGTTAAATTTGTTGCTATTAGAGCTTAAATTTATTGGTGATAGAGCTTCATTTCATCTGCTTTCCTGAAAAAGCCAACTCTTGAAATGGCCTCATTTGTTATTTCAAGCAGACTTTGTAACTGAAGTGGAATATACCTTTAGAAAAGTGCACAAGTCATGTGTGAAGCCTGATGAATTTTCAGAACATGAACGCACTCACTACGTCAAGAAACAGAACCCTGGAGCATTCCCAAGCCCATCTCATGACTCCTCACATCGCCATCCCCTTTCAAGTTCACTGATTTATAGCACTGTAGATCACTTGAGCCTAGTTTTGAACTAGATAGGAATGGAATCATACTGTGTATTTTCTTTGGCTTCTGGATGTTCCCTCAACATTAAATTGTGAAATTCATCCATGCCATTGCAGGTAGTAGCAGTTAGTTCCTTCCCATTGTTCCATAATGACCAGTTTGGGGAATATGCCTCATTTTCTATATCCATTTTACTGTTCACGGGCACTTGTGTATTTTGCAGATTCTGCCCACTTTGAATTGTGCTTCTATAAACACTTTTGTACCTACCTTTTGTTGACTGCATATACACATGTCTTTTGGAAGTAACATTCCCCGGTGATAGAGTTCTCACAGGTGAATGCTTCTGGTTTCCCAGAGTGGTTCTACTCATTTAGCTCCCTCCAGCTGAGGATGAGAATTCTGATTGTTCCATGTTCTCTCCAACATTTAGTATGTTTTAGCTTTTTCATCGTAGCCATTATCATGGTTATGTTGTGATCCCAGTTTGGCGAGATGACTCACCCTGGTGACTGGTGAAGCTGACTGTCATTACATCCGCTTTGGTGATGGGTCTCTTTTCATCTTCTTTTTTCCAGGTTTACTGAGCTGTAATTGGCAAAAAGATGGTAAGATATTTAAAGTGTGCAACATGGCAATTCAGTACATGTATACATTGTGAAGAGTCCTATCGTTGAGTTCATTAACACATCCATCACGTCATATATCTATTTTCTTTGAGGAGAACACACCTTCCGTTCTCATCAAGGTTATAACAGAATTTAGTATTATCAGCTGTGGTCACCACGTTCTATGTTACATCCTCAGACCTTATTATAACTGAAAGTTTGCTCCATTTAATTAATCGCTCCCTCTTCCCCTCCCCGGCCGCTGGAAATCACCACTCTGTTTCCAGTTTCTACAAGTTCAACTTTGTTGTTGTTGTTGTTGCTCAGCCACTAAGCTGTGTCCGACTCTTTGTGACCCCATGGACTGCAGCACACCAGGCTTCCCTGTCCTTCACTACGTCCTGGAGTTTGCTCCAAGTCACACCCATCAGGCCTGTGAGCCCTCACCCTGAGGGAGCGGCCGCCATGCGAGCCTGAGAACCCGAGTGGGGTCAGAGGTTGCGCCCCGCCCACAGTCCGCTCCCAGGAGTCCCCGCGGCGCAGAGCCGGGTGAGGTGTCCGTGGCCTTCTCCCCAGAGGCCTCCAGGCCCTGTGGTGTCCGGCCCAGCGGGTGAACTAGGGCCCGGGGACAGGCTGGGTCCTGGGTCCTGCGGCGCCCCAGACCCCCAGGCTGAGCGGGCCCAGGACTTGAAGAGGCCGAGAACCCCTCCGCCATCCCAGCCTCCTCATGGAGGAGGCCGTCTCCGTGGGTCCCGGTCTCTGGAGGCCTCGGCACCTGGAGGAACGGACTCTGCGGCTCAGGTTAACGGCTTCCTCCAGCACGTTACCACGTTAGTGACCCGCATTGTAAGACTTACGTGATTTATTTACCTTTGGCTCTGCCCGGTCTTCGTTTCTGTGTGGGCTTTTACTCTCGGTACGGTGAGTGGGGGCTACTCGACTCGTCGTGTGTGGGCTTCTCATTGCAGCGGCTTCTCTTGTTGTGGAGCGCGGGGCTTCTGCAGGCAGAGTCTTCAAATACTTTACCACTGAGCCACCAGGGAAGACCCCGAACTTAGGTGATTTTTAACGGCAAGTTGGTGGACTAGGTAAGATAGGAATTATTTATACCCCATGTCCAGTAAAGAAACTAAAACTCCAAGGAGAAAAAATAGCTCCTCAAGGGCCCTCTAGTAGGTGGCTGACTGGACTTAAAGGGCTATGTCTCCAAGCCGGTCACTTCCACTGCTGTGCTTTGCTGTCCTTCCTTGTATGACATCTATAATAGGAACGATTTTAGGTTGTTTGGCTTCTGAGAGTATGACTGAGGTTCCTGAGGATAAAATAGTTCTTTCAGCTTGATGGTGCTGAGTTATGGTATTTAGAGGATCAGAAAAAGTGAAAAAGGCAGGAATACAAATAAGCCTGCAACACAGAGAGTAGTTTGGTTATCACAAAATAATAAGGCCTGAAAGATGGGAATTCACAGAGGTCAGTTATATTTCATGTGAAATGAGTTAAGTGGCCCTTTTGTACCACAATGGGAGCCTTGAACACAGAGTAATTAGTCAAGAAATTAATAATACATTGGCCACTGTCAATGCTTTTCTGTGAATTACAGAACAGTATGCTCTAGAGTCTTTTGGAATTTGACTTGGGAGTCATGGAAGTTTTAAATTTTTTAAATGTTTCTGATTATTATTAAACTTCATGACTGAATTTATCTGAATCTTATTTTAATTTAGAACTTTTTTTTTTTTTTAGGCACTGAGTGATTTACAGGATCTTAGTTCCCAGACCAGGGATTGAACCCATGTCTGGCAGTGAAAGTGCAGAGTCATAACCAGTGGACTACCAGGAAACTCCCTAGAGCTTTGAATTTAGCATCTCTCTCCTCCCCCTTTCCTCCTTCCCTCCCTCTTCCTTCATTCCTTTTCATCCGCCCTTCCTTCCTTCATCCTTTTTTTCTTTCTTTCTGTTCTTCCTGTAGTTTTTCTCTTTGGGCCCTCTTTTTGGAAATAATGTAATTTATGGGCAAGTAATCATCTATGTCTTCCCCATATTTCTAGCCCCATTGGTACAGTACCTGGGAGTCACGTGTCTTGGACACACACCTAGTGGGGGGATTGAATTGTCCAGAATAAATTATGCAGGATGGCATGTTTTTTCTCTTCTGTCATCCTACACCCAGCTGTCAATCACTTAGTACATGATTGTCCTCTGCCTAAATCACCTTCAGTATTCTCTTGCTACTGCCCTGTTCTTATTATTCTTCCCACTCCTGGGAAAATAGAAGAGGGACACTCATCCTCTTCCTTGGTAGGTCACATTCTATCAACCCCTTCTAGAGAACTACCCCCAAATTTGGAAGAGTAGTTAATTTGACTATCTGGAGTCCAACTGCTTGACCAACATAACATGGTGGAAGTAAGTAGCCTCCAGCCCCAATCCTTTAGGGATTGTTGAGTACAGCTCCTAATGTCTTAGAAAACCTCAAAACCCAGCTGCATGCTATAATGAAGCTCAGGCAGCTTCCTGAGATGCCTTTGGGGGAGGAGCTGAGTACCTGGGAAATAAGTACCCAATAACTCTGGCTGAACTCCCAGCTGATGGTTAAGACCAACTTGCCACTCATGAGTGAGACAATTGGGAAGTAGACTCCTTGTCTCAGATAATTCCGTATTGAGCAGAGACATCCTGTTCCTGCCCGGCTGTGCCCAAATTGCACATTAGTGGATGAAATAAATGATAGTTGTTAATCAACAAGGCTCTCAAAGCTCAACATTCAATCAGTGACTGGGACACGAAGCTGATGAATCCTCCTCTATGTGCCACCAATTTGCTGCTTTCTGATCATGTTTGTTTTACTGAGGGAAAAATGGGGTGTGTTCCCACTAAGTCTTCCTCAGCTCTGTGGTGGGCCCCCTTCCTATGGGGGAGAGGTCCGTGGGGTGCTTCTAACTTGACTGTTGACTTCGGCATGTGGAGTCAAGCCTTCTGTGGAGAACCAGCAGGCCATGTGCAAGCTCCCTTGTGGTATCAGAGGAGTGTGGCCTGCTTCCTCGTAGGGTTGCCACCCTCTTTCCTTTCTCCATCTATGCTGTTTTATTTACTGGCCAGTGGTCATTTCTACTCGCACCCCAATCTTCTCCCTCTTTCCCCAGCTCCACAATCCAACTCCTTTTATATAGGACTCTTCTTCACCAGTGGCTCATGGTCTAAGGTGCATATTAGGATTACCTATAAATATTAAAATACAAGGGCTTAGGACCCACACCAGGAGATTCTAAAGCCAAACATTTGGGTATTTGGCTTAGAAATCTGTGTTTTTAAAGAAACGTCACAGGTGATTCTTTGAAGGTCACTGTCTGAGACACCCTGCAAATATATCCTTGGATTAAGCTTTATGTGCCTTGTACTTTGTGGGCATTTGACTTGACTTCAGGGCCAGTGTTGCTCATTCCTTTGCTGTATAATGAAAAAATTTTAAATGTTAGCCTTGCTCAGGTTTTTACTTTCTAAGCCATGAGTTTCACTTGAAATTTCTGTCTTCTCACATTGCCTGCTTCTTTTTTTTTTTTTTTTTTCAGGCTTCTTTTTATTATTATTATTATTTTTTTTTCCAGTGGGTTTTGTCATACATTGATATGAATCAGCCATGGATTTACATGTATTCCCAATCCCGATCCCCCCTTCCACCTCCCTCTCCACCCGATTCCTCTGGGTCTTCCCAGTGCACCAGGCCGGAGCACTTGTCTCATGCATCCCACCTGGGCTGGTGATCTGTTTCACCATAGATGGTATACATGCTGTTCTTTTGAAATATCCCACCCTCACCTTCTCCCACAGAGTTCAAAAGTCTGTTCTGTATTTCTGTGTCTCTTTTTCTGTTTTGCATATAGGGTTATCATTATCACCTTTCTAAATTCCATATATATGTGTTAGTATGCTGTAATGTTCTTTATCTTTCTGGCTTACTTCACTCTGTATAATGGGCTCCAGTTTCATCCATCTCATTAGAACTGGTTCAAATGAATTCTTTTTAACGGCTGAGTAATATTCCATGGTGTATATGTACCACAGCTTCCTTATCCATTCATCTGCTGATGGGCATCTAGGTTGCTTCCATGTCCTGGCTATTATAAACAGTGCTGTGATGAACATTGGGGTGCACGTGTCTCTTTCAGATCTGGTTTCCTCAGTGTGTATGCCCAGAAGTGGGATTGCTGGGTCATATGGCAGTTCTATTTCCAGTTTTTTAAGAAATCTCCACACTGTTTTCCATAGCGGCTGTACTAGTTTGCATTCCCACCAACAGTGTAAGAGGGTTCCCTTTTCTCCACACCCTCTCCAGCATTTATTGCTTGTAGACTTTTGGATAGCAGCCATCCTGACTGGCGTGTAATGGTACCTCATTGTGGTTTTGATTTGCATTTCTCTGATAATGAGTGATGTTGAGCATCTTTTCATGTGTTTGTAGCCATCTGTATGTCTTCTTTGGAGCAATGTCTGTTTAGTTCTTTGGCCCATTTTTTGATTGGGTCATTTATTTTTCTGGAATTGAGCTGCAGGAGTTGCTTGTATATTTTGAGATTAATCCTTTGTCTGTTTCTTCATTTGCTATTATTTTCTCCCAATCTGACGGCTGTCTTTTCACCTTACTTATAGTTTCTTTTGTAGTGCAAAAGCTTTTAAGTTTCATTAGATCCCATTTGTTTA